>NC_090267.1:443657223-444288890 GCF_040414725.1 Anabrus simplex | reverse complement strand
TATGCACTGCAACACAACCAATCAAAAAGCATGCACACATGGCGTAAATACTGTTTTATTGTTTCCCCTCTATGATAGGCATCCTAATTCATGCATGTCGATAATTTCACATGTTGATGGTAGATACTCACGCAACCAATCGTTCTTTTCACAAAGCTTTTAAAATCAAGATCTGCTCTTGACAAATGAGCGATCATGATCATGGATAGAAAGCGATAAGGTAATCCTTTTTCCAGCCACTGCAGACCTAACTTTTTCTATCCATTGTGTCTGCATTTTGTATTCATATGCTTGCAAACTGTAAGGGAAGGTGGGCTAAATATGAAATTGAAAGTTTTGGCGCCCATAGCACAGTGCAATCCAACACAGCCACCTCCTTGAACACAAATTAGTTGCCGGTCACTTTAAAGCCTTGTATTCCAACTACCGGTATTAATGTTCTTGTCATGATGGAATAGTAGCACTGTACTCTCTATCACAGTATCTCAGAGAATAAAGAAAAATTCACACTTATACCATCTATAAAGGCTTGAGTTTACTAAAGAGTGACCTTGATAAACGATAAAGTCTAAACATGCATAACCATGTCGACGTAATCGCTGCATGTTAAAACAGAATTTTTAAACCGCCCGCGCTTATTACGTCACAGCTCTGTCACTACTCCAAGGGAAGGGAGACGACAAAGAGCCAGTGTGATGTGCCCCTCCAAAACGGCCTTTGTGAGGGGGAGGGCATCTAGCCGTAAAACTATGCCAGATGAGGAGGGGGGAAGAACATCTGACCGTAAAACGGGGCCTGATCAGGAGTAGTGAGGTGGGCATCCCTCCGTAAAACTGGGTCCAAGAAGGCGACTGTGACTATAGGCCTCCCCAGAATGGAGACGGGAAGGGCATTGACCGTAAAAATGGGCCCCAACATGGCTACTGTCTCATTAGGCCCCACCCAAATGGTTGCTGTGAAGAAGGAAGTGCATCTGACCGTAAAACTGGGCGTCAAGATGACGATTGTGTGGTTAGGCCCTGCCAAATGGCGGCTGTAAGGAGGGAAACGCATCTGACCGTTAAACTGCGCCCAAGGTGGTGACTATGAGGTTAGGCCATCCAAAATAGCGCCAGTGAGAGGAGAAGGACATCTGACCTTAAAACTGGGCCCCAAGATTTCGACTATATTGTTATGTCCCTCCAAAATGGCGGCTGTGAAGAGGGAAGTGCATCCGACAGTAAAACTGGGCACAGGATGGTGACTGTGTAATTAAGCCCCTCCGAAATGGCACCTTGAGGTGGGATGGGCTCCTGACCGTAAAACTGAGCCAAGGTGGTGACTGAGTAATTAGGCCCTCAGAATGGTGACGGGAAGGGCATGTGTCCATAAACCTGCGCCCAAGATGGCGATTGCGTAGTTGGGCCCCTCCAAAATGGCGACGGGCAGATCATCTGACAAAACTGGGCCCAAGATGGCGACTGTGAGGTTAAGCTTGCTCTCGTACGCAAAATACGCGAATCCCCATTGTCCTACTACACAACTAGGGGTCTATGATCTCGGGTGAGGCCCGCCTAGGTACACTACTAGGGGTCAACGACCTCGTGGAAAAATGCTGACTCAACACCCATTGTTTTAGAACCGGCCTAGCTGTACTACTCTGCGCTTCGGTTTGCACGCGTGAGATTTTGGGCGTTTGAGAGGCCCTGTATTACTGCATAAAATATCCGTGCTCAACCGATTACCATTCAAAGTTGGTGGGTTTTCTATGGGCGTACCGCAACAGTGTGCTGGCAACTGTACTCTCGTTTAACGACACGTCGTAGGGAGGAAGGACGGCAGCCCTTGCGGGATTCGTTCTGTACCTCACCACGCGGCACATTCTTATTCACAGGCACAAGCAGAGGCCTTCTTCTCTGGCTGTTGACTGGAATTAAGTTAAGTAGGTTAGTGCACATTGAAAGCTAAACTTCTCTAAAGTAAGGTTTCTGAAGCATTTAATTCTCCAATATAAATGTAAATACCAGTGCTCATGTGGTAAATCTCTTTGTTCCTGTTATGCTCTGCTTAATGAAACATACAGCGTCACTTGAGGAGCTTCAGAACACTAGGAAAGGAAGTACTTACACAAACACGATCTGCATATGCAAACACCTGTTTTGTTTTCAATGTTTCGTTGGAGAGTAGCATAGAATAAGCGAGTGATTAAAACTCTTATTTAGAGCAAAGCAGTAATTATCTTCGTCGTTTATATCAACAGCACTCAAGAACACATTGTGTAGGCTTGTAATTGTATCGTTACCATTCTGGTACCGTCTGTTATCCTGTTTCTTGGAAACAAGAGTAGGAGGCGACCACCAAGTTCCGTAAACGATAATGCGTAGTCCAGTAATCGCATGCATATTGTACATCTTCAAATAACTTTAAACCTTGTTTATTCGTTGTTCTCCATATTTCTGTTTCTTCCGAGGGGAGGAGATCTCACGATCACTGCCCCCTTATTTTCATATTTATTTATTTATTTATTTATTTATTTATTTATTTATTTATTTATTTATTTATTTATTTATTTATTAACAAGTTACAATCGGGAGAAATACTGGTACAAATGCCTGTTTACTGCAGTATAACAGCAAAGTTTGAATTCGATATACATTAGATAGAGAGAGAGAGAGAGAGAGAGAGAGGAAAGGCGTTTATTGTAATATACTGCTGCTTATTTTGCTACAAGATGCCAGATATACAGATATACAGTTTACCAAATCCTTCATAAATAAAGATAATATATGTTAATTGTTTATACAAATATGATGTTGAATAATCGCTACAGGCTCAGTGACAATATTTTCTAGTAACGAGCAAAGTTGTTCTTATTTCCCCTTAAACTAAAATCAACGTTCGCCACCTCTCAACAAATCATTCAACTCGCACCGAGCAGAAAGCCATGAAGGACGAAATCTCGGTTTCTCTAAGCCACAAGATATTCCTCCTTAAAAGAGGAAGGCACGCAAAATACAACGAATAATATTATACGGAAGCAAATGTTTCCAGAACTTATACCAAAACAAGAAATTTCATTAAAATGAAAATCGAGGCGAAAAACGAAACGCATAAAAATGTAAAATACATCACAATTTAAAATAACTTATGAGTTGAGTAACGTAATAATATTAGAAGCAATCACATAGAAATGAATATGAAATATACAGAAAGTAACACATTTTCTTGCATGTAACATAATATAATAACCTATTTTATACTATTCTTTTGAATATGGCCATCGAAGGGCCATGAAAAGTAACCCATTGCACTTATTTGCGTTATTTATTTCATTCCTATGAGCCTCTGTGACTCAGGCGGCTGCACGCCGGCCTCTCACCGCTGAGTTCCGTGGTTCAAATCCCGGTCATTCCATGTGATATTTTTGCTGCGCAAAGTGGAGGTTATATTATGGCTTTGTAGGTGGCGAAGTTAGGGCTTTTAGCCCTCTCTTACACGTAACCACTGTAGTGATGCATCATTGGGAGCAGAGATTTCGTACATAATATTATATATTAAATAATAACCTACAGAAAAATACGTACATTATAGACGATCGGTAAGCAGGAATAGAAAGAGAGGAACCAGACCGGGTATTACTGCTGTGAAAGGAGGACAAATACTAAAACTGGGACGAAATGTATAGTGGTCTGTCCTCAGAGAGCAGTCGGTATATCAGTATGAAATACGTTCTTCGTTTATCCGGTTTCAGCCATGAAATAGCGTGATATTGTGGGGTAACATGTGTATCATAAGCCAGACTGTATATAATCGAAAGTAACAATTAAGCGCTCGCTAAATTTTCGAAGTCTGTTCTTTTGTTGCGTCTACCGGAATGACGTCACAGTAGTCGAGGACGGGAAGCACTAGTGTTTGTATGAGTTTGACTCTCACATTACAAGGTAAAATATTGCGGTTCCTTTTAACTGAATGAAGTATGGAAACCATTTTTACACACATTTTTAATATATTCAGACCAATTTAAAATTTCGTTCATTGTAACTCCAAGATTTCTCACAGTTTGGCTGAATGGAATAACTCTACCATTCGGTATAACTGGAGGAATAGTTTTGTATCGTAGTATGGTCAACAATTTTTGAGAGCCAATAATGGTTGCCTGTGTCTTGGAGGGGTTAAGAAGGAGGGAATGTTTCAAGGAGTAAGCATTAAGTCTCTGGAGATCAGCATTGATGTCTGTTACGGCTTGAGGCAAATTAGAGGTCTTAGAGTGACAGTATATTTGTAAGTCGTCTGCATAAATATAGTAGTTACAATTCTTAAAGTTAGATGAAATGTCGTTTATGTACAAAAAAAGAGCAATGGGTATAAAACACTACCCTGAGGCGTTCCTTCCTTCCTTCCTGGTTAGCCAGTGAAAGGTTTTATCAAGGGTTATAATCCGTTGCGCGACATTTTTGGGGTACGATGAAAAGAAATTAATAGTTCGTTGATCGAAGTAATAAGATTGCATCTTGTTTAATAGAGCCTGGATGTTTATAGTGTCAAATGCGCTACTGAAATCGAGGAGAGTAAGTATTGGCACCAGTCCTTGGTCCTTTGCGTGTCGTATGTCCTCAGTTACTTTTAGCAAAGAAGTTGCTGTGCTGTGTCCCTTCTTGAAGCCAGATTGCAATTGGTCTAGGAGAGGATGGTTGTTTAAGTATTCCAACACCTGCTCATGAACCAAACGCTTGAGTGCTTTGGAAATCGCAGGTAAAATAGAAATTAGTCTATAGTCGGATGGTTCTGAAGGGTCCGATTTTGAGGCACAGGGATAACATTGGACAGTTTCCATAGTGAAGGAAAGGTTCCGTTTTTAAGGCTGTAGTTAAAAATGTGGATAATAATTAGTAAAACAGCACCAATAATGTTGTGTAAGAAAGTTATAGGGATATTATCCACTCCTCTGGCTTTTGATTTGATAGAATATAATAATTTTAACTTTATTAGAAGTAACGGAATGGAATGTAAAATGTTGTTGCACAGGTAAAGGGTTCATTACGGAGTTGGGTACTGAGTTTGGGGAATTCAGTACATTAGGTGGTGTTCTTTTTTCATTAAAAATCTCATTACCTTGTCGAGTGGTACGTCTGGCACATGAGGTTGTTGCTGAGGTTTCCTTGTCCCTAAGGAACGAAGCATGTTCCAAGCACTGCCAGAATTCATGTCTGCATTCATGTTTCGCAAGTAAATAAATTTACGGTTTCTAACGAGCTTTTTAATTCGATTTCTAAGGGCCCGATAATTCACGAAGTCACTTTGGTCACGAGTTCGTTTAAAGCGTCGATAAAGTACATCGCGGTGGGCCATCATGTTTTTAATTTCATTACTTAACCAAGCAGAAGATGGGGAGTAACTTTTATCTGTCGTTTAGGGGCGTGTTTATCGTACAGAGTGATTACAAGTGAGTTAAACGTGTCTACTTTTGCGTCTATAACGTCCAATAGGAGTATGTCATACCAGGGTAGATTGTAAGCGTCATGCCTTAACTCGTCCATATCAATGCCTTTTGTGTTTCTGTAAATACCATACTTAGGTTTATACTTTGACATTCGGAGGGAGTAGGATAGGTAGATGAGGTCATCAGTGGAGATGGCTGGGACTGGAATCTGGCCGTGAGTTATAACTTTGTTTGTGTTATTTGTCACAATGTGGTCAATGAGCGTGTGTGTTTCGTAGTTATCTGTGTAAGTGTGATTAATAGGCTCTAACCTGAGGACAGTCATATGACAGGTACAAAACATGTCAATAAATTGTTTATTTTCGTACGTTTCAGTCCTTTTTCATTCCAGTAACACTCTCCAATATCATTTCACTTCTTCTGTCAGTCATTAATTCATTGCCCCAGAGGAGTGCGACAGGCTTCGGCAGGCGGCATAATTCCTATCCTCGCCGCTAGATGGGGATTCATTCATCTCATTCCTGACCCAGTCAAATGACTGGAAACAGGCTGTGGATTTTCATTTTAATTTTTCACTTAATTCTCACTTCTTTCCTTTATTATTTCACTTTGTTATTGACTACGCTCTTCCATTCAGATGTAATTTCTTCTCTTACATTCCTTCTGGAAATCCTTAAAAATCTTCTAAACGTTGTTCTGTCTTGTATTATATCCTCAGTTATCCACATTTCCTCCATGTTATCCTGTATCCCTTGTACCGACTCACGGGTGGCCCACATTGGTTGCGCAGTAGACGTTAGTTTTCCCTCATCCTGCTCGTGACGTCATCAAAGGAGCACCGTGACTCTGTAGCATACAACTTCACGTGCATTTCATTTCGTTGTTTATATATGTCTGTCTTATAAAGAAAGGATTTCCACGTAATAACTATACGTAATTTCCTTACCTATATTGCTGTTGGTTTATATAGTGGCCTACTGTATTTTGCGTAGTGTGTGTGTCGTAGTTCGTTTCTGTGAGATCTCTGTTAAGTTGCTGTGTTTCGTGCAGTGAGGTGCACTTATTTTCTTTTCGTTAGTTGCGTGAACAGTGTAATAGTAGCTGGAGTGAAATTTATGTGTCCATTGTACAGTATCATTGCGATAGAAAACTGTGCCGTTAATGATTCACCGACCGAGCTTGATAGCTGCAGTCGCTTCAGTGCGGCCAGTATCCAGCATTCGGGAGATAGTGGGTTCGAACCCCACTGTCGGTAGCCATGAAGATGGTTTTCCGTGGTTTCCCATTTTCACACCAGGCAAATCCTGGGACTGTACCTTAATTAAGGCCACGGACGCTTCCTTCCCATTCCTAGGCCTTTCCTGTCCCATCGTCGCCATAAGACCTATCTGTGTTGGTGCGACGTAAAGCAAATAGCAAAAAAAAATATAATAAAAAAATAGATTCACCGCAATCTACAGCGACACCTGTTAGTTCAGCAGAGGGATTTCGGTACCTCGCCGGCTACATCGCCGACCGTGAAAAAAATATGACAGGTCAATGCGAAGTCCCACTGGGGAAATGCTTTCCATTTCTTCTGGTACAGCCTCTGTGGGATGGATAGAAATGTTACATCGGGGAAGTCTACTCGTTCCAACGTTAGAATGGTAAACCAAATAAAGGAATTTGAGATAATTTTGAGGGACACTCACGGACGTGCTGAACTGTGACGCATACCTAATATTATACGCAAAGTGTGTCATATAATTAGCAGTAAATTCCACGCTGTACCACCAGGAATAGTAAAAATGTATGTTAGAACGAGAATATTTATACGCATACGACAAATGAACATTCGGACAAGAACTGAAAAATCCATAGCAGCTCATCGGCGAAAGGCACGACAGTGGATTTCATCTTCAAAAGCTACCACTTCATGAAATCTAATCTCACAGGTAGGACTGTGTTCTAATGAAGTGTTTTTCCTGTTCTTTTTTATTGTTCAATTTTTAAAAAGTGACTATCTATGCGGAGCCTCCGTGGCTCAGGCAGTGCGTCGGCTTCTCACCACTGGATACCGTGGTTGAAATCCCGGTCACTCCATGTGAGATTTGTGCTGGTTAAAGCGGAGGCGGGACAGGTTTTTCTCCGGGTACTCCGGTTTTCCCTGTCATCTTTCATTCCAGCAACACTCTCCATTATCATTTCATAGCATTTGTCAGTCATTAATAAATCACTTTGCGAGTGGCAACCCCATTGTAATAAAAGCCTATATATGGTTCATTCATTACATCCCTGACCCGGTCAAAGACTGGAAAACAGGTTGTAGGTTTTCCAGTACTATCTATGCATGGTTTCGAATATGAACTTACTTCTGTTGCTGTTATAATATGTGTTAAGCTTTAAAATCGATACCTGCGGAAGTGAGTCAGTATATCGTATGTTACGGTAGTTCCATCACGGAATTTCTGCTGTAAAGATTTAATATGACAAAGATTTCATATCTCTAAATATATATGTTTACAGATTTGAAAGCGCGTAACCTTCCCCAAACTAAATAGAGGAACTTGGAAATGTTAATAAATTTCAAGCGTTGGTCAGTGTGCCGTCACGTTACATTTACACCTTATTCGTAACGGAAATAATGAAAAGTTACTATGCTGTACTCTTTTTCAATATTATAACAGCAGTAATCTTTATGTCTGATCTGCAATTAGTTCTGAGAAACTGTAATGTTTGCTGATATTATGAGATTCCTACTGATTTGCGCGCTCTGGGCTCGGCTGCTTTGCTCCTACTGTGACGTCATTTCGTTAACCAATAGCAGCTCGGCTCGCGTTGGGCCCAACCTTTAGTAGTATTTAAGAACCTTGGTACCGACTGATTGTCATTTATATTCCTGTAAACATGGCTAAAAATTTGATTGGTAAGTCTGTTGTATTCATCCTCAATATGCGGTCGGAAAATGTAACACTCCTCTTTCTGCTGTCTCGACATTTTTTCGTTTTCTTTGTTCTGATATAGATCTTTGTCCTTACTGTACCTAAACTCCCATTTTCCGTTTTCGGTAGTCTCCAGAATTTTCTCAGAATCTTTCTTTCCTTTTTTCTACCTCTTCGCTTTCTCCTGATCTTATGGTGAACATGCATTCCGTAGCATATTATATATTAAATTTTATTTATTTATTTATTTATTTATTTATTTATTTATTTATTTATTTATTTATTTATTTATTTATTTATTTATTTATTTATTTATTTATTTATTTATTTATTTATTAGGCCAACTTATATATTTTGACTTATTTTGTTTATTTCTTCTTCTTCTCCTCAATCCTAAGGTTGGTGGGTAACATGCATGTGTTCCAAGCGTTTCTGTTCTTTGGCCAGGCGGCATCAAGTGGTAATTGGTGCACTTGCCTTTAATGTTGTCTATAAATATCACCCTAGGTCTTCCTTTGGTCCTTCTACCATCTACTTTCCCTTGAAACAGGGTGGTGCACCTGTCAGAATGACGAAGCAAGTGGTAAACGAAGCTATTTCTTCTTTTAAGGTTTCAACCAAGGCGCGTGTCTCATTTTCTGTTCTGAAAAGGCATTCTTAAGAGTAGGCGCCATCACAATATTTCAAAGACCTTGAGTATTATCACTTCCGCTTTTCGTAGGGTCCATGTTTCTGACCCAGAGCTTACAACACTCCATACAAATCTTTTCACAAACTGTTTCCATACGTCCATGCCGACGGGCTTAGATGTTAGTGCCGGCTTATTTTTTAGGAAAGCTCCCTTAGTTAGTAGTATTATTTATTTAATATTAAATTTGTGATCCGAAGAGAGCAAAATGTGACCACTACAGTCGGATAAGTATAATTAAAGAAAGCCTGGAAAACCTAAGTAAACTGAGTCTCAAGTAGAGCCCCGTGGTCGCTATATTCTTGAATTTATGAGTATTAGACCGAGGGGCTGTCTGGTATAGGCTTACTCAGTCCGTCCTAAAGGACGCAAGTTAGATTCACCATCAAGAAACCCAGACATTTAGAACCGAAACCGAGAGGACAACCAAAAATGAATACCAGGGCTAACCGTTCTACTCAACTTGGTATCGACGTTAGGGGCAGTGGAAACTTTTACATTTCACTCGTCCGTGGCCGTACAGAGATGGGTTTTTGCTTTGGGGATTGGAGCTATGTTGAAACCGAACTGGAAGCAGAGAAAAATAGATAAAAATTAACGAAAGAAACTTGTAATACTGTAATTATGTGAGGATAATTTCATGATAAATATTAAATCACGAATAATTTTCTGCTCGATGTCCGATGTTCATTCAAAATGAATTCTTTTCCTCCTAGTTTCCAGGTTTAATCATGTACCTCCAACTTCGATGGGACCCATCACTCTCCAGACTTTACACTGCGGTGAACGTGGTTTTAAACCTGGTTAAAATAGCGAAAGAATACCGCAAGGAGCTATATATGTTTTATAGATTATAGGAACGTTATTAAAAGATGTAGAATGGACTCAGACAGATGGGCATACCTGAACATCTCATTGTCCTGATGCGTAAACTCTACTTGGGCCAAGAAGCCAACGTTACAACTGGGCGTGGTGAAACAGAATGGTTCCACGCTAGCAAAGGCGTAAGACAAGGCTGTGTACTTTCGCCTTTCTTTTCAGTCTGTACCCCACGTTTGGTAAATCATGAGGAAATCTCGACTGAATGCGTCACCTCATGGTTTTAAGATTGTTGGATTGAATTGAAACTACCTGAGGTATGAAGGTGAAACAACTTTGGTTGATATATATATATATATATATAATTTCGTGTGGCTATTTATAGCCGAGTGCAGTCCTTGTAAGGCAGACCCTCCGATGAGGGTGGGCGGCATCTGCCATTCGTAGCTAACTGCGTGTTATTGTATGTGTGGTGTGTGAGTTGCAGGGATGTTGGGGACATCACAAACACCCAGCCCCCGAGCCATTGGAATTAACCAATGAAGGTTAAAATCCCCGACCCGGCCGGGAATCGAACCCGGGACCCTCTAAACCGAAGGCCAGTACGCTGACCATTCAGCCAACGAGTCGGACACTTTGATTGATGAAAGTAAGGAAGAGGTAGAGGATATCTTAATGGAAGTTAGAGATCAAAGTGACCTGAATATCAACTAGACCAAGATCACGACAAGAGGTTTAACATCAAACATTATGATAAATAATGAAATAAACAAATATTTGTATAATTTCTGTTTGTTGGGATCATCCATCAGTACAAGTGTCTCAAACAGTCCAGAATTTCGCCGAAGAGCTGCATTCAAAGGCTTGTTTAAGATCTTCAAATGTTAAGATGTATATTTGCATACTAAACTAAGAATGGTCAAGGGGTGTGGAAAATATTTTTGTTTATAAATGACATTCTGCAAATGTTACTTCATAAAATTAGTTGGACTCTGCTGAATGAAATGGTGAACATTTTAAAGAATTTAGAATATTAATGCACAAGCGAGAAATTTTACAACTTCGGGGATTCTTCTCTTTGAAGTTATCTATTCATGCAACTGTTTGATCTAGAAGGCTTTGATTTTCACTTATCTGTTTAGAATTATTGGTGAGAAGTTGCCGGCACTGTCATAACAAACACTCGAATAATGATGACTATTGATAAGGCTGTTTTTAGGCGCTAACATGGGTAAAAGTGTAAGTGAACGCTGTGTCGTACCTTGAACACAGATTCTGGAAATTTACTTTATTCACATGTCTGCCATAATCCAGCTACTGAATTATTAAAAAAAAAAGTATTTCGCTTGATCGGTTTCTAATTTAGAGAAATTCCGAGCGAGTTGGCCGTGCGGTTAGGAGCCCGCAGCTGTGAGCTCACATTCGGGAGATAGTGGGTTCGAACCCCACTGTCGGCAGCCCTGAAAATGGTTTCCCATTTTCTCACCAGGAAAATGCTGCGGCTTAACCTCAATTAAGGCCACGACCACTTCCTTCCCATTCCTAGGCATTTCCCGCCCCATCGTCGCCATAAGACCTATCTGTGTCGGTGCGACGTAAAACAACTAGCAAAAAAAATTAGAGCGATTTTCAATTACGTTCTTTTACTAAAATATGGAGCATCAGAACATTCATAAACGTTCAGCTGGTCGGTCACTCAATCCACTTCATTATAGTTCAGTACGGAGCGGACGGTTGTAAATATCAGTAGAAAACCTTTCAAAACTTTAACCTTAATAATTCCTGCGATATTGGGATATCTTTTCTGTCAAATTAACATTGTCAACATTGGGGCTTTCCCACTCCCCTTAAGGCATTAGTCCTTCCCATAGCTACATATGATTGTGAAACCTGGACCGTAGGGAAGCGAGATAGGAAGAATATTGATGCATTTGAGCTATAGTATTGGAGAAGGATTTTGTGTATCCCTTGGACAACCATGAAGACAAATTCAAATGATCAGATCAGATCTGCCTCATGAGGCAATCATTACACGATTACAGCTATCTTATTCTGGACACATTATGAGACGCTCTGTTTCATTGGAAAATACTATTATGCCTGGGAATCTGGAGCGGTCTAGGAGATGAGGGCGGAAAACATTGAGATGGAGAGACTTCATCAAATCCAACATGAACATGTCTCTGAAGGTTCTGAGGTATTGAAGACCGAAACAACTGGAGTCAGTCCATCCATCCACTCGCCAGGAATCGAAGTCGACTTGAGAGCACCTGATCATCATCGCCAAACCTGCATGCTGAAGATCGTAGGCTCGAAATTCACAGTCGCCTTGAGAATATCGGAGATCTACCTTACTTAATGTCACGTCCCTGTTTTCACACTCCTTGCCCTCTGCCATCCCACCGTCACAAAATACCTCCGTGAATGCAACGATCTCTCTGCTATCCATGTATCTATCACAGTGTGTTGTGGTATGTCATGTGCATTTGCAGAGTGTTTGCAGTGCTCTCCTATCCTGGGCTATATGCATCGCTTGAAGTGGAAACCTCCCAACTAAATCCTTCATCTCGTTAGTATACCTTGTTCCTTGCACTTTTCACTGTACGATTTTCTTCTCCTTCTTAGGATGCCGTCTCCCCACGAAGGTAGACGGATCGAATTGATCAGAACTCTCGAAGCAGCGGTTCGAAATATTTCGATGGAAGTTCGTCGATAACAACGGCCCAGGTCTTAGGCCACGAATTTCTCCGTCTCCCTATAGATAACATTCCTTCAATTTTCCCCTCGACGATGAGTTGGAGATGTTCCTATCGTTCACCTTTCATTATATGCCCGATGTACGTGAGCTTTCATTCCTTGACGAATGTTAGAAGCTCTTTCTTCTTATTTAACAAGTTGAGGACTTCTTCATTGGTCTTCCTTTCTACCCAGGACATTCGAAGCATTCCTCTGTACAAGTATATTTCGAAAGGTTCAATCCACCAGGGCTGAGCATCCAGCCTTCAAAACCATACAGAAGGACAGAGATATCATAGCATCGCAACATGCGAACTCGGAGCTGAAGGTTAAGATCTCCTGTGGTGAATAGGGCCCTCATACTATTCCTCTACGGTCATATTTCCCATATCTCCATTCCTCCTTGATATGTGGCCAAAGTATCTCAGATAGACCTGGCTAATCTACATCATGGATCATGAGTTCTTCTTGGACAGAAGAGACATCAATTCACTGATAAGCAGGAGCGAGTCGCCCCTAATGGTTGTAAGGCTGAGCCTACTCTTAAATCCTCAAATCAGTTTCCTTCAGTTCTTATCAGTATATTTCTATTGATATTTCAAATATTATGTAGTTGAACTCGCGCTGCCTTTGCCGACAACCAGTAGCTATTCAGCTCATCTCATCCCCCTTCGCACACAGGCAGTAGCAAGTACTTGCACTGAGGGGTGAAGAGGAGGTGTATCATTTAAATCACGTGCGTTTAGGATTGCCCAAGAAGCTATTAATAATAATTTCGTGTGGCTATTTCTAGCCGGGTGCAGCCCTTGTAAGGCAGACCCTCCGATGAGGGTGGGTGTCATCTGCCATGTGTAGGTAACTGCGTGTTATTGTAGTGGAGAATAGTGTTGGGGACAGCACAAATACCTAGCCCCCGAGCAACTGGAATTAACTAATGAAAGTTAAATTTCCCGACGCACTCGAAAATCGAACCCGGACCCTCTGGACCAAAGGCCAGCATGCCATGGAGCCGGACGCCCAAGGAGCTGCTGGTCGTTGTAGCGGAAGAAATCCACAACGCTGATTGTCTACTGAGCCGGCTGTTAGTAACTACTACAATCTAGGTGTGTTTCGGAGAACTAAACCAGTACAGTGTATTGAAACATAAGGGATGCAGGGTTTTTAACGATGTTTAATACAAGATAGCATTGTTTTATGACATGGTCAAACCACGACTCATACTATAATACTTATCGCAGCATTGAGAAAGGTATAGTTCTAAGAGATGAAACAAACCTTGTGCTGATCTGATAGACCTTGTGCGCCCCCTTGTGCTTTGAATAATACCACTTTACATTGGCCTGTGTATTATAAACACGTTTCATCGTACTCACAACGTCAAATCGGGGAATCTTTCGATAATGTGCGCCTATTTACTGGTCTTAAAATACGCTTTTTTTAAATGTAAGAATTATACAAATTAGACAAATTGCCAAATATGATAGGCCCAGCAATTAAATGTACAATTCTTTCTAATAAATCACTAATGCACTTGCAATTACACTTCCGTCCTCTTATTAATGTGTATGTGGAAAATACAATTTAGTAATGATAATTATTCTATTTTTAATTTTTTCCGTAACCGGTATGAGTAATGTGTGTGCCTCTTGAAGGGAAGGAAGTATCGATCTGTAAGGGACACGGACTTTCTATTAGAATAAGGCTGTGATGTTTGAGTAATTGAGTACGTTTGTTACTTTCGAGATTCATTAAATCTCAGCATAGCCTACAAAAAATATCACGTTGCACCACTGCTAATAAGAAAGGAGAAAAACAACTCTCTTGAACTATCAATGTTCTTCAGGAGATTTTACGACCCAGTAAGTACGAATAACAATAAAACGTACTCTAAATGAGTGCGAATTCCTTGCTGGATTAAACTCTTTCATTACAGTATTACCGGGATGCTGTTGTAACCTATTTCGATGGGCACAAGATACCATTATATAATTTCAATTTAAAAATTAATATTATAAGCTGTTCTGTAAGAATAATCGTGTATGTAGCGCTCTTTTTAATAGCGAAGAGACAGTGTGGCATGTACATTGTGATAATGTTTATAAATTACGACTTCCAGTGTCTCTATAAGCAGCTAATTGATGTTAACCAATGAAGTACGTTCAGGAAACCCCTTGTGACTCTGTAGTTTAACAAGAACAGGTCGATTGCCGCATTGTATTTGATACCACGACCACCTCTGGATAATTTCAGTGCTATTAAATTTAGTTTCGAAACAAAAGCCGCTGCGGATCAGGAACAAAACTGGAGTAACATGGCTGTGGTCGGTGCGCTCCCTGAGAGACCGCGTAATGGCAATTTAAACGTCAGGGAAGGGCGTTAGCGTGTCTAGCCCTTACAAAACCATCCACCGCAGTCCATGTCTCCTGGGCACATACTACCCTCACGCTGCAACACAACTTTGCACTGAAATATTTCCCCCATTTCTTGTTGTCCCAAACGTGTCCTCTTTGTTACATAATGAGACAGTCACAAGCCCGGATAACAGCTCTGCTATGAGATTTGCATAACTATTAGGATGATATTGCTTGTTGTTTAAAGGGACCTAAAATCTACTGTAGGCCATCGGCCCCTAATGCTACGCGGTGAAAAAAAATATAATGATAATTAAAATTTTAAAATTTATCAACTGGCTAGAATTTAAAAACGATTATGAAAAATCAAAATGAATTTAGAATAATCAGTCGGTCAAATTCGCTATGCCTCATGATATAGCCTCACAGTATATCACTAAAATTTAAAGTTTTAATCAAATTAAAAGTACACACAGACAGACTAAAGGACAGTCAACAGAATAAAAACGTACCGGTAGTTAATAATAAAATTTGAATTAGACAATAGGGAATTCACCCTCAAACGCGATAAAATAACGCACTAACCCTCATAAAACTGATGACGAGTTCTGCTGACTGCTCGTCATCTCGGAGAATGAGGGAGATGGAACTCGTAAGTTTTAGACATGGAGCAGATCGTCCAGGTTTACACACTCCCTAAGGATGTGTACTAAGGTCAGATCACCGCCGCAAGTACACACCGGGAGAGCTTCTCCCTTCAGTAAGTAGGAGTACATTGCTATACCTTGGCCGAACCGAAAAGGGCATAATACCACTGCTTCTCTCTGAGAAACCCGAATCTTCCGTATCTTCGTAGTTCCTTTAATCGTCATCAGTTTATTTGAAATAGGAGTGGCCTTCCGCTCCTTCCTCCAATGGGACATCAAATGTCTCAGGTGAGAACGAATATCACTGGCTGGAACATTGTAAGGCAAGGTGCAATGTAACCACATAACATAAAACTATTAGGGACCTGGCCTATTGACACCCCTAAAAGTTATGCTACTCCCACCACGTTACTGAAGAGCGGGTATACAACATTTCATTCTAGCCAAAGTAGTTGGCATTCTAAGGCATTACTGCGAAAACATCCGGGAACTAGACATTAATATTCAATACTCTTTCCGGTGTAAATTACGTCACGTTTTCTGAGGGTAATCATGTTATGAAATACGAGTATATGCGAGAAGTTAGTAAACCGAATTTGATTCGAATTAAAATCTTAATAGTAATAAAGCCACGTGTTTTCATTGACAGATTGCATTTCATTATATTCCGTAACATGTGATTGAATATGTTCGTTGGGGTAATCACATACATGGAATCGTTTATAAAGGTTACATATCGCTTCATACTATTATGAGGTTATTTAGGGATTGCAGGTTATGAGGGTATTTAGATATTGTAGAAGTGATGGAAAGAAGGTGTGTATGTCCTTGGTAAGACTCCAACGCGAGAAAGGTTCCATTGTTTGGTACCCACACCAGAATTACTTGATTCAAAGACTGGAAAAGATCCAAAGAATAAACAGAAAAATTTGTTCTGGGTTATTTACGACAGATAAGTAGTGGGCTAAGAAGACTTGCGAGCAAAGGGACGAACAGCTCGACTACGCGGAATGTTCCGACCTGTCAGGGGAGAGATGGCGTTGAATAACATTAGCAAGCGAATGAGCATCAGTGGAATCCAAGACGACACATTGGGGAAAATACTCGTTTATAGGAAGAGAAATTAGGAATTGAAATAATTAATGGGAGATGTTTGTTACGTTTACAGTTTCACTGATATAACTTCTCGGGATCAGTTACTGCGAAAGAATAATTATCTACAATCTCTATATAAATCAGTTTTCAATGATAAGAATGGAAGGCTAAAGAAAATCAGCAGCAATCCAAAAGGAGTGAGCAACGCTGCAACTTATTCCCTCTCATTTTTAATGTTTATATAGAACTGGCAATAAACGAAATCAAAGAGGAATTTGGAAGAAAGGAATCACAATCCAAGGAGAGGAAATCAAAACCCTGAGATTTGTCTATGACATTGTTATTCTGTCTGAATCTGCAGAAGATCTGGAAGAAATGCTGACTGAATAGGACACAGACTTGGGGAAGGAGCACAATATGAAAATAAATAAATACAAAACAAAGGTAATGGAGTGCAAGCGAATGAAGTCAGGAGATGTAGGAAATATTACATTAAGAATTTAAGTCTTAAAGGAAGTAGATGAATACTTGAGTAGTACAATAACTAACGATGGCAGAAGTAAGGAGTATATAAAATGATGACAAGCACGAGCAGGGATGACTTTTATCAAGAAAAGAAATTTACTCACCTGAAGCATTTGTATAGGAATTGAAAAGACGTTGTTGAAGACTTTATTCTAGAGCACAGCGTTATATGGAAGTGAAACATGAATTATCTCAGAAAGAAAGAGAATAGTAGCGTTTAAAATGTGGTGTTACAAAAGAACGCATAAGGGGAGACGGATAGATCGAATCACAAATGAAGAGATACTGAATCGAATTCGTGAGAGGGGAACGCATTTTCAAAATTTGGCCAGAAGAAGAGATAGAATGATAGGTAACATCTTAATACATCCAGGTATGGTTCAGTTAGGTTCTGAGGGAAGTGTAGACGGTATAAACGACAGGGGTATACCAAGGTATGAATATGACAAAGAGATTAGAGTAGATGCAGTAGTTACGTAGAAATGAAAGTTAAGTACAGGAGAGGGTGGCATAGAGAGCTGCATCAAGCCAGTCTATGGACTGAGGACCCAAATAACAAACATAAAAACGAGAGGTAAACAAACGATAGGGAATCTGCCTCGTGGGCGCCAGCCCTAACTGCTGATTAAAAGAAAGTATTTAAATTTGTAGAATTCCATTCGTGACCGAATATCCTCCCTTGCTATTATCGCTCCCATTTCACTACACAGGAAAAGAAGGAAAACGTTAGATCTACTACCAGCACTCGTCATGTAAAACGCAGATTTTAAAAATGTATTTACGTGTTTACACCAAACTGTTTATTGAATGCCGGCCCCGTGGTGTAGGGGTAGCGTGCCTGCCTCTTACCCGGACGCCCCGGGTTCGATTCCCGGCCAGGTCAGGGTTTTTTACCTGGACCTGAGGGCTGGTTCGAGGTCCACTCAGCCTACGTGATTCGAATTGAGGAGCTATCTGACGGTGAGATAGTGGCCCCGGTCTAGAAAGCCAAGAATAACGGCCGAGAGGATTCGTCGTGCTGACCACACGACACCTCGTAATCTGCAGGCCTTCGGGCTGAGCATCCGTCGCTTGGTAGGCCAAGGCCCTTCAAGGGCTGTAGTGCCATTGGGTTTAGGGTTTGGGGGTTTATTGAACACTGACTTAGTTACATTACCCTCCCTCATATTAAATTCTCAGCCCACAGCACGATTACCCCGTTTCTTCGCAAAATGAATCACCGAATTTTAAAACTTGCTTCTCACCAAATGAAGTGAGCCTGGAAAGCAAATTACGGCATCGTAATACACTAGACTCGGCCTTATACCTTGTGTTTCGCACATACCCTATAATGGTACACTGAAAGTGCAGTCAATTAACATGAAAACATTCGGCCAGCGAATACCCTAGGATTTCGAATTAACCACCTGCCTCTCTCGTAACAGTGGTGCGACTTGCCACCTCGAATAAATTTAATGTTACTTCTTTCGATTTTCTTACTCTTATCGAGGGGAGAATAGGCCGATTTATTCTTCGAATGGGGAAGTTCAAAACCACTGCTGATTGAATTTATGTACAACCCGTAAATTGTATTTTTTTTTTTCGAATATGTACACAACAGTGCGCCTCTGTGGTGAAGTGGTTCGTGCGATTAGCTGTCACCCGTGGAGGTCTAGGTTCGATTCCCGGCTCTGCCACGAAATTTGAACAGTGATACGAGTAATGGAACGGGATCTACTCAGCCTCGGGAGGACAACTCAGTAGAGGAGAGTTTGATTCTCACCTCAGCCATCCTCGAAGTGGTTTTCCGTAGTTTCCTAGTTCTTCTCCAGGCAAATGTAAGGATGGTAACTAACTTAACGCCACGACCGCTTCCTTCCCTCTTCCTTGCCTAACCCTGCATATCATTCCATCCCTCCACAGCATAGCGGAGGAGGCGGCCTGGGCGAGGTACTGGTCCTCGTCCCCAGTTTTATCCCCTACCAAATGCCTCACGCCCCAGGGCACTGCCCTTGAGGCGGTAGATGTGTGATCCCTCGCTGAGTCCGAGGGAAAAACCAACCCTGCGCGGTAAACGGATAAAATAAATAATAAGGTACACAAAAATAAAGGAAGAACTATTAAATTTATAGTAGGTGGGACAATCTGAACACGGGTTATTACGTGTTAACATTATTATAAAGACTGTGCCAGATTTATTTGTTATTTTCTTACGATTGGAAGATAGTACGCAATATTACTTCAACATTATGTTTCACCTAATACCTACTTTCTTCTCTCTATCTTTCTTTCTTTCTTTCTTTCTTTCTTTTCTTTCTTCCTTTCTTTTTCTTTATTATTCTTCTTATTATTATTTTCCCACACCTATAGGGTCACGGGTACGAACTGTGTCGCCAATGGCAATTTGTCCCTGTTTTATGGCAAGATGCCCTTCCTGACGCCAACCCTATGTGGAGGGAAATATTCACTATTGTGTGTTTCTCTGGGGGTTTGTAGTGTGGTGTGTTATCTGTATATGAAGGGAAGAGTATTGGGATAAACCCAAAGACCCAGTCCCCGAGCCAGAAGAATCAATCACGACCTTCCCGAGAATCGAACCCGAGATCCTCTAAACCGAAGGTCTGGAGCTGACCATTCAGCCAAAGAGTCGGACACGTAATGTCTACTTTCTCTAGATATAAAGTATCTGGAGATATTTATTTGAAAACTGAAGTTTACTGGAAGCCATCTCTCAGGATTCCATTAACTATTGTTAATAATACTTTGCTTGTGTCGACTAGGTAAAACACACATCCAGTATTGTTGCCTCAGTACGACATTTACATCAACAAAATACGAATGTAGTGCGTGTGAATTTCTCACCGCTTCAGCGATGAAATACAGCGAAATAGATATTATATCACAATAGAGACCAGCAACAAACTTCATACTTTCAGTTACGTGAATGGATATTGGATTTTATTCTCATTGTAACGGCTGCAATAATTTCCTTCGAAGTGGCGCCGAGGACGAGCGTTGCATGACATTCACTGTAACGATCTCGATTATAATTTCAATTGCGCTGACAGTCTGTATCAGCTGGAACCGTGGCGTTACGACCTGTCACAGATAGTAGATTCACCAGGTATTGTTCGGGTGCCGTACACTGCCAACTGCTCCGGGAAACTGCTATCGGTGAGTCAATATTCATCACCATAGGTCATTATCATTATTTCGAACGATCTTAATTATTACACATTATTAAATCACGTGATATACTTATTTATTTCATGAATCACTGGATATTATAATCTGTAATCTATATACTATTGCTATTCTTATTCACCACCTTTTCCCACTTCCTCGTGGGGTCGTGGGTACGAACTGCGTTACGGCAGACTTTCCAACACCAAAGAATTTTATAAAATTTGAATGTGTGTCAGAGGGGAGAAAACATGGTTAGATGTAAAAGGAAAATCTAGAGGTTTTCTTTTTACCTTTCCTCACAATTTTAATTCCTTTTTGTCATAGTTAAGATTATTTTTTGAGCTGGTGTGGAAAAAGCGGTAGAAAAAGAAGAAGAAAGTAGATATTAGGTAAAATGAAATGTTGAAGTAATAAAGCGTACTTACTACATTCGTAAGTAAGAAAGTAACAAATAAATCTGGCAGAGTCGTTATACTGCTGTTGACATGTAGCATACCGTGGGTTCATTTCAAAATGTCGCACCTAGGAAAAGTTTAATGGTTCTTACCTTATTTTTGTGTAATTTATTGTTATTTTTTAAATCCGTTTGCTCTCCAGCGTTGGTTTTTCTCTAGGAATCAAGGGCAGTGTCCTTGTGAGTGAGAGATTTAGTCGGGGATACAACTGCGAAGGAGAATCTGTACCTCACCCAGGCGACCCCTCACGCGCAATGCTGAATGGGGGCATTGTGGATGGATAGGAAGATCGGTATGGATAGGCAAGGAAGAGGGAAGGAAGGGGCTTTCGCCTTAAGTTAGGTACCACCCCGGCATTTGCCTGCAGAAGAACTAGGAAACCACGGAAAACCACTTCGAGGATGGCTGAGGTGGGAATCGAACCCCACCCCCACCCCCCGCTATACTCAGTTGTCCTCTCGAGGCTGAGTGGATCCTATTCCAGGCCTCGTACCACTTTCAAAATGTCGTGGCAGAGCCGGGAATCGAATCTGCACCTCCCCGGCTGGCAGCTAACTAATGCCACTAACCACTGTACTACAGATGCGGGCTGTTGTGTACTTATTGAGGCAAAATACAATAATTTAGGGGTAGTACATGAAATTCAATCATGTTTTCCCTCAGTAAGAACAAGAAATCAAATCAAGGATCATTAAATTTATTCGAGGTGGCCAGTCGCAGTAGTTCTATCCCATTGTTTGGAGAGAGGCAGGTAGTTAATTCCAAATCCTAGGGTATTCCCTGACCTGATGAGCTGCTTGGAATGTGACACTGTTCTTACTTGAAATTAAGGACGAATGTACAAAGGGGCATTATTTTTAAAGTAAGTATGGATTTAACGTGAACTATACATCACTTTCACTTCATGTATATTGCACCACCTTAAAAAGGGCACAATATGTACTGTAGAGGGAGGGGGAAAGGAGGAATTAAGGGAACCAATATTTAGTTATTGATGCTAAAATATGCTCAGAAACGTCCAATTTGTGCTTAGTTTCAACAAATAACCAAGATGGGCAAAAGAATCCAGAATATCATAAACCTAATCATCATTATCAGACATTCTCAGCACAATAATTAATGATTTCAACCAATAGGTGCTGCCTTTACTGAGCTGACTGGAACATAATATGTGATAGAATCTACCTTATACGTGACTTAGTGTATTAGTCTTTGTAGTAGCTAGTTGAATTTGTATTCAGACTACAATAAGTCTGTAATAAAAAGTTCTAAGTTTAAAAACACGGCCAAAATATGTATATGTCGTAAAAAATCACACTTCAAAATGTGACCAAATCTTCAATTTATATAAGTTTCTCAATGTCGTACATAAAATGTGTAATAATGTAAAATGTAAACACCATGGTCTCGGCTCTGGATAGCTTCATCTTCAGAATTTTGATACACCAAAAGCGATAACAACTCTCATTTTCTTTATTCGATAGACACTGCTATTTGTCGCAAAGCGCTGACATTATATTGCTCATATTTTAACTATGACTTACGTATTACTATTTTTGTTTTTCATTCATGTCGTTTCGGCCAACTAAGGACCACGTCATTTCAACTGTCTCCTTCCTCGGACTTTATCATTTGCCCAGTGCTCCCATATTCGATGCCGGTGCTGTTCCTTTCTTTCTTCCTTTCTTCGGTCCATATATTATTATTTCTTTCTTTCTCTGTTAGGGTATTCCAGGGACCACGTGCCATTTTCAATGCTGCATCTTTTGTTGTTCGTTTTTTCTTCCTCCAATACTCCTTCAGGTGCTCACTATGTCTCCTTTAGCTCACATCGTATAATTTTGAGCCTGTTTCCTCTCCCTCCCGAACTTATAATCCTTCCATTTTTAGGCACTTTCTTCCTAAACGTCTCTTTCTCTGTTGTTGCTTATTATCTTATATTGTTTCTTTTCAAATATTTCTTGACTTCATGAATCCTGGTTGTTGTTAACTTCTGTTCCTAGGATATTTTAAGATCAGTTTGGTTAACCTGTTGTCATCCATTCTGTATAAATGTCCAAAAAAAAAATATCAATCCCCTCTTCCCCATAGTTTCTGTTTTGTTTTGTTTGAATCATCAGTCAATAGACTTGCTCGATGCAGCTCTCCATGCCACTCTATCCCGTGCTAACCTTTTCATTTCTACGTAACTATTGCATCCTACATCTGCTCTAATCTGCTTGTCATATTCATATCTTGGTCTACCCCTACCGTTCTTACCACCTACACTTAATTCAAAAACCAACTGAATAAGTCCTGGGTGTCTTAATATGTGTCCTATCATTCTATCTCTTCTCCTCGTCAAATTTAGTCAAATCGATCTCCTCTCACCAATTCGATTCAGTATCTCTTCATTCGTGATTCGATCTATCCATCTTACCTTCAGCATTCTTCTGTAACACCACATTTCAAAAGCTTCGATTCTCTTTCTTTCTGAGCTAGTTATCATCCATGTTTCACTTCCATACAATGCCACGCTCCACACGAATGTCTTCAAAAACATCTTTCTAATTCCGATATCAATGTTTTAAGTGAGCAAATTTCTTTTCTTAAGAAAGCTCTTCCTTGCTTGTGCTAGTCTGCATTTTATGTCCTCCTTACTTCTGCCATCGTTAGTTATTTTACCACCCAAGTAACAATATTCAACTACTTCCTTTCAGACTTCATTTCCTAATCTAATATTTCCTACATCACCTGCCTTCGTTCGACTGCACTCCATTTTTTCGTTTTGGACTTATTTATTTTCATCTTGTACTCCTTACCCAAGACTTCATCCATACCATTCAGCAACTTCTCGAGATCTTCTGCAGTCTCAGATAAAATAACAATATCATCGGCAAATCTCAAGCTTTTGATTTCCTATTCTTGGACTGTGACTCCCTTTCCAAATTTCTCTTTGATTTCCTTTACTGCCTGTTATTTGTAAACATTGAAAAGGAGAGGGGACAAACTGCAGCCTTGCCTCACTCCTTTCTGGATTGCTGCTTCTTTTTCAAAGCCCTCTATTCTTATCACTGCAGACTGATTTTTATACAGATTGTAGATAATTCTTCGTTCTCGGTATCTGATCCCTATCATCTTCAGAATCATAAATATGTTATGTTCCGGTATATCTCATCATTCCTTCTTGTTTTCCAGATTTCTGTAGTACTTAGCGGATCGAGTATTTTCCATATTATTTTTATTTTCAGTACTTCTAACTTATTCAGCTTGTAATTCAGTACTAGACATTCACTCGCCTATAGGCATTCCGGTTTGACTACTATGCTGTAATGTTGTCTTTTGAGGTTAATAGATAAACACTTTTTGTTATAGATATTCCTAGTTATACCGTATGTTCATTCCGTCTTGTGTAGCCCTTCTTCTACATTATTCTTCTCCTTTCTTCGTTATGCCTATTTACAGAGCGCGTTGGAAGTTGTTAGCTTGGTGATAGTTTTCCTTTCTTCTTCTCCTCCTCCCAAAATTTCTTCATGAACTCGCTATGCTGTTTATTGCGTTCTTCCGTCCATTGTTTCCCTATGGTTCTTTTAGCGCTTTCCGTGAACATGTGCTTTGCAACCAGATTCCCAAAATCTTTGCGGTCCCTGATGATATCTTCTGTGATGTTCATGTCTTTTAAACCCTGCTTTATTTCCTCTAACAAGATTATTTTGACCTTCTTTGAATTAATTATACCAAGCAGGTTTTTTGCATATCTAGTGTTGTCCATTCTACTGATGTGGCCTTAATACATTATTATTATTATTATTATTATTATTATTATTATTATTATTATTATTATTATTATTATTATTATTATTATTATTATCATTATCATTACGGCTAGCACCATTAGCTGCATCCTCGGGGCCAGTGTTCGATTCCCGGTACAGCCAGAAATTTAAGAACTGCAGGAGAGCTTGTGTTTCATTAGAAAGGTACATGCTACTCACGTCCATTTGGAGTGTGCCTAAAAAAAGCTATATTACCTTGCGACGAGGTCACGAGTTTACTTATTATTATTTTTGTTATTATTACTAGCTGTTATGCACGGCTTCTCTCGCGAGGATTTCGTAATTAAAAAAATGAATTGTTCCTCTGTACTGCACAAAGACATTATCTGAAAATCCCTCAAGTATAAAAACTCACCAAAAAATTGTACTTTACCGGGCGAGTTGGCCGTGCGCGTAGAGGCGCGCGGCTGTGAGCTAGCATCTGGGAGATAGTAGGTTCGAATCCCACTATCGGCAGCCCTGAAGATGGTTTTCCGTGGTTTCCCTTTTTCACACCAGGCAAAGGCTGGGGCTGTACCTTAATAAAGCCACGGCCGCGTCCTTCCAACTCCTAGGCCTTTCCTATCCCATCGTCGCCATAAGACCTATCTTTGTCGGTGCGACGTAAAGCCCCTAGCAAAAAAAATGTACTTTATTTATCCCAGAACCTTTTTGTAAACCACATTTGTGGCATTGCCCTTTGCGGCTAAGGTGGCCAGGCTACTGGAAGAGCTAAATCTAGAACATGCGACATGGAACTCTACATGTGAGAAACAGTCCTCTTTCATGTCGAAAAGAAAAGGGGTTTCTTTATTTCTAAAGGAGATTCCAAATACCAATTTTTATGTCTGTAACATCTTAGTTTTTCAGACATAAGTATCCTCATAAAGAGAATTCAACTCCTTCTTCACTTATTTTCGATCTCCATCTTACGTTGATTTTCCGAAAACAAAATATACGTCTTTCTTTGCTTTTAAAGGAGATTACAAATACCAATTTTCACGCCTGTAACATGTTGAGTATATGAGATATACTCATTTTAAAAACTCACCCACCACTTGGCTGAGTGTTCAGAGTTGAGGCCTTTGGTTCACAGGGTTCTGATTTCGATTCCGAGCTGAGTCAGGGACTTTAATCGCGTGTAATTAATTCTTCTGGCTCGAGGACAGTTTGTTTGTGTTTGTCCCAACGCTCTCCTCTTCATATTCACTCAACACACCACATTACCAGCCACAACAGGAATACGCAATAATAATTATATCCCTACTATGAGGGTTGGTGCCAGGAAGGGCATCCAGTCGCAAAACAGCGTAAAATCCATATTTGCGACACAGTTCGCATCCGCGAACCCACAGGTGTGGGAAAGCCGGTAAAAGAAGAAGATACTCATTTTCACCCGCTTTTAAAATTATTTTCACCCCCTTGAGTGGATTTTCCAAATAAAGTGTCTACATTCACTTTTAAAAGAGATTCCAAGTAGGGCCTACCAATTTTAACGTCTGTTACATCTTCAGTTTCTGAGATATATGTATCCTCATATAAAGAATTCAACTCCTTCCTCCAAATACCAAATTTCATGTCTGTAACAGGTTAGGTTTCTGTGATATATTGTGGATAATCCCGCTGCTGTAGATTCCTGGAGCTGACGTTGCCATGATTACGGCAACATAGTTTTGGGCCCCATAGGGCTTAACGAGTTTCGTCCTTTGCGTCAACGGGGCCTAAATTGAGCTTTGTCTCCTCCTTCTACGTCAAATTCGATAGTTTGCCTATATTAGCCTATTATTTTTATATTTCCCCCATGCCATCCCCCCCCCCCCATCGAATTGTTTTGAAAATAAAATACAGCCCATGTCTCTTAGGGATTACGTATATTCACATTTTCTTTTGCTAGTGGCTTTACGTCTTACCGACACAGATAGGTCTTATGGCGACGATGGGATAGGAAAGGTCTAGGAATGGGAAGGAAGCGGTCGTGGCCTTAATTAAGGTACAGCCCCAGCATTTGCCTGGTGTAAAAATGGGAAACCATGGAAGACCATTTTAGGGCTGCCGACAATGGGATTCG
The DNA here is from genome assembly GCF_040414725.1 of Anabrus simplex. NCBI lineage: Eukaryota > Metazoa > Arthropoda > Insecta > Orthoptera > Tettigoniidae > Anabrus > Anabrus simplex. The sequence continues at coordinate 444,262,207 of NC_090267.1, read as the reverse complement.
AACCCACTATCTCTTGGATGCAAGCTCACAGTAGCGAGCTCCTAACCGCACGGCCAACTCGCCCGGTTATATTCACATTAATAAAATAATTTTTAGAATCGGTCCAGTAGTTCCTGAGATTAGCCATTACATACAAACAATCTTTACCATTTTATGATGTACCAGGAATGCCTAGGCCCTGCCACATATGGATTAAAAACTTTATTTCAGCATACAATTCCCTTCCGATATGTGAACAGCTGAGCGAAGGAACATTCCAGTAACTACCAGACTCCACGAGCAAGTCAGGCAAGGTCAAGTGACGTCACCTGCCGCTTGTAACTTGCCTCCCCTTGAGACGTTTGTCGAAGATTTTTCTTACATGAACTTTTTAACGCCTTAACCGATTGCAACAGGACCAACGCTAAATTGTAGCTGACGTTATAAAAGTAAAACCCAGCAAATTTCAAGTCAATCTGTCAAGTAGTTTTTGAATTATTACAATTTAAAGTTTGAGAAGAATGGTGCACTCTCAGTCACATGATTCATAGTGCCACCCCTCCTGCCGGGGATATATATGCCACTATGTCAAGGCCGGCAAGCAGTGTGTGTGTGTGTGTGTGTGTGTGTGTGTGTGTGTGTGTGTGTGTGTGTGTGTGTGTGTGTGTGTGTGTGTGTGTGTGTGTGTGTGTGTGTGTGTGTGTGTGTGTGTGTGTGTGTGTGTGTGTGTGTGTGTGTGTGTGTGTGTGTGACAGAGGGAGAGAGAGCAGTCTGACCCTCGTACAGTCTGTCAGTGCAGTCTCGTTCGCGGAGGAAGTACACTCTGTCGCGTTTCGTGAGTCCGTAATTATGGCCATAAACGATCACCGGTGAACTTGTGAAAGATTTTGCACCGTACTTATTCTATCGTGCCGCGACGGACATTTCAGAAGATCACACTTGTGAACTTACTGAAGTGAAAAGTCAAGTATTTGATATTCACAGACTAGCGCATAACATGTGAACTTTGTCAATTTCGCATAATAGTGAACTACTACGATATCTCAAACTGTCGTGTGTGATAAACAGAAACCATCAGTTACGATAACCCTAATTATTCCAGGACTCATTTCTTTTAAAACAGTACATCCTTGAACTGTGTCTGTTTAGTTACTCAGTGTTCGTGTCATATCAGGACTGGACTTTCTCCAGTAATAAACTTCGTGAATATTAAGAACTTGTTATTAGACAATTCATGCTAATATAATATAATCACGATCAGAAAATCAGCTTTATCTGTTTACGATATTGGTTCAGAGACTGTGATCAGAGACTGTAATAAAAATTATTACACGTTGCATTTTCAAGTGTTTGAACTGTGTATTCATAGACGTTATCAGTGACGATTTTAAATAGTGTCATATGCAGCAAGGACTGTAATTATTCACTTAGCATCATAAAACTTGAATACGAGCTAAACTGTGTTTTGCGACAGTGAATGATAATATCTGTGATTACTAATCGCGCCAATTGAACTTTCCGTGTTCAAATATCACCTCCCAGAGCAGCGGAAGTCTTGCTGAAATACTTCAAGATCCAGTTGCATCAGACATCATTTCATCTATGGTACCCATCGAGGGACGTCAACGTGGTCTCTTCATGGAACATCGCCGAGTTCGAGTCTCCGTCCGCACTCCACGGAATGTTCCAGACTCCCATTCAACATTTGTAAGCAAAATCTTCTCTTCTAAGTGAGTAGTCACAAACTGACTGACTTTCTTTTCATTAATACTGAGCAGTGATATTCTCAGTGCTACGTGCTACTGACTTCAAGAAAATCTCCGTTTATACCTTTGATTTTGATGAAAGATTTGAGTCCTATATTAATATTGCAGGGTGATGAATCTTTGAACATTATAAATAAATTGTTAACAAAAGTATAACCATAACTTTTCACCATTATCAAGAAGTTCATATTTAAAGATAGATTTATTTTTCAAATTTAATAACTAATTCATGTTCACATTACGTAGAAGAACTTTAGGGTTTTCAAGTGTTCTATGATCCTTAATTTCAATGCTAGCGAACTGAGAAACATTAATCAAGAAGTAAAATTTTTATTTCAATTTTTCAATAATAAGTGTGTGTTCATTTTTTGGATTTAATACTTAGAAAGACTCTAGGTTCAAGACAAATACTTAGTGCTTTTATAAAAGTTAAAAAGACTATAGGATCAGTGATATTCATTTATTTTTTCTCGAACTGACTTCAAGAAAATCTCCGTTTAAACCTTTGATTTTGATGAAAGATTTGAGTCCTATATTAATATTGCAGGGTGATGAATCTTTGAACATTATAAATAAATTGTTAACAAAAGTATAACCATCTATTATTCGCCCTGTGGTTCTATCCTGCTCTGTATCGGCTCCGAAATCACCTTCCACTACCTGAGGTCCTTCTCATGCCCCATACGCACGAACTTTTCCTGGTAAAATATATTAGTATAGATTGTTATTAGCCGGCCCCGTATTGTATGGGTAGCGTGCCTGCCTCCTACCTGATCAGGTTAGGATTATTACCTGAATTTGAGAGATAGCTTCAAATCTACGCATCTTATATTATAACAATTTAAGAGCTATCCGACGGCGAGATAGCGTTGCCGGGATAAGAAGCCAAGAACCATTGCCGAGAGGATTCTTGGTACCGACCAGGCCTTCGGTCTGAGCTGCGGTCGCCACACAGGGCAAGGCCCTTCGGGTTTGTTGCGCCACGAGTCTTTTATTATTATTGCTACTGCTGTCCGGCTCCATGGCTAAACGATTAGCGTACTGGCCTTTGGCCACAGGCGTCCCGGTTTCGATTCCCGGCAGAGTCGGGAATTTTAACCATCATTGGTTAATTCCGCTGGCACGTGGGCTGGGTGTTTGTGTTGTCTTCATCATCATTTCATCCTCATCACGATCCGCAGGTCACCTACAGGAGTCAAATCAAAAGACCTGCATCTGGCGAGCCGAGCTTGTTCTCGGACACTCCCGGCACTAATAGCCATACGTCATTTCACTCATTGCTACTGCTGCTGCACAAGCACGGGAAATGTGCAGAAGAATGCATCAAACCTGGTGCCCCATCTCTCCACGCGGGGACGTCAGAGTGATGTAGCTGATGTGAGAGAAAAGTATTGGAGTGCCCTACCTGATACGTTTGAGTTATCTTGCTGCACACCAATGCTGCTAACCATAAAAGTGTCATCATTTTGAGGGAAATTTCCCGAAAAATGGCAAAGAAATATTCGTAGTGAGGAAAGGAAATATTTTCCATGAATACGGGAAATTTCTACAGAATTACTAAATCCATTATTGTGTTTCATAATTTTGATAATGATGATAAATACTAAAACACATTCTTACAAAGTACTATTCCTTTTATTAATAACGACCACGTCTTACCTTTATTAATGGTTCATGATCTGGCGTACCGCACGAGTTTTGTTTATAAAGGTGAGGTCATTTAGGTATTTCGCAGCTATACAGGTGTGGATATATAAAGATCATAACGTGACCAATAACGTAAGTTTTCACCCACCCCTAGCTGAGAAAAGTTAGCCTAAAAAATTGATAACATCTTCTTTGCTTGAAAACAGGAAATTCTAAAATGTATAGACAGTGTACAAAATATTCGAATGTATATTGTGTTAAAATTTATATTCGATCAGATAACGTGTTTTTGAGAAAAATTGTCTTGTATTTGACACATGGCTGAAAAACGCTTAAAAACTGGAACTTCTGCCTTCCACCTACGATGAAAAATATATATTAAAATTTTCATACCTACAAGATCTAAAGTAAAATTAAGCGAGCAGAATGATGTGTTATTGGATTTTCTGGAGGCGCATTTGTTATTTCATAACCACCTCCAAACTGGAGTGGACGTAATAGTTTGGCGACAGTAGATGCTCGTGAAAAAATGTAGCCTTCACTTCATCCCAGTTACAATGTTGTAACCGTTAAAAATATAACTGTGATTTGAAATAACTTGTCACGTTCATCACACGCGTTACAGTGACCATCACCACAATCGTTTTCTTTGTACCATATAATGTACAAAGTGTAATTTTGTCACAGAGTATTGCATGAGTTAAGGAACAACACTAACGTATGATAATGTTTCATGATTTTCCATCTGAACTCCAAGAAAATTCTGTCGCATTACCTGTGTTGGTTTAGTGTAAGAGAAGGCCTAATGGCCTTAACTACGCAAATAATGACATTTATTTATCTATTTATATCAACATACACATGACAACTCACGAAATACAGAAACATAGGTATAATAATAGTAATAAATGGCGTATAACCTCCAGAGAGGCCTGGTGCTCGTCTCTGAGGATAGAGTCCTACCTAGGATGTAATCTAATGTTGAAGATGGCACAAAAACCCTGTCCCTGAACCACGGGAAATGACCAATGAAGGTTAAAATCCCAGACCCGGCCAGGAATCGAACGCTGGACCCATTGGTCCAAAGGTCAGCATGCTAACCAGTTAGTTACGATGTGGGTAGCAACACAGTTCATCAGAGAGCTATTGCTGTTGATAGTCACTAGATTAAGAATCACCAATAACAGAAACCACTACTACTACTACTACCGAGCTCGATAGCTGCAGTCGCTTAATTGCGGCCAGTATCCTGTATTCGGGAGATTACATGAAATGAAATGTCGTATAGCTTTTAGTGCCGAAATATCCCAGTACGGGTTCGGCTCGCCAGGTGCAATTCTTTCTATTTGACGCCCGCAGGCGACCTGCGCGTCGTGATGAGGATGAAATGATGATGGAGAAACCACATACACCCAGCCCCCGTGCCATTGGAATTAACCAATTAAGGTTAAAATCCCCGACCCGGCCGGGAATCGAACCCGGTACCCTCTGAACCGAAGGCCAGTACGCAGACCGTTCAGCCAACGAGTCGTACATTCGGGAGATAGTAGGTTCGAACCCCACTGTCGGCAACCCTGAAAATGCTTTTCCGTGGTTTCCCATTTTCACACCAGGCAAATGCTGGGGCTGTACCTTAACTAAGGCCAAGGCCGCTTCCTCCCCACTCCTATCCCTTTCCTGTCCCATCGTCGCCATAAGACCTACCTGCGTCGATGCGGCGTTAAACAACTAGCTAAAAAAACTGCTACTACTACTACTACTACTACTACTACTACAAACACATGCACAAACAAGCGGGAATGGGCATCCCCATAGACACCGCAAGTGACATCTACGGCTGTAGGCCTAAAGCCTGGCTTTCTTGACGGGTCCACTGGCTCTCAAAGCAGACAGCTGGCAGTTTGTTTAACGAAATTAAATCCGTCCCTGTCTTCATTACAGAATTAAAATCCGGTCTGGTCGAGAATCTAACCCGAAGCCATAGGAAAAGAAGCCAATATGCTACTCCTACACCACCTGGCACTCTACTACTAATGATAATGCTATTGGTTTTACGTCCCATTACCTACTTTTGTGGTTTCAGACATGCCGAGGTGCGGGAATTTTGTCCGATAAGAGTTATTTTAAAAACTGGTGATTGTAGGCACACGGGGCTAGCGTATTTGAGCATCTTCATATATCTTCGTGTCCGACTCCTTGGCTGAATGGTCAGCGTACTGGCCTTCGGTTGAGAGGGTCCCGGGTTCGATTCCCGGCCGGGTCGGGGATTTTTACCTCTATTGGTTTATTCCAGTGGCCCAAGGGCTGGGTGTTTGTGCTGTCTCCAACATCTCTGCAACTCACACACCACACATAACACTATCCTGCACCACAATAACACGCAGTTACATGGCATATGCAGCCCACCCTCATCGGAGGGTCTGCCTTTACAAGAGCTACACTCGGCCAGAAATAGCCACACAAAATAATAATAATAATAATAATAATTTTGTGGTTTCAGAAATGCCGAGGTGCATAATTATTATTATTATTATTATTATTATTATTATTATTATTATTATTATTATTATTATTATTATTATTATTATATATCTATGCCTTTGCTGGCGAGATGTAGTGTTTACAGTGCACTAAGTCTTCTGGTATGGGCTATATCAAATTTGTTACTTTCATTGACCTGTCTCAGTCTCATCCTTGGCTTTGACAATATGAAAGTGACTGAGGTATGAGTGATGCTAGTAATACCATTCCTTATGCAGCCATTCCCTGTTATGAATGGTGTGAAAATATCGCTCATAGGGTCGCTTGGTGCATGCATTTCAGTGGACTTGGCAGACTGGTATGTAATAGCAACGGCTGATTCAGTGAGGAAAGCAACGGGAAACTACCTCACTCCTCATTTCCCTAGTACACCTCTTCAGTGACGCCTAGGCTATTTATGGCAGCTATTGGCGGAGCTGCAGAGGATCAAACAAGCCTTCGGGCTGAATACCCATCATACATACATTATATATCTTCGTACTGAGAGCGGTTCAAACCCACCAACTTGATCTCAAAAGACTAGCGCTCTACCGCCTGAACTATTTATCCCAGCTCACGCTACTATCACAAGGCGTAGCGGAGCAATAGCCGTAAAGGTCATGAAGACCCTCGGAGGAGTGAAAACTAAAGGTTTCACTATCCATAACCTCAAAACTAAGTGGGGTATCAACCTGGTACACATTTTGGTGTAAGAAGATTGAACGTCAGGGCCATTTGCCTCTCCAAAGTGGAAAACCCATTTGTAAATGTTTGGACATCTTGATGGAGAATCGAACCTACGTCCTTCCTGGTTAAACCAACACTGCTTTACCATCTCAGCTAGACTGCCTCCATTCTACTACTGCTGGAACTACAAATCAGTCAGCAGCAACAACAACAAATGCGGCAACGACGGTAATAACTACTATTACTGACGTAAAAGAGAAAAATAATTCCAGGGCAACCCAAGTTAGTTTACCGTCACTTTTTTTTTTCAATTCAGTTTGTAAATTACCTCTCTCAACACTAAGGATTGCACTCCGTTAGTAACAATGTTGGGATCACTTCGTCAGATGGCCCAATCAAGGAAATAGCTAAGTAAGTGAAGCAGTATTTCCTATTAAGAGGCTTAAGTGATTAGAGCTTCGTCGAAACACTTCTTGGTATTCCACGTAAATTAATTATATCGTGAAACCATCCAATTACGTATAAAGATGGAACATTGAAACACATTTGTAGATGGCTTCATTTAATGCATTTTCCACTAAACTGCTGCAGTAATTGTGAGTTATACGAACGATTTTCCCTTATGCATTGTTCAATTACTGTGCCTTCAAGAGTATAAGTCAAAAACAGCTGGTTTTCAAGTCATAAATTTGAAGTTTTAAAAACAGATATGGTATTAATTGAAAAGTGCTTGAATTGAATAGGCCTACATCAACATGAAAATGAAAATCCACAGTCTGTTTCTAGTCTTTCGAACGTGTCAGGAATTTAATGAATGAAGCCCCCATCTAGCGGCAAGGATAGGAATTGTGCCGGCCGCCGAAGCCTGTCGCACTCCTCTGAGCCAATGATGAATGACTGACAGATGAAATTAAATGATATTGGAGTGTATTGCTGGAACGAAAGATGAGAGAGAAAAGCGGAGTACGGTACTGGAGAAAAACTGCCCCGCCTCCGCTTTGTCCAGCAACAATTTCACGTTGAGTGAGCGAGCGGGATTTGAACCACGGAACCCAGCGGTGACAGGCCGACACGCTACAGCCTGAGCAACGGAGGATCTCGAGATTTTCTTCTCAAGACGCGGAGCGAAGTGCTCTGCGAAACATTACAGTTCCACTCTTTCTCTTTTCCTTTTTTCTTTTACTTTGTTGACACGGCAAAAGCCCAAAAGATTATTATTATTATTATTATTATTGTCCGCCTCTGTGGTGTAGTGGTTAGCGTGATTAGCTGCCACCCCCAGAGGTCCGGGTTCGATTCCCGGCTCTGCCACGAAAATTTGAAAAGTGGTACGAGGGCTGGAACGGGGTCCACTCAGCCTCGGGAGGTCAACTGAGTAGAGGTGGGTTCGATTCCCACCTCAGCCATCCTCGAAGTGGTATTCCGTGGTTTCCCACTTCTCCTCCAGGCGAATGCCGGGATGGTACCTAACTTAAGGCCACGGCCGCTTCCTTCCCTCTTCCTTGCCTATCCCTTCCAATCTTCCCATCCCTCCACAAGGCCCCTGTTCAGCATAGCAGGTGAGGCCGCCTGGGCGAGGTACTGGTCATTCTCCCCAGTTGTATCCCTCGACCAAGAGTCTGAAGCTCCAGGACACTGCCCTTGAGGCGGTAGAGGTGGGATCCCTCGCTGAGCCCGAGGGAAAAGCCGAACCTGGAGGATAAACAGATGATGATGATGATGATTATTATTATTATTATTATTATTATTATTATTATTATTATTATTATTATTATTATTATTATTATTATTCTGTCCGTCTCCTTTGCTGAATGGTCTGTGCAGCAGCCTTCAGTTCAAATAGGCCCAGGTTCGATTCCCAGCCAAGTCTGGGATTTTAATCACGTCGGGTTAATTTCTCTGCCTCAAGGATTGAGTGTTTGCGTTTGTCTCAAACCACACTTGTTCATACCCACACAGCTCGCCTCACTACCAAGTACCACATTAACACGCAATAGTGAGTGCCTCCCTCTGTCCGACTCGTTGGCTGAATGGTCAACGTACTGGCCTTGGGTTCAGAGGATCCCGGGTTCGATTTCCGGCCGGGTCTGGAATTTTAATCGCTTCTGATTAATTCTTCTGGCTCGGGGACTGGGTTATGTGACCTTTCCAACACTCTACTCATCATATTCAGGCAACGTATCACACTGACAACCACCACAGAAACACGTAATAGTGATTACATCCCTCCATATAGAGTTGGCGTCAGGAAGGGCATCCGGCCGTAAAACATGACCACATCTACATGTACGCCACAGTTTTCACCCACGACGCCACCGGTGTGGGGGTAGGAAAGGAAGAAGAAGAAGTGAGTGCCTCCCTCTACAAAGGGTTGGCTTCAAGGAAAAGCATCCTGCCGTAATTCAGGGTCAAGTCTAGTTGCGACAAAGCTCATTCCCAAAATCCCAACAGGCTGTGGAAAAAAGCGGGAGCAGGAGGAGGAGAAGAATAAAAATCTGTCCGTAAGTCTACAAACTGAATTCCAATGGAATAATGAATTATTATCAATTAACCGATATATTTATTTTTATTTCGTCTGTTTACCTTCCAGGGTTGGTATTCTCCCCGGACTTCGTGAGGGATTTCACCTCTGCCACCTCAAGGGCAGTGGCCTTGTGCGTGAGACATGTGGTCATGGATAAAACTGGGGAGGAGGACCATATCTCTCCCAGGTGCCGTCTCCTGCTGTGCTGAACAGGGGCGTTGTGGAGCATGGTAAGGTTGGAAAGAATAGCCAAGGAAGAGGAAACTAAACAGACGTGCCCTTAAGTTAGGTACCATCCCGGCATTAGCCGGGAGAAGAAGTGGATAACCACTTCGAGGATGGCTGAGGCTGAAATTGAACCACCTATACTCATTATACCTCCCGAGGCTGAGTCAATCCCGTTCCAGTCCTCGTAACACTTTACAATTTCCTTGCAGAGCCGGAAATCGAACCTAGCCTTCCGGGGGTGGCAGCTAAGCACACCAACCACTACGCGACAGAGGCGGACCAACCGATATGTAAATACATAAATAAAAATAAATAAATAAATCCCTTCAAGTGCTATAGATTTTAATAGTTGCCTGTTTGCCGTAATTTTGACCCACGGGAATTCTTTAACTTGCTGGAAGCCAAAAATGCGACGTTGTCTCATTTTAACACATTTGTCACAGACCGCAGCTATTTTCGAATCGAGTACTTTGAGAATAGAAGGACAACGATTAATCGATTTCGCTGCAGAAGTTGGCTTGTGTACAAGAAAGGATAAAAGAGTCGTGCTCCGAGAGGAAACTCCTAGCAGCGTGAGAGCGAGAAAGAATGTTTGCTAGAAGCATACACTGGCGGTTAAACACACCATGAAATAAGCAATGTAGAATACGGAAAAATTGGCAATTTATTTGTCGAGGTAACATATTTCATTGATTAAAAGTACACGACAACTGGTTAATATTGTGATAGTACATATATCACACCCTCGCACTATATATATATAAGTGAGATATATTAATGTCAGTATTCGATTTATTATTATTATTATTAATATTATTATTATTATGATTATTATTATTATTTTATCGTCAGTATTTCAGTTCTATATTTTGTCATTTATATTTGTAAGCTGGGAGATCTCCATATATGTAGTATGAGTAATTTCTTTGAACAACGAGTGGGAAAACATTGCTATATTGGACTCTGGAAATTTGTATGACTCATGCGGACTTCTCAGTGTCTGAGGAGATGAGCTCGTTGTACTAGGAAAGTTCTATGACTCATGTGAAACACCCGAGAGTTTGTTTATGTCTTGGGAGCAAGAAGAAGTTCAGGGCATGGTCATGACAAGAGGATCACTCATGATTGGTTGGCAAGGATCAATCTCGGCGAATCATGTGAGAGATGAGGTCTTTATATAGTTCGACATCACAGCGGAAGAGAACCACAACTGACACACTGTACTAGAAGGAAGCAGTGCTGGATATACGGTATTCAAGTGACACTCCTATAATGGACTGGACTTCAAACGTTCGTGGAACGTAGTCTTGCTATGTTCGTGGAAAGTGGTTGATCGACAAATTGTGGAGTGCTTACGCATTAAGTATTGTAGCACTTGGGGCGGCCTGGCATTATATGTTGGCGAAAGCTATCTCAGAATTTCCATAATTTATGTTCAGGTTCAACAAGCGTGTGTTACTCAAATGTATATGTCTTTACGACAAGTGTTAAAGTCTGTGAACACAGTATTACGAGGTACAGTATCTGTGTGTTGTTATAACTGCCGATTATGAGAATCGGCAAGTCGTGTTGATACAGAGACAGTGAGGGGTTCTTATATACACTGACTGACAGAGCAAATGCAACACCAAGAAGGAGTGGTCAGAACTTTATGCCAATTGCAGGGTAGACTGAGGTCATTGAGGTATGCTCATGATGTGAAATGCGCCGCTGTGCTGCGCACGTAGCGAACGATAAATGGGACACGGCGTTGGCGAATGGCCCACTTCGTACCGTGATTTCTCAGCCGACAGTCATTGTAGAACGTGTTGTCGTGTGCCACAGGACACGTGTATAGCTAAGAATGCCAGGCCGCCGTCAACGGAGGCATTTCCAGCAGACAGACGACTTTACGAGGGGTATGGTGATCGGGCTGAGAAGGGCAGGTTGGTCGCTTCGTCAAATCGCAGCCGATACCCATAGGGTGCAGCGCCTGTGGCGAAGATGGTTGGCGCAGGGACATGTGGCACGTGCGAGGTGTCCAGGCGCAGCCCGAGTGACGTGAGCACGCGAGGATCGGCGCATCCGCCGTAAAGCGGTGGCAGCCCCGCACGCCACGTCAACCGCCATTCTTCAGCATGTGCAAGACACCCTGGCTGTTCCAATATCGACCAGAACAATTTCCCGTCGATTGGTTGAAGGAGGCCTGCACTCCCGGCTTCTGCTCAGAAGACTACCATTGACTCCACAGCATAGACGTGCACGCCTGGCATGGTGCCGGGCTAGAGCGACTTGGATGAGGGAATGGCGGAACGTCGTGTTCTCCGATAAGTCACGCTTCTGTTCTGTCAGTGATAGTCACCGCAGACGAGTGTGGCGTCGGCGTGGAGAAAGGTCAAATCCGGCAGTAACTGTGGAGCGCCCTACCGCTAGACAACGCGGCATCATGGTTTGGGGCGCTATTGCGTATGATTCCACGTCACCTCTAGTGCGTATTCAAGGCACGTTAAATGCCCACCGCTACGTGCAGCATGTGCTGCGGCCGGTGGCACTCCCGTACCTTCAGGGGCTGCCCAATGCTCTGTTTCAGCAGGATAATGCCCGCCCACACACTGCTCGCATCTCCCAACAGGCTCTACGAGGTGTACAGATGCTTCCGTGGCCAGCGTACTCTCCGGATCTCTCACCAATCGAACACGTGTGGGATCTCATTGGACGCCGTTTGCAAACTCTGCCCCAGCCTCGTACGGACGACCAACTGTGGCAAATGGTTGACAGAGAATGGAGGACCATCCCTCAGGACACCAATCACACTCTTATTGACTCTGTACCTCGACGTGTTTCTGCGTGCATCGCCGCTCGCGGTGGTCCTACATCCTACTGAGTCGCTGCCGTGCGCATTGTGTAACCAGCATATCGGTTTGAAATAAACGTCAATTATTCATCCGTGCCGTCTCTGTTTTTTCCCCAACTTTCATCCCTTTCGAACCACGCCTTCTTGGTGTTGCATTTGCTCTGTCAGTCAGTGTACATATATGTACATTGTTCAACGAACTAACTACAAATGGTGGCTTAGTTCTCGCTTTCGTTTCCCCACTGTTTTCATTGTTGTTGGTATAAATATGGAGTCTTCCAGCAATCTTTTGTTTGTGTATTATAAGTGTATTTCGGTGTGTTGATGAGGTGCTCATGCACGGATTTTATTAGGAATATAGTTAGATATTCTAGAATCAGTGGAGTTATTGATGAACCTAGGTGCAGTTCCTACGTATTTAGTCGTTTTCCGAAGGTTAGGTAAGGCCTGTAGCAGATGTACCAGTTCGCAACTTTTATGTACTCGCCCTGGGAGATAAAGAATTATCATGCTCTATCTAAATTCGAGGGATCCATACTACGGATATTTCGATTAATTATGCTTATTAATTTATTTTAATTCAAGTATCTTATTACGTTTTTGAGTAAGGTTATTTATTTACATATTTTTATTCGTGATTTTATTTATCAGTAGTCACCAAATTATTACAATATACGCGCGAGAAAATCCATCGCAAAAGAGCCATAAACGCCTGACTGTTGAATGCAGGCATGTAAACGTGTACGGATTGTGTCGTACAGGTGCCGGATGTCAGCTTGTGAGATAGTTCTATGCCTGTTCCACTTGGTTGGTCAATACAGGGACGGTTAATGCCGGTTGTGGATGACACTGGTGTTGTCGTCCAATGTTGACCCATACGTGCTCGATTGGAGACAGATAGGGGGATCGAGCGGGCCAGGGTAACATGTCCACACTCTGTAGAGGAAACTGGGTTACAACAGCGGCATGGGGACGTGCATTCTCCTGTTGGAAAATACCCCCGGGAATGCTGTTCATGAATGGCAGCACAACAAGTCGAATCACCAGACGGACGTGCACGTCTGGAGTCAGGGTGCGTGGGATAACCACGGAAATGGCACCCCAGACCAGAACTCCCGGTGTAGGTCCAGTGTGTCGACGCCGCAGACAGGTGGAATGCAGGCGCTCACCTGGCCTCCTGCTAACCAACACACGGCCATCACTGGCACAAAGGCAGTACCGACTTTCATCGGAAAACCCAACGGACCTCCACTCCATCCTCCAATGAGCTCTCGCTTTACACCACTGATACGCAGACGGCGGTGATTTAGGGTAAGAGGAATGCACGCCGCAGGGCGTCCGGCTAGGTGTTGTCCTTCAAGTAATCGCTTTCGAACAGTTCGTTGCCTCACTGCGGTGCCAACTGCCGCTCGAATTGCTGCTGCAGACGGAATCCGCTGCGCCACAGTCATGCGCCGAATATAGCGGTGTTCCCTCTCGGTGGTGCCACGGAGACGTTTGAAGCTCGGTCTTCTTGCGAACGTACCTTCTCGTGATCACTGCTGCCAGTACGCATGCATAGTAGAGACATTCCTGCCAAGTTGTTCTACAATAACGCGGAAGGAAAATACGCCTTCACGTAGCTCTATTATACGGCCTCGTTGAACCGCAGTGAGCTGTTGATACTGGCCTCTTTGTCGTCGTAAAAGCATTCTTGACTCACTCACAGTCACTCCGTCCAATCTCACAGGTAACTAACGCTCTCGCGCAGTACAGAACGTATTTAAAGCAAACCTGATGTGCAACGTCATGGGGCCGCTAATGTGATTTGCGGGAAATTTGAATTATCTTCATCTGTCAGATGTATAAAAACGCCTACCAACGTTCGTTAATCTAGCACAACCCCTTCTTGGTGTGTAGGGTGTTTCTTTTGCCAGTCTAATTCACGGTTATTTCTAGAACTAAGACCCTTCCTATAGGTCGGTTTCAACCTGATATTAAAGGGACATTCCTCCACGACAGGCATGGACAATATGTTGCATCGCGGGGCCTGTATACAGTGTATTTCTCCTACTTCCTCACCCCAAGTATTCTGTTGTGACGTGTATACCAGAGAGCTGACCTTCTGGCTGGTAGATTCAAGTGTGCACAAATTCGACGAACATGCATAATTCGAAAATAAGTTGTAATTTCCGGAGAGCTTAGGAACTGGAATGTTTCGCTGTTTTACGGTTCGTTCTATTCAACTGGTATTAGTTATAATATTAAACATTTCTCTCTTGTAGAAAATACAAAATACATCACCATTATCAGTGATTATACTCCCAGCAGGCTACAGTTGGAACAGGGTCGGACTGAGAAAGTCAACAGATTTAAGTACCTGATAGAATTGCTGGAACCCAGTATGTCAGAAGGTTAGCCTTAACAACCCGGATTAACAAACTAGAGTTAGCATATCGACTGAAAGAATATTTATAACAAGAAATGTCTTCATCATGAGACTTTCCTAAGTCGCTGACTAATTTTACAAATATTATAAAACTGCATTTAACTTGAAAAATCTGAACATCTGCATTTAAAATGGAAATTATGAAAATTAATATTCATTAAATAAAATACACACTCGTCGGACCTTGTACTCACACTTACTTGTTACCTGCTTACTTACACATACGTTATTTGAAGGGCGCCAGCTGCCACTCAGTGCAGCAATAATAGAATGAGACTCTTGACTATCTCTAGGGTGTGGGGTAATAAGCTTACTTTTGACAACATACCATATAAGTTCTGGGAAAAGGAGATTGGCATTCGGTTTCCTCATTAATTTTGAGGTTAAGATATTTTACTCTCATTCAAATAAAACTATGAATTCGTTTGATAGAACAAAATATATTCTTTAAATAATATGTAAAAAATAATGAGTCTTGTTGCGATAAAATAGATGAGAATATGAAATTATGACATTGCACCTGAAAGAAACTAGGCATGAATTTGAATTCTTCTTGACCGGACATTTAACAATTTATACGAAATATTTCCCTCACTGATTCACTTGACTGTACCTTCAACACTTTGAGTGTAATTACGACGTAATCCTTTGATCTGGTGTTTACTGTAGATGTGTCACGCCTAACTTTGTGATACATCCTTGTGACTGCTTCTTCTCCATATCATCTGACTTCTTTGTAAGTCAATATGGTATCCCTCTCTGACTCCATGGTAAGCCCTTGCGTTCGTGTCTTCAACTAAGTGAGCGACCAGCTTTGTCCTCACTCTCTCATTGACCAATAATTAATGGCTCACTGAGTCTTCTCCATCTCTCGTTCACACTTGTTGACTGACCGACTGAGGCCTCTTCATCTAGTAGACTTCTTCACTGTTCAGCTTCCGTTTAACTAATGACTGTTCACTTATCCATTTTGGCTTCTTCACTGTACTGCTTCCGTTTAAATAATGACTGCCGCTACAATATGCATCCACCTTTTATAGACGTTGGTTGACACAGCTACGTAATCTCCAGAAATAACAATGACATACTCCCACAACGCCTCAAACCGTTGCATGTAATGGTGAAATCCCCTGGGGTGGCCGAGTCTCTGAGCGAATTGCTAAAAGCTCACGATGACGTAGCCATGACATAGCAATGACTTGGCAGAATCGCCAGTAGTGCAAAATATAACAACGTCACATCCACATCTGATATATCGAAACTCTCACTGTACAGGTATTTAATGTTAATCTACATATACGTATATATGCATACACTCAATTACAAATACGCAAGCAACAAGCAATGCATAATCGAATTGAATAATAATTATAACAAAATAATAGTAATCTCACAGATAAAATAACAATAATTCGGACATAATAATAATAATAATAATAATAATAATAATCATAATAATAATAATAATAATAATAATACAGATAAAATAATAAAATAATAAAAATACAGATATAATCTTGTAATACAGATAAAATAATAAAATAATAAAAATACAGATATAATCTTGTAACGGGATTTGAACCGTTACAATCATAACACCAAATTAAGGCACTACCAGACAGTTATCCGCCAGGAAGCCCTATACGCCACAGAATGCTTGATGCTGAACAGGAAGGGGTTGATGGACAAATTGGAGGTCCAGGATAGGAAGATCTTGAGAAAGATACCAGGACCAATTAAAGTAGATAGCTACTACAGAAGGTGACCAAACCAGGAGCTACACAGTTTTACTGAAAACAGGACAGACGTAGCCAGGAAGAATCGTCTGACCTTCTATGGACATGTCACGAGGTTGAGGCTTTTCTACTACTGGGAAACCGGAAAGATAGGAACACCGTGGCTAACAGAAGTGAAGAAAGACATGGATGATGTGGAAGTAACTGAAAACGACATCAGAAACCGAGCACTTCTCGGGTGAATAATCAAAGAAAAGAGATTTCAGGACAGACCATCGTGTGAAAAATTGAGGTGCCCTTTGGGCAAAGGAAAGAAGGGAGACGTTTGTCATAAGGAGAAAGTAATCTACAAAGCTTGCCGTAATGATAATCCCCTTGTTAACTGAATTTGTGCTGCATACTGTAGGCTTATTAAACAGAAGTACGATGACCCATCAGTACGTCTTATTAGTCACGTAAAGCCAGTAATGCCCCTCATTTTCTTACACCAGCTCTTGCCCGCAATTTTAACTTCAGCCAATGTTTGTTTGGTGTTGCAATCGTTACTGCAATCCGGATGAGCTGGGTGTGTCGTGCTTTATCTCGAGTTTCTTTTGAAATTAGGTTACTTTTGGTATATCGCTATCCCGAAAGGAAAGGTTAAGAAGTACAGAGAAATATTTAGAAAAGTGTGGTTAAATAATAATGAAGCTTTAAAAGGTGGTTGAGCTCCCAGTGATCCCGAACACGGACGATGCAGATGTTATCAGTGCAATATAAATCCGAAATTGTCTAACATTCTTAATCATGGCATATCTAATAAACTTTTAAAAGTTCCTTCGCAGTTTTAATTGAAACGCAGTCATAAATTAGAATTATCTGTAGTTAGGCATTCTAAAGTATGTGCTACCGAGCTCGATAGCTGCAGTCGCTTAAGTGCGGCCAGTATCCAGTATTCGGGAGATAGTAGGTTCGAACCCCAATGTCGGCAGACCTGAAGATGGTTTTCCGTGGTTTCCCATTTTCACACCAGGCAAATGCTGGGGATGTACCTTAATTAAGGCCACGGCCGCTTCCTTCCAACTCCTAGCTCTTCCCTGTCCCATCGTCGCCATAAGACATACCCGTGTCGGTGCGACATAAAGCAACTAGCAAAAAAAAAAAAAAAAAAAAAAAGTATGTGCTTCTGCATAAGCAACAATAATATTATTTGCTTCATTTATGGTTGGTATTAACACTGGAGTGTACAAGTAATTACAATAATAACTTTCTAACCTCATATTATTCCCTGCGTGTGCCATTCTGCAAGAGAAGGAGATGATGGTGATTCCCTGTTCTAAAATTGGTGAGTGTTGAGTTAATTTCCTCTACACAAATATCTGTTTCATGCTACTGATCTTCAATTTGGAATTCAGCGGAATTTAGCGGATTTTCAACTAAAATTTAGCGGAGAAAAATATTTTTGTGTTGGCAACACTGGATTCTGAAGGTATATACTCACTATTGCATGTTTCTGCGGTGGTTGGTAGTGTCGTATGTTGTCTGAATATGAAGAGGATAGTTTTGTAACAAACACAAATACCCAGTCCCCGGGCCAGAAGAAATAATCAGACGCGATTAAAATCACCAAGCCGGCCGGGAATAGAATCCGGGACCCTATAAACCGAATGCCATGACACTGACCGTTCAGCCAAAGAGTCGGACAAAGATCCACTTACAGTTAAGTATTTCAAATGTCCGTCGGCTTAGCTGAATGCTCAGCATAGTCTTCTTCGTTTAAGAGGTCCCCGGGTTCGATTCCCGGTCGAGTCGGAACTTAAATCTTGATGGTTAATTCAAATGACTCGGGGAATAGGTGTTTCTACTGTCATCAACATCTCTGTAACTCACACGCCACTTTACTACAGTAAAACGCATTTTCCTATACACAACGTATGCAACCCACCCTCGTCGGAGGGTCCGCTTTTCAAGAGCTGCACCAGGCTATCAATAGCCACACGAGATCATTATAGTGAACATCCACAGCCTGTTTCCAGTTTCGACCGGGCCAGGAATGGAATGAATTAGACCCATCCTGAGCCGGCTGATGAAGACTGTCACACTCCTCTGGAGCAAAGGTTAATGACTTACATATGAAATAATATTAGACAGAGAACCCGGAGAAAAACCTATCCCGCACATATCGCACATGGAGTGACCGGGATTTTAATCACGAAACCCAGCGTTGAAAGGCCAGCGCTCTGCCACCTGAGCTTCATTAATTCCATTCCTGACCCAGCCAAATGACTGGAAACAGGCTGCGGATTTTCAATCATTGAAAATAAATGTGTCCACCTCCGTGATGTAGTGGTTAGTACAATTAGCTGCCACCCCCGGCGGCCAGGATTCGATTCCCAGTTTTCCACGAAATTCGAAAATTGGTACGAGGGTCTGAACACTTAGCCTCCGGAGGTCAACTGAGTAGAGGGGTTTAGATTCCCTCCTCAGCCATCCTCGACGTGGTTTTCCGTGGTTTACCGCTTCTCCTCCAGGCAAATACCGGGATGGTACCTAACTTAGGGCACGACCACTTTCTTCCCTCTTCCTTGTCTATCCCATTCAATCTCCCACAAGTAGGTAAGGCCACCTGAGCGAGGTACTGGTCCTTCTCCCCAGTTGTATCCCCAGACCCAAAGTCTCTGGTTCCAGGACACTACCCATAAAATGGTAGACATGCGATCCCTCGCTGAACCCGAGCGGAACACCAACCCTGGAGGGTAAACAAATTAAGAAAGAAGAAAGAAAGACGGTACGTTTAAAAAGGAATCAGTAATGCGCTAATTCAATGCGACCACGTGGGTTGATGCTAATGGAGGGAATGTAAGAAAGAGTTTCATGTGGCATGCTCGTACGTTCGGTTCCTCTGGATTTCCCATGATTAATGTGAGTTGTAGAAAATGTGTTCCAACATGGAAATAAAGGGTTTCCGAACCCATGTCCATACAACATATTTGTTCCTCTACGTGTGAGGAAGGTGTCATGAAAGTTTGGTAGTACCTTAATGTAACACCATGTATTGTATAGAAGCAGGTAAAAGGGCAAAATATTTTATAGTAAAGATGATGTTACGTGATTTTGAAGCAAAGATTAGGCTATCCTCAAACTTTCTTTATTTTATTCCAGTTATTTCTGGGGTCGCAGACTCATTTTGGTTTTTGTCTGATGCCACGTGAGTTTTAAGATTAAACTCGACTGTGATTTGAACCTCACACTTCTGGGTGGGGAGCCAGTAGCTGAACCAGTGCGGTTGTCCTTCCAAAGATTAGGCGAACCTTGGCTGTATTTATATCTGCGAACCATTCCTATTTAAAAAAGTTAAAAACAATGCACATACACACACCAGGTGTATGCAAAACTTTTTTCCGGTTTTTGTGGTAAAGAAAACATTTAATTTTCAAGGAAAGTTCAGTATTTGTTTATTCAAAATATTGGCCGCCGGCTCCTACACACTTCGCCCATCTTTCAGGTGAGTCATGAATACCATCCCAGAAAAACTCCTCCTTGTCTTTTTTGGCAAACCATTCGTCGAGCCATTTTCCAACTTCGTCGAAATTGTTGAACTGCTGCTCTGCGAGCGCGTGACCCATTGATGCAAAGAGGTGAAAGTCAGATGGCGCCAGGTCGGGGCAGTACGGCGGGTGCGGAAGAATATCTCATCCAAGTGATTTCAAGGTGTCTTTCACTGGTTTTGCCGTGAGAGACGTCGCATTGCCGTGTAACAAAATCACTTTGCCATGTCTTCTGGCCCATTCCGGTTGTCTTTCGATCAATGCGCGATTTAAATGAATCATTTCTTGGCGATAGCGTTGTGAATTAACGGTTTCACCGGGCTTCAAGAGTTCATAATACACAATACCGCTCTAGTCCCACAAGACCATGGTCTTAAATTGCACTCGGGAAGTAGTGGGTTCGAACCTCACTCTTGACAGCCATGAGCATGGTCTTAAATTGTCGAAACCTTGTCTCACATGTTCTAATCGATGAAGCGTGTTCACCATAAGTTTCTACCAACAAACGATGACTTCCCACAGTCTTTTTTTATTAAATAAGAAAAGCAATGCGTGCCGCAAGTATTATTTTTCAAGCACAAACGTCGACATGATCACTGAACGATACAATACACACGCTAGTGTTTGGCGGACTCAACTTGTGTGTCTTGGCAGGTTAATGTGAGACGAAGACTAATGTATACACCTGGTATAACATAGAATCATCATATGTCAACTTTAAATTTTCGTGTAAATATAATATGATGGTTATTTTTACGAGTTGTTTTACGCCGTACCGACACAGATAATAATATTTACGGCGACAATGGGATAGGAAAGGGCTAAGAATGGGAAGGAAGTTGCCTTGGCCTTAATTAAGATATAATCTGAACATTTTTCTGGCATGAATTTGGGAAACCAAGGAAAACCATCCTCATGGCTGTCAAGAGTGAGGTTCGAACCCACTATCTCCCGAATGCAAGCTCACAGCTGCGTACCCCTAACCTCACGGTAACTCGCTCGGCATAGATAAACTTAACCATAATAAATTATGTGTTGTATGTATGCTGGGTATTCATCCCGAAGGCTGGTTTGATCCTCCACAGCTCCACCAACAGGTGTCACAGATAGCCTAGATGTCACTGAAGGCGCATACTAGGTTATTGAAGAGTGAGTTTCCCGTCGCTTTCCTCACTGATCCAGAAGTTGCTGTTATATATCAGCTTGCCAAGCCCACTGAAATGCATGCACCAGCCGACCCTACGAGCGATATTTTCACACCATTCATAACAGGGATTGGCTGAATAAAGAATGGTATTATTAGTATCACTCATACCTCGGTCACTTTCTCTAATTAATCTGCAGCACGTAAATAACTCTTTTCTGGACTTTCTCCCATTCTATTGGGGTCGGCAACTTATATGGACTCGGCCAGTCCACGAACCTGAAGAATTAACCATTCGCAGTTAAATTTCTCGGTCCGGTCCAGAATCGAAACGAAGGTCTCCTGTATCGAAGGCCAGTACGCTGACTATTCCGCCGAGGAACCGGACTAAATGTAAATGACAAAGAACGCGTTTTTCTCACACAATATCCCAGTTTTGTATTACTAATAATAAAATGTCCGACTCGTTGGCTGAACGGTCAGACTACTGGCCTTCGGTTCCGAGGGTCCCGGGTTCGATTCCCGGCCGGGTCGGGGATTTTAACCTTAATTGGTTAATTCCAATGGCACGGGGGCTGGGTGTATGTGTCGTCTTCATCATTTCATCCTCATCACGATGCGCAGGTCGCCTATGGGCGTCAAATAGAACCCTTCCTGGGATATCCCGGCACTAAAAGCCATACGACACTTCATTTCAATAATAAAATGGATTTACCGGGCGAATTGGCCGAGCGGTTAGGAGCGCGCAGCTGTGAGCTTGCATCCGGGAGATAGTGGGTTCGAATCCCACTGTCGGCAGCCCTAAAGATGGTTTTCCGTGGTTTCCCATTTTTACACCAGGCTATTGCTGGGGTTGTACCTTAATTAAGGCCACGGTCGCTTCCTTCCCATTCCTAGGCCTTTCCTATCGCATCGTCGCCATAAGACCTATCTGTGTCGGTGCGATGTAAAGCAAAATAGCAAAAAAAATGGATTTAAGTATATGTTATTAAAGATTATAAAAAATCATCCTTGATGTTGATTCCTAAATGTGTAGGCCTACTAACGGCAGACATGCTCTGTACAATGCCCTGGCAACATTAGTTTTTCACAACCCTAGACGCAGAAGAAGCCAGTGCATTACGTCTTCCTGTTCCATCTGAAATAAGTGGAGCGGATAAGTTGTCTCAATCTCTCACTCTCTAAAGTCTGGCCATGCCTACCCTACAACCTGCAGATCGGCGAGTCATAAGTTTTATTGAAAATGAAAACCTACAACCTGTTTTCCAGTCATTGACCGGATCAGGGATGTAATGAATGAAGCAGATATAGGCTGTTAGAACGATGGGGTCGCCACTTCCAAAGTGATTTATTAATGACTGATAGATGCTATGAAATGAGAATGGAGAGTGTTGCTGGAATGAAAAATGACAGGGAAAACCGGACTACCCGGAGAAAAACCTGTCCTGCCTCCGCTTTGTCCAGCACAAATCTCACATGGAGTGACCGGGATTTGAACCACGGTATCCAGCTGTGAGAGGTCGACGCGCTGCCGTCTGAGCCACGGAGGCTCTCATAAGTATTATTGTCTCATTCAATTTCTCAACTGACGATCAGTGTAAGCTCGCCTTGTCAAGTGACGTCAGTAGCGAATGAGTACGCATGCAGTGCCTTCTAAATATTTGAGGTAACAAGTACGATCCTCTCGGGCTCATTCAAATCAGTTTGTAGATGCGACGTGACCTGTTAAGACATGTTTGTGTTATGTTGTGGTGAAAGTGGTGTCTTGCATGTTCCTAAACTAATCGTTTCGAGGCCAGCGTTAGTTGCTACTTTTGGTGAGTGACCAAAATTCATATTTGTAGGCTATATTTAAATTAATTTATAAAGTATTAAATGGTAATTTATACTGGTATGTTAGTTGTTTCGCCTTCATTGTGAAATCACGCTTGTTATAATAACAGTTCTTAATCACTCTTAACAAGTCAAAAGGCCAGGGATAGGAGATACTGGTTTAGCTGACGGCCCGCTACCCACAATAGGGTAAGAATTGAAATAACATACTTCAGCTCAGCTCAGCTCAAATAGCATGGAAAATAACATATTTCATATGTTTCGGGACATAGAATTAAAGCTTAAGTACTCCCCTAAGCTTCATTGTATGCGTTATACTTTCTAATATCATAGTTAACGTTGAAATATGGTTAAATATTGTGTAATATTGGAACTTTATATAGCCTACATAATGTTCTTCAACTTATGTACTTGTCAGTGCAGAAATTACATAAAAGCCTGATTTATCAGGTTTTCGAGAATACTGACAGGAAGAATATATTATTTTTAGATCAATGTTCGATATGTTTTATATCTTCTTAACTCACCTTTTGTTACAAAATTTATACTTTCCTATACTTCCTAAGAGTAGCATAACTGGAACAGAACAACAGATTAATTGTGTGCTTCATTATCAAATTTTTAAGTTTTGTTGACAAGGGTATATTTCAGTAGATATTTTCAGGGCATTTGTAAATATTTATGACCAAAAGGACAAACGTTTTTCTAGTAATTGGTTTCTAAAAATCACGAAGTCTTCGGAATTGCCAGTTTTCCACATATTTAGCCAGACTGAATAACACAGTGGGTAAAACGCTGCCCTTTTGAGCCCAACTTGGCAGGATCGATCCTGGCTTAGTCCGGTAGTACTTGAAGGTGCTCAAATACGTCAGTCTCGTCTGTTTGGATTCATTGGCACTGAAAGAATTCATGCGGGACAAAATTCTGACACCTCAATATCTTCGAAAACCATGAAAATGTAGTTAATGGGACGTAAAACCAATAGCATTATTATTCCACTAAAAATGAAATGGCGTATGGCGTTTACTGCCGGGAGTATCCGAGATCAAGTTCGGCTCGCCAGGTGCAGGTCTTTTGATTTGACTTCCGTATGCGACCTGCGCGTCGTGATGAGGATGAAATGATGAAGACAACGCATACACCCATTCTCCGTGCCAGCGAAATTAACCAATGATGGTTAAAATTCTCGATCCTGCCGGGAATCGAACTCGGGACCCCTATGACCAAAGGCCAGCACGCTAACCATTTAGCCATGGAGATTATTCCACTTATTTAATAATAAGAACCACGAGCAAGGCCTTCAGATGAATTCATTGGGCTTTCCCCACACCCCTCTTGAACTGTACCGTATTTCTCTCACTAGCTGTTTCACAGAACGCAAATTCGCCCAAAGTACACTTCGTTTACTTCCGGTCGCTTCTATTAACACGTTGTTTGCCGGAGCGGTACATTGTGCGTTATATGTTTCTCGTTAGGCCACGGGTACAAAGTGCTGCTGATAGGTGTTGTTAGGCTGATTCTCCATGGGCAGATCAAACGCCGCTGTTCGCCCGCCTGACCGCTAAAACTTTTTGCCTATTCTACAGTACACGAGCGGTTGTAAACAGCGCCAAAAACGCCGGCGACACGCGCAGTCATTCTCCACCTGCGATAAACCTGTAAAATGATGGATGTCGTACAAATAGCTTGTGTTGTCGGAGCTGTTCAACTACAGTTATTAGCAATATTAGAAACCTGGTAAGAAAAGACGTTGGTGGACTCACCCTGCGTTATCGAATCGGTTTAAAGTTTTGCGAACACAGGAGCAATCCGGAAATGTTTTTTGAATATTATAGAATGTCAGTTGCTTCATTCGATGAGCTGTTTGAACTTATTATGGTGCATATTACTAAACGAGTGAAATGGTAACTTAGTTTGGGGAAAGGCCTGAAATTTAATTTTCAAATATTTATATTATTAGTGGTCTTATCAATAATGTTATATAACTAAAGTTATATAGAATTAAATTTCCGATCATTTATGTCTTATACATGTTTACCGTACCGGCTATGATAACAGAAACATTCATGAATTTGTATTGTTGTTGCTAAGTACATATCAACGCCGAACCAGGAGGAAATGGGTTAACAGAATATAATGAAAATCGGTACATAGAGTCGGGGAATAAGAAAATTCAGTCTAAGCTATAAACAATTTTATACACCCTGGATGAAATTGCAGTTTAGGGGAAGGCACCTAAAATTTATTTTTAAATACCTACAGTAAGTTATTGGTCTTATCGAAAAGTACTGCATAACAAAAGTTAGAGAGAATACAATTTCCGATCATTTATGCTTTATTGCCAACGATCGTAACCGTGTTGAAACACCGGGTCCCGTGAGTTCTCCGAAGTTAAGCAACATTGTGCGTGGTCAAGATTTGGATGGGTTGCCACGCGCTGCTGGTGGGGGTAAGGGAATGGAGGACTGGAAACGAACTGGCCACCCTACCGCACGTAAACTCCGGCTCAAGCACAGCTATGCGGAGGTTCGAACCTGCCTTCGGGCATTTTTACCGCACCGACTATGATAAGAGTGGTATTTTAGAGTCGGAAGAAAACTAAATGTGACGGCCTACAATATCGAAAGTGCATAACATTCATCAACAATAACATTATATTGACCATTGTTTGTTGTGATGTTCTTTGTCTCTTCTGCTGCCGCTCAACTCCGATAGACCGGGCGAGTTGGCCGTGCGGTTAGGAGCGCGCAACTGTGAGCTTGCATCCGGGAGATAGTGGGTTCGAGCCCCACTGTCGGCAACCCTGAAGATGGTTTTCCGTGGTTTCCCATTTTCATACCAGGGGCAGTACCGTAATTAACTCCACGGCCGCTTCCTTCCCATTCCTAGGCCTTTCCTATCCCCTCGTCGCCATAACACCTATCTGTGTCGGTGCGACGTAAAGCAAAAATCTCCGATAGATGGGATTAATGCTGCGTACCGAGTATAACAGCCTGACTAAATATTGGCGGGAAATAGCTGGGGAGTTAGAAAACTTTCTTCTTTTGCATTCAATTCCTCTGGTTCATACATGTCCTTATATTGCTAGTGCGTAACACACTGGTGCATCATAGTATTCCAGCTATGCGATCCCTACTCTGACGCGCTGTTTTGAATGAGTAGTGTACACATTTAAGGCAGAGGCTCACTTAGTAGTAGTAGTAGTAGTAGTAATAGTATGACCTGGTCTAGAATTACAATTTAGGCCTACTCCAAATTATAGCACCACATTTCACTAAATAATTCAAAATTCAACCCTAAAAAAGAGCCCTTTCTTAAGAAAAGCTTCTTCCGCTTCACGTTTATTAAATATATGTTCATTTTATTCCAAATTAGCAGTGAAGAGGGGCTTTCTGCTCTGGCTTTGAGGAAGAATTTG
The DNA here is from genome assembly GCF_040414725.1 of Anabrus simplex. Taxonomy (NCBI): domain Eukaryota; kingdom Metazoa; phylum Arthropoda; class Insecta; order Orthoptera; family Tettigoniidae; genus Anabrus; species Anabrus simplex. Next base: position 444,235,937 of record NC_090267.1, on the reverse strand, counting down.
CCTCCTGCAAGTCGAATAGTTTCTTCCCCCGCCAGTGTAGTGAATTGAGATTTTCCGTTTCATCGTGTATTCCTAGGAAGCAGATTATTAAAAGGGCATAGATTTTGCCCTGGGACTCTCCATTATTCGATGTCTTCCCCCCCCCTCCAACGCTGAAAAAAGGCGAAGAGTGTTGACGAATCACGGCTGTCTGCGGCTTGGTCATTCCAGCTCTGAAAATTTGGATTGTTCGATCGAAAGCATAGTACTGTTCGTTAAAAGTGAGAAAATGCGTGGTTTTTCATTTGATCGAGTATTTCATATGAAAACATTGCTTTTAATCGTGTCATTCCTACTGACATCATTGTAATGACCTATGTTCACTTCAGTTAGGAAAATGGTCTTTCTGAGGATGTAAAAAGGCAGGTGGAGATTGAGTGTGTGCCATTATAATGCTCCGCAACTTGATTGTGACTGATGGTAGGCAAGCGGGTCTACCGTTACAATGAATATTCCCTAACCCAGTCTTCATATGAGAAAAGACGTTTGGTGACTTCCCCGTCGCGTTTCTAGGATAACGTTAAGAGCTATGGTTTTAATACAATCTTGCTCACAACGTGTACACTACCTAGCCTAGAATTCTGCATGCAATGTAGAATTCCTTAGTGAAGCACGGGTACATGAGCTAGTAAAGAATATACTACACTTCAGGCAGTTCATATCGTGCGACGGAGGCGGGTGAACTGCTCACTGCCGCCACGTAGATTATGATTCGCTGTACCACCGCTAGCGGGAAGCGGTCAGGCGGGCGAACAGCGGCGTTTTACCTGCTCGCCTGTGCTGCCGTTAGAACCGCCCGCCCGCTCATGGACGCGTCCACCCGCGGCGTGCAAACCGCCCGTGTAGACATCTCTACAGATACCCCATGGTTCTGTTCCGCAAGCGGGTTTGTAGCGGGCGAACAGCGGCGTTTTACCTGCTCGCCTCTGCTGCCGTTAGAACCGCCCGCCCGCTCATGGACGCGTCCACCCGCGGCGTGCAAACCGCCCGTGTAGACAACTCTACAGATACCCCATGGTTCTGTTCCGCAAGCGGGTTTGTAGCGGGCGAACAGCGGCGTTTTACCTGCTCGCCTGTGCTGCCGTTAGAACCGCCCGCCCGCTCATGGACGCGTCTACCCGCGGCGTGCAAACCGCCCGTGTAGACAACTCTACAGATACCCCATGGTTCTGTTCCGCAAGCGGGTTTGTAGCGGGCGAACAGCGGCGTTTTACCTGCTCGCCTGTGCTGCCGTTAGAACCGCCCGCCCGCTCATTGACGCGTCCACCCGCGGCGTGCAAACCGCCCGTGTAGACAACTCTACAGATACCCCATGGTTCTGTTCCGCAAGCGGCGTTTTACCTGCTCGTGGAGAATCAGCCTTATATGACGGGCTGGCGGACCGCTGAGCTGTGTTAGCGTACCGCATGAAATCCTGGCGTGCATGGTTCCCAAATTTTAGTTTATACTTTTTATTAGTCCTACTTCCTTGTATTAGCAATATGTGAGTATTTGTCTAACTAGTTTAGCCATGCTCTTTGTGTGGCGGGTTAGCTAACTCGCAAGCTCGCGATATGAGAGATTTTTTTTTTTTGCAGGGGCTTTACGTCGCACCGACACAGATAGGTCTTATGGCGACGATGGGATAGGAAAGGCCTAGGAGTTGGAAGGAAGCGGCGGTGGCCTTAATTAAGGTACAGTCCCAGCATTTGCCTGGTGTGAAAATGGGAAACCACGGAAAACCATCTTCAGGGCTGCCGATAGTGGGATTCGAACCTACTATCTCCCGGATGCAAGCTCACAGGATATGAGAGATAGTGGTTTTGAGTTCTATTGTACTATTTGTTCTATGTCGCACCGACACATAGATCTTATGGCGACGATGGGACAGGAAAGGGTTAACAATGGGAAGGAAGCTGTCGTGGCGTTAATTAAGCTAGAACCGCAAGCATTTGCCTGGTGTGAAAATTTGAAACCACAGAAATCCATCTTTAGGGCTGACGACAGTGGGAATGGAACCCACTACCTCCCGAATATCGGATACTGGCCGCACTTAAGCGACTGTAGCTATCGAGATCGGTGGTTTGAGTTTTTCGGAATGGTATTCTGTCGTTTCACATTTTCACTCAGTGCTTACGCTAACCTTATCAATTGACCACACCGATTCCTTCCAAAACCTTGCAGCCATACCTATTTCTCCGAACTGATACTTGTCGCTTAATCCAAAAAAATTAGCATAATTATGAGCATATTTGCTTTTTATAAGAGCCTCCGTATCTCAGGCGGCGGCGCGCTGGCCTCTCACCACTGGGTTCCGTGGTTCAAATCCCGGTCACTCCATGTGAGATTTGTGCTGGACAAAGCGGAGGTGGGGCTGGTTTCTCTCCGGGTACTCCAGTTTTCCCTGTCATATTTAATTCCAGCAACACTCTCCAATATCATTTCATTTCATCTGTCATTCATTAATCATTGCCCCAGAGAAGTGCGGCAGGCTTTGGCAGTCGGCACAGTTCCTATCCTCGCCGCTAGATGAGGGCTTCATTCATTCCATTCCTGACCCGGTTGAATGACTGGAAACAGGCTGTAGATTTTCATTTTCACATGTTCAAGAAAAATATTGATTTATTCGTAAAATTTCAACACATAAAATAATAAATCAGGCGTTTTACAATATCTATTATGTTTGAGTTGATGTCTCTGCCCGGTGGTATTTGAAGGTGCCAAAATACGTTAGTCTAGTGTCGATAGATTTACTGGCACGTAAAGAAACTCTGCGGGACTAAATTTCGGCATCTCGGCTTCTCGGAAAACCCTTAAAATGTAGTTAGTTGGTCGAAAGGTAAATAATATTATTATTTGAGTTGATAGGCTTTAGTGGTCTACACGTTCGCCTTGAGAATATTTGCTGCGGGATAGGTGAAACATGCACTACCCTACTGTAGAACAATGAGCGCCTTGTGATTGTAGTAATTGTGGCACAATCTTTTGGCTACAATGAGTACCATCAAACAACGCAAGCTTTTAGTACCACTCTGGTCATCTAGTAAACTTTTCTGTAGGGCCACGGCAGTACCTCGGGGTGCAAGGAAATTTAATTGTATTTAGTACGTAAATACTTGTTTACTTCTGATTTACTACACGCACAGTAGAAAGAAAGCTTTGGCCACCGGGATATTTCTAGCTACGTATTGTATGGCCTTGATTTATCTCTTTGACTTGTTTATTTTTTGAATCGTTAGGCCCATCTAAGGAACACCAGAGCCCCATGGTCGCCAACACACACTCCCAAGCCGAGAGTCCCTGCGGACCGTTTCAGGCGCCTCTTACGAAAGGCAGAGGATGCCATGCCTGTATTGTACCGTCCCAAACCACAGGGAGGACCTTAGAATGACCTCATCGATTTTTGCAATAGCGCCACAATCATCTGTATATATATTTTTTTCTAGTGGCTTTACGTCGCACCGACACAGATAGGTCTTATGGCGACGATGGGATAGGAAAACCTAGGAATTGGAAGAAAGCGGCCGTGCATATTACTGGTGTGAAAATGGGAAACCGCGGAAAACCATCTTCAGGGCTGCTGACAGTGGGATTCGAACCCACTGTCTTCCGGATGCGCCCCTAACCGCACGGCCAACTCTCCCGGTATCTTCTGTATTCTTATCTACTTTATTGATGGTAATATCTGTATTGTATGGCATCTTGATTTATCTCTTTGATATTTTTACATCGTTACGCCCATCTAAAGCAGCACGAGAAGCATGTTTTGTAAATATATTTCATTCAGGTGACCACCTAGCCTTTAACATGACAGGAAGGAAATATCAAAGTAAGTCCTTTTCAGGACCCAGATTTACTATCAAGTCTTTTAACACTCTCGTAAGTGACATTGTAATTGAGAGAAAGCCGCAGTGATAATCGCTATAGCCTTTAAGGTAACCCATGAGTGAATTTTCGTGAAAATCAATGAAAAAATTGAAATTTTGATTTTGACGGTATAAGATACCCCAGGCTTTCTTCTATCGAAATATTGCATCGCCGAACCGCAACCGCCATTTTTAACGTCCCTGCAGCGATTTAAATGTCTCGCGGAGCCCACTTCTTCAGTCCATGCATCACTTAGTTTTCATTTACATTTTCGTTGCATTGTGTTTGAATGCAAGAAGCAAGGTTCTACCAGTGTAAAGGACCAGAGAAAGAAGACGAAGATTGCTAAAGCATCAGGAGAGCAGGAGAAAAAAATTAGAGCGCCCCACATATGTACCAGGAGGATTTTAGGGTGAGAAGTGCATGCAGATCTTTAATTGCTGTTTTCTCATACTTCAAATTTTCAGTACCTTCCTGCATATAAAATGTCCCTTGCGTTACAGTTTTTGAGATAGGCAGTTCAAACTTGCTACATTAGTTCACAGATGTATGATGAATTAAAATTGCGAACAGTTTTCTTCTGGGAAAAAAATTACTATTATTATTTTTCAAATTACAATTTTTTTGCTGATATTTAAGGAAAAATTTATGAATGCTAAATTTAAAAAAATTCTAATGGATTATCTATCATTAGCACATTAAAACCAAAAGCAATTTTAAAAAGTGCATGTTTGATGAACATGTTGACAAAATATGGAGTTGAAAAAATCAATTTTGCAATACGAGGAACTTTTTCTATGGCATCCCATAAAAATGAAGTAATTTGACCATATATTCTGAACCATTAAAGCTACAGAATTGAAAACTTATAAACAGTCCTCTGATATCATATTACATCTTTGGTATAAATTTGAAAAATATAGCTTTGATAGTTTAGGAATTTTGAATTTCACTCATGGGTTACCTTAACCACATTTGTAATAAAAGAGGTTTGACGACTGAAAGATAGGAAATACTTAAACTACGTTGACTGCAAGCTCCTGTCACCTACGCGTTTGAACATAAAATTGTACTTTATACATGTTCCAAATACGAATAAGGTAACATAAATATCGTCGGCCTCCTGTTGTTTCTCACGATGTTGTGATACATCAATACTACTTGTACGCATGAGTTTCAGAGCACGTAGAAGGGAAAGTGCATATTACTAACAGAATGAACCGTGTCACGTATTATATTGTGCATTTGCAAGAAAAACACGTTTTTTATTACTTTACATTTTCACACTGCCCTACAGCACTATTTTACAGTAGACATTCTAGGAAACACGTAAGATTATTTTAAAAATTCGGAAAACATATATTGGTAATAAAGAAAGAACGTTTTCAAACACTTCTTTCTCAGAAATACGATTTTTGACCGACTGTATTTTGCTTCTATACAACGATAATGTGTCTTACGCCCTTCATATATCCAGAAATTTCCGTCAGATCTTCCCCAGGATCGATCTGTGCTGATTTGTACTTTTGGGATAACAGCTAGCGAATCTGCCAACTGCGCGACTGCCCCTGATTGATTGATTGATTGATTGATTGATTGATTGATTGATTGATTGATTGATTGATTGATTGATTGATTGATTGATTGATTGATTGATTGATTGATTGATTGATTGATTGATTGATTGATTGATTGATTGATTGATTGATTGATTGATTGATTGATTGATTGATTGATTGATTGATTGATTGATTGATTGATTGATTGATTGATTGATTGATTGATTGATTGATTGATTGATTGATTGATTGATTGATTGATTGATTGATTGATTGATTGATTGATTGATTGATTGATTGATTGATTGATTGATTGATTGATTGATTTAATCCTCGAAAACTATATATTTCATCACTTTTAAAAATGTTATCCAAATAAAAAATATTCTTACGCTTCTGTGCTTATGCCGTCTTGTTTGTGAGGTCCAACTTCAAAATCCCCACTCAGCTTCACCCCTTGGGGAGTTTTGGGATTTTTTCTACGGATGTTGTGTGTATCAGTTTCTGTAGTACTTTGAAGTTTGTAGGTTATATGAAAGAGTCTAATAAATCCAGGCTAACTTATATAAATACATACATACATACATACATACATACATACATACATTATCATTATAGACTGTTATGCCTTTCAGCGTTCAGTCTGCAAGCCTCTGTGAATTTACTAAACGTCGCCACAATCCTCGATTTTCAACTAGTGTTGTGGCCTCATTTTGTTCTATACCTCTTATCCTTAAATCGTTAGAAACCGAGTCTAACCATCGTCGTCTTGGTCTACCTCTACTTCTCTTACCCTCCATAGCACAGTCCATTATTCTCCGAGGTAACCTATCCTCCTCCATTCGCCTCACATGACCCCACCACCGAAGCCGGTTTATGCGTACAGCTTCATCCATCGAGTTCATTCCTAAATTAGCCTTTATCTCCTCATTCCGAGTACCATCCTGCCTTTGTTCCCACCTGTTTGTACCAGCAATCATTCTTGCTACTATCATGCCTGTTACTTCTAACTTATGAATAAGATATCCAGAGTCCACCCAGCTTTGGCTCCCGTAAAGCAAAGTTGGTCTGAAAACAGACCGATGTAACGATAGTTTCGTCTGGGAGCTGACTTCCTTCTTACAGAATACTGTTGATCGCAACTGCGAGCTCACTGCATTAGCTTTACAACACCTTGATTCAATCTCACTTACTATATTACCATCATGGGAGAATACACAACCTAAATACTTGAAATTATCGACCTGTTCTAGCTTTGTATCACCAATCTGGCATTCAATTCTGTTGAATTTCTTACCTACTGACATCAATTTAGTCTTCGAGAGGCTAATTTTCATACCATACTCATTGCACCTATTTTCAAGTTCCAAGATATTACACTGCAGGCTTTCGGCACAATCTTCCATTAAGACCAAGTCGTCAGCATAGGCCAAACTGCTCACTACATTTCCACCTAACTGAATCCCTCCCTACCATTTTATACATTTCAGCAGATGATCCATGTAAACTAAACAACACAGGTGAAAGATTACAGCCTTTTCTAACCGCTGTAAGTACCCTGAGCCAGGAACTCATTCTACCATCAATTCGCATTGAAGACCAATTGTTAACATAAATACCTTTGATTGATTTTAATAATCTACCTTTAAATCCATAGTCCCCCAGTATAGCGAACATCTTCTCCCTCGGTACCCTGTCATATGCTTTCTCTAGATCTACGAAACATAAACACAACTGCCTATTCCTCTCGTAGCATTTTTCAATTACCTGGCGCATACTGAAAATCTCATCCTGACGGCCTCTCTGTGGTCTGAAACCTCACTGGTTTTCATCCAACTTCCTCTCAACGACTGATCGCACCCTCCCTTCCAAGATGCCAGTGAATACTTTGCCTGGTATACTAATCAATGAGATACCTCGATAGTTGTTGCAATCCTTCCTGTTCCCTTGCTTATAGATAGGTGCAATTACTGCTTTTGTCCAATCTGAAGGTACCTTACCAACAATCCATGCTAATTTTACTTCTCTACGAAGCCATTTCATCCCTGCCTTCCCACTATACTTCACGATTTCAGGTCTAATTTCATCTATTCCTGCTGCTTTATGACAATGGAGTTTATTGACCATCCTTTCCACTTCCTCTAGCATAATTTCACCAACATCATTTTCCTCCTCCTCATGAGCTTGGCTGTTCGCAACACCACAGGGATGATTTCCTTTCACATTGAGAAGATGTTCAAAATATTCCCTCCACCTCTCCAGTGATTCCCTGGGATCTATTATGAGTTCACCTGAATTACTCAAAACACTGTTCATTTCGTTTTTCCCTCCCTTCCTAAGATTCTTTATTACTGTCCAGAAAGGTTTCCCTGCTGCTTGACCTAGCCTTTCCAGGTTGTTACCAAATTCTTCCCACGACTTCTTTTTGGATTCAACAACTATTTGTTTCGCTCTGTTTCTTCCATCTACGTACAGATCCCTGTCTGCCTCTGCCCTTGTTTGGAGCCATTTCTGATAAGCCTTCTTTTTACGTTTACAAGCTGCTCTCACTTCATCATTCCACCAAGATGTTCGCCTTTTCACATCTTTACACACAATTGTTCCTAGGCATTCCCTTGCTGTTTCTACTATAGCATCCCTGTATGCCACCCATTCACTTTCTATATCCTGAACCTGCTTAATGTCTACCGTTCGAAACTTCTCACTAATCATATCCATGTACTTCCGTCTAATTTCCTCGTCCTGGAGATTTTCTACCCTTATTCGTTTGCAGACAGATTTCACTTTCCCTACCCTAGGCCTCGAGATACTTAGTTCACTACAGATCAGACAGTGATCTGTATCATCGGAAAATTCGCGGAAAACTCGTACATTCCTAACAGATTTCCTGAATTTGAAGTCTGTTAAGATATAGTCTATTATGGATCTGGTACCCCTAGCCTCCCATGTGTACGGTGAATAGCCTTATGCTTGAAGAATGAATTCGTAACAGCTAAACCCGTACTAGCACAGAAGTCCAGCAAACGCTTCCCATTCCCGTTAGCTTCCATATCTTCCCCACATTTACCAATCACCCTTTCGTATCCTTCAGTTCTATTCCCAACTCTCGCATTGAAATCGCCCATTAGCACTATTCTATCCTTGCTGTTGACCCTGACCACGATGTCACTCAATGCTCCATAAAACTTGTCAACTTCATCCTCATCTGCACCCTCACATGGTGAATACACGGACACAGTTCTAGTCCCAGTTCCTGCAACTGACAAATCTACCCACATCATTCGCTCATTTACGTGCCTAACAGAAACTATGTTGCGTGCAATGGTATTCCTGATTAAGAGCCCTACCCCAGACTCTGCCCTTCCCTTTCTAACACCCGTCAAGTACATTTTATAATCTCCTATCTCTTCCTCGTTATCTCCCCTTACCCGAATATCACTTACTCCTAGCACATCCAAATGCATCCTCTTTGCTGGCTCAGCCAGTTCTACTTTCTTTCTTTCATAAGCCCCATTAACATTGATAGCTCCCCATCGAATTCCATTTCGTTCGCCAAGTTGTTTCCAAGGAATCCTTCACCTGTCAAATGGGAGTGGGACTCCGTTACTCCCATAGGTCCGAGGCTTGCTTAAAGTGTGGTTCATGTTTGTGGATTACCGTAGTCACGTCCTAGTTCGTGAACCATGGGCAACGGCTGAGTGGCCTAGTAAGTGGTCCTGAGAATCGGGATACCAGTTGCTATGGAATGGGAGTGGGCATCTCGGACATATTCTGAGTCGTGGCCCTCCTTGTGCTCAGACGGCTAGGGCTACACAATTCATCAGTGGTCCATAACCCGTTAGAGGAGAGATCCTCACTTGGACTATGTGCAAGTAGGGTAGTATCCTGCTTCATGAATTTACCGAGCTCAGAACACTTTAAGCAAGCCTACTTATATTATTATTATTATTATTATTATTATTATTATTATTATTATTATTATTATTATTATTATTATTATTATTATTATTATTATTATTATTATTATTACTGTACCGGGCGGTACACTTCTACGAAGCAAGTTCAAATCTTGCGCCAATTGAAACTTCTCTACAGGAGAAGCTCTGAACCTTAACAACTGAATTAACTCTACTGGTTATCAGAAGATGTTGTTTTTGATTTTGCTTTTGTTTTTCATTGATCAAGAAGTGTGGACATTCTCTAACAGATTTCTCGACCAAAAACTATGATAATGCGCTCTGGTGTGAAGGAATGAACCTTCTTGGAGAAATTTTGTATTCATAAGTTTTCTCTTTACTAAATTTTGTTCCGTGGTTTGTGGGTTGGCAATATTAACCCTTTCGTTCCGCCTGTTTTGAATTTAACCAATCAGTAATTTCTGTAATTCATTTTCCTCCAATCATAGCTTTCTTCTTCAAATTTTCTTGTGTAATTCAGAGTCTACCAATAAAAACTGAGGGGGTGTGTCTACTCATTCTTGAAAGGTCTCGAATTTTCCACAAGGGTATAAAAACTGCTGATTTTCTTGTCTCCGGGCCACTCGTATAACATCTTACTCAGTGTGTGAATATGTAGCAGGGGGCCGGAAGCGCCTCGTTCTTCAGACAGCAGTTCTTCAACAAGGTAATGGCCTTTTAACATCTTTATTTCTTGCTAGCTCAGCAGTCTAACTCTCGGGGAGGGTTCGAAACCTTTAATATGTAACCCATCTCTTTAAAATGTAAATTCCGTTTCAGTCTATGTAAAAACTACAAATCTCTTTTACTGTAAAGCGGGGATAGAGAGTGCTTTACCCTCTCGAGCTCCCCTTCACATTGAAATCGAGGTGAATACGTTTTCATAACCGTTTCTTCTCTTCCTTAATGTATTAAAGTTTTCTCATACGAGTCACCTCCCTAGCTTGGGATTAGCCCCTGTGTATCGACCTAGAGCCACTTAGGTTTTAAAATGTAAATTTAGGAGTGCAAATTCACGCCTCCATCCTTTTGTTTTGGGCCATTTATATTAACCTAGTTTTTGCACACTAAGGCCCAGTAGATTGGGTACGAGATACCCCTGTTTCTTTATTATGCCTTGCTGGCAGGTTGTGTAAAAGTCTGTTATTGCCTTTATAGGCTTGAAAGATCGAGAGCGGGTCAGCTCTTTATGGTGTTGTGGTAAAGGTGCCTCTGGGAGGCTTGAGGTTAAATGTTGGGAGCATGTGCTCCATGCAATTAGGGGTTTTCTGCCCTTAGGTAATTTGTGGTTGTGAGCTGTGAGCTCAGAAATTATACTTGGGGCTCGAAGCCCAAATCTTGTAACGAACTGTAATTTGTAATTTATTAATTCATTGATCTGCTACTTGGTACCTGTTATACTCTGTTATTTGTTGATTTTGAAAAGAAAATATAACCTTTGTTAAAGTTTTAAATTAACTTTAATTTTGTAGTTCAGACCTATTCCAGCCCGCACCTTCTCTCACCTCCGCCTACCACGGATATCTCCGTAACAATTACCTTTATACAGCGCTAGGTACTCTTCGAGTTTGTTGCGTTGTTTAAACCACGAAGCTGTAACCTTGCGTTCTGGAAATTGTGGGTGTAACGGTAAAGAAGGTGCGGGGAACAAGATAAGGTGCTAAAATACTGCGTTCTAATAGTTCGCTATATATGACTACGAGAGCGCACGCAAATCATGAAGAGTAATGACGTCACACCTTATTAGCATCTTGTTTTTATTTTTATTTTTGCAAGTTGGCTTACTTCGCACCGACACAGTTAGGTCCTATGCCGACGATAGGACAGGAAAGGTCTGGAAGTGGGAAGGAAGCGGCCGTGGCCTTATTTAAGGTACAGCCCCAGCATTTGACTGTTGTGAAAATGGGGAAAAACGGAAAACCATCTTCAGGGCTGCCGACAGTGGGGCTCGAACCCACTATCTTCCGAATACTGGATACTGGCCGCACTTAAGCGACTGCAGCTATCGAGCTCGGTTAAGAGAATGTTAGAGAGAGACAGGGAATATCCAGAAACGATACCCTAAAAATAAGCCTCACTGATTAACTAAGTAAAAAGCAAAGTCATCTCTATACAGGCCATGAAGGCCCTTGGAGGGGTGGAAGCTAAAAGCTTCCACTATCCTTAACCTAGGCACATGATGGGGTAGAGTGGTTAGCTCTACGCCCGGCCGCCTTTGCCCCCAGGAATTAACCTGGTACTCATTTTTGGTGCAGGCTAAGTGAACCTGGGGGGCACCTCCGGTAGTGGAAATCTCATTTCTTAAATTTTATGACTTCCTGACGGGGATTCGAACCCACATCCTTCCGGGCGAACCGAGCACGCCTTTACCGCCTCGGCCAGGCAGCCCCTGATTAACCAAGTGCCTCCACAAAAATCTATTTTCGGCCTTACTTTCTAAATGAATCTACATGAATTTCGGCTGTAGTGTATAAAAATTAATCATATAACGAGATAAACGGAATTGCATTAAAAACATTAATCTTTATCCCGTAAAGAATTTGAGGCTTCCTTGAAGTATATTCTGCGAATTGCCTGTTCGGTCCTCCGACCTTGTCTGAAGGGAACACAGAGTTTCACCGGTATATAGATAATTAATTATGATAACGGATGTCACTCTTGGTTTCTGTCAGATTGATTTTATCGGAAGTCTGTCGCAGTTCACAAGGCGTGTATTGAGTTGCTGAATGTGCCATGCTCGTGAGAGGTATCTAAAAGGTTCAGTATTGCAGTGTTTCTTCTCTATTCTTGTCTCCTTTATGGATGATACTATTTGTGTTGTACGACACCTTGATTTTTCCCTTTGATTTATTTATTTTTTGATTCACTATGTCCATGTAAGGAACACGTTTGAACTTACTGAACACACTGTTTCCCTTTTCTTCGCAATATCTTTTCATTGCTTCACTGAATTTGTTCCGGTGCTCTTCTGCCCATCCTGTACCCTTGTGGTTTCTTTTAGCCTTCTGTGAAAATATATGTTTGCTAATTACCCTTCCAAACTTTGTACTTACGACTCTGTTGAGGTTGGTGTGATTTTGTATAATAATAATAATAATAATAATAATAATAATAATAATAATAATAATAATAATAATAATAATAATAATAATAATAATAATAACAATAATAATAATAATAATAATACTAATAATTTATTTAATGTGTGCAAGAGATAGTTACAAGTTCAATTTATTTTAAGTATTAATATGTAAATAATAATACTACTACTTCTGTAATATATGTTTTTTTTTTTTTTTTTTTGCTAGTTGCTTTACGTCGCACCGACACAGATAGGTCTTATGGCGACGATGGGATATTAAAGGCCTAGGAGTTGGAAGGAAGCGGCCGTGGCCTTAATTAAGGTACAGCCCCAGCATTTGCCTGGTGTGAAAATGGGAAACCACGGAAAACCATCTTCAGGGCTGCCGATAGTGGGATTCGAACCTACTATCTTCCGGATGCAAGCTCACAGCCGCGCGCCTCTACACGCACGGCCAACTCGCCCGGTATATATATGTGGTTTAGTTACAAGATTAATATTTCTCAAGAAATAATGTTATTAGAAGAGTTATATATATATATATATAAAACAGAGTCCTGTAAATATGTAAACGACGTGATGAATGAATAAATACTACTACTACTATCTTCAATAGATTTTTCGGTGTTACTAATGTCCTGTCCGCCTTATACCATCGGGGTCGGAAAAGAACACGTCTTGAGTAACCAGGTCGGATAGGCTAGATAAAAGTGAGGAGCCTATCACAAGTTAGGGGAATAATGCCAGGACTCAGCTAAGAGCCCTATGGTCACCAACGTACGCTCCCATGTTGAGAGTCCCTGCGGACCGATTCAGGCGCCTCTTACGAATGTCGGTGGATACGGTGCGTGTAGTGTACCGTCTCCACTAACAGTATGATCTCATCGGGTGTTGCAATAACGCCGCCATCTTGAGTTAAAAAAGTCACCGTGCCTACCTGGCAAAATATCAAATAGAGAAAATTTGAGAAAATTGTGGTGCGAATAAATTCCCTCATTTGCAAAATATTTATTTATTTATTTATTTATTTATTTATTTATTTATTTATTTATTTATTTATTTATTTATTTATTTATTTATTTATTTATTTATTTAGCAGTGGCGAAGTTCCCGCCAACTAAATATTGTATCCAATAGGGAATTATGTGTTCGCCTCCGTGGTGTAGTAGTTAGTGTGATTAGCTGCCACCCCCGGAGGCCCGGGTTCGATTCCCGGCTCTGCCACGAAATTTGAAAAGTGGTACGAGGGCTGGAACGGATTCCACTCAGCCTCGGGAGGTCAACTGAATAGAATATAGAAATACTATTATTTAATTAGATACGTAACTAATATGGATAATAAGGTGGGAAAAGTACATAATAAGTAAAGTTAGCAATGCGTATCAAACAAAGAAAAATATAAAGCTGTTATGAGAAACGAAACATTATAAGGAATACATACTAGACCTCCGCATGATGTCATAGAACAAGTATGGCGGTAATAAACAGTGACAACTTAAATTCCACTTAGGGCCTACAGGAATTCAAATTCAAAAATTCTCATTCACGCTATTAATAATAATAATAATAATAATAATAATAATAATAATAATAATAATTGACCCGGAGGTACACCCGCCCCGTGCATTTAAAACAAGCGCCTTTTGGAAGGGCATTTATAACAAAAACCATGAAACTGCTAGCGGAAGAAGTTTGAATGTTTTTCAAGATGTCTCTACTGTCAACCTAGGTGCTCCCTCTGATGAGAGGATGAACGATTAAAATTCAAGAAAAAATTGGTTGTTATTAGTTAGCAAACTGAATTGCTTGTAGATGGTTTTTGATATTCTAAAGTTATCAACACTTCTATCTCTTCCCGCCAGTTAAATACTGTAGCCAATAGGGAATTTTATGTCCGCCTCTGTGGTGTAGTGGTTAGTATGATTAGCTGCCACCCCCGGAGGCCCGAGTTAGATTTCCGGCTCTGCCACGAAATTTAAAAAGTGGTACGAGGGCTGGAACGGGGTCCACTCAGCCTCGGGAGGTCAACTGAGTAGAGATGGGTTCGATTCCCACCTCAGCCACCCTGGATGTGGTTTTCCGTGGTTTCCCACTTCTCCTCCAGGCGAATGCCGGGATGGTACCTAACTTAAGGCCATGGCTTTTTCCTTGTCTATCCCTTCCAGACTTCCCATCCCCCCGCAAGGCCCCTGATCAGCATAGCAGGAGAGGCCGCCTGAGCGAGGTACTGGTCATCCTACCCAGTTGTATCCCCCAACCCAAAGTCTGAAGCTCCAGGATACTACCCTTGAGGCGGTAGAGGTGGGATCCCTCACCGAGTCCGAGGGAGAAACCAACCCTGGAGGGTGAACAGATTAAGAAAGAAAGAACTTTCGCCAGAAATATTGACGTCGCTCTCGTTCCGTATGTGCTTTACTTCTCGTATCATCGACTTTTTCTCTAAGATGCGCAAATTTGTTTAGAATGAAGAAGTAAAATGTCAAACCCATATTGACGCGATATTTTACTTGGACAGTACGTATCATGCCGTACGTATTCTTGATCAAAAGTTGCAGCCGTGAACAAGACAGAGGCATGTTCGAAATTTTTTAAGTAAGGAAAGGATTTCTAGACACTAAAGGTTAGCATTTAGCCAAGACGGAAGTGTCTACTACTCGCAAAAAAGCCCTGCAGTGAGTTCTGCATAAATGCGATCTGAACTATCAGAACCCCTAAAATGTAGGCAACTCACTAACATAACTGTAGAAGGGCTAGAAGATATTTGCGCCTTGTTCAAATATGTTTGCATTCCAACCTGTCAGTTCCTAAAAATCCTTTCCTATAAGATATTCAAATTCACTGTATTGGAATATAGAAAAACGGTTTGTGTTAATTGAGCCGCTGAGAGCCAAAGTGGTCTAAGTCAATTTTTTCCCATTCTGAGAAATTAAAGGTTTCGCGTTTCGTTTCATGTAAATTCATGTTTTACAAGAATTCATGATTCATTTGATAAACTATGCAGACGATATATTAAAATTATATTTAATAAAGACATTTTAGTTATTTGTTCCTTAAATTGCTTTTTATTGTTCCTAAAATTTGGAGCACCACTCCTCCTGTCAGCAGTTTACTCATAGCGAAAGGTAAAGTGGTACAAATCAAGAGTTGTACCACTCTTCCGATAAGTGTTTTGGCGAAGATGAGTAAAAGGAAAATTTTTAGGTTGTGTTTTAACCTCTAATATGGCTATGTATTTATAAAATAATTGTTAACGAAATATAATGTTGTACAGTAGATGTGAAATTGCACGTACGGTTTCCATCACACCTTTTTCTCTCACAGACTGAGTTAAAATATTTGCTCTTTTGTTAAATGTTTAGCCACGCAATCTGGTCTAATAGTTCAGCAGTACAGACATTCATGAATTATAAATAAATCGTTTTTCCCAAATGTCAAAATTTCTGAAAATTAAATTATCATACTGAAATCTAAACAGACTTTATAATGGAAGATGCCAGTTTACTCAAACTGGAGGGATGTATAGGAGAAGGGTCATCATGTCTCTCTTCTTAGCCTCGGTGACAGGTCGCACAGCGTTGTTGAGAGGGATAAGTTGAGCATCAGACGAACGAGGACGGCCACGAACACGATGTGAAGGAGTAATGTCCAAAGTTTTGAAAGGGATTCCTTCATCGAGAGATTCCTTATAGAGAATGAAATGAGAGAGTCTTTCTGAAAACGAAGCCATCGAACATGAAGCCAACTGAACTATTGATTTTGCGTGTTCATCTTTCTAAATGTTACACATTTCTCTGTGTCTTTTGTTGAGACAAAGTCATTCAGAGCCATTCTATAAACGGCAAAGGGTTGTTTTATCCTTGTCTTTTGAATGGTATTACACCAATCATCCAGAGTGGAAATTGAGCAGTTCTTGATTTTCTCCCGATAACTCCGAAATCCAGATCGTATGGAAGAAAAGGAGTCTCCTGATAGCATGAACTTATGGTCAACCACTTGGCTTTCATTTCTCGAGTTCTTTACAATCTAGAATTTCAACATACAGAGCGAATTTCCCTTATAAAGACTTTTTTAAATTTAATAACACCTGGATATTTAAAATCTAAATAAAGAAAACAATACCGATACTTACTAGCACAGTTACAAGGACTTTTTGATTTTAGAACGTAAATAACAATGATAATGAACACAGAACAACACAACCACATGGCAATGAAGCTTGACTTATACCACTATTCCTGTAAATGCGCTCCACTCTGACGTGATGGGAAGAATGCATCTAGCGCTCTGAAGCTTCTCCCATGGGAGTTAACGTTATACCACTTCTTTACAACAAATTTGCATGCGTTATAAGTACACTGAGTGATATAACTCAAAAACTGACATTTATTGACTTAGATCACTTTGGCTCGCAGCGGCTCAATTATCTTCACGATATGAAGTGTGAAAATTGAACAACCTTCCTTCTCCAAAACTAATATTATATATGAAAATATCCCTGGACTTTCTGACAGTATTAGCATCTTCCTTGTCCTATAAAAGGTCCGAACTTGTAAAAAATCACCCTGAATGTATTTACTTACTCATTTATGCATCCAACGTCACGGATCGTAATTATTTATTAAGTACTATTTGAATACGCAACTTTGTACACAGACGGTATTAATTTTGACTGGAATATTATTAACAATGTGGTGGAAACGGACAGCGCTTGTCAACTGTCTGTCATATCCAGGCGATCACTTTTCGGTTCATTGATTTTATTCAGAACAGCAGTTTGAAAACTATTCCCTCTGTTAACGAGTACATTTTAGACTACCACGAAAGGAAATTCAGATCTACCGACCTTAATTTAAACTTTTCTTCTGAACAACGAATAATATTTTATAAAAGTTCTTCAGTCTTTCGAAACTAATTTTGAATAATGCATTTATAAACTACCTGAAAAAAATATAACATATGGTAACAGTATTATAGTTGAAAAAGAAGAACTTATTTAAAATAGAATAACATGCTCCATTCTGTAAGAACATCATCAGATTCTATCAAATCAAACTCAAATTTTTATGTTTATTTCTGTTTAAACACTTACGAACTTGAACTCTTATACTTATCTTAATGCAGTCCTTTCTTTCCACTCTAGCATATGCTTTTCTAAATAAGTTCTAATAAGATCATACCGCAATCTGAAAACGTGGGGGTAAAACTGAGCTTAAAAGCATTCTTCACTAGGTACATGCTTTATAATTCATAATCCTAACCTTATGTACACTTTATACTACTGGCCTCGGAGAAGAAATATTTTGTTCGCCAACTGCCTTTTTTATGTAATGTAACTGACATATGATAGGGCAAAATGCTTGATTCGATTCTCGTGGTTATTGAATTACAGCATGAATCAGATGTGACAGATGATTGTCAAAATGTTCAAATTCCATTCAGTAACCAGTCCTGAAAAGTTCCAAACTAACAAATCTTCAAGATTGTATGATAATATATTAATTCCCTAGTAGGAGAATTTTCACTATTATTTCTCCACTTATATCCTGTAGGTAAGAAGGAAATGCATCAACAGTAGGAACTGCGAGGGGAAGTTAATTAGTATCTGCAATTTTGCTCTAATTGTCTTTAGCTTGGCTCCAATGGCATTGTGTGCTCACCAGCCGCTAGATGGCACCGTTGTTTACGTCTGTGGTAGGTTTCAGCGTTATCAGATGAGTACAGCTTGCGCTGTTGCGACGTAAAGATGGCCGCGCCACTCACTGTTTGTACCAAGAAAGAACAGCGTTCCGTATTCCATTTCTTGTGGTCTGAGTGTGCACCAGGAACGGAAATTCATAGAAGACTTTCAGCACAATACGCGGACAATGTTTTGCCAGAGAACATGCTTCCATTCCATGCTCTGACGTTTGTTCACTGGTTGGAAGTGATGAACCCATGTTTTATCTCTAGTGATGATCCGTTTCAGAATCGTCTCACATTCGTTAGCTTGACGGTGCAGTAGGTGCTGACAGATTCTCGCACGATTGCGCTTCTGCTCTTCATTGAGTTTATTTGGAACCCACCTCGAAGAGACTTTGTGAAAGTTACGCTTGTTATGCATGATTTCATATGCAGAACCATGGATAATGTGCGTATGGTTCGCCACGTCATCAACAGTCACTCGTCTGTTATATCTCACACTTGTTCACTATTGGCATCAGTTACGGCTCCAGATGGACGCCCGGTTATTTCCTCATTCGTCATGCCCGTGCGAGACCTTTTGAAATGTTCGATACCGAGCTCGATAGCTGCAGTCACTTAAGTGCCGCCAGTATCCAGTAATCGGGAGATTGTGGGTTCGAGCCCTACTGTCGGCAGCCCTGAAGATGGTTTTCCATAGTTTCCCATTTACACACCAGGCAAATGCCGGGGCTGTGCCTTAATTAAGGCCACGGCCGCTTCCTTCCACCTCCTAGGCCTTTCCCATCCCATCGTCGCTATAAGACCTATCTGTGTCGGTGCGACGAAAAGCAAATAGCAAAGAACTGTTTAATACACTAGTAAACACTTCGTTGTGGCAAAACATTGTCCCCGTATAGTTCAGAAAGTTTTCTATGCTGTTCCGTTCCTTGTACACCCTCAGACCACAAAAGAACGGATTACGGCACGCTGTTCTTCCTTGGTGCAAACAGAGAATGGCACGGCCATATTCAACAACAGCGCAAGCTGAACTGATCTGATAACGCTGAAACCTATCACAGACGTAGACAACAGTTCTATCTAGCGGCTGGTGAACACAAAACGCCATAGATCTAACCTAAGGACAATTAGAGCAAAATTGGAGATACTAATTGACTTGCCTACGTATTTTTTTCTTCAAAAGAACTTTCTTCACAGACCAATCAAATAACATATTCTGGTGTAAAGAGTACCTAAGTAACCCATTTTTTCCTTTTAATGGTCTTAATTTTGTCTGTCCTCCTTTCCTCATTAGCAGGAAACGAATTTGACAATAAAAATTTTACGTCTAACCTAAAAATTCTAACGCAGTGTGGTCTGTACTTCTGAGACTCCAAAATATTAGCAACATGACAATGCAGGTAATGTAATGCTCCCTGGTGGGGGTATGATAAGCGTCATGCAATTGCAATTATTTATGCAGGAATATATATTTCACTTTCAGAAGCGAAAAGATCGTACTTTATATATTATAAATACAGACCAGGCCGAGAAGGCGGTTGTGAAACTTACCCCAGACTGTTGTCTCCACTGAGATTAACAAACACAATGAACATCAGAATTAGAAATCTCAGAAATGGTGACGAAGGGGAAAAGAGAGAGGCGAGAATTGTTGACAAGTTAGGGGACACATTCCTCGCCTCGAGCGAAATAGGTAGTGGCAACAGCGCACAGAGCCAGGTGCAGATTTCTTAGAAATGATGGCAGGGTATCTCCATGTACTAGCGGGAGTTGAACGCGAGGTTGGCACTTGAAGAAAAAAATATGAGCCTTCCCGGTCCCGTGGTCTATGTGGACCAATAGAAAAATTCATCGAGGAGTCGCAGGTACGCCAACTTCGTATTGTAAGAAGCACGAGAAACCTGAACTCCACGGATTAAAATTATAAACGGAGATGAGTTATAAATTCGGAATAAGGTGGAATTTAGAAGCCTAACCAAGTAATAAAAGTTATTAAAAGTCACTAACTGACGGAGATTGATTGGCGTAATTCTGAGAATTTATGGACGCCATTCGTTGATTGGCTACAGGCAAGGGACGCCACAATATAGCGCGAAATCCCGAGCCGGGAGATGGCAGCTAAATTCGCAAATATATCAATTACCAGCGAACGATAATAGTTGAGAATTGGTATAGAGCCTTTGAGAACATAATTACATCATTGAATCCCATATTTAAACCACTGGCAAAGCCGCAAATTATCGTATGAGGATATCGGGACAGTGCGTCCTAAGATGACCTCCCGTGAACTCGGAGGAGAGGGGAGTCAAATATAAATATAGGGTCGTGGAGACGGACTTACTTACTTCTGACAAAGTGTCGAAGCTGTTACAACGCAAGGGGTGCGTAACTTACTTGTGAATATTCCGTGCCGTTACTACGACAGGGAGCATATGTATACTTACTCGTGGAGTAGGGTTCGAAGTATTATATTGTTACATAGTACAGTGATTCATGACGTGATGTAGCTCATATTACAGTCTTGAGCAGTATACTAATATGAAGTGTTCCAATAGTTACAGGACTCAGTAAAGCATAACTTATGGAGTGTGAGATTCTACCAACAGATTAGAAAGTACGTTACGTGAGAACGGTCACGAGTGTTCGATGTATTTTACCTAGTAAACTGTCGATCATAATTGATATCTGGTCAGCTACGCAAACGTGAGACGGGAAAATCGAGTGCGCGCCGGGCCGTTTGAATGTGATATCGAGGTGTCACAGTTCCTTAGTGCCGGGGAAGGAATGAAGAATATGTGTATGAATTAGGCGGGTCAGATAAAGGCCAGAAGTGTAAAGTTTCAGTTCAATATTAGTGTGTGTAAATTTGTTAAAATGTTAAAATTTTAAAGACTTGAAAATTAATATGTGTAAATCTGGAAAGTGCATTGGATTACTTCTTCAAGCTGACATGAAAACCAGTAGGATGCAGGGCTAAGACTGGACGGGGCCTGTGCTCCTCGTCCGTTCTCAGGAGACTACAGAAAAGAGATGAGTAACCTTTAAAAATATTTGTAGATTGCTATCGTTAGGGGGAGGAAATCATATTAATTTATCATGTAACTTAATTGTGAAACGAGCCGTTTCCGGCTCGTATAACTTCAGAGATAGATAGACAAAGGGACAAATTAATATGTACATAATTAGATCAAGCTCTCATCATAATTTTGAGTATTAAATCGAGTAGAGTAGGGTTTATTTGTTCATTCAAGTGCTTGAGTTGTTTGATATGATATGGAGCACGTTTCACGTAAAGATAATGTTAATATTCATTTAGAAGTGCTTCTAAAGTGTTTCTACGTTATCGGAAATTTTATAGATATTAAGGCATGTTGTTAAAATAATCCAGAGGTAGGGTTGCCAAGTGATTTAAATTGTTGTGGGACGGAATGCAGTCCATTGGTTTGTTTGTAAATATCGCGACGTTCGCCAGTGGACAAAATAATAATAATCGGTAGAAGTGTCGAAGTATTACATTAATATTGGGTAATGTGTAAAGGCGTGTTTAATAATAATCTTTGAGAATAAAGCCACGGGCCTAGTTGGATAGAATGATTGCAAATTAAAGTAATTTAAATGTGGAGATAATATGTGGCACGAATATTTTAATTTGTGCAGTGAATCCGATTTTAACACTAATTGTTGATTTAACGCTTTTGGACTCCATAATAATCATAAATAAATTTTGGTAGAAACGAGATAGGCACTTTAATAATATGGTCACGCTATGTTTGAGGCCCAGAGTGATTTGAGCCAAAAGTTGAGATTTGGAGTTTTGTTGGGACAGAAATCAGGCCCGAAATGGAAGTGAATTGTACTGATGTTGATGAAGAAATAGATGGATCTTAAGGCCTACATAGAGGTTGTATTTCTATACCGGTGATATGAGTGGCAGAAGAGAGTCCACGCACCGAGGGTTAATTAATAAAAATGTTTTGAAGAGTTCCGATAGATAAATGGACTTCAAAATGGAAAAGGAAGGAATAATTTAACACTTTCAGAGATTGGAGGTATTTGCTCAATTGCGAGGTGTTATGGGATTTGAGAATTGTCTTAGGAGCATATGGTCTTCATGAGTTAACGACAGTACGAAAATAAGGTTGCGGGTTCGAACACTATTATGTCCCGACCGATGTGAATTCGGATCTTGGTGATTTATGTTTGGGAGAGAACGTATGTGACTAAATTATAAAGATGGGAAATAAAAATAAAAATTCTCGAAAGAATAATAATATTAATGATAATAATAATAATATTCCAAGTAAATCATGTCTGGATTGATTAGTGCCAAAAAAAATCGAAATTGTAAAAGGGGTTATGCACTAAACATATGTAGAGTGGACTACCGTGTAACAAGCGAAATTATTTTTTAATTAATAATAATAATAATAATAATAATAATAATAATAATAATATTTGAAGAATCAGAAGAATAATTTTTTAAATTTTATTTTTATTTATGAACACAATAATGATGTTTGGAGTTGAATTGAAAATATTGAAATATTCAAACCACTTTAATAATAATAATATTTGAAGTATAAAAAAGGAAGCTACTGTTTTATTTCAGATGAGTATAATAAGAGCGAGAAGTTGAAGTATTATAGCGAGGATGATTACGGGTTACGATAATCACGATCTCCACTATTAATGATAATGTTGATAATAATAATAATAATAATAATAATAATAATAATAATAATAATAATAATAATAATTTTCTTTTTATTTTCATCTTATTTTATTATTTCGGATGCTAATAATGAATGATACTAGGGAAGTCAGCTGGAGAATTAACGTAATAATGTCAGGTTGTTGTGAATAATAAGTTAAGATGATAATTGTAAAATGAAGGCAAATCCCTACATCTGGACCAGTAGGTTAGAGTCGCTTTGTCGTTTTCTTCAACTAACGATTAGCATATCTTGGTTAGGAACCCGGGGAGAGTTTGTAGTTTCCCGGGTTGGTCTCATCTCAATCAAAGTGGAGGCGATAACATGGTCCATGTGATCGCGCCCACTTAGCCAACAGGTAATTGGTCCATGACCAAATATGGTCATGGTGTTTACGAAGGTAAATCTGATACCTTCAGATATCAACAGTTCCACCACCCAAATGGAAGGGTGGTGAAAAGTGATAAATATTATGTAATCATTTTCAGGAATAATTTGCCAAATGACCGGCAAATCAAGGGTCAACAGATTTTGTTGTGTGTAAAAATTATTTTGTTTACTTAAATAAAATGCTCCTTTAGCATTTGCAAGGAAACTGTTCCAGGTTCTTGTTCTTGTAGAATAGTAAACCCTCGGTGACCGTTTAAATATCCGTCCCCATTGCTAGGACGGAGCCTTCATAATTTTCCTTTGATCTGAATATATATCATTTGTGTGTTTGATGATGAGCCCTAAAGTTAAAGATTAGAGTGTCCCGTTCAACCCTGTAGTACTGATTGGATGGCGCCCTTACATTTAGTTTGAGATCTTATATCTCAATAAATTTTTTGTTGTGTATTAGTTGCGAAAGATTCGGACCGTAACACTCCCTGAGATAAATGCTGGTTGGGACTCAGACTTTGAGCGGGTACAGTAATATGCCATAATTAAAATATTACACGTGAAATGTTATTCCAGGAATATTTGAGTTTCGCCGATTTGTGCACCGTACGCACGACACGACGACACCAACACTGACTTAATATTAACGTAACTTTTACGCTTCAGTTTCGTACATTGTTCACGTCTGAACATTTCTGCGGTTACATTCTGCTTTCACCTTATTCTGTTCAGTGAGCTATGATGGATATGCCTCCTCACGCCCTCCTCTGACCACTCTCGGAGTTCCAAGGTAGCTCCCTGTACTCTTAATTCCCTGACACGTTCGTTCTAAAATAGGAAGAATTCCAAGGTTTCTGGTGGTATATATTTCGGTGGAGTAAATCCTCCAAGTAAATCATACTTGTTAGCCATTAATGTTCTTCTGACTGAAAATTTTCTACAAAGAGAAGAATAAATAGATTATAATTTACATGAATACTGTTTAATACATTTCCTTGTGGAAACTAACACTGATCAGTAGAGCCCGGATTTTTATGCATTAATAGGTTAGAATGCAAAGTTACTGAGGCGAGTAGTATAGCCTACCTTCACAACGCCCATGCTATGAGGTTTGCATAAACTTTAGGGGTACTGCCCATCACAACCCCTATAATTTATGTTACTCTTGCTACATTAAGGAAGAGCGGGTGGCCGACACTTCCTACTAACCAAATTTGTTTGCAGTCTAACCTGTTACTGCATAAAAATCCGGGCTTTACTGATCAGGTTGTTGGCTTCGAACGCCACTGTCGGCAGCCCTGAAGATGATTTTCCGTGGTTCTCCAATTTCACACGAGGCAAATTCTGAGTCTGTAACGTAATTAAGTCCAGGGCCGCTTCCTTTTTACTCCTACTTTCTTTCAGTGTTGGGGATAGTAGAGACAATTATTTGCTACAGGCCGTAATTCATTTCACATCACTGAACATAAAAATTACAAGTGTTAAAATATCTTATCCTTTTTCTTCTACGCCTTTTCGCATATTGACGTGGTCGCGGGTGTGAACTGTGTCACACTTGTGGATTTGGCCCTGCATTACGGCCGGATGCCCTTCCTGACTCCAAACCTATGCGGAGGGATGTAATCACTATTGCGTGTTTCTGTGGTGGTTTGTAGTGTACTATGTGATCTGAATATGAAAATGAGGTTGTTGGGATAAACACAATTACCGAGTCCCCGAGCCAGAAAAATTAATCAGACGCGATTAAAATCCCCGACCCGGCCCATAATGGAGCCCAAAACCCTTTGAACCAAAGGCCTCAGCGCTGACCATTCAGCCAAGGAGTCGGATAAAGTTTTCTTCGGATCATCCCAGTTATTTCCGGGGTCACCACAGCCACCTAGGCTCATTTTTCTGACCGGGGGTTTAAGACCGGATGCCTTTCCTGACGTCACGTGATTCTTGAGATGGAAATCTCGACACAGAATCGACCGGGATTCGAACTACAGCCTTTCGGATGGAAAGCCAGCAGCCAAGCACGCCCCTCAAAAGTGTTAAAATATAATTGGGTATATTTGTTTTTTATGCCCATCATGTTAAAAATGAATAACTCCTTAGCTACTAGTGAATTTCGTTTCATTAGCAATAAAATTATTGGGTTTTTAAATATACTTTTAAAATAATAAGAACAAAAATATTTATGATAAGGAAGACAAGACATTTTGTTCACTATCCTCGAAATTAGATTTTCTGTAATTCTCGATTCATTTATATTTCCATGTTTTCTAAACTGTCCGCATATGTCGCATCGTTCTCAGTTTCAATGGAAAAAATATATACAGACACTCAAAGCCTCGCATTTTATCGGCAGTGTGGCTAGATTTCCAAGAACGCAACAATACGGCAGTGCTCTCCTCTTTAAGTTAATCGGGAGCTGGCAGAACGGCCGAGCCGCCTGTATCTGACACTCTTGCCACACGTTACACTACTCTATGAACTCCATGGCTGGGTGGCTTAACTGCAGGACCCAATATACACGGCCTGGCTTTACTAACTCCTATTAAGTTCATAAAATGTCACCAGGAGTGAGTTCACTTCTTATAACTATACACTAGAGTGCAGCACAAAATATTCCTCCTGTATGAGAGAGGTTCACATAACTGGAGGAGATTTCTGTCACCCGCAGTTTTATCCTCTACCTCGCCGTCCTAAAACAGGTGTACTTGCCACTATGCTGCAGCATTTCACGGAAGATAGAGGGTATCGGCTAGAGGCACTAAAAGGTTAGAATACAAGCGTATTTAACCAAGGCGCAAGCGATTTCTACCCGTACAATGGTTCAGCAGTGAGATTTGCATAAAATATTAGTGATTTGAATTATCAGAGCAACTACAATTTATGCAACTCACTTCACACAACTGCAGAACGAGTAGACGACACTTGCGCCTTGTTCGAATACGTTTGCATTCTAACCTAATTAGTGCCTGGAAACCCTTTTCCTAGCTATCAGTTAGCGGAGCGCAGCTGTGAGCTTGCATCCAGGTGATAGTGGGTTCGAACCCCACTGTCGGCAGCCCTGAAGATGGTTTTCCGTGTTTTCCCATTTTCACACCAGGCAAATGCTAGGGATGTATCTTAATTTAGGCCACGGCCGCTTCCTTCCCACTCCTAGGGCTTTCCTGTCCCATCGTCGGCATAAGACCTACCTGCGTCGCTGCGACGTAAAGCAAATTGCACAAACAAACAAAAATAACCCATCTCAGGAAATGTTCTGTTAGGTCGATAGAAACTTTCATTATTATTACTTGCTGCGACACATTTCTAAGTCAGGTCGGCTATTAAAAAGAAAGAAAGAAAGGAAGAAATTTCTGGGCTTTGGAAAGTTAATAAATTGACATTATTTTTCTGTAATGTGGGCCTTGACGTGGCCATGATTAACTTTGTAAACAAATGAATATTGTAATTCTTTGAGCAGTAGGACGATTGCTATTATCAGGTTATTATTATTATTATTATTATTATTATTATTATTATTATTATTATTATTATTATTATTATTATTATTATTATTATTATTATTATTTCGTTTCACTCTCTTTGTGGTACGTTGAATCAATCCTTTATCTGTGTGGTGTTCTTTCCTTAGTGCCCAGTATTTCTTCATTCTTTCTGATCTTCGTTTCCTCTCATCTTCCGAGATAATAGGTTTCGTTTTAATTAATTTTTATATATTTTCATCTTTAGTTATTACTTTAACGGTTCCATCGAATAGTGAATTTTCTGTAATTTTTAATATTCTACTAGGTCTTCTTCAGTTTCTTTAAACCAGTTGGGTTTTGTTTTTACGGTTACTAAGCAAGTCAAAGATTTGTTTGGTTAATCTATTGAAGTTCATTCTGAGAAGAAAACCGTAAACATATATCCATCTTTCTCGCACAGTACCTGAGAGTTTTTCAATTTTCTTGTAGAGTGTTTCATTCTTGATATAAGTTATCTTATTATCCTGAAATGTTGATCCTATGATCTTTCTTAAAATTTTCCTTTCTTTTATCATTATTATTATTATTATGCTAAACGATGGAATGCGTAAGAGGTCTATAACGAAGATGCATTTATGTAAGTGGATGCTTTTTGGTGATTTTTTTTTATTGTGATATCAAGAAATGCAGTGAAGCTGCGTTTATGTAATTAATAATCATCATCATCATCATCTGTTTACCCTCCAGGTTCGGTTTTTCCCTCGGACTTAGCGAGGGATCCCACCTCTACCGCCTCAAGGCCAGTGTCCTGGAGCTTCAGACTCTTGGTCGGGGGATACAACTGGGGAGTATGACCAGTACCTCGCCCAGGCGGCCTCACCTGCTATGCTGAACAGGGGCCTTGTGGAGGGATGGGAAGATTGGAAGGGATAGGCAAGGAAGAGGGAAGGAAGCGGCCGTGGCCTTAAGTTAGGTACCATCCCGGCATTCGCCTGGAGGAGAAGTGGGAAACCACGGAAAACCACTTCGAGGATGGCTGAGGTGGGAATCGAACCCACCTCTACTCAGTTGACCTCCCGAGGCTGAGTGGACCCCGTTCCAGCCCTCGTACCACTTTTCAAATTTCGTGGCAGAGCCGGGAATCGAACCCAGGCCTCCGGGGGTGGCAGCTAATCACGCTAACCACTACACCACAGAGGCAGACTGTAATTAATAATAGTTGTTACTAATGTTACATCCCACTAACCACCTTTACGGTGTTAGGTAGAAGCTGAGATATTGGAATTTTGTCTCGTAGGAGTTATTTTACGTTCCAGTAAATCTACTGACATGAGGTTGGTGGGTTGACATATTTCAGCACTTTCAAATACGACCGGACTGAACCAGGATCGAACCTACCAATTTGGGCTCAGAAGACCAGCACTCCACCGTCTGAGCTACTACTTCCGGCTGTTTATGTAATTGTTACTTGTTATTTTTACCCAGGTGTCGTTGCCTTCAGAGATTAGATTACCTAATCACAAGGATTACTGCAATGAAAAGCGTCTCTTGTACTGCTAATGGACGTCCTCTCAATGATTTCTTTTCCGTAGGTTGCTTGGCTAACTTTGGCTATTTCCGTAAGTGCTTTCGTAATGAAACTTGCCTGGGAGTTCGAGGGTGAACTGAGTGAACATCGGCTGCAGGAGTGGTCGGCGATCATTTGTCACGGCACATGGAAATGAGAACAAGTGACGGCCATGTAAACGGACACGTCCAGAACAAGAACATCTTTCACGAACACTCGTATTGCATTCGACACTTGCCACTGAATTAAATGAGCTCATATTAATCTTCTGCTATTTCCGCTTGTAGCCAGATATGGGCAACTTTGTTAGCATTCCAAAATTCACTTCTCGGAACAGGAAGGCTTGGGATGTTCCACTAAATTGGACTACCTGAAACTTGATCGATTCATCAAACCGGATAATGCTTGCACCAACAGCTTGGTAGGTCACAGTCTGATTTATTAAATAAAGTCCCCAGCAGGTGTCTTTGTGAAGGCTAATTTCAATAACCATCCTACTGAATTTGATAGGGATTTCAATTATTTTATAAAACATTTATCGAGAAATACTTCCATGTGACGAAACGGAGCGTAGTAGTTCTGATGTACGTGAATGAAGTCCAAAAAAATGGTGTTCAATTTTCCTTTCAGAAAATCAAATGATCAGAAATATGTCTTTCAATAAATTAAACTCAAATTGATAACAAATAATTTATTTGCATCCAAAGAATCGTTTTCGACAGCTGTATAGACAAGTCGACAAGTTCAGATTCAGTGCATTGAAACAGCGAAACTGACTCTGAATATATGAAACTCTCACGGAATGGAATAATCAGCTCTCTGTAGAATGGTGAGATTAGGCCTCTTTAATAAAAGAGCCTTCTCCATGTCTTTCAGTTATGGCCATCCATCAATATTTCACATCACAGCCTGCAAGATGGCATATACCATCTTTACTCTAACGCCCCTCTTCGATAATGTCACTCAATCATGGCCGTCTACGGCACAGTCTGCACGGTTGCTAGGTAACACCGCGACGTACATTTTGTATCGCTAATTTCAAGACAGAAATTTTCAGGTGATCCCTAGCCATGAGACATGTTTATGCCAAAACCGGCCTTTCAAACACTTTCTTGCTTCGCACTGCCTAAACCAAAAACCATAAGCCCCAAGTACGTGTACAAGAATTAACATACACTCATGTTCATAAAAAGCAGAACGCCTTGAAAGGCTGGAGGTCGGAAGTTCATATTCACAGGACATGTTCATTAGTATGTTCTGCAGAAACGATTAACATGTCAGTCACCTAGGTTCATCGTGTGTCCTGTTGCCTAGTAGTCACTGGGTCTTCCATGGGCACTGATAACTTGTTCCATGCGTGATGGCATCGACGCGTATAAGGC
This sequence comes from Anabrus simplex, assembly GCF_040414725.1. Taxonomy (NCBI): domain Eukaryota; kingdom Metazoa; phylum Arthropoda; class Insecta; order Orthoptera; family Tettigoniidae; genus Anabrus; species Anabrus simplex. Next base: position 444,206,276 of record NC_090267.1, on the reverse strand, counting down.
GCAAATGGCGTCCTGTGTATAGCCATCTGTGCTGCATTCACCTAGTTCCGCAGTTCATCTTTGGTGGTTGGCATTGGGTCACAGCGCCGCACCCGCCGTTTCACCATATCCCACACATTTTCGACTGGCGAGAAGTCTGGTGATCGGGCAGGCCAGGACATCAGTCTGACATCCTGTGACAACAAGAAGATACATGTTCGTGTAGCAACATGTGCTCGCGCATTGTCCTGCTGAAATACGGCGTCTGGAGTGTCGTGCAGAAAGGGTCGCAGGATGTCATTTACGTAGGTCAAACTCGTCACAGTGCCCTGGACACGCACCAGCTGTGATTTGTGGTTGTACCCAATAGCACCCCACACCGTAAAAACTTGAGTTGGCGCTGCATGTCTTGTGCCAATGCAGTCCGTGTGATTCCTCTCCCCCTGCCTGCGGCGAACCAAAATGCGGCCTGGATTCGTCCGAAAACATTACCTGCTGCCATTACTGTCCCCAGTGATGTCGTTTCATACACCATTGCAGTCGAGCATGTTTATGCACATTAGTCAAAGGCGGAGAACTGGACGACGCGGCGGTAACCCAGACCGTAATAAATGGCAACGGACTGTCACTCCTGATAGTGTGCGATGTGTTACACTGTTCCATATTGCGCCAGAGCCGAGGAGGATGCAGATCTGTCCTGCAATGCCATTCGGATGAGGTGTCGATCTTATCGGAGGGTAGCCTGAGTGGCGCGACCAGACCCATCTCGTCGTGTTCTACGGCCTTCTGTGAACCATTCTGGACACGCCCGTTGCATTGCTGGCACACTTCACCCACACGAGCAGCAATTTCCCCGGATGGATGCATCACGTTCTCTCGTGGCAATAATGCGCCCTCTTACAAACTCACTCATTTGATGGTATGGTTCTCGCATACGTCTGCGAGGCATCCTGCACGTCTGCTCAAGTCACACTGATCCATTACCTTCGGTTTATAGCGACAACGAGAGCCGCAGGCGCATTTTACCAGTCGTGGTGGTGCGTCGATATATCGATGTGGACCTTGAACCTGAGGGCCAATATGGTTCAAATGCTAATCATTTCTTCAGAACATACTAATCCGCATGTCCTGTGAATATGAACTTCCCATCTGTAGTCTTCCAAGGTGTTCTGGTTATGAACATGAGTGCAGAAATGCACCGAGTTGTGTGGTCTTCGGCTTAAAGCGGCTAGTTTTACCACCTTACAGCTCTATATTCGGGAGGTGGAGGAGTGGGTGCTTACCCTCGGCTGTCCTGGGAATGGTTTTTCATGGTTTCCCATTCTCCTGCTGTAAGGCGATTGGTGGTACAGTTTCCCGTATAGGCCACGGTCACACACACCTCACCTCCTCCGCAAATCACATCACCGATACAAACGCCCCAGGGCTGAGAGAAGGTGTTACCGTCGAGGTGGCCCACCGAACACGAAATAAAACATTTAAGTAGTAGTACATAAAATTGTGTTAAAAGGGCAATCTAAATGCCTTCACGAAGTCTGGAAGTGAGTACCTAAAACATCCATGGTACTACAGCCCTTGAAGGGCCTTGGTCTACCAAGCGACCGCTGCACAGCCCAAAGGCCTGCAGATTACGAAGTGACGTGTGGTCAGCACGACAAATTCTCTCGGCCGTTATTTTTGGCTCTCGAGACCGGGGCCGCTATCTCACCGTCAGATAGCTCCTCAACTGCAACCACGTAGGCTGTGTGGATCTCGAACCAGCCCTCATATCCAAATAAAAATCCCTGGCCTGGCCGGGAATCGAACCCGGAGCCTCCGGATAAGAGGCAGGAACGCTACCCCTACACCACGGGGCCTAGTACCTAGCAACGTAAAATTACTACGGAACGTAATGGTAAAATAATATAAATAATTGGGAAGTAATTGTAGTAATTTTTACTTGTATTCGTTATTTCTTTTTAGACTGTATTTTTGTAGTAATTTACTTCTTGAAATACAGGGTGACCCAAAAGTCTATTAACATTTGATGAGGCAATACCTCGCAGAATATTGGAGGTAGAAAGATAATAATTGACACACCTGATTGGCATGACATGGGGTTTTATTGGCACTAAACTTAAGTACACAAGAAGTAGCAAGTCTACCGTGATCGTCCGACCTCATTAGGGATGCTAAGAAACAACATCCGACGACAATTTCCCACCATACCTACGAATATGCCGTACCGTTCTGTTTACAACATTGTCCCTCGACTAGGCGTATTGCTGATGAATGTCGACCGACATGTTGTGCATGTGATATGAAGAACATCGTATTTGCTAAACCTCGATTTTTAGGGTAATTATTGTTTGTATATCATATGAAGCGCCATCTGTTGTTCATTTTACGTACTTTATTTTAAAGCCTCACATCTTGCCAATCATGTGTGTCAATTATTACCTCTGCCTCCAATATTCCATGAATTGCCTCGTCAAATGTTAACATACCTTTGGGTCACCCTGTAGAATAGCAATCGTAAAATTGTTGTAATCGATATGGGCTACATGGCATGGAAGCAGAAATGGGCAAAAAATTAAATATTGACGAAGAATAATTTTCAGTTTTACTACAACAGAACCAATAGCTTCACCAGAAATAGATGAGACAGACCTACTTTCTCACCTCTCTAGTCCTTCCACAGACATTAAACTTCTCTTAAAATATCCATCACTGCTCAGGATGAAAATTAAACACAACTATTCCTTCGAGTGCCCCGGAAAAGCGTCTTTTCAGCAAATGCAAAAATGTTAGTATGGTTTCATTCTGGGAGAGTAAACTTTTATGTAAAGCCGGAGGCAGATATTCATTCTCTTCATGTGGAGATGCATACTTCCCCTAATGTACCGTCACTGCATTGTCCTACAAAAGAGGCTTATGGTAGTGTCTCAACGGCGCACTTACCACAAGTGTCTTGGAAACGTGTGGAAATCCAACTGACGAGCACATTGCCACGCGGAGACGAAACATTGTAAATGTTATGATTGGTTTTTTCTAGTTGTTGGGAAAGGGGTAGGATTGCGAATGTAGCGGCCGTGACCTCAAGGCAATGCTCCAGCATCTGCATAGTGTGGAAATTGGAAACCACGGAAAACGATCTTCGGGGCTGCCGAAAATGGGATTCGAACACTTCACGATTGAAAATGCATTAAGAGTTTGAATATATTTGAAAAAATCCACAGTTCTAGCCCTTCAGACAAACAACTCAATGTTGCAAACATCCTAGGGACATAAGCTAACAATTAGGTAAATAACATATAATAAAATATAATAATATAGCCTATTCTTTATTTATTCCAAAAAATTACAAACCTTTCCTTAACTATCGTTATCCGGTTGATTAGATTACCAGTTTAACTTTTTTCTACCACTGCGAGCGCTAATGTGAGCCCATGCATTGATTCACTTAAGCATCACTACGAGCACTAATGTGAGTCAATGCAGAGTTTCACTTAAGCCCTTATAACAACATTCGGTGTGCACATTTTTCAAAACTCAAAAAATGCCTGAGGGCATTCAACCAAGGAACACATTATAGAAACAATTATGTAAATGAGATAATTTAGCTAGGATTTGAGTGGGGAAAAAGCTAGTAAAGAAACAAGCGATTTTAGGCTGTTTTACCGAAACTGCATTTAGGCCGGAAGTGATTTTTGAAATTTGTTTTTGTTTAGTTTGATAGATCTGTGGTTAAGTTTTATGTTGGTACATCAGACTATATGGAAATTAGGTAGGGGTTCGACAAAGCTGTGTTTTGTTCCCGTTATTATTCAACATCTACTCGGGAGCTGTACTTAAGGCATTAACAGATGAAGAAGTGGGAATCAAGGTCAACGGAGAACTGATACGCACACTCAGATATGCAGATGCCACAGTACTTCTTACCAGTAGTATTGAAAGCCTAGAACTGTATTTAGAAAAGCTTAATACAGTTCGAAAAAATGGGTCTCACAATCAACACTAAGGAAACTAAACAAATCCATCAAGTTGACAAATTTAAATATCTTGGTTGTTGCATATCATATTATTTAAACCAATATATCGAAATTAAGACCCGTACAGAAATGGAACGATCAACGTTCAAGAACATGAAGGCTTTACTTTGTGATGACGCCTTAAACTTAAAACTGAGACAGCGCATGGTTAAATTTTATGTTTAGTCAATTTTTCTTTATGGAGTTAAAGTTTTGACCTTAAAAACGACCACCATAAAAAGGCTGGAAGCTCTAGAAATGTGGTTTCACAGACGAATACTAAGAGTCTCCTGAATAGAACACGTCTCTAACAAACAAATATTACAGAGATCAAACTCTAAGAGAGAACTACTGATCAACGTGAAATGCAGGAAAATTGCGTAATTGGGGCATGTGTTACGTGGTGAAAGATATGCAGTATTACACCTCACTTTAAAGGGAAAAATCGAGGGACAGCGAGGAGTAGGCAGAAAAAGAACGTCACGTCTCAAGAACATTCAAGACTGGACTGGAATACGAACCGTGTTGCTGAAGATCGAGAAACACTGTCCATACTGGTCGCCAACGTCCGGGAGACTGGAGAAGGCATACTATACGCGAACCTTTTCTTGAGCCGTGAACTCCCTACTGCTGAATCGGTAGACCTCGGTTATCTTCGACAACCATATTGGCAACCTTTGAAACACAAACTATGAATCGATTAATCATCGCTGTGCGACATCTGGCGTACAGTTTACGAACTAGTACTGTATTTGTTTACACAGCAAAGCCAAACTATATAATTCATGCTAGTAATAAGATTCGCATCGAGAAATGTTATATAATGTTAAATAATGTATGTGTGACACAGTTGTTGACGTAAGATAATAAATGTTTAGAAAATTCATATCGATCGATCGATCATATTATCGATTCAATTCAGATTTCATTTCCATCCAGTTGGCAGAATAACCGGAACCGGCAATGCTCCCTCCTTGCTCCTCACCCCGTACAAATCGGGCTCAAGAAAAGGTTCGCGTATAGTATAGAAGAAGAAGAAGAGCTATCCAAGACTCATAATTTGAATCCTTATTCCCCTTTCACCTTCAACATTCGGCACAATTGAGAAAATTGCTTAATTTTACGTTGTTGACAGTATGAAGACCCCTATTTTGTCTGTTAAGAAATGTATTCAACATTAAAAATGTACTTTGGTTTAGGTATGAGAATATTAAGAAAACAGTAAATAACAAATGATTTGCAATGACAGGAGAAACTCATTAAAATTTTAGAAAATGGCGTCACATTTCCCTCTGGGGAAATGAAATGATCATAAACAAATCTTTCAATAAATTAAATTGAAATTGATAACATTCAATTTATTTGCATCGTTTAATAAATTAAACTCAAATTGATAACGTTTAATTTATTTGCATCGTTGAATAAATTAAACTCAAATTGATAACGTTTAATTTATTTGCATCGTTTAATAAATTAAACTCAAATTGATAACGTTTAATTTGTTTGCATCGTTTAATAAATTAAACTCAAATTGATAACGTTTAATTTATTTGCATCGTTTAATCAATTAAACTCAAATTGATAACGTTTAATTTATTTGCATCGTTTAATCAATTAAACTCAAATTGATAACGTTTAATTTATTTGCATCGTTTAATAAATTAAACTCAAATTGATAACGTTCAATTTATTTGCATCGTTTAATAAATTAAACTCAAATTGATAACGTTTAATTTATTTGCATCGTTTAATAAATTAAACTCAAATTGATAACGTTTAATTTATTTGCATCGTTTAATAAATTAAACTATAATTTATAACGGTTAATTTATTTGCATCGTTTAATAAATTAAACTCTAATTGATAACGGTTAATTTATTTGCATCGTTTTCGAGAGATACAAGTATGCAATTTGAAGTCGTCAACTGTAGGATTCAGTGCTTCGACAGGATTCCTTTTCTGTTCGTTAGCATCATAGTTTTCGCATTTACGATATTTTCAGTTAAGAGACTATTATTATTAGTATGAATATACAATACAAATGAATCGTATTTTGCGAAGTATTTTAGGGTTATGGTTGAAACATACAATTATAAGTTAAATATAATGATGGTGATTTACAGAACCAGTTTTCGAAAGATGCGATGAATGATAATTAAGAAATGTTTGTATAGCATTTCTGTATGAAAATATGGTAGAGTGGTTGTTGTGAAAGCTTAATGTTACAGCAGTTCAAATGAGGGTCCAAATCAAATCTTGCTCTTGTAAACGTAGGACAATCAAATATTATTTGATCAACTGTTTGAGTAGACACACAAAAGCAAGAATAGTCACCTGTCAAAATAATTTTAAAACGTTCAAAATATGATTTAAAATTTCCATCACCTGACATAAATTGTAACTCAAAATTTGCCACTAAAATTTACACTGAAGTCGGTTGTAAACTATGGGGAAAATGTATTATTCTGGTAACGGATCAATTTGAAGCAGAGGTCCAAAGGAGGTTCCATTGACTCAAGAAATGTTCTTTGATTTGTCTTCTTGCATAGCATAAGGGAGAACTGTCATACAAGATTTCCACATTTTACTAGTTGATCAGATCTCTCATTCCCAATGGATCCAGTATGTCCGCCAATACAAGAAATGCAGATATGACGGTTTTGGTGAGCTATAGTTCTTATAGCAATTGCTAACGTGTTAATATTTTATTCGTTGTCTATAGGCTTCAACGCAGCTTGCGAGTCACTGAGTATCTGGACCCTTTTGTTGTTGTCATAACACCACTGTATTGCACATTAAGGGATTACTGTTCGTTTTTCAAGTGTATTCTTCACGGGAGATTCAGTGTGAGCTTGACGTATAGGTCTCGAACACCGCCTGTTTCGTGTTCCGAAACAAAAAAAATTACAATTTAAGGAAGGTAGAAAATATAATGCGGCGTGCGCCCTAATTGATCATGTGACGGCTGCGAGGAGGATATATGCAGTGATTGACGTGAAGGGCGTTATTCAGGAAAGGAGGGAATTCTGGATAACATGGATAACATAATAATGGAGAGGTTCGTCAGTTCTGTGGACAGTGAAAACTCTTCAGATGGCTCTATAAGTGACACGGGGATATAATAATGAGATATGTTACTGCTGCATACTTTTTCCCACCACGCTGCTCTCCCTGTATGTCATTTCTTGTAATTATGTGTTGGATCTACAACCTTGATATCGTCATAGTACAGTAAGTGCATTATTGTGTGTTCTTATTACCTTCATCGTCATTTATGTCAATTCGTAGTACCCTGTAAGTTACGTCTATATGCGCGTTATATTTCTCACGTTAATTTGGTAAGTGCAGGATAATTCTCTATTTTCCTCGTTAATCCTAACGTTTCCTGTTTCATAAAAATAGACGTATTCCAAAGTAATGTAACTGCTTGTGTGTGATTATTTAATGCCCTGTTTGAAGCGTTACATTTGGCAAATTAACTTTGCGAGTGATCCATTCAGTTAAAGTAGCTTCAGTTTGTTGGTATCGCACGGAAACAAAGTTGTTCGTCAGTTGTTTTAAACTTGGCAACATCTATCAAAACATCAAGTAGAAACAAGTTTTCGATGAAGTATATGAAACTACTCTCATTACAGTACGTAGACCCGTTCGTCATAAGGAATGCAGCGAGATCTAGTTGGCTGTGGTCAATTATAAGTGTTGGTTTTCGTCTCCAGATGCCTCACTATGCATTAGGTGGTGGTGGTGATTATTGTTTCAAGAGGAAGCAAAACTAGGCAACCATCCTCTATAGAACACTAACCAAAGGAAAAAATGAAAAGGATCCAACACTTCGAAAAATGAAGATATCGGTCAAAGTAAGGCAAGGGCCTCGCAGGGCGTGAAAAAGAAAGACTCTCTAGGCCTCGAGTTTTCTAATACCGTTCGGGGTCGGAAAAGAACAAGAAGAGTTAACCAAGGGAGGTCTGATAGAAGAAAGTGAGGAGCCTGGCACAAGTAAATGGAAGCAATGCCATAACTCAACTAAGGACCCCATGATCGCCAACCCACGCTCCAAAGTTTAGAGCCACTGCGGCCCCTTCTAGTCGCCTCTTACGACAGACAGGGTATACCTTGTGTGTTATTCTACCGCCCCCATCCTCAGCGGGATCACTGTGCGTTAGCCTTCCAAATAGGAAGTGACAACACCATCTGAGCTGAAAGAAGATATTTCCTGTTCAATGTGTCTGTGTGTAACGAAAAAAACAACAAGGGCATCTGACTAATCAAACACGATGGGGAATAGGGGAGGAATATAATAGAAGAAATAGAATAAAATACAACGAAAGACAGACACGGCCATAAGAATAGGATAATATACATTGTGATGCCCGAGGACGGCATTTTAAGTCAGTGGAAGAATCTCTGTTGGAGTTGTCGTCTATCAAAAAATAAAGCAACGGGGACCTATTTACGCTGTACGTAAGTTCTGAAAGGATTCGAAGACAAATTTATGAAGTCGTTAACCATGGTACCTACTGTACCATTAAGAACGCGCACACGAAGTTCGAGTTCCCGAATACACGCTTAAGGATGACTAACAAAAATTACAAACCTTCCAGTCTCTTTCAGGTGAAAATACTTCACGAATAGCGCCGTCGAGCTTCGTACCGTTTCAGCATGAACCAAGTTTGTGGGTATGATTTCAGCCAAGTCTGGTAGTATTTGAAGGTGCACAAATACTCCAGCTACATGTCGGCTGATGTACCAGCACATAAAATAACGATTTTACTATCAGTTTCAACAGTTATCAGTCTCCACAGACGCAGGAAATCCTCTTTAAGGACCTACCATGAGATTGCTTTACCTATAATAATACTGAGTGAACTGACTTCGCGTTGCCAGCCCATAAGGCCATTTTCCATTGCCTTCCATTTTCATCTAAATCAAATGCCGGGAATGCACATTAATTAAGGCCATGGCAGCTATTTTCCCAGTTCCTAGTCCTGTTCTGTTCCAGTGTAGCCGAAAACGTGCGTGTTAGTGAGACGTTAAGCAGAGCCAGCTCCCCACAGGCTATGAAGGCGCTGGGAGCAGAGGAACTCTATCCGTAATCTCAGCACTTAGTGGAATGGAGTGAATAGCTCTATACTCGGCCAAGTTCGCCTACAAGAATTAATCTACTGCTCATTTTTGTGGCAGGCTGAGTGGAAAGCTCGTTCCTAAAGTTTTCTTCTTTCTGATGTACGATCAAACCAATGTCCTTTCGGGTGAACCAAACACGCCTTTACCACCTCATCTAGGCAGCCCTTGACAGGTCAATCAGGAAGCAAATACTAATAATAATAATAATTGTTCCGAGCTATCTGTGGAACGGCAGAGGTGAAAGAAGGTGCGGGGGTGAACAGGTCTCAAAATACGGAATTAAAGTTAAGATAAAATTTAACAAGGTTATATTTTCTTAGCAAAATCAAGAAATAACAAGAATGGCAGGTACAGAGTAGCAAGGTAACAAATGTACAATTACAGTATTCACAGGATTTGGGCTTCGAGCCCCGGACTCACAATTCTTGAGCAATTAGCCCAACTTTACCCAAAAAAACAAGATTCGACAAAGGGGCAGAAGACCCCAATCATGTTCAGAAGCACTTGCTCCCAATTACAAGGTAAAGCCTCCTCGAGGCACCCAAAATCAATTTCAAAAGAGCGATCCACTCTCAAAGTTTAAGCCTAACAAAGGCCACACCAAACTCAACTTTTAAGCTGTCCTCCAAGGACATAGACACAGGGGTAAAAGATACCCAACCTACTGAGGCCTATTAAGTGAAGAAACAGAAATATTACATGGCCTCGACAATACCAATTTGAGAGGAGGCGAAGCTGCACTCCTAATACATTTTGTTTAAAACCTACTTGGCACTAGGCCGTTAATGCAAGGGCTAATCCCATACTAAAGAGGTGACTTATATGAGAAGACAATTTACATTACGCTAGACAGGAAGAAACGGTTGAGAAAATAAGTTCACCTCGAAGCAAAATGAGTGGGAGCTCGAGAGGGTTAATCACACTCTATCCCAATTTGTAGTTAAAACAGAAAGAATTGATACCGAGTGTCTTTACATTTTAAAGGAAAGTTACATGGAAAAGGCTTCGGACCTGCCCCGAGAGTTAAACTGCTGAGCTAGCAAGAAAAGAAGTTATTAAAAGGCCATTACCTTGTGGTTGAACTGCTGCCCGAAGAAAGAGGCGCTTCCCGCCCCCTGCTACGTACTTTACACACTGAAAGATGTTACTGAATTGCCGCGGAGACCCGAAAATCAGCAGTTTATATACTCTCGCGGAAAGTTCGAGGCGTTTCAAGAATGAGAACACCCTCCCACAAGAATTTTATTGGTTAGGGTTAAGCAACATATCCAAGTTGAAGAAGATACACCTGATTGGTCATAAATTAATTAAAGAAATTCGGGATTGGCTAAATTCAAACCTGGCGGAAGGAAGGGGTTAATATTGCCAACATAAACAATAACTGAAAGAAATTTAACAAAGAACAAACTTATAAACTCAAAATTTCTTCAAAAACATAGTTCTTTCACTTCGCACTAGGGTGCATAATTGTATTTCTTCAGAAGTGCCATCTGGAAGAGAATGTCCACACTTCATACTACAGGCAAAACAAAAATACATCGAAAACGACAAAGTTCAGAAACTTCAAAATTTACAAGTAGTGACATCTTCTGAGAAACTAGAAAATTAGCACAGTAGTTAAAGTTCAGGCTTCCTCCAGTAGGAGAGTTTCAACTGGCGCAAATTTTAAATTAGCGGCGCGGAGGTGTACCGCCCGGTACAATAATAATAATAATAATAATAATAATAATAATAATAATGAGAATAATAAGAATGGCTATAGTTGAAGCAGATCTAAACTACTGCCTTTCGAATTTACATTAAGACCACATCAATATACAGTCCAGGGAACTTCCTGCACAGGGAGAAGATAGACAGATGGGTTAGTAAAGAACTTATTGGCAGATACTATAAGAAGAGCATTGACAAGGACACTGAGAAACAACTTTCAAACTCATGGTTGTCTAGGGGAGAATAATTTCAAGGAACTGAGAGATTCAACCAGTGGGACAAAGGATAAAGTGATGTCAACAATGAGTTACAGAAAACACGTCCTTAAATATCCCAGTACTAAAAATGAAGAGTGCAGTAAATGTAACAGGAGCCTAGAAACCATTGAGCACATCACAGCAATAGCAGATTCCTAGCGCCAACATCCTCACAGACTGACGGACATAATGTTGTAGCCAAAGTTAGACACCAAAAATCATAAATATTTCCCACAAAGTGTCCTGGAGGATGATGACTTTTTACTCGACTGGGATCGCACGGTACAAATGTATAAAATAGCTCCACACAATGGATCAAGCATCATATTAAGAGGCTAAGAGAACCAACTATCTCCTTGACATCGCTGTTCGGAATGACCACCAAATGCAACAGAAATTCAGGGAGAAGATTGACAAATATACAGTACTCCTCTGTCTATAGAAGTAGCAAGAATCTGAAAACAAGAGAGAGCGACAATTCTTACTTTCCTCCTTTCCATCACTAGTCTCATACCAAAATAATTCCCAGAAAACACAAAGTTACGGAAGCTCCCCATCTACGGTCACATTATGGCAAAAAATGTCTGCGTTTTTAAATACCAGCAACATGGTCAGAACATTTCTGAATGCTCATCACGGACCGTAAATAGAAAAGGAAATAATGAAGTATGCTGAAGAATTTTAGTAAAATTCTCACTGCGTATATTGTAAATTTAGTTTTTAAATCTTTTTCTTTCCGAATTTAGCCAAATATGGATCGCATAGAATTTAAGGCTTCTTGGCCTTTCTTTTCTTCTCTTCCCAGAACCACTTAATTCTTTCACTTCTCATCCTTCTCTCCTCTCCGGAAATGATCCGTTTGGGTCTCCTTTTTTGTGTTTTTCAAATGATTTTAAATTGTCGACTTTCCTTCCAAATTTTCTTTTGTTATGGATCATCTCTAGTGTAATTCCAACTGCATCCCACTTGACTCTCCGCTTCGAAGTGGCCCTGAATCTCACGATGTACCTCAAGATATTTTTGGTCAGTGGTTTTTCATCCATTCCTCTTAGGTGTCCGTAGAATTTCAGCCTTCGTTGCAGCATTTTGTCCGTGATCTTTTCAGTGTACTTGTAGAACTCCTCATTTCTCCTGTTCTTCCATCTCCCATCAGTAGTCTTCTGCGGTCCCAAAATTTTCCTCAGAATTTTCCTTTCCTTCTTCTCGAGGTCTTGCAGCTCCACTTCTTTTTATTTTATTTTTTTACTAGCTGATGTACTCGTGCTTTTCTATGGAATTCTACATTGTATACAGGTTTCTAGGTTAGGTAGTGTACACATTGTGAGTAAGGTAGTATTAAATTTCATCCCTAGAAATACGAAGGGAAAGTCACCAAACGTCTGTTCTTATGTTAAGACTGGGTTAGGGAATTTTCGTTGTAATGGTAGGCAATAGTGCCTACTATCAGTCACAATCATGTTGGGGTGTTTTCATTATAATGACAGACATGCAATCTCCACCTGTATTTTTACATCCTCAGAAAGACTGTCTTAGTGGTTTTCCCAACTGAAATGGGCAACAAAAAGCAATGCTATCATACGATATACTCGAATAATGAAAAACCACACATTTTGTCACTTTCAGCGAACAGTACTACACTGTCAATCTAACAGTCGAAAGTTCCAGAGCTGGAACGACCGGGCCGCAGACAGCCGTAAGCCGTGAACACTCTTTAATTTCGAGGGGCGAGAGGGAGTGGGGCGAATAGTGTAGAGTCACAGGGAAAAATCTATGCCCTTTTACTCATCTGTTTAATAGGAGTACCCGATGAGTCGGAAAATTTCAATTCACTACACTAGGCTGGGGAAAATCTATCTGACTTGGAGGCAAATTTTTCCTCAAAGCCAAAGGAGAAACACCCTCTTTGCTGGTAATTTGGAATAAAATTAATTTAGAATTTATTAAAAATGAAGGGGAAGAAGCTTTTCTTAAGCAACGGCTCTTTACAGGATTGAATTTAGAGTGATGCTATAATTTGGAACAGGCCGAAACTGTAATTCTAGACCAGGTCATTAGTGTGCACACTGATCATTCCAATCAGCACGTCAGAGTAGGAATCGAATAGCTGGAATATTATGATGAACCAGTGTGTTATACTCGGTACCACTGCCTTTGCACATCACGAAGACTGTGTCGATACGCAGCAGTAATCCCATCTATCGGAGGTGAGTGGCAGCATAAGAGATAAGGAATATCACAACAATGGTCAATGTAATGTTATTTTCGATCAATTTTATGAGCTTTCGATATTGTAGGCTTTTGAATTTAGTTTTCTTTCGACTCTAGAATACCACTCTTATCTTAGCTGGTACGGTAAAACTTAATAAAATATAAATAATCGGAAATTGTATTCTCTATAACTTTTGTTATGTAGTACTTTTCGATAGGACCAGTAACATTGGTATTTTAAAATTAAATTTTAGGCGCCTCCCCCTAAACTACCATTTAATCCAGGCTGAATAATATTGTTTATAGCTAACTGTATTTCTTATTCCCCGACTCTATATACCGATTTTCATTAAATTCGGTTTGCCCATTTTCTATGCCTTTGCTGGAAGGACCTAGTGTTTACAGTGCACTATGTCTTCTGGTATAGGCTAGAGCAATTTGTTACTTTCATAGATCTGCCTCTGTCTTATCCTTGGCTTTGACAATATGAAAGTGACTGAGGTATGAACGATGCTAGTAATGACAATCCTTATGCAGCCAGTCCCTGCTATGAATGGTGTGAAAATGTTGCTCATAGGGTCGGTTGGTGTATGCATTTCAGTGGGCTTGGCAGACTGATATGTAATAGCAACTCCGGCTCGGCGAGGAAAGCAACGGGAAACTACCTCACTTCTCCTTTCCCTAGTACGTCTCTTCAGTGATGCCTAGGCCATCTATGACAGCTGACGGCAGAGCTGTTGAGGATCCCACCAGCGGCATCGCTAACCGACTGAACATACATACATACATACATACATACATACATACATACATACATACATACATACATACATACAGAAATTACGGAAAAGTAAGAAGTGCATTTCCTTGTTATTTGTGGACATGACCGATAAAGAAATGCCACTCTTTTTAAATTCTGAGCAATTTACACACAAAACTCTTATTTTGTACTGTCTGCACAGATAATACATTCTGAAGCGTACAGTCCTTCCGGTTTTATTATTACCGATTAATAATATCGGATTTTGGCCTTGTAAATGAGCCTCCGTGGCTGAAGTGGCAGCGCGCCAGCCTCTCGCCGGTGGGTTCCGTGGCTCAAATTCCGAACGTTCCGTGTGAGATTTGTGCTGGACTAAGAGGAGGCAGGACAGGTTTTTCTCCGGGTACTCCGGATTTCCCTGTCATCTTTCATTCCAGTAACACACTCCAAAATCATTTCATTTAATCTGTCAGTCATTAATCATTGCCCCAGAGGAGAGTAACACGCTTTGGCAGCCGGCACAGTCCCTATCCTCGCCGCTAGATGGAGCTTCATTCGTTCCATTCCTGACCCGGTCAAATGACTGTAAACAAGCTGTGGATTTTCATTTCAGTCTTGTAAGATATTGCCCGTTTGCTATACCTGTTCTGTGTTAGCTTGTGCGCCAGATCTAATTTTCTGTCTCCTGCCTTGCTTGCCTCTTTACCCAGTCCGTTGGGTTGGATTCATTAACCCAGGTATTTGTCCGCCTCAATGGCTAAATGGTTAGCGTGCTGGCCTTTGGTCACAGGGGATCCGGGTTTGATTCCCGGCAGGTTCGGGAATTTTAACCATAATTGGTTAATTTCGCTGGCACGGGGGCTGGGTGTATGTGTCATATTCATCATCATTTCATCCTCATCACGACGTGCAGGTCGCCTACAAATCAAAAGACCTGCATTTGGCGAGCCGAACTTGTCCTCGGACACTCCCGGCACTAAAAGCCATACCCCATTACATTCTTTTTACCCAGGTATTTCAACTTATGTGTCCTTTTAATCTTCCCACAGGTATAAATAATTATTGAGCTTTATTTCTTGTACTTAATGTATTACCTGCTATAATTGTGAAATAAAGAATAATAATAATAATAATAATAATAATAATAATAACCATCTCCAGACGAGCTAAACTAAGGCACTACAATACAGTGATTAAAACGGAATGCCTGCATGCTAGTGAATGCCTCCAAATGACAGGAAAAGCGGGACTGAGAGAAGCTGAGAAATTCGAAAGAAAGATCCTTCGCAAAATAATGGGTCCAAAGATTGTGGATGGACAGTATAGGCTGCGAGAAAGGGAAGAACTTTACCGAGACAATGAAAGGCTGAGTCCATGAGAAAACGGAGACTTAAATCCTATGGGCATTTATTTAGAATGGATGAGAAGAGACTAATGAAAAGGATTTTCACAATACTAGACAGCAGACCTAAAGTGTCGGACAAATTGTTCAGGGAGCTGAGAAAGGATCTCAAACAGGTGGTACTAAATTCAGAAGACATATCGAACCCAACAAAGTTTAGGTCAGTGATCGACAGATTTCAGGGATTCCATGACGAACCAAAACTTAACCGTGCGTGGACGGAAGAAAGAAGACAGGCTGCCAGAGAAAGGATGCTAAAGTTCTGGGCTGTGCGGAAGGCTTCCAGAAACATGTAATTGTTACCTAACGTGGTCTCTAATGGCCGCAAACGAATATATATATATATCAAATAGCTTCATAAACATTTAATACTGGTAATGTAGTTTATAACACTTCCTTCCATACAATATTATCTGTGCTTCGACCATTCTACCGAATCTGGTTCTTAACATTTTCAAACGATCTTGCCCGAGGTAGTGCAACATACAATTGACCGTGGACGAATACTGGTTCGGGTAAGTGGACAGCCACTTTTTCAAGCGTTTGTCCCTGCGTTTTATTAATAGTCATACAGAAGGCTGGTCGACTTGATACCTTCCCTTCTGTACGTACGTAGACTGTTTTCTGTCAGTAGCATGTAATTTATTACGAAAGTTCTGCCATCTGTTGAGCATGTTTAGAAGCTGCGGAAGGTCAGAGAATCAAAGAGTATGTAGCACAGAATAATATTATTCCATGATCAGAGGAAGTATATAATCCCTGGCTTGACATGTGGTAATCAAAGATGGCTGCATGCAATGACAGGATGAAAATCACATATAACAGAATATTAACGAAAGTGCTAGTCACTTAGCAACCTGCTATGTGCAGAATGCATTGCGGGTTAGGATGAGCCTTCGCTTGCAATTACTGGAGTGTTCATTTAATGATTTTATTTTATGATTAGTCAAAGTTGGCTGAACTTAGATTCCTGTCCATACCTCATGATTCACCGGCAGGTAATTCTGGAGAAAATAAAACTAAAATGAAGCAATCCGATCCAGAAGAACGTACAAAGAGACTTCCCAAAGCAGTTTTTAGTGAACTATTTCCATATATAGATAATAATAATTAAAGATCTTGATTCAATTAATTTGCGATAAAGATACGATGCATAATTGAATAACTTTACGACCAAATGAACATTTTAAATAATATTTCGTCTGAAATAAATTCAGGCCACACCACTAGTTCTCAAAAGTTCTCATATAGACTTCACATCTACTCTTCAATATTAAAACGTACATTTTCATCACCTTTCAGAACGGCGCCACCCTGTGAAATTAAACTCATTCCGTGCCACGGTGAAGAGCGTCGAGTATAAAACGACGCAATAAACTCGACAGAAAATTTCGACGTGCGGAAACGTCGTCACTCATTGAAGCTTCCTCCACTGGATGGTTTATGAGACACATAGACTTTAATAAAAATGAAGCTCTTAACTTTTAGGCTGCAAAGTTACAGTAAGTTTGAAGCCATGATACAAAGTAATAGGCTGGTAGGTGCTTTAGATATAAATTCTGAAGTGTGACGCGTAAAATTCTCATGATATTTCTGAAATGTAATTAAACTTTCCAACAGGGGTCGTTGTATGTAGTGCTGGGATGGCCACTGAGACATGAGAAGGTTGACTTGGCAGTTGGGGTAAAAGACTGACAGAATTGACGATGGGAGAGGCCAGAGTGTTCTGGAGCATCATTGTGGCTGTCAGTTCAGTAGCTGGGATAGCCTTGGGAGTCTTGTGACACCTGGACAATTAACTCTTTAAGTGCTATGCACCTTCAGATGTATTAACGCCCCTCTGCTGAGTAATTTTCACAAAATTTAGCCTCATTCCACATCAGGGCCCTAAGTACATTTAACACATTCTCTATTGTCCTGTTCATTCCACGTATTAATAATAATAATAACAATAATAATGTTAATAATATATTATTATTATTATTATTATTATTATTATTATTATTATTATTATTATTATTATTATTATAACGCCCAAAGTTATGTCTATGAAGAAGTACACGGTGTCTCCAACAGAGGAAGCAACCGACGCATTAATATTATTGCTTTTAAGCCATCCTGTTCTGAAAGTTTCATCATTGATCCAACAATTTGATTTGAGACCAACGAAAACAAGCCACAAGTGCTCGATGCGAAAAGAAGAATAATTTATGAAGAAATGGTGGACTTCTATTGTAACGATTCAAATCCCGCTACAAGATGATCTCTGTATTATTATTATTATTATTATTATTATTATTATTATTATTATTATTATTATGCCCGTATTATTATTTTATCTGTGAGATTACTATTATCGTAGTATTATTCAATTCAATTCTGCAATGCTTGTCGCTTGCGTGATTGTAGTCAAACTGTTACGTATATATGTGTGTGTAGATTAAACACTAAAACATGTACAGTAAGAGTTGCTGTATATCAGATGTGGATGTAGTGTGTGCAATAACTTCTGACATTGTAATATTGCGAAATACTGCTGGAGTAACTGCAGAGTCATTCCTACGTCATCGTGAGCATTTAGCGGTGAGCTCATTTTCTAAGAGATACCCAGGGTGCCGCCGGCGGTTTCACCATAGGGTGTAATATTTGCCGCGAGGTGGGAGTAGATCATAGTTATTCCTGGAGATTGCGTAGGTGTGTCAACAAATATCTATAAAAGGTGGCTGCATATTGTAGCGTCAGTCGGAGCGTCAACAGGAAGGAGAGGCCTCAGTGAGTCATTAGTCATTGGTCACTGAGAGAGTGAGGCCACAGTTGGTCAGTCACTAAGTCGAAGATACGGACGGAAAGGCTTACCACGAAGTCATAGGATAGATTTTCCATGAAGTCATATAGGACAGACTTACTAAGACGTCATCACATGGATACTTATTCGTCAGTGAAACAAAAAGGATACATAACCAAATTAGGTTTGAAACACCTACAGCAAAACACCAACTCAAAGGAATACGTCGTAATTACACTTAATGTGTTGAAGATACAATCAAGTGAACCAGTGGGGGATACATTTCGTGTATAATTGTTAAATGTCCGGTCAAGAAGAATTCAAATTCATGCCTAGTTTCTTTCAGTTGCAATGTCATAATTTCATATTCTCGTCTGTTTTAATCACAGCAGTTCTCATTAATTTTATTGAAATTATTTCAAGAATAAATTTTGTTCTATCAAATTAATTTATCGTTTTATTTAAACAGTAAAATTTATTAACCTCAAATTTAATGGGGAAACCGAACTTATATGGTATGTTGTCACAAGTAAGCTTATTACCCCACACCCTGGAGATATTCAAGAATCTAATTCTCTTATTGCCGGACTGAGTTGTTGCTGGCTCCCTTCAAATAACCTATGTGTAAGTAAGCAGGTAAGAATTGAGTGTTAGTACAAGGTCCGACGATTGTGTATTTTATTTAATGAATATTAATTATCATATTTTTCTATTTAAATTCAGATTTATATGTTTTCAAAGTCAGTAAAGGAGTTAGGAACATCTCATTATAAGCAAAAGAACAAGCTCTCATCCATCTCTGTAATTGGTCTGAGGAACCATTACTAAACTTTTTGTCAACTATTGCAATACCTTTGGAGTGAAAAGAGATTTCAACTATAACATCGCCATTAGTGCTCTCAAGACGTCCATCATGATCATCAAGAACTAAGCTTGAGGACCTCGGATAAATGTTTGACGTGCCTAACTTTTGGCCCACTCACATTAGTGATGGGATAATCGAATACTTTTAATATTCGAATTACCTCCATCCGATAATCGAATGCGTTTCAAATATCATTCAGTTGTAGTGATGACATAATCGAATACTTTTAGTAATCGAATAACCTCCATCCGATTATTTAAATAATCGAATAAAATAATCGAGTGAGTTTCAAATATCATTCAGTTGTAATGATGACATAATCAAATAATTTTAATAATCGAATAACCTCCATCCGATTATTTAAATAATCGAATGAGTTTCAAATATCATTCGGTTGTAGTGGTGACATAATCAAATACTTTTAAAAATCGAATAACCTCCACCCGATTATTTGAATAATCGAATAAATAATTGGATAAAATAATCAAATGAGTTTCAAATATCATTTAGTTGTAGTGATGACATAATCGAATACTTTTAATAATCGAATAACCTCCATCCAATTATTCAAATAATCGAATAAATAATTGAATAAAATAATCAAATGGGCTTCAAATATCATTCAGTTGTGTCGCAAAGAATATTCGGGTGCGTCATGAATCAATTTTTCGGTTTAAGTGTTTCGGATGGAAAATCGTTTGAATTATGAAAAATAGAAATACGCTTTTTTCCAAATGTATCTCCAAATGCTGAAACTAAATGAGTGAATTAACTGTCTTAATAACATCACTTTCCATTTGATTATTTCGAAAGCATTCATTATTCAATTGCCCCATTCATTCGAATGCAGTTCCGAATGAATATTCGAAAAGAAATCGAATGGAAATGTTCACTATTCGATAGCATCATCGATTATAATGGAGTTTCGGGAATAAAAAATAATCGAAAAACAATTGAATGGGGAAATATTCACTATTCGATTGCCTCACTCATTCGAATGGGATTTCGAATGAATAATCAAAAAATAATCGAATAATGGAATTAAATGAAATAGTCCCATAAACGATGATTTTGTATTCGATTATCCCATCACTACCTACTCTTAACTTCATACTGTCTCATGTATCTCTCTGCATCAATTATTGTTTTTCAGGTATTCTTTGTCTTTAGGTAACCTACAGCTGTTGCTGGGAGATTGTATAATAATAAATAATTGTTTCGATCTTGCTGTAGTCTTCTTCAGTTGTTTCTATGAAATTTTCAGGGATGTTTCTTGCACCCATTTTGTTCCTGTCAACTCCAGCCGATTGTTGAAACATCAGCTGTATATTTGATGCATCATTAAATTTCGTTTCAACCATAGGCATCCACTATATGTGGGTAAGAGGGCGTGAACCACCAACAGTCTCGCTGCTACGGAGCGTTGCCCACTACCAAAGAAGGAGTTCGTAAAGAGTTCGGTATTGTACTAAACAGTAAAAATACAAAAGTAATGAGAGAAGGTAAGGATTAAATGACAGTGAAATTGAATATTTTTTGACAAATACTAGAAGATGTGCATTTATTTAAATACCTTGGAAGCATGGTCACCTGAAACGGACGTTCTACGGAGGAGATTGAAGGAAGTATATCCTATGGAAAGAGAGCTTTTAGAAAGGTGAAAGAGCAAAAAATATCAACCAGATGATAAGGAAACGTTTTGCTAAATGCTTTCATTTCAATTGGCTTTAGGTCACACCAACACAGAAAGGTCTTATGGCGTCGATGAGACAGGAAAAAGAAAGGAAGTGGCTGTGGCCTTAATTAAGGTACAGCCCGAGCATTCGACGGGCGTGAAAATTTGAAACCACGAAAAGCCATCTTCAGGGTTGCCGACAGTGGGGTTCGCACCCACTGTCTGCCGAATGTAATTTCAGAGCTGAGCGGCCCTAACAGTCGCTAAATGTTTTTTTTTTTTTTTTTTTTTTTTTTTTTTGCTAGGGGCTTTACGTCGCGCCGACACAGATAGGTCTTATGGCGACGATGGGATAGGAAAGGCCTAGGAGTTGGAAGGAAGCGGCCGTGGCCTTAATTAAGGTACAGCCCCAGCATTTGCCTGGTGTGAAAATGGGAAACCACGGAAAACCATTTTCAGGGCTGCCGATAGTGGGATTCGAACCTACTATCTCCCGGATGCAAGCTCACAGCCGCGCGCCTCTACGCGCACGGCCAACTCGCCCGGTCGCTAAATGTTTCACCTGGACTGTGGTTATATATGGGTCCGAAGCGTGGACTATACGAAATAAATAAATAAATAAATAAATAAATAAATAAATAAATAAATAAATAAATAAATAAATAAATAAATAAATATCCAAAGAAACCGCCTAGAAAACCCTGAACCGGGCGAGTTGGCCATGCGGTCAGGGGCGCACGGCTGTGAACTTGCATCCGGGAGATAGTGGGATCGAACCCCACTGTCGGCAGCCCTGAAGTTTGTTTTCCGTGGTTTCTCATTTTCTCACCAGGCAAATGCTGGGGCTGTACCTTAATTAAAACCACGACCGCTTCCTTCTCTCTCCTAGGCCTTTCCGGTCACATCTTCTCCATAAGACCTATCTGTGTCCGTGCGACGTAAAATAAATTTTGCAAAGTAATGGAAAGAAATATTTTAGGAAGAGAGCAAGGGGAAGAAGAAAATTTGCTATACTAACTTATCTGGAAATTTGAAGGAAGTGCGAAGAGCTCAAAGGCTTGCTCAGGACCACAAACACTGGAAGGAAAAGTTTAGACGAGATCTCTCCATTGACAGATTTACAAGTGATGATCATTTAGGAATCACCGGATGAATTTCAGTTCCTGTATTAGAATAACGCCCCTAAGCTGAATTTACAAAACTCTCTGCCTATGATTTCGTAATTGCCTTTCTTCAGTATAATTGTGATATGCCTAGGCAACTTTTTACTTAATGAAGATGTTTATTGAGCAGCTAATCAACACAATATGTGTTCTATTTTATTGTGGTAATCTTCAGTTGCTTCTATGAAAACTTTACGGATTGTTTTTCAATCCATTTTGTTCCAGTCAACTCCAGTCGACTGTTGAAATGAAATGGCGTATGGCTTTTAGTGCCGGGGGATCCCAGGACGGGTTCGGCTCGCCAGATGCAGATATTTTGATTTGACACCCGTAGGTGACCTGCGCGTCGTGATAAGGATGAAATGATGATGAAGAGAACATATACACACAGCCCCCGTGCTAGAAAAATTAACCAACGATGGCTAAAATTCCCGACCCTGCCGGGAACTGAACCGGGACCCCTGTGACCAAAGGTCAGCACGCTAACCATTTAGCCATGGAGCCGGACAGTCGACTGTTGATGCGTTACCAGTACATAGGCACCGACCATATGTGGGTAAGAGGGTGTGAACCCCCAACAATCTCTCCTTGCTACTGGGCTTTGTCCACTACCAAGGAACGAATATTGTAATAATAATAATAATAATAATAATAATAATAATAATAATAATAATAATAATAATAATAATAATAATAATAATAATAATAATAATAATAATAATAGTTAGTTAGTTAGTTAGTTAGTTAGTTAGTTAGTTAGTTAGTTAGTTAGTTAGTTAGTTAGTTAGTTAGTTAGTTAGTTAGTTAGTTAGTTAGTTAGTTAGTTAGTTAGTTAGTTAGTTAGTTAGTTAGTTAGTTAGTTAGTTAGTTAGTTAGTTAGTTAGTTAGTTAGTTAGTTAGTTAGTTAGTTAGTTAGTTAGTTAGTTAGTTAGTTAGTTAGTTAGTTAGTTAGTTAGTTAGTTAGTTAGTTAGTTAGTTAGTTAGTTAGTTAGTTAGTTAGTTAGTTAGTTAGTTAGTTAGTTAGTTAGTTAGTTAGTTAGTTAGTTAGTTAGTTAGTTAGTTAGTTAGTTAGTTAGTTAGTTAGTTAGTTAGTTAGTTAGTTAGTTAGTTAGTTAGTTAGTTAGTTAGTTAGTTAGTTAGTTAGTTAGTTAGTTAGTTAGTTAGTTAGTTAGTTAGTTAGTTAGTTAGTTAGTTAGTTAGTTAGTTAGTTAGTTAGTTAGTTAGTTAGTTAGTTAGTTAGTTAGTTAGTTAGTTAGTTAGTTAGTTAGTTAGTTAGTTAGTTAGTTAGTTAGTTAGTTAGTTAGTTAGTTAGTTAGTTAGTTAGTTAGTTAGTTAGTTAGTTAGTTAGTTAGTTAGTTAGTTAGTTAGTTAGTTAGTTAGTTAGTTAGTTAGTTAGTTAGTTAGTTAGTTAGTTAGTTAGTTAGTTAGTTAGTTAGTTAGTTAGTTAGTTAGTTAGTTAGTTAGTTAGTTAGTTAGTTAGTTAGTTAGTTAGTTAGTTAGTTAGTTAGTTAGTTAGTTAGTTAGTTAGTTAGTTAGTTAGTTAGTTAGTTAGTTAGTTAGTTAGTTAGTTAGTTAGTTAGTTAGTTAGTTAGTTAGTTAGTTAGTTAGTTAGTTAGTTAGTTAGTTAGTTAGTTAGTTAGTTAGTTAGTTAGTTAGTTAGTTAGTTAGTTAGTTAGTTAGTTAGTTAGTTAGTTAGTTAGTTAGTTAGTTAGTTAGTTAGTTAGTTAGTTAGTTAGTTAGTTAGTTAGTTAGTTAGTTAGTTAGTTAGTTAGTTAGTTAGTTAGTTAGTTAGTTAGTTAGTTAGTTAGTTAGTTAGTTAGTTAGTTAGTTAGTTAGTTAGTTAGTTAGTTAGTTAGTTAGTTAGTTAGTTAGTTAGTTAGTTAGTTAGTTAGTTAGTTAGTTAGTTAGTTAGTTAGTTAGTTAGTTAGTTAGTTAGTTAGTTAGTTAGTTAGTTAGTTAGTTAGTTAGTTAGTTAGTTAGTTAGTTAGTTAGTTAGTTAGTTAGTTAGTTAGTTAGTTAGTTAGTTAGTTAGTTAGTTAGTTAGTTAGTTAGTTAGTTAGTTAGTTAGTTAGTTAGTTAGTTAGTTAGTTAGTTAGTTAGTTAGTTAGTTAGTTAGTTAGTTAGTTAGTTAGTTAGTTAGTTAGTTAGTTAGTTAGTTAGTTAGTTAGTTAGTTAGTTAGTTAGTTAGTTAGTTAGTTAGTTAGTTAGTTAGTTAGTTAGTTAGTTAGTTAGTTAGTTAGTTAGTTAGTTAGTTAGTTAGTTAGTTAGTTAGTTAGTTAGTTAGTTAGTTAGTTAGTTAGTTAGTTAGTTAGTTAGTTAGTTAGTTAGTTAGTTAGTTAGTTAGTTAGTTAGTTAGTTAGTTAGTTAGTTAGTTAGTTAGTTAGTTAGTTAGTTAGTTAGTTAGTTAGTTAGTTAGTTAGTTAGTTAGTTAGTTAGTTAGTTAGTTAGTTAGTTAGTTAGTTAGTTAGTTAGTTAGTTAGTTAGTTAGTTAGTTAGTTAGTTAGTTAGTTAGTTAGTTAGTTAGTTAGTTAGTTAGTTAGTTAGTTAGTTAGTTAGTTAGTTAGTTAGTTAGTTAGTTAGTTAGTTAGTTAGTTAGTTAGTTAGTTAGTTAGTTAGTTAGTTAGTTAGTTAGTTAGTTAGTTAGTTAGTTAGTTAGTTAGTTAGTTAGTTAGTTAGTTAGTTAGTTAGTTAGTTAGTTAGTTAGTTAGTTAGTTAGTTAGTTAGTTAGTTAGTTAGTTAGTTAGTTAGTTAGTTAGTTAGTTAGTTAGTTAGTTAGTTAGTTAGTTAGTTAGTTAGTTAGTTAGTTAGTTAGTTAGTTAGTTAGTTAGTTAGTTAGTTAGTTAGTTAGTTAGTTAGTTAGTTAGTTAGTTAGTTAGTTAGTTAGTTAGTTAGTTAGTTAGTTAGTTAGTTAGTTAGTTAGTTAGTTAGTTAGTTAGTTAGTTAGTTAGTTAGTTAGTTAGTTAGTTAGTTAGTTAGTTAGTTAGTTAGTTAGTTAGTTAGTTAGTTAGTTAGTTAGTTAGTTAGTTAGTTAGTTAGTTAGTTAGTTAGTTAGTTAGTTAGTTAGTTAGTTAGTTAGTTAGTTAGTTAGTTAGTTAGTTAGTTAGTTAGTTAGTTAGTTAGTTAGTTAGTTATGTAACTGAGTTGCACTCCAATTACAACAGACCCTACAAAATATAGTACAATAATGCACATTGAAAAACAGAAAGTCCGCCTCTGTGGTGTAGTGGTTAGCGTGATTAGCTGCCACCCCCGGAGGTCCGGGTTCGATTCCCGGCTCTGCCACGAAAATTTGAAAAGTGGTACGAGGGCTGGAACGGGGTACACTCAGCCTCGGGAGGTCAACTGAGTAGAGGTGGGTCCGACTCCCACCTCAGCCATCCTCGAAGTGGTTTTCCGTGGTTTCCCACTTCTCCTCCAGGCGAATGCCGGGATGGTACCTAACTTAAGGTTCGGCCGCTTCCTTCCCTCTTCCTTGTCTATCCCTTCCAATCTTCCCATCCCTCCACAAGGCCCCTAATCAGTATAGCATGTGAGGCCGCCTGGGCGAGGTACTGGTCATTCTCCCCAGTTGTATCCCCGACCAAGTGTCTGAATCTCCTGGACACTGCCCTTGAGGTGGTAGAGGTGGGATCCCTCGCTGAGTCCGAGGGAAAAGCCGACCCTGGAGGGTAAACAGATGATGATGATGATGATGATGAAAAACAGAAAAAGATCACGAAAAATTAACAACAGATTTTGAAAAATTATAATAAATAAATAAATAATCAAAAATGATAAATAAATTATAATAAACAAAAAGTAATGTTTTTTACTTTACATCCCACTAACTACGTTTACGGATTTCGGAGGCACCGAGGTACCGGAATTTAGTCCCGCAGGAGTTCATTTTTATGCCAGTAAATCTACCGACACGAGGCTGACGTATTTGCAAGTTGCTTTACATCGCACCGACACATCTTATGGCGACGATGGAACAGGGAAGGGCTAGGAGTGGGAAGGAAGCGGCCGTGGCCTTGATTAAGGTGAAAAGGTGGTGTGAAAATGGGAAGCTGACGTATTTGAGTACCTTCAAATACCACCGGACTAAGCCAGGATCGAACCCGCCAATTTGGGGGCAGAAGGCCAGCGCCTCAAATATCTGAGCCTCTCAGCACGACACGATATTATATTGATACATACATACATACATACATACATACATACATACATACATACATACATACATATTGTACATACATTATCATTACAGACTGTTATGCCTTTCAGCGTTCAGTCTGCAAGCCTCTGTAAAGTTACTAAACGTCGCCACAATCCTCGATTTGCAACTAGTGTTGTGGCCTCATTTAGTTCTATACCTCTTACCCTTATATCGTTAGAAACCGAGTCTAACCATCGTCGTCTTGGTCTACCTCTACTTCTCTTACCCTCCATAGCAGAGTCCATTATTCTCCTAGGTAACCTATCCTCCTCCGTTCGCCTCACATGACCCCACCACCGAAGCCGGTTTATGCGTACAGCTTCATCCATCGAGTTCATTCCTAAATTAGCCTTAATCTCCTCATTCCGAGTACCCTCCTGCCATTGTTCCCACCTATTTTTTACCAGCAATCATTCTTGCTACTTTCATGTCTGTTATTTCTAACTTATGAATAATATATCCGGAGTCCACCCAGCTTTCGCTCCCGTAAAGCAAAGTTGGCCTGAAAACAGACCGATGTAAGGATAGTTTCGTCTGGGAACTGACTTCCTTCTTACAGAATAATGTTGATCGCAACTGCGAGCTCACTGCATTAGCTTTACGACACCTTGATTCAATCTCACTTACTATATTACCATCCTGGGAGAACACACAACCTAAATACTTGAAATTATCGACCTGTTATAGCTTTGTATCACCAACCTGACATTCAATTCTGTTGAATTTCTTATCTACTGACATCAATTTAGTCTTCGAGAGGCTAATTTTCATACCATACTCATTGCACCTATTTTCGAGTTCCAAGATATTACACTGCAGGCTTTCGGCACAATCTGCCATTAAGACAAAGTCGTCAGCATAGGCCAGACTGCTTATTACATTTCCACCTAACTGAATCCCTCCCTGCCATTTTATACCTTTCAGCAGCTGATCCATGTAAACTACGAACAGCAAAGGTAAAAGATTACAGCCTTGTCTAACCCCTGTAAGTACCCTGAACCAAGAACTCATTCTACCATCAATCCTCACTGAAGCCCAATTGTCAACATAAATGCCTTTGATTGATTTTAATAATCTACCATTAATTCCATAGTCCCCCAGTATATGCTTTCTCTAGATCTACGAAACATAAACACAACTGCTTATTCCTCTCGCAGCATTTTTCAATTACATGGCACATACTGAAAATCTGATCCTGACCGCCTCTCTGTGGTCTGAAACCACACTGGTTTTCATCCAACTTCCTCTCAACGACTGATCGCACCCTCCCTTCCAAGATGCCAGTGAATACTTTGCCTGGTATACTAATCAATGAGATACCTCGATAGTTGTTGCAATCCTTCCTGTTCCCTTGCTTATAGATAGGTGCAATTACTGCTTTAGTCCAATCTGAAGGTACCTTACCAACAATCCATGCTAATTTTACTACTCTATGAAGCCATTTCATCCCTGCCTTCCCACTATACTTCACCATTTCGGGTCTAATTTCATCTATTCCTGCTGCTTTATGACAATGGAGTTTATTTACCATCCTTTCCACTTCCTCAAACGTAATTTCACCAACATCATTTTCCTCCTCCTCATGAGCTTGGCTGTTCGCTACACCACAGGGAAGATTTCCTTTCACATTGAGAAGATGTTCAAAATATTCCCTCCACCTCTCCAGTGATTCCCTGGGATCTATTATGAGTTCACCTGAATTACTCAAAACACTGTTCATTTCCTTTTTCCCTCCCTTCCTAAGATTCTTTATTACTGTCCAGAAAGGTTTCCCTGCTGCTTGACCTAGCCTTTCCAGGTTCTTACCAAAATCTTCCCATGACTTCTTTTTGGATTCAACAACTATTTGTTTCGCTCTGTTTCTTTCATCTACGTACAAATCCCTGTCTGCCTCGGCCCTTGTTTGAGCCATTTCTGATAAGCCTTCTTTTTACGTTTACAATCTGCTCTCACTTCATCATTCCACCAAGATGTTCGCCTTTTCCCATCTTTACACACAGTTGTTCCTAGGCATTCCCTTGCTGTTTCTACTACAGCATCCCTGTATGCCACCCATTCACCTTCTATATCCTGAACCTGCTTACTGTCTACTGTTCGAAACTTTTCACTAATCATATCCATGTACTTCTGTCTAATTTTCTCGTCCTGGAGATTTTCTACCCTTATTCGTTTGCAGACAGATTTCACTTTCTCTACTCTAGGCCTAGAGATACTTAGTTCACTGCAGATCAGATAGTGGTCTGTGTCATCGAAAAATCCGCGGGAAACTCGTACATTCCTAACAGATTTCCTGAATTCGAAGTCTGTAAGATATAGGCTATTATGGATCTGGTACCCCTGGCCTCCCATGTGTAGCGGTGAATAGCCTTATGATTGAAGAATGTATTCCTAACAGCTAAACACATAGTAGCACAGAAGTCCAGCAAACTCTTCCCATTCCCATTAGCTTCCATATCTTCCCCACATTTACCAATCACCCTTTCGTATCGTTCAGTTCTATTCCCAACTCTCGCATTGAAATCGCCCATTAGCACTATTATATCCTTGCTGTTGACCCTGACCACGATGTCACTCAATGCTTCATAAAACTTGTCAACTTCATCCTCATCTGCACCGTCACATGGTGAATACACGGACACATTTCTAGTCCTATTCCTCCAACTGACAAATCTACCCACATCATTCGCTCATTTACGTGTCTAACAGAAACTATGTTCCGTGCAATGGTATCACTGATAAAGAGCCCTACCCCAGACTCTGCCCTTCCCTTTCTAAAATCCCTCAAGTACACTTTATAATCTCCTAACTCTTCCTCATTATCTCCCCTTACCCGAATATCACTTACTCGTAGCACATCCAAATTCATCATCTTTGCTGACTCAGCCAGTTCTACTTTCTTTCTTCCATAATCCCCATTAATATTGATAGCTCCCCATCGAATTCCATTTCGTTCGCCAAGTTGTTTCCAAGGAGTCCCTCGCCTGTCATATGGGAGTGAGACTCAGTTACCCCCATAGGTCCAAGGCTTGCTTAAGATGTTCTGAGCTCGGTAAATTCATGAATCAGGATGCTACCCTACTTGCACATAGTCCAAGTGAGGATCTCTCCTCTAACGGGTTATGGACCACCGGTGAATTGTGCAGTCCTAGCCGCCTGAGCACAAGGAGGACCATTACTCAGAATATGTCAGAGTTGCCCACTCTTATTCCATAGCAACTGGTATCCCGACTCTCAGGACCACTTACTAGGCCACTCACCCGTTGCCCATGGTTCACGAACTAGGACGTGACTACAGTAACCCACAAACATGAACCATTATTATATTGATTAGGTGGTTAATTAAAATGATTAAGAAAATAAGTCATATCTATCAATACGGGCCTAATAATGAAATTAATTGCTTAGATGGCTGGGCAAATGTGTATGTTACTCTTTTGTTCATCATTATATTCCAATTGACCTAGAAGCAGCAGGTATGTTAGTACGATTTGTTTAGGCGAAGCTAGATAACGTAAATGCATCACTACTTGATATCCTACCTAAACTGGTCATTAATCTGTAATACAAACCGTCAATCGTTGCCTTACATTGACCTCTTCAGTCTAATGAACGACAATATTAACTTATCTTTGATCGCTGTTACATACCGGTTATTATCAGGCTATGTGAGCGGTGGACCAGTAATGGCCGGATTGTGTGCCTTGACAATACAGGGAGAGGTGCGTAATAATTAATGAAGCCTCAATTGCACGCAATCCAATTCCATATTCTGTTTCCGTTTGTGCTCGTAAAACCCATACCCCTGTTGTGTTTCACGTTTAAGGAACTAGTCGTATTTAACAGAAGTGTGTCCATTCAGCTGCTAGCCAAGTCGTTGTAGGCTGGCTAATTAAACTTAGACTACGAGTGCAACCTCAGGTAGAAGCTAAAACAAAGTATTCATGTACACAACAGAAACTTCGTTGAAGACGATGATAATAATAATAATAATAATAATAATAATAATAATAATAATAATAATAATAATAATATTAATAATAATAATAATAATAATAATAATAATAATAATACAGGATGCATCATTTCCGCTTGACCATCCAGCTTCTCGTTTACTAGAAACAGAGGAAGACTAAGTCGCCATAGTTGATGGAAGTAAACAAAGATCTGCAGGTACTGGGAGAAACATAAAGATACTTAAAAGACCGGACATCTCTCAGGAGGATGCTTAAACACATGAGGTTCCAGGACAAAGCACTACCGGGCGAATTGGCCGTGCGGTTAGGGACGCGTGGCTGTGAGCTTGCATCCGGGAGATAGTGGGTTCGAGTCCCACTGTCGGCAGCCCTAAAACTGGTTTTCCGTGGTTTCCTATTTTCACACCAGGCAAATGCTGCGGCTGTACCTCAATTAAGGCCAGGGCCGCTTCCTTCCCAGTCCTAAGCCTTTTCTATCCCATCGTCGCCATAAGACCTATCTGTGTCGGTGCGACGTAAAAAAATTTAAATTGGACAAGCCACCAAGAAGGAACACAGGTACTCTCTGAAGAAAGGAGAGGAATGAAGAACACAGTCAGAAGATACGCAATTACTGGGCAAACAACAAAATCCTCTCCAACCGCAGTATTGGAATTTAGTCGGCCAATACGAAACAAGAAATGATAATAGTAATATATTTTTAGGATCAAACACAACAGTGACCTGTGGCCACTTGACCCGCATGGACTCATGCAGGGTCACCAACAAGATCTTCAGCACAACAGGTAGAGGAAAATCCTCAAAGATCAAATAGATTACCACAGTAAAATCGGAGCTAGAACAATCAGAAATCCCAATAAATAAAAAACAGGACCGATCCAGTTCCGACGGATTATTATGCAGGGTGCCTCCCCAGTGTCCCTCACCAGAAAGAACACAGGGACCACGAGACCGAAACGGATTGAGGAGAGGTAGCTGGCGCACAGCCAGAAAATGAATTCTTTCTGAGCCAAGAAGGAACAGAAGGCCCATGTAAAGAGCCAAAATGAGCACCATGCTCCTGAGTACATCCAAACGAATAATAATAATAATAATAATAATAATAATAATAATAATAATAATAATAATAATAATAATAATAATAATAATGACATGGCGTATGGCTTTTAGTGCCCGGAGTGTCCGAGGACAAGTTTGGCTCGCCAGTACCGAGCTCGATAGCTGCAGTCGCTTAAGTGCGGCCAGTGTCCAGTATTCGGGAGAAAGTGGGTTCGAACCACACTGTCGGCAGCCCTGAAGATGGTTTTCTGTGGTTTCCCATTTTCATACCAGGCAAATGCTGGGGCTGTACCTTAATTAAGGCCACGGTCGCTTCCTTCCCACTCCTAACCCATTCCTGTCCCATCCTCGCCATTAGACCTATCAGTGTCGGTGCGACGTAAACCAACTTGCAAATCGGCTCGCCAGATGCAGGTCTTTTGATTTGACACCCGTAGGCGACCTGCGCGTCGTGATGAGGATGAAATGATGATAAAGACGACACCCCGTACCTGGGGAATTAACCAATTATGGTTAAAATTCCCGACCCTGTCGGGAATCGAACCTTGGACCCCTGTGACCAAAGGCCAGCACGCTAGCCATTTAGCCATGGAGCCGGACATTATAATATTATTATTATTATTATTATTATTATTATTATTATTATTATTATTATTATTATTATTATTATTATATACGTTTGGCTCTCTTATGAGCACGTAGAACCATTAGCCAGCGTTGGCCTTCTTGTTCTTTTTTATCTTCCCAAAACTTTCTCATCCTCTGCACGTCTTTTTAAGTTTAAAATTTCTTGCCGTCAGCTCCCTGGATGTGTACCTGTATGAGTGGATTTTTCTGCCTAAACGTAGTAACCTGCATAGTTGCCAGCGTGTCAATATTGACTTCTGAGAGAACCATTTGTATGTCTACTAGCCAGAGTACTTTGGTATTTCGGGTTCGATTGATGACGAGAAAGATGTTCTTGGACAATTGCAAGGCGTCCATTCGCACTACATATCCATAGAATTTCATACTTTTTTTCCGTACGAATATAGTGAATCATACGGTCAGTGAATACAGTCCACGAACCTGCTACGCAGGCGTAGCAGGGGGAGAGGTGATACTTCCACGTGTCGCGTCCCAGGTGGCGGATAGGGGGGTCCTAACCGGCTTGCCAGCGGACTTGAGGGAAATAAAATACCTCTCGCGGACCAAACACACACCCCCTGTGGGTGGGGGAGGCAGACGAATAATACACTCACGGTATTCCCTGACTGTCGTGAGAGGCGACTAAAAGGGGAGACCAAGGGATGATTGGATTAGCACCACGAAACTACTTGTGATTAGTACCACCACGCGGGGAACACCATGGGTCGTTATTACTTGCGCGTAGTACCACTATGTTAGGTACCAAATAGGTTTGTGATTAGTAGCAATCAGGAGCACCGTGCAGTCTGGCTTTTACGGTACCTGTGATTAGTAGCAGTATATGAGCGACACCAGGGTTGTGACTTTCCTATGATTAGTACCCACTATATAAGGAACACCACGGGATAGTACGAGTCCCTGTGGTTAGTACACGTATGTAATGAAAACCATAGGTTTGCGTTGCCTGTAAATGGCGCCGCTATGTGTGAAACACCATAGCTCTGTATTACCTGTGCGAATTTCATTACCTGTGAGTAGTACCATAATATGTGGAATACCGCGAGTCTGCGATACTGTTGATTAGTACCGCACCATGACAAATACAATGGTTCTACTTTCCAAGCGATAGGTGCCATAATGAGAGTGCGATGACCTATATTTTGGACCCCATTAGCTTGCAACCATCATCGATTTAGTATTGAGCTATAGAAGCAGCCCCTTGGTCAGTATTACTATTGTGTTCCGTCAGTTTCTGAGACTGAGGCGTTGCGGGTCGTCTCCACTGATTGTTTTAACTTCATATCCATCCGTTCGTTTTTCGTCCTCACGTTTTGAATTCTGGTCAGTGGAGGATTTTGTATTTTTTATTTTGTCATTGCATTTCGTCTCATTTCGTACCATCAGGGACCGATGTCCTCGATGTTAGGCCGCTTAAAACAACAAGCATCATCATCATCATCATCATCAGCGAATACAGTTCTTTGGAGCGTTTGCTCATCCAGATATATCTTGGACCTTGAATTCGAATATTTTCCTCAGAACCTGCCGTGCTGCTTTCTCAATATGTTGGTGGTTAATGTAAGATGACTCAGTCGCGTTGAGTGCCTGTGTGGTAGTGACGGAGCTTGGCTTTGGTGGGAAGTCATTTTTTGTAGATATTCCAAGTGATTATGTAGGCTTTACCTAATTTCCCTGCGCGGGTTTTGTTGGCTACTTTTTCCTTGCCAGTGTTCCCGAAAATTTTCCCCAAATACATGGAGTTTTTTTTTTACCATTATTATTGTTATTTACATCAATACAGCCAGCTGTGGACCTGCTTCTCTTTATTAGGCTTCCAACTATTTGTTTGCATTGTAAGCAAATGTTTTCAATTTCACGCTCCATTTCAGTCGTTCTTCCGCCGAGAAGTTCCGCGGTTTAGTAGGTTCTTTCTCTGGATCATCTCCTAACTCCACCACTTTCTAAAGATGGTCCTCAACATTATGTCCTTTGATTTAATATCATTACACGCATGTCTTAGTGTACCGCCTTCTGCCAGCGGAGACGAGATTTTCATTTTTCCTTGAAAGTGAGCAATTTGTGCGCCAATTACTCCGGGTCCATTCTCTTCAGGTGACCATAAAAGTATAACCTTCGTTTTTCCATAATGGTGGTGATCATCTTGACTCTCGCATACAGTTCCTTGTTTGACCTCAGGTGGAAGAGAAAACCTACGGAAACTTCGAAAACTTTCTTAGGACCCAAAATCTTCCTGAGGAACTTCCTTTCCTTTTATTCAATTGACATATCTCCCATTTTGGCAGTATTTCTGCAACGTAAAGCCATGCCGCTCTGACTACTACGCAGTAGTGTCTCAATTATTATTATTATTATTATTATTATTATTATTATTATTATTATTATTATTATTATTGTACCGGGCGGTACACCTCCGCGCCGCTAATTCAAACATTGCGCCAGTTGAAACTCCTCTACTGGAGGAAGCCTGAACTTTAACAAGCATGTTAATTCTAAAGTTTCTCAGAAGATGTCGCTATTGTAAATTTTGAAGAGTTCTGAACTGTGTCTTTTTCGATTTATATTTGTTTTCTCTGTAGTGAGAAGTGTGAACATTCTCTTCTAGATGGCACTACTAAAGAACTACAATTGTGCACCCTGGTGCGAAGTGAAGGAACTGTTTTTGAGAAATTTTGTGTTCATAAGTTTGTTCTTTGTTAAATTCCTTTCAGTCATTTTTTGGGTTGGCAGTATAACCCTTCTCTTTCCGCTTGTTTTGAATTTAGCCAATCCCGAATTTCTCTAATTAATTTTTGACCAATAACGTATGTCTTCTCCGATATGGATATGTTGCTTGATCCTAGCCAATAAAATTGAAGGGGGTGTGGGTTCTCATTTTTGAAAGGTCTCGAATGTTCCACGAGGGTATTTTACCTGCTGATTTTCTGGTCTCCGGGCCACTTCAGTAACATCTCTCCTAGTGTGATTATGCAGCAGGGGGCGGGAAGCGCCTCTTCCTTCGGGCAGCAGTTCTTCCATAAGGTAATGGCCTTTTAATAACTTCTTTGCTCGCTAGCTCAGCAGTTTAACCCTCGGGGCAGGTTCGAAACTTTTATCATGTAACTTTCCTTTAAAATGTAAAAGACACTTGGTATAAAATTCTATCTCTTTAACTACAAATTGGGATAGAGTGTGCGTAACCCTCTCGAGCTCCCACTCATAGTGTTTTGAGGTGACTACGTTTTCATAACAGTTTCCCTTCTCTTTGTAATGTAATAAAGTTTTCCTATCGTGTCACCTCCGTAGTATGGGATTAGCCCTTGCATAAGCGGCCTAGTGCCAAATAGGTTTTAAAAAGGTGTATTAGGAGTGCAAGTTACGCCTCCACTCAAGTTGGTATTTTGGGGCCATGTAATTGTCCTGTTTCTTTAGTGAATAGGCCTCAGTAGATTGGGTATTTTTACCCCTGTTCATGTGTGCCTGGAGGGCAGCTTGAAGGTAGAGTTTGGTGTGTCCTTTGAATAGGCTTGAACTTTGAGAGCGGGTTGCTCTTTCTTAAATTGTATTTTCTGTGTGCCTCGAGCAGGCTTAACTGGGTAATTGGGAGCTAGTGCTCCTTGGCATGGTTGGGGTTTTCTGCCCCTTTGTTGAACGTTGTTCATATGTAAAGTTGGGCTCATTGCTCAAGGATTGCGTGTCTGGGGGCTCGAAGCCCAAATCCATTAACAAATTGCAATTGTACATTCGAAATTTGTTGATATGCTACTGAGTACCTGTTATTCTTGTTATTTCTTGATCTTGAAAAGAAAATATAACCTTTGTTAAAGTTTTAAATTAACTTTAATTTCGTAAGTTGAGACCTATTCATCCCAGCACCTTCTTTCACCTCTAACTACCATGGATAACTCCGTAACAATTATTATTATTATTATTATTATTATTATTATTATTATTATTATTATTATTATTATTATTATTATTATTATCTATACTAATATTATAAAGAGCAGCAGCAAAATTATCTACAATAAATCACAAAAACCTAACATGTTACAGACATGAAAACTGATATTTGGAATCCCTTTGAAAATAAAAGAACACAAACATACTTTTTCAGAAAATCCACTTCAGGGGGGGGGGCTGTGTGAAAAGAAGTGAGGAAGGAGTTGAATTATTTATATGAGGATACATATATCTCAAAAAATGAAGATGACCGGGCGAGTTGGCCGTGCGCGTAGCGGCGCGCGGCTGTGAGCTTGCATCCGGGAGATAGTAGGTTCGAATCCCACTATCGTCAGCCCTGAAGATGTTTTTCCGTGGTTTCCCATTTTCACACCAGGCAAATGCTGGGGCTGTACCTTAATTAAGGCCACGGCCGCTTCCTTCCAACTCCTAGACTTTTCCTATCCCATCGTCGCCATAAGACCTATCTGTGTCGGTGCGACGTAAAGCCCCTACCAAAAAATGAAGATGTTACAGACTTTATAATTGATACTTGGAATCTTCTTTAAAAATGAACGCACTCTTTTCGGAAAATCCACTTAAGGGGATGAAAAGAATAAAAAGCGTGTGAATTTGTAAAATGAGTATCTTCTTCTATCGCTTTACCCACATCTGTGGGGTTGCGAGTTAGAACTGTGCCGCACATGTGGATTTGATCCTGTTTTACGCCTGGATGCACTTCTTGACGGCAACCGTATGTGTAGGGATGTAATCTATACTTCTATACCTAATATAATAAAGAGGAAAATGTGTATATTTGTTTTTAACGGATAGACTCAAAAACTACTGAGCCGATTTTAAAAATTACTTCACCTATAGTAAGCTACATTGCCAGTGTGTAACTTGGGCTGTATTTTATTTTCAATACAATTCGAGGGGGGCGACGGTGGGAGATATAAAAATATTAAAATAATAGGCTAATATAGGTGATATCGAATTTGTCGTACAAGGTTGAGACAAAGCTCATTTTAAGCCCCTTGACGCAAATAAAAAAACTCGGTAAATACTTCGGGCCCGAAAACATGTTTTAAGGCCCTAAAACCGACCGTTATGGAGATATTGGAGCCACACTACCCCTGCTCTAGGAATCGGATAAAGAAACGCAGGGCCGTAACGATAGCAACGTCAGCTCCAGGATTCTACAGCAGCTAGATTATGCATATACGTTTGGGCATAGCTGCCAGCCAAAATTGATACACATTATGACTTACTATCTGGAAAAAATAAACTGTTGTGTAAGACACTCATAGCACTCCTTTGGGCGGGGATGGAAAGGGAGTGAAGTATTAACATAATAGCCCCGGATATCTCCGTAGTACAGCGACCAGCGGTTGCCGACGGGCCTCCGTTTTTACGTACTGGCTTTGGTTTCAGCATTTTCGGAGTCTGTTACCTATAGTTTAAACTATTTTCTATTAAATCATGGAGTAGTAGTATCACTGATGTTATTAGTGCCGATATTTTAGTCCACTTTTACGATCATTGTAACCATGAAAGCAACCTATATGCTGTACACAATAATTGTCAAGATGGTGCGCCCATGACTTGAAAAAAATTCTCAACCTTTATACTCAGATTCATTTTTAGATGTGCGACGTGATTGACAAGCACTAAGAATTATAATTCTCCATAATTATAGTAGTTTCTTTTATGCATCGCGTATTTCCTTGATCATTTGTAATAGTTACGAAATGTCGGATCAAACAAATACATTTAATAATATTTATATTTGTGGTACTATCTAGCGGAAGTGTATGTACAATAAACCTGCAGCTTTGTGAAGGGAGCGGGTATATCTAGGTGGGAATGAAGGACAAACATAGTAGCAAAAGATCTTAGAGGTCGACGCTAATTAGGAACTAATATTTAGAGGCCCCATGAAGAAAAGAAGAAGAAGATACACTATAAATCCAAACATGACAAAAAATTCTACGTACTTGAGTAAATACACCAGGGATATAAATATCTAATGAAGTCAGTCACACTGATAGTATGAATAACTAAAGCCAGTATCTGATAACCAGTATTATTCATCACTGGCGCGACAGCCCTTTGTGAGCCTTGGCCTTCTGAAGAAGTTTTCCCCATTCTTTCCTGTTAAGTGCAGATCTCCTCCAATTCTTGATTCCAATTATCTTTACATCTTCTCTCACCCCTTCTTCCCACCTTAACTTTGGTCTTCCAACTTTCCTGATTCCATTTGGCACCGCATTAAATATCTTCCTTATCAATCTGTCATTAGTACGCAGCACATGTCCTGCCCACTCCAACCTTTTGATCTTTATGCAGTTAACAATGTTTGGTTCGTTACCTATATAAATTATAGAAGTCATGATTATATCTTCTTCTCCAGACACCATTTCCTTCCTCTGGCCCAAACATTTGCCTCAAAATCCTTCTTTTAATTATACCGATCTCTTTCATCAGATTTTGAGAGTGTCCAGGTCTCAGCACCATATGTTAATACAGGATTTATTATTAATATTATTATTATTGTTGTTATTATTATTATTATTATTATTATTATTATTATTAGAGGAGATAAAATTCCAAGTTAGGATTGAGGTCTGTGGATGAAGCTGTACCTGTAAACCGGCTTTGGTAATAAAGTCATGTGAGGCGAATGGAGAATAGGTTACCTAGGAGAATAATATACTCTGTCATGGAGGGTAAGATAAGTTTATAAAGACCAAGATGACTATGGTTTAACTCTGTTTCTTATTATTTAAAGACAAGGGATATGGAACCATACAAGGCCACAGAGTTAGTTATAAATAAAGGATTGTGGAGGTGTTTAGTAAATTCACTTGCTGACTGGTCGCTGAAAGGCATAACAATCTATAATGAAGATGCATGTATGCATGTAATTACTATCTTTATTATCGATATTTTTCTTACTTCTAAAAATTTGGTGAATCATTCGGTATGTAGGCCTACGTGTGTGTCAGCGTTATAGAACAAGCTACAGCTACATCAAATGTGATTCATGGACAGGACCGAGGGTAACTGCGAGTGATGTGCAATGAAGATGAATTTGCAGTGGGATGATTATAAACAAGAGAGATGGGCAGTGAGCCCAGGACAGCCAACTTCATCACATTTATCCAACTAGAGATTTCATTTAAAGTTGAACAATAAATCCTGTTGCAAGTGATGGGGCAGTCAGGTGTTAGGTCGCACTGAGTATAAGTGCCTTCTCACAAAATGCCTTTGACTACTACTAAAACTACGTACTGCTGCTACTGCTGTTTAATCAAATCCATTATTGCAGTCTCCAGGATGTCCTCATAGATGTGTGAATGTATAAAATAATTATTTCAATAGAATCTATAGCATTCATATAAATAGTAACCAAACACACCAACGAACGTTGCTAACTGAAATATAGCTCAGCATTAAAATCAGGTACACTGGTCAACAAATATATATATATATAACAGCATGAATATTCAGACATGGAAAAAATTTAAGGCAATTCAGAAACTGAAATACTGTGTGCGAAAATTGGAATTAAGTCTTCAAAAACTGAACAACGAGTTACAAATTAACGTGATAGAATGACCGTTGATCTCATCACTAAATAATAATAACAATAATAATAATAATAATAATAATAATAATAATAATAATAATCCCTCTTCACAGGAAACCAAAACACCGCTGATGGAATAAAGAATGTGAGAGTGCACTAGAAGAAAGGAAGAAAAAGCATTTCAAAACTACAATTGCAACAAATCAGAATAAATACACAAGAACTGTTTACAAGTTTGCAAACAAGCATCTAAGATTCTAAGAAAAAATAAACGGAAACACGTCAACGATCAACTGAAGTTGAAGAGATTTCAAAAACACACACGATTTTTTACAAGAAATTTCCGAACCAAATTAGGTTTTCTCCACAGAATATTTGGTTTCGGAAATAAAATGGTAAACAGGCCCTAATAAATAAAGAAAATTGAAATTGCCAGGAACTAACCATGTATTTTTCACAGCTTCTTTTTTTAATTCGCTTTACATTGCACCGACACAGATAGGTTTTACAGCGACGATGGGATAGGAAAGGCCTAGGAGTGGGAAGGAAGCAGTCGTGGCCCTAATTAAGGTACAGCGCAGGCATTTGTCTGGTGTGGAAATTGGGAAACCACGGAGAACCATATTCAGGGCTGCCGACATTGGGGCTCGACCCCACTATCTCTCGGATGCAATCTCACAGCTGCGCACCGCTGACTACACGGCCAACTCGCCCAGTTTCACAACATTCAGATTGTCCAGAACCTGCAGAGAGATCCCCAAAAATACAGCCAGAAATCACACTACAAAAGTCGTCACCACCAACACAACAAGAAATGTATTAGCACGTAAAGAAACTTAAAAACAACAAAGCATCAGGGGAAGACGGAATTGTAGCTGAACTCTTGAAAAATTTAGGCCAAATTAACTCAAAGATAGTACACAAATAATTTAAAACATTTGGCAAACTGAAAAGCTCCGGATGACTCTAAGATTGCTCTCATCCATCCACTACATTAAAAAAATTTGACAAATCAGATGTCACCTACAAAATTTTATCAGCATGTCTCTTGCATAGAACATAAAACCAATCAGAACCCAAACTGGCTGAATATCACGCAGGATTCAAACCAAATAGGTCACACCCCGAAAAAATGTTTTAACCTCAAAATCATATTCAAAATTCGAGCTCTGAGACAAAAAAACTCTCGTATGCACATTATTTCAAAAATGCTTACGATTCTATTATCAACAGGCCATCACTGTTCCAAATTCTAGAAGAGAGGGGATTAGATCCCAAAACTCGAGAACTCATAAAACAAACACTGATTGTTACGAAATGTATAGTGAAATTTATGGGGAAAATCTCAGAATCGTCGTCATTCAAAATGGCGTTAGACAATGTGATAGACTCTCACCTATTCTGTTCAACGTCGTCCTAGACAAGGTTATGGAATAATGGGTGAAAGAACTCAAGGATTGAGTTTTGGAAGCCAATCCGACTGCACTTTCCGAAAGATAACCTATACATACCACACCTCGCTTTTGCAGATGATCTGGGAGATACTAACAGAGGATGAGAAACAGGTCTAGGTACTTGAGGAAAGTGCAGAAAAGGTGGGACTACAGATATCCTTCGAGGAAACTAAATTCTTATGTTCAAAGACAGATATCAAGAGCCTGAAAACAAAATATGATACAATTGACAGAGTCCCTTACTTTAAATAACTCGGAGAATTTATCGAACCGACAGGCCTTGAAAAGATCTCACAACAGACTCGTCTCAAAGAAATTAAAAAAGCATTAGGGTTCATCCAAAACATCTACAACAAAAAATCCATGTCAAGACATACAAAAATTTGGCATTACAACACAGTCATAAAACCAACAGTCCATTAAGCAAGTGAAATACCGACACTCAGCAGAAAACAAGAACTTGCAGAAATTAGTAAAGAAGGGAGGAAGTTAACTAGGAACATTTTAGGAGAAAGATATACCCAAGATGGGTGCAGCTCACAATCAATCAAACCAACAGAAATGTAAGCTCAAACATCGAAATTGACTTTAGGAAAAGACGAATGAAATTCTTCGCTCATCTCACTAGATTACTAGAAAATTGATTGACAAAAACAATAATAGATTATGTAACCTCAATTAAAAACTCAACACCCTGGCTTAACGAACTACGAAAGAATCTCAAAATCACAAAGGTAAGTTCAACGGGCATTCTAGAAAGAGACATTTTCAGACATAAAGTAAACAATTAGGAATCTACATCAGAGCAACAACAACAACAACAACAACACGGACTAAAGTGGTCGGAAGAACGTAAACAAGCCTTCTTGGAAAGAATGAAAGCCTATTGGAACAACAAGAAGAACCCGCAGAATTAAGTTATTTGCTTAACATCTTCAAGTATTGTGAGAATTTGCTACTACTACTAAATAATTTCAATAATAATAATAATAATAATAATAATAATAATAATAATAATAATAATATTAATAATAATAATTCATATAATATTTATAATATATATTATTATCATCATCATTATTCTTATTATACGTTGAGACATGTTTAAAATGGCCAGGTGTGATAAGAAAAAGGCGTTTGTGGCATATTTTGCAGTTATTTTTCCATTAATCCGTAATACAGGCTGGAATTCGTTTTGAAT
This sequence comes from Anabrus simplex, assembly GCF_040414725.1. NCBI lineage: Eukaryota > Metazoa > Arthropoda > Insecta > Orthoptera > Tettigoniidae > Anabrus > Anabrus simplex. The sequence continues at coordinate 444,164,294 of NC_090267.1, read as the reverse complement.
TTTTTTAATTAAACTATCAATATAACTTTTCATGTTGAGCAAAATTGAAATTGGGGAAGCCCATCATCAATCATAAAAAATATTTTAGATTTTTTTCATCGACAAAATATCACCAGGTAGTAATTTTTATCTAATTCAGCCAATGTCGATATGCCAACTAATCATTTTAGCAAAGAATGATCTGAATGAATCAATGAGTCAGTCAGTCAGTCATCACTGATCTGCATGTAAGGCTGTCTACTGTGTGCCTAGACCTTTCTTAAATGATTTCAAAGAAATTGGAAATACATCCAACATCTCCCTTGATATACTACTCGAAGCCTAAATTCCTCTTCCTAAAAATGATTGTTTGACCCAATGGCTTTCAAAACGAGGACCACTATCTTACTGTCAGTTAGCTACTAAAATGTTCTCACGCGTACTCAATGGACCTCTAACCAACCCTCATATACAAGTAAAATATCCCTGAACTGCCGGGGATTGAGCGTGAATTCTCCGAGTAAGATGCGGTCTCGCTAATGCTAGACCATGGGACCTGCAATTTTATATAGTCGTCTGAGAAAACCGCTATGAGAAACCTTTAATTTTGAAACTTGTAAGCTTTTCTCATCTAAGATTCAATATTGTGCGAGTAATTTCTAAGAATTATCCCTCTAATAATAAATGTGCTGCGGGTCAGTATTTCACCCTCTATATTATCACATGGCTGTTTTCGCAGGCGCAACGACTAAGTAGATATTTTAGTATTCGGCATCTTGTCTGAATAATCAGCGTACTGGCCTTCGGGTCACAGGGCTCGATTCCCGGGCGATACGCAGATTTTAGCCGCATTTGGTTAATTTCTCTAACTCCGAGGTTGGGTTTCTATTGTCGTCTTAATACACACCCTATTTTATATATAACACATCACATTAAAATATCACCACAGAAATACGCAATAGATCCCTTCATAGAAGGTTGGCAACAGGAAAGACAACCGTGCGTAAAACTGGCAATCCTCGGTAGTTACGAAGAATAAGACATAACATTTCGTTATCCCACTACATCGAAATATAAAAGGACTATAAAGAATGGTGTTCAAGCCGTAATTTTTTGTTCGTTATACAAATGTACACGCCTCCACTGATCAGTAGCAAAATTGCGCCTAAGCTCATGAGGCACTCGGATGGGTCGTAGAGCTAGTTATAACGTCCAATATCTAACAAAATAAAATAGATCACAATATGTGATATACGGGCAGAAAGTTCCATGTGTTGGCGCCATTTTCTTGTACCAACGGGGGATAGACTAAACACACGAAGAGCATGGAACTTAGAATTGCAAGCAATAATAGACTGAACACACAAAAAGCATGGAACATAGAATAGCAAGGGATAATAAATTGGACACACAAAAATCATGGAACTTACAACAGCAAGGAATAATAGACTAGACACACGAAAAGCATGCAACTAGGAATAGCAAGGAATATAGTCAAACCTCACAAACCTCATACAGAGGTACAGGACAAAAATAATCTAGCGTTTTATTCTCCGGAAAATTAATCTCAATCCCATAGATGAATCGGACGGGTCGTAGACGTATTTTTATCGTCAAAGATTTCATAAAACTGTTCATTTGCGTGATATATGGGTAGAAAGTTTCATGTGTCGACGCTATTTTTTATACCAAAACTCTTAACGAATATATTGGACAAACAAATAGTGTGGAATTTAACATGGCAAGAATATCTGTGATACAGTCTGGCGATTTATTCTCTGGAAAATTAATCTATATTCCATAAATATAAAATTATTACATATAGGTAGGGGATTTTGGACGGTGATGCAACATAGCAATTTATTGTTTGGAATAACAATTAAGTGATTGCTTTCAGACATATTTCCTTACATCTCCTTATTCCAACCTACACAGACTCCATATTAGTCGTAGATTGGATTGCTGTGCTCACTTCAATCGTATGTACCATAGTTCTATTAATGGGATATTAATGAACAACTTGATACGTTGCAGACAGAGCCCGCGGGAATCTACTAGTTAATAACTAACAATTCCGTAAGATCCATCTCATGCAGTGCCACGATCTCGCTTGTCCGTGGGTGGTTGACACCCCTGTTGCAATGCGACCAGTGTATTGTACACTCGCCTAGAGAAACATAAATGTGATACACAAACACGTTCCTTTCATCAACAGACAGACGTCCTGAAATAAAAACAGTCGGCGTTGCGGATCAATAGCATGTCGTCACCACAGTCCGTCATTCGTTTGTTCGCTACAGTTGCATAGCCTGCATGTTCACTTTTGACGGTCGGCTCGGTATTCCTCGTACAGTACACATGTGAATGTAACGAGTGACTGAATCCTACTGGGCATAGCCAATTGTTATCGCTAAACGCTTGAATAAATGTCAACTCGACATAACCAAAACTCAAACAAGGGGTTTGAATGAGTAGAAACATTTAGTGAACAAACACCTCATGACATACAGATGAAAATCGACATGTTAAGACCCTTTAAAAGAGATGAAATGCATAATGAAATAATAATAGTCCGAAAATATGACTAAAATATTTTTTATTTAATCAGTCAACTGTCCAGGTTGGTTTCTCCGCCAGACTCAGCGACGGATCCCACCTCTACCACCTCAAGGGCAGTGTCCTAGAGCGTAAGATACTTAGCTAGGGATAGATCTGGATCGGAGTACCAGTACCTCTCCCAGGCGGGCGCACCTGATATGCTGAGCAAGGGCCTCCTGAATGATGGGAAGGCTGGAAGTGAAAGGAAAGGAAGTGGGAAGAAAGTGACCGTGGCCTTAATTTAGGTACCATCCCGGCATTTTCCTGGAGAAGGAATGGGAAACTACGGAAAGACACTTTGGGCTGGCTGAGATGGGAATCGAACCGTCCTCTACTCAGATGACCTCCCAAGGCTGAGTGGGCCTCGTTCCACTTTTCAAAATTTCGTGGCAGAACCGGGAATCGAACTCTTACCTCCAGGCGGTGGCGGCTAATCACAGTAATCACTACATCACAGAGGCGGACCTCTTAAAATATTATTTGAACATTTCGACAAAAAATTCCAAATTTCAAAAATGCCATCAAAGGAAATTAATTTATCAGAAAAGGAAGATTACAAGAGCAGAAATTCTGCACGACAGGATTAGAAAGTTCTGGGTCTTCAGTAAAAAGACAGTCAGGTGAAGAAAGTGAAGCGCTAGCGTTCTGAGCCCAAGTTACCGCATTCAGCCCTGGTTCAGTTCGCTGATACTTGAAAGTGCTCAAAATTGCCAGATTCGCATCGATAGTTTTCATGGTACATAAATGGACCCCTGGGGGAGAAATTCCGTACACATTAGAGTCTCCAAAACTGCAGAAATATTTAGTGAGACGTAAACCCAATACCTTGTCCTCATTATCAGTTTTCATTTTTTACTAGTAGCGTATACATCGCACTGACACAGAAAGGTCTTACGGCGACGATGGGATAAGAAGGGGCTAGGAGTCGAAAGGATTCGGCTGTGGCCTTAAATAAGCATTGCCTGCTATTCTCCTTCCTCAATTAATGATCATCCATGATTGAGGAGGAATTGGCCTATACATACGAGGGAAAGTCAATAAGTATCTGAAATTTTGCTCTAACTGTCTATAGGTTGGCTCTGTAGCGTTGTGTGCTCACCAGCCGCTAGACGCCACCGTTGTCTTCGTCTGTGGTAGGTTTCAGCGTTATCAGATGAGTACAGCTTGGGCTGTTGCGAGGTAAAAATGGTTGCGCCACTCTCTCTTTGCACAAAGGAAGAACCATGGCTAATGTGCATATGGTTTGCCACATCATCAACAGTCACTCGTCTGTTGTTCAGGATCGTATCACGCACTTGTTCAATGTTGGCATCCGCTACGACTGCAGATGGACGCCCGGATCTTTCCTCATCCTTCACGCTCATGCGACCCCTTTTGAACTGCTCAATCCACTGGTAAACACTTCACTGCGGCAAAACATTGCCTCCGTATTGTCCTGAAAGCCTTCTATGAATTTCCGCTCCTGGTACACCCTCAGACCACAAAAAAAACGGATTACAGAACGTTGTTTTTCCTTGGTGCAAACAGAGTGTGGCGCGACCATTTTTACCTCGCAACAGCGCAAGCTGTACACATCTGATAACGCTGAAACCTACCACAGACGCAGACAACGGTGCCATCTAGCGGCTGGTGAATACCGAACGCCATAGGGCCAACCTAAAGACAATTAGAGCAAAATTTCAGATACCAATTCAATTAATTTAACGTATGGAAATGTATTAGTAGACTGATAATAGCCCTGGTCCTCAGATTCTCCATTGCTTAAAAATTACAACCTTTGTGTAATTTAACTTGACTCACAGTTTCTTTCTCTTGGAAGATGTGTCTTGGTCGTGGTATACTTATCACTTCACTGAATAGTGAAGACATTAATTTCCAATCCTATTACCTCAATATTATAGTGTACATAAATTAACAGAAAGTTGCATTGAGCTCTTTAAACATGTCGTGACAGAATATGCAAGGAAGCTTCTTACGAATTATTCAGAATGAAAGTCACTTCCCCCTTCGCTGTATCGTAACGAAGAATTTATGATAAAACTCCCGTCAGCTGTAAAACTTTCACCCTATTAAAAGCTGTAAGAGGCAAGTTCTGGCCTTAATTTGCAATCATCAACGTCCTTTCATTTCGGCAAAAATAAAAAAGAAACTTATAAAGAGTTTATGACGTAAAACATTCTCTCAGTCTACAGAAGAAATACCGTTAGTGAAGTACCGTGTTATCTTGTAGCCTGGTATAGATATTACATACTGCAGCGTCATATCACTCGAGCTGTCTTTGAACTCCACTGCGCTCTTATGCACGTTCGGAGTAAGTTTTACATTTGGGAATAAATTTCAAAGAATGTTGAAGTAATAGGATTGGGAATTAATGTTTCAGTACTCAGTTAAGTGCTAAGTAAACAACGATCCAGACACAACCTCAGACTGAAATTTTAATTTGTGGGAAAATATAAAGGAAATAACCCCAGGCTTGTACAAAATTAGAAATGTTACTTAGATGCTAAAATATTTATCAGTTGGTTCATTTACTTCCGATTAAATGGACCGGATTCAAGCAATAAAATCAAGAATTCCTGATTATATCATATTTATAGCAATGATTTTAGTATAACTCTGGGAACCATGACTAGAGAAATGTTGTTCGACAGCGAATCGCAACTAAAAAATGGGTTGTATGCGGATTGTAAAAGCGTATACTTCAATCAAGAAAGCTACTCAATTCCACAGCAAGGCTGTGATTCCGTATTCACCTAGTATAATATTATGTATTAAAATGAAAACATCAAAGGCCAAAGTAGATTCCATCACTAAAGAATGAAGCATCAGTAGTCGCTTTCTTTTTTATTATTATTATTCGACTTTGCATTTTACTATATTTCGGGCGTGTAATTCACCGTGATGAAACTATTCTTTAAATACTTTACCAGACTATCTCGACAGATTTATATAAGAAAAGAATAATAATAAGAAGTTATGCTGAAATTGAGAGGTACAGTCAGAAAATATAAATGAGTCATGGGTAAATAATCTGATCTTTTTGAGTTCGTTGGGTGGCCTGAGGACCTCGGTGCTTGTGCTTTACCTATTTTTTGCCGCCGCCGCCATCGTCGTCGTCGTCGATATTTGCCGCTTCTGGTGTTCTTGATGGTGGGTTTTCTGCTTCCTTCTTGATACCTTGAACTTTGATGCTATTCCAGTAATACTTAATTTTCTTGCTGAACTCTGTGTTGTATTCCTCGATCCACATCTTGGTCTCATTGTGGTTACCTTCCTTAAGGGATGTTAGATAAGGGTCTGGTTTTGATAACTGAAGTTGAAGGGTAGTTAATTCTGTTAATTATTATGGCATGATTACTATTAAGTTCTACGAGATCTTTCTCTACCTGTTTGATCCACAGTGATCCAGTGACTTTATCCTTGCTGACTACTTTGAAGATCTTATAGGTCAGCCTGTGGGAGTCTATTCCATACAGGTGTCCGCAATAAGCCAGCCGTCTTCTAGTGATGGCAATTGAGATTTTCTTGGTGTTGGTAGAGTTCACAGTTTGGTTTTTCCCGTCGCCTTCCATCCGTCCTACTATCTTTCTCAGAAACTTCGTTTCTTTTAATTCGAGGACTCTTAATGGGATCTTCTCAGATAATGTCATTGACTTTACGTCCCACTATCTAACTCTCTACGGTTTTCGGAGCTCCTTACTTAGAGATATTCACTCTGTTCCGTAGGGGACTGACGGTCTGACTATTGCATTATAACGTCATAATTTGACATTCATCGATAGATGTTCTGAGGCGTACAGTTTTCTGCAGGCATGGTATGCGTTGTCTATTTTGATTCTCTTCTGTTCGACTGTTCGATAGCAACCATTTCACACAAGTCTTCTGAAATCTACTCTCCAAGGTACTTCACAGTTTTGGCTCTTTTCATAAGCTTCGTATTACTGACTTTTATCGTTCTAGGGGCCAGGCTCCTTAGCTAAATGGTTAGCGTGCTGGCCTTTGGCCACAGGGGTCCCGGGTTCGATTCCCGGCAGGGTCTGGAATTTTAACCATCATTGGTTAATTTCGCTGCAGGGGGACTGGGTGTATGTGTTGTCTTCATCATTCATTTCATCCTCATCACAACGCGCAGGTCGCCTACGGGTGTCAAATAGAAAGACCTGCACTTGGCGAGCCGAACTTGTCCTCGGACACTCCCGGCACTAAAAGCCATACGTCATTTCATTTCATCGTTCTAGGAAACTCCTTGATAGTGGTAATGTACTCGGCCTTTCCGACGTTGATCATGAGGCCTGTTTTATCCGTTATTGAATGTTGTTTTTTTAATTGCATTCTTATTATTCTTCTTGTATGTCATTTGCTAGTAAGCTCTGGTCATCTCGAAAGGATAGGCATGGTATCCTTAGGCTTTCTGCTTTGATCCTCACCCTTAATCCGGTGTTCATTGGTAAGAATCTGGTCAATTTCTTGATAATATTTTAAGGTCACATTTAAATAATACGCGTGATACCCCGACTCCTTGCCGCACCACTGTCATGATTGGCAAGCTCTCCCAGCGCTGTCCTCTAAACTTTACTTTCGAAGTGGCGATGTACAGAGTGGCTTTCACCAGCCTATTTATTCCGTCGTTGACTTCTAGTTCCCTTAGCGTGGTATGCCTTCTGGAACTCGACAAAGGTAAGTACCTTCAGTCTGGCTTGTTTTTGGCTATATTGGAGGATGGTCTTTAGGTCTTGTATCTGTTCAGTACAGGATCTGAATGCTCTGAGCCCTACTTGCTGCCGCGTTACATGCCGTTCTAGAAAGTTGGAAAAGATTTTATAGGTGACCGCAAGCAGTGATATTCCTTTGTAATAATACTATTATTATTATTATTATTATTATTATTATTATTATTATTATTATTATTATTATTATTATTATTATTATTATTATTATTATTATTATTGCCCTTATTGACAGTGTTTGAACTCGAAAATATCATGAGGACACAATTTTCACTTCTTTTCCTTCTTCCTATTATCTTCCCAAAATCTCTTCATCCTAGGGCTGTGCTCCTGTTTCCTTTGTCCTGTCCACAATGTTCCTGCCTTCTTTTTCTCATTTACGATAAATTTTGTATTCCTAATTTTGTTTCTGAATTCTTTTCTGTCTCCTATCATTATTATTATTATTATTATTATTATTATTATTATTATTATTATTATTATTATTATTATTATTATTATTATTATTATTATTATTATTATTATTATTATTATTATTATTATTATTATTATTGGCACTAGACTCTTTGATTTTTCCAATCAAAAACAATTGGAATGTATGTCGAGTGCTCAGCCTGAAGGCAGATTTGATCCTCAACAGCTCCGCCATCAGTTGTCATAGATTGACCTAACAGTCTCCCAAGCCCACTGAAATGCACGCACCAACGCAAGGACATTCATGACACGGACTGGCTGCTTAAAGAATGGCGTTAATAGTATCATTCATACCTGGCCAACATGAATAATTCCAAAATTGAAACTTGGATACAATTTAAATTAGTTCTCTCAGACAAATTGCACCAAGCTCCGAAGCGAAATAGTAATAATTGTTATCATAAATTTGAATACAGAAGCACTAGCCTATTTTAAACACTCGCATAAAACTAGAAATGTCTGCCAGCATATATTTGTCTGTTTAACTTTTGTCAGCAGCTTCCTGTTTGTGCAGTCCTTGGAGGACATTCTTTTGCTGCTACATAAATTGTTTCGAGTAGTAAGGTTGGTGGAATTAGCGAGCAGCAGGATGACCAATGGCTGAAAGAAATTCAAAACTTCATCCGATATTAGATAGAACTAAAGCATCTCCTTTCCCAGACCCCTTTGGCAGGTTGCGATCCTGGCTCAGCCTGATGCCGACAGATAAACCCACATGTGGAAGAACTCCTATAGGAAAGAATTCCTCCACCAACTGCAATAGTACTTAGAGAACGTTAAACCAATGACATTGTTTCTTAGATATGAAGCTTCCACGGTACGTAGCGTTTTTTTAGTTCTTCCTCTGCATTGAACCGTTTTGTTGGTTTCTGTATAATTCGTACAGTTTGGCAACGTTTCGAATACCTTGAATTATTCTTTGTCAAAGCGACAGAAATACCACTTAAGGCTGCCAAGGAGGCGGTCACATTACCCCCGTTCGATAACAAGGTTTCAGCCAGTGATATTCGTTCTCAGCTGAGATATTTTGTTATCTCCCATTGGGAAATGGAGTGGCAGGTCACCCCTCTCCCAAAAAACCTGAGAGCGATGAAAGGAACTACGAAGGTATAGGAAACTTCCCTTCAGATTTCACCGATAAAAGCAGTCAGTTGTCTTGGAATCGGCCACGCTATAGCAACGCACTCCTGTTTACTGAAGGGAGAAGCCCCCATGGTGTGTAGTTGCGCCGATTATCTTACCGTTTTACACATCCATATGGAGCGCGTGCTCCTGGCCGATCTGCGCCGTGGTCTAAAATTTCCGAGTACCAGCTCCCTAATCTTACGAGATGACGAGCAGTCACCAGATCTCGTCATCTATTTTTACCGAGCTCGATAGCTGCAGTCGCTTACGTGCGGCCAGTATCCAGTAATTGGGAGATAGTGGGTTCGAGCCCCACTGTCGGCAGCCATGAAGATGGTTTTCCGTGGTTTCCCACTTTCACACCAGGCAAATGCTGGGGCTGTACCTTAATTAAGGCCACGGCCGCTTCCTTCAACTTCCTAGGCCTGTCCTATCCCATCGTCGCCATAAGACATGTATCGGTAAGACGTAAAGCAAATAGCATCTATTTTATGACAGATAGTGGCTTGTTTTATCGTGTATAAAGGTGAGTTTTTACCTGCTTTTAATTTTATTTTATTGTTAAATTAGTTTCATTCTGTTAATTCTGTTTTCGTTTGTTTTGTGTATTTTAATGTTTTTAACTTGAGTGATAACATACGATTGCACTTGAAGGCAATGCCTTATTCTATTTCCATCTACTGCATTTTCTCTGTCATTTTAATAAAAAAATAAGGCATTGTGAATTATATTCACTGATTATTTTAAATACATGATTATTTTACATCTTCTTCCTCTTCTTCTTCTTTATCTGTTTACACTCCAGGGTCAGTTTTCCCTCGGGCTCAGCGAGGGATTCCACCTCTACCGCCTCAAGGGCAGTGTCCTATAGCTTCAGACTCTGGGTCGGGTGATACAACTGGGGAGGATGACCAGTACCTCCCCCAGGCGGCCTCACCTGCTATGCTGAACAGGGGCCTTGCGGGGGTATGAAAAGATTGGAAGGGATAGACAAGGAAGAGGGAAGGAAGCAGCCGTGGCCTTAAGTTAGTTACCATCCCGGTATTTGCCTAGAGGAGAAGTGGGAAACCACACAAAACCACTTCCAGGATGGCTGAGGTGGGAATCGAACCCACCTCTACTCACTCGACCTCCCGAGGCTGAGTGGACCCGTTACAGCTCTCGTACCACTTTTCAAATTTTGTGGCAGAGCCGAGAATCGAACCCGGACACCTCTGGGGGATGGCAGCTAATCACACTAACTACTACACCACAGAGGCGGACCGTTTGACATCATGATTTCTTTTAAATTCTAGCCTGTATATATATTTTTAACTTTAATTATCATCCCATTTCTTTCCACATCGCACCATTAGGGAACGATGACGTAGATGACCAACAAACAGTATCATCATCATCATCATCATCATCAACAACAACAACATCGTCGTTATCTTCGGTGTCATGAAATACCCATACTCGTTCCGAAACTGATTACCCGTTACCGGTTCAATCGAGGGTCAAATTCTTTGATATTCTTGTGTAACAGTACACAACAGGCCAAGCATTCCCAAACTGTGGTCCGCGACTGTAGTCCAAGGGGTTCGCAATAATAATAATAATAATAATAATAATAATGAAGCAAGTGGAGAAGGACCTTTCGGAACTCCACATAAATCAAAACGACATAGCTGATCGGAGTAACTATCATACAACTCTTAAAACTAAATCCTTTGTAACATCCCTCACAGAAGTTACCCACAGACCAAAAGACGAGACCAGGAAATGGTCTGAGGAACGTAAGATTGAATTTAGCCGGAAAATGAAGGACTACTGGGCCATCAGGAAAGCTCGAGGTACCAACAAGAAAACAGCTGCCAAACCAGCCGCTAAGAACACCAATTGTGGCAAACAACGACGATGACTTCAAGAAACAGCTAAAACACAAGCACCGTGGTCCATAGATGGCCCTAACGAATTAAAAAAAAATAATAATGTAACTGTTCGCTCTCCTAAGCTTCTCATTAGAGGAGACGAAAGTTAATACCTGGGGACACATGAATATAAATATAAACTATATGTGACTTGCCCGCAAATTTCCACGCAAATAGAATCAATTATCATTCCATGGTTTCCCATTTCTCTATGTAATGTTTGGGCGCCAGCGTTACAGTTTTAAACAAAAATGTTAAGCAAAATTTATATTTGCTAGCATAGAGACTTATACTTAAATCACAGGGGTAGGATTTTAAATAATTAACCATTAAGTTTCGCTTGAAAAAGGAAATTAACGCAATATAAAATAAAATTAATTTATTAAACAAAAATGAGATGAATCGGAAAAGTTCCTTAAAGCTTGGAAGGATTTTAGAATTTACGTTACTGAAATTAACTATTGCTGGCTTTATCTAATTGAGGCTCGCCAATTACAGCTTCCGTTGAGGTCATCTATCTTCCGTGGTTACTCGTTCCCCTCTTCTCGTTGTAGAATTGGCTCCATGGACATCCTTCCTTCTGTGATGTGATTTAAGCTATCTGGACTAGCACTCCCTAATTGCCTAGTCTTTAAATGAGACATTGGCCCAATACTTGTGAAAATTGATCAGCGTTGATCGTAGGAGGAGAAAATTCAGAGATATGAATTTTTCCATGTTAACAGAAAATCTCAATCAAACTTAGCTATTCTACTGATACAATACAGACTTGTATCAAATTCCGTGGACTTGAACTAAACGTAGTTCTTCGTCCAGAATAATTACTGAATATATCACAAGCCTTAAGCTAGTTTCTCACCCTGGTCCGATAGCATCACAGCAGCTAAGTATCGTGTCGAAGCGACAACTCACTGTACGAAAATAACTATGTCTCGAAGCGACCACTCACTGTCTCAAAAATAATAAAGTATGTGGTTATGTGTGTCCGCGCTAGATAATATACCCGGGCTCTCCCCACTCTTGGTAACAGCTCAATGCCAAATCTCAATACAACGAAGCATCTGATTCGTAGATCGCATTATCATCTCCCTCTCCTCAATCTTCACAAGTAACCAGTAGGCGTGGCGATGATGTAGTATCCTAGCTTGCTAGCTTCGCGCGCGGGTCGCTGAATACTACCTTTGCTCATGAGTTAAACCCGTGAGTCATCCTACTTCCCCGTTTCAAGAATACTTTTCCGTGTACACAAGTATGAGATGAAATGACACCAACTCTGTCTCAACATTGACCATATATACAGTACATAACGAATTCCTATCCTTCATAATAAATTATGTTCTAATATATACAATATGATTCCAAAAGTCTTATTTACACATGATTGAAGTTAAATTAATATCTCCTTTCGAATAATTTCCGATGGCGGACAATCTTGATATCTGGTGATATCGCGTAAAAGGACTGAACACTAAATTAGTATGGCTGGAGAAGCCTGGACGGTTACAATAGTAATAATATTGATAATAATAAGAATAATAATAATAAGAAGAAGAAGAATGTTATTGCACACACACACGCATTCACAGAGAATTATACTAAATTTACGAACTATGCCTTCGCTGTTTAATAAGTTACATATATTACATGTAACTCTTACGTCGGCCGATAGATGGCACATGTTAGCAACGGAAAAAAGAAGAAATAATACAAGGCAGTGTAAGTGATGTAATTATGAGACACTTGGTATTGCTAGTATCCACACTCGGACAATATTTTCCGCCTCTGGTTGAGAAAAATCTCGTTGATCAGAATTTCCTTCTTCGAAACTGAACATGAACTGCCATCCCTTGAAGAAGATCAACTAGCCGAAGTATCTTGGCAGAGAGAAAGTGCAAAATAAATTGAAGAATGATATGGGTTGGGAATCAGCTGGAGTGGCATGTTTATCTCCAGGAAGTTCCGTGAATGTATCACAACTCGTCGTCTCTGATCGACGTCTGAGTCCATGATATTCCCTATACCCTACAATTTCGAGAAAGGAAATACTGAGTTTAATGCCTTTCATGACAACACACTGTGGCCGTATCGGCTATACACATATTTAATTAAAATTGATTTAGGCGGTGGAAATTTTTTTTCAAGCTCCCTTGTCCATAATAGAGTAAAGTTGCATTACGTTGCATTTGGCGCCCAACGTGGGGCATTTTTGGCGTGGGTGGTATGGTTGCAATACCTGTGTGAGTGTACCTTTTATGCTCTCACAGAAATGAAAACGAATTACAGAAAATGAGTTAATGTAGAGGATGATCTTCGGTTCGAGTTACTACCCTTGTAAAGCGCTTGGTCTTCGGAAAACAGCACCACTGATCCAACAAACACAACAAGTAACTTTTTCATGTAAGTTCCCAGATCCAGACTCTTGTAATTATAAGCCAACTGCCACATTGTTTCATAATTTCAGCCCATTTACAAAGTGCCTTTATATAAATGAGGCAAAATTAAACTTTCAAAGGAAGTAAACATTAGTCCTAAATTACACGAATGAAGTCAAACATGGTATCGTTACAATTTTTTTACTGAATGCATTATTATGTTTTGTGGCTAAGAGGTACTTGGACATGCCTGCTATATGTTCAGGGGTCACCTGAGACAAAATGTTTGGGAGAACTTTCAATAGGCGATTTGAGAAGTCCGTGTTTCAGTCGCCTTGATAAAGAATACAGCAATGTGTTCGAAACGTCGCCAAACTGTACGGAATGTAATTTACAGGAATCACCACCACGGTGCAACCCGGAAGAAGAACTAAATAACATTGTTCTTTATGAAATACTATAAACGTTACTAGTCACAGGTTCGATTAAATGACTTATTTCCCAACGCGTTCCTGAGACCTACCCCCATCAATTTAATCGTTAGGTGGTGAAATCGGTGTCATCTAATGGTTACTCTACTTGTTACAGAACTGTTTTCAAAGAATATTATACTAATTGCGTTTAAGAGTAGAGGACCAACCAGATAAGTTAGTTCACAATAAACTACATCACTAACACAGCCCTAGAGATAAAACTGAATCGGTTATTTGAGAATGCACATGCGTCCACTACTACTAGTTTTGAGAAAAGTGAAACAAACTGCCCGAAGCTTCTAATGTTTGGAATTTGTGTTTTCTTTTTATACCAATTATTTATCAAATCTTTTAAAAAATATTTTGAAAAATAAGTTTTTAAAAATGAGTGATATATGGACTGAGCATTACTGGACATATGTAATTTTTTAAATAAATAAACTTTGCTAACAAAAACGTAAAAGATTGTTTAATGTTTAAAAACATTTAGACATACTTTAATCATGCAATTAAGTTTCATATTTAAATTTCCCTCCATTAAAGTCAAAATACAGAACATTTTCCAACAATGTCAGTCTTAACAAAATCTGCCCTGTTAACAATAATGCCAAGAGAATGTCGCGTCATGCCTGTTATTCAAGTTCCTCAGATATACATATACCTGCCTATTAAAAATGGGCGAGGAGAACATTTTGAAGGTCCCAGTAAAACACTTATAATGAGGAGGAAATGTATGCTTTCTCTTCGAAAACGTACTTCTTCCGGAAATGGATATGTGCGGTTTCTGAAATAACCGATTCACTTAGTCTCTTACTAAAATTATCTTCGATATCATGGTAACCAAGGGCAGGTCTGCCTAGTCCCTCCTCAAATTACGAAAAATTAATGTATTTTTAAGACAGAAAAAGAAGGCAAATTTCTCAATTTAATCTTTAATGTTAACATTAAAGCACAGCAGCCCGAAATGGTCTATTTTGTTATGCAATTGAGTATGCGTGAAAACCTCAGCGATCTTGAAGAACGTAACATTTATGTCGTAATTCTAAACCACTTACCTAAAATCACTTTCTTCTTAGCCTTGTTTGGTTAGCGCACATCCAAAAATGGTTTGATGAGTCAGAAAGTGTGATAGAATATTACTAGTTCTATCAAGTCAGCTTACCTGAAACAGAAGAGAAAATAGTTAAGTAGAACGTCGTGTAATCATATTGAACATTTCACAAACTTGATAACAATATTTTTTGGCTAGTTGTTTGCAGGTTTTCAGTGACACAATAATAGGAAAGGTCAAGTATTGAGAAAATAACAGCCGTGGCTTTAAATTAAGGTACAGCTTGGTGTGAAAGTAGGAAACTACGGAAAATAATCTTCAGGGTTGCGGACAGGTGGGTCGAACCCACTATCAACCGAATACAAGCTGATAGCTACGTGACCCAAACCGCTCGGCTACTTGCTCGGTCTTCCGGTATCTTGTCGATTGCTTGTTACGCCGCATTGCAATTGTCATCAGGGTGAAAGGTAGGGGGTGTTACACGTAACTAGTCATGTATCTCTAATTCAATTGCTCATCGGTGTAATTAATTAGCAGTATAATAACATGCGATCTGTATTCAGCTTTTCCTGCCAGCTAATAATCACTAATTTTGCTTTGAAGTGAGTGTGCACGCTTGCTGTCTTGTTTCGCCAGTCGCTCCCGCAACTGCGCATTATATAAAAGGTGATCAAAACGTTTCCGTTCGACGCCGTACAGTCCTGAATAGGGATGCCAATAGGTGAAATCGCCGTGAGCATTAAGGCACTCATCCCACCGACGCACCAGGCTGAAGATCTCCGTGTGGTAAAACAGCGTTTCCTGATGCGTGAAGAAGTCCGTAATCGCCTGCTGCACATCCCCGTCCGACGCGAAGCGTCGAAACTTCAAGGCCTTTTTGATGTGACTGAAACTGATGTCGAGATCCATTGTTAGCGCACGAATGGTTATGCTCCGGTCCACCCTAATTGCTTGATCCACCGCGCGCTTGTTGTTGTTCGTAACGGATGAGGCTGGCCTCGCAGATCGACCGGCGTCTTATGTCAAAACGCGACCAGCGTGGAACTTGGTACACCTTTCCACAACAGTGATTTTCGACAGACATGCTGCCCCATATACAGTCTTCATTCTCCGAAGGATGTCCAGCCGTGTTTGTCCTTCGGCAGCCAAGAACTGTATAAGAGCACGCTGGTCCTGTTTGGACGCATTTAACGCACCTCAGCACGACACGACCGCCATACTAATCCCTTTGACTACCTGTCCTTGCTTATTGCTTATATACCCGCATCGGAGTCGCGGTACGTTGAATGTCCGCTTCAGCAACTCCCTCAAACGGAAACTTTTTGATCACGCCTTATATTTCAACAAACATCAGCGCTCTCACTTGCTAGCCGTAAAGACTAATAAAACATTCCTAGTGGGCAGCCCTCATGCTTGGCCCAGGGTAAATGTGGGCTCTCTGGGCTGAGAGTGAGCTCCAAAAGAGAGAAATGGCGACTGAGTCGAGAAGAGACGGAGGGGAGTGTGATGAATTGATGACACACTTTACTGCAAGTAAGCAACTTCATTTTCCGTTTCAAAATTTAATCACTAAGTTTTACAATATTTAAAATTCTTCCACCGTTTTGATACGTTTTTTGCCTCCAGGGTCGCAATAGAATTGGAGTCTACCATAGCAAGGTAAAGAACTTTTTTTTATACTTTTAGTTATCATGTAAAGACACATGTTTTTTTAAACAAATTTCCATTTCCTTATTTTATTTCATTTCAGAAATTGAAACGAAGCTCTCTTCACAAATATTGTTCAGCAATCAGCTTCAAAGTTCCACGTTAGACTCAATCAAAGGCACCATAAGCAAACTCATAATATATAACAACTTACCTGGAAGGAACAGAAGATAAAAAATTCAATAATTTGAACAGTGTTACGAAGTCAAATATTTTTTTAAACTTTTAACAGCAAACAGACTTTTTTAATGTAACAAAATGAGATTTTTAACAACTATTCAAATGAATAGACATAGTTTTTAAGCTGACCAACTATGTAATCATCCGCTCTCACATTATTAACACACTAACCCTACATTGTTTTTAATTTAATTGGTAATTTCAGTAGTTTTTAAATGAATCAATGTACCGTACCTGCAAATTAATGTATTTTAAATGTTAGCAATTCACCTAAGCTACAATAACAGCTGAGGATGTTCCTAAATAAGGAACGAAACATGTACTGTTGACAAATAAAATTTTTTTGCCAAAGGCAAAAAAAGTATCAAAACGGTGGAAGAATTTTAAATATTGCAAAACTTAGTGACACACTTTATGAAACATAGAAACAATTCGAGAATTACAAAACTCGGGAGGTGCACCGTACCCCATCAGTAGTTATTTTTTAATTTGCTCCAAGTCACACCGATACAGATAGATCTTTTGACGGCGATGGGATAGGAAAGGGCCAGCAGAGGGAAGGAAGCGAAAGTTGCCTTCATTAATGTACAGCCCCAGCATTTTCCCGGTGTAAAAATGGGAAAACACGGAAAACCACTTTCACGCGGCCACTTGCTCGGTGCCCAATAGTAGTAGTAGTAATAAACGGTCTGTCACTTTTAGACAATAGGAGCTGCCTGACCGAGGCGGTTAATGCGTGCTCGCTTCACTAGGAAGGATGTGGGTTCGATTTCCCGCCAGGAATTCAAAAATATAAGAAATGAGATTTTCACTTTCCGAGGTGCATCTGGCTTACTCAGCCTAAACTAAGAGTGAGTACCAGGTTAATTCCTGGGAGCAAAAGCGGCCGAGCCTAGAGCTAACCACTCTACTCCACCAAGTGCCCAGGTTACAGATAGTTGCAGCCTTTATCTTCCACCCCTCCAAGTGACTTCATGGACTGTATGAAGATGACCTTGCTTTTCTTTTCCCTCTGCACTGCTAGATAGTGTCTTGGAAAGGCGTGCCAGTCCAAATGACGAGGTCAATGTCATGCTGTGGGTGAAACACACACACATACACGACGTAATAACCCAAAAGGTTCTTATTTCTGTGATATTTTATACTGGGTCGTCGGACACGACGTGAGCCGGGTATATGAGTTTTGGACGGTTGATCATACTGATAAGTAATATGAAAGAAATAATTCAGTATCCCATACTGTTGTAATTTTATCAGTTGCTGAAGTTAGCCAATCAGATTGCTCTGGGCTTTGCGAGGCGGGGTTGCTAAATCTGTACGATGCTTAATGCCAGCTTCAGAGCACTAATCGAATAAAAACAACTTTGCCAGATTTTTTCTCGGTTTTTACAAGTTGCTTTACGTCGCAAGGACACAAGTCTTACGACGACAGTGGAACAGGAAAGGTCTAGGAGTGGGAAGGAATCAGCCGTGGCTTTAATTAGGGTACAGCCCCAGCATTTGTCTGGTGTAAAAATGGAAAACTATCTTCAGGGCTGCCGACGGTGGGGTTCGAACCCACTATCTCCCGAAAACTGGCTACTGGCCGGACTTAAGCAACTGCAGCTATCGAGCTCGGTAGGGAGAGGTTTCAGTACGAACCTCCGAGTTGACAGGATCGCACAGTGACTACGGTGACACCGGGCGAAACCCACGGTGTGTTTGTATTTGATACTGATTTCTTTGCATGGCTCTCAAGTCGGTGCAAATTTACCAACACAGCCTAGCAAAGCCCATTTGAATTCGCCCGCGAAGCGATGTGATTGGCTAACTTCAGCAACTGAAAAAATGACAACTGCACGAGATATGGAATTATTTTGTTGAAAATTTATTCATCAGCATGACCAACCCTTTATCCCTCATATACCCGATTCTTGTGGTTTCCAACCACCCTGTGTGTGGCTGTAAAAGCCTTAATTAGTAAATCACATTTATTTGCTCATAAAGTGAAAAATAGTGCCATTTATTACCAGGTGCATTTCTAGCAATGCTTGCTAGCTGTTCTTCAACTATTATTCCATGTTTGCTATGTACTTCTTTTCGGCTCTATGTTACGGAAAAGAAAAGAAGCAGAAAAACAAGTTCAGCTCATTTAAAAATGCTCAAGTGAGATGGTCTTTCCCTCTTTCTTAATCTGTTTACCCTCCATGGTTGGATTTTCCCTCGGATTCAGCGAGGGAGCACACTTCTACCGCCTCGAGGGCAGTGTCCTGGAGCGTGAGCTATTTCGTCTTGGAAACAACTGGGACGGAGGACCAATATCTCGCCCAGGCGGTCTCACCTGGTATGCTGAACAGGGACCTTGTGGGAGGATGGGAAGATTGGGGGGGGGGGACAAGGAAGAAGAAAGGAAGCGGCCGTGGACTTAAGTTAGGTATCAACGTGGCAATTGTCTGGAGGAAAAGTGAGAAACCACGGAAAACCACTTCGAGGATGGCTGAGGAGGGAATCGAAACCCCTCTACTCACTTGACCTTCCGAGGCTGAATAGACACCGTTCCAGTCCTCGTGCCTCTTTTCAAATTTCTTGGCAGAGCTGGGAATCGAACCCGGGCCTTCAGAGGTGGCAGCTAATCACACTAACCACTGCACCGAAGAGGCGGACCAAGTGAAATGGAGCAATAACAATATCTGAGTACAGTACAATACATGGTAGGTCAGTCTCCATCGTCTTTCACTGTTTAATAACTAATTGTATATTGAAATATCTCCCCTAATTTCCCGAAAGTTCAAATTTTCTCTCCGTTGCCTCTGTCTTGGTCCTTTCCACCTCAAACTCTGGAGGCTAAATCGTATCCTTTACATTCTCTCATATCTCTGCTTTAAAAGTTCGGGGTTGCTAAAATGCTTACAAGTTACTGCGTCGCAGGCTGCAAATCCAATTTAAATGCAGACGACTAATACTCTCCGGTATATTGGTTTCCAATCGATAAAGCTCCGAGACCCTCATGGTTAAAGAAAAAAGTAATAACAGCCGTATACTAGAGGGTGTTGGAATAGCTTCTCTCAAGATACCGCCGTAAAATAAACTTGACCAGGAACTGAGACTCTTTTACCCTAAAATGGAACATTTTTTCGACCTGCAGATTGTCATTTATTCCAAAAGGAAGGTGGGGAATACTTACCGGCCGACGACTGATAATAGAGTTCAAAAAAGGTCAATTCTCCTCATATCACGAATATTTTCCACTTCCACATTTTATTTATTTATTTATTTATTTATTTATTTATTTATTTATTTATTTATTTATTTATTTATTTATTTATTTATTTATTTATTTATTTATTTATTTATTTATTTATTTATTTATTTATTCACGAAGAGATATTTAAGGAGATCAGCAATCCACCAGATGCAACTCTTCTACAGTCCTCACTTAACGTCCTCTCGAACTGGTGCCGTGCTTGCAAACTTATCCCCAATCCACAAGAATGCAGCCACATTACCACAACACTACGTAAATCTCGTAAATCTCCTCTCCCGACATCATATTACCAACTCGACAAGACAGTCGCCGTAGTTCCCAACAGTGTGACTTAGGTGTATTATTATTATTATTATTATTATTATTATTATTATTATTATTATTATTATTATTATTATTATTATTATTATTTACAAGCGAATGGACCACTAAGGACGCTACAACTTAATTTCTTTCTCTACGTGCGGAGTTTTCTCTGTGTCAATACTCCTTTATGTGTTCGCTGGCCTGCTTTCGTTGTTCATCTGTCCAGGCTCTTCCGCTCTTCTTAGTTCTTCCTGCGGCTTGAACACCTTTCAAATTCTTCACTGTGTTCCTAAACTTATTCCTTTCTAACAGCTGGTCTTCCAAGAAGCTTAACCTTTCCATATCCTTCTTCGTTTCCTTATTATTCAATACAAATTTCAATTCAACAACCACATAGGAATACATACAATCAAGGCTATGAAATTATTAGGTATTCTCTACCACCACAAAGAAACTTCTGTTCCTTCTAATCCTATCCCTTTTCGTCACTTCTTCCTCACGATCATTCAACCTCTCTTGAACTACTGCTCTCCGATTTGGACAACAGCTTCCCCCTCCAATATTTACCAGTTAGACAGAGCAATGTCTTTCTTTGCTGCAATTGTTAGGAACAGAAACCCCAAGCTCAGAAATATGTCTACGCAGCAGGTATTAAGGGCAATAAATGTGTCACCGCTGCACATCAAGTGACAGGTAGCTGACCTGAATTTCCACCACGGGATCGTAAATGGGCATTACCGCTAGGAACATCTTGTCTCCCTCTTCCCTCTCCGTGTTCCTTCCCGCTTGACCAGAATCAAAGACCTTCTTCACATTCCCCACACTCGGCACTTAATACTTCAACGATCTTCCCTAATCCGCCTCCCAACTCTCTTTAACACTATCAATAGGAGACAAGAGCTTCGTAGAGCATCAAATAGAAGCATATTCGAGAAGGGTGTAAATAGTCTCTTGAGGATAAGTTGATGTGAAGTGGTAATACAGCCATCTTGACTCGCGACGACTTGGCTATGAACATATACGTTCTCGTGGTTTTCCATTTGGAGAGCTGTTATTAGTTGGCTGTGTACCTGATCTTGTAAATGAAAATGAAATGGCGTATGGCTTTTAGTGCCGAAGTGTTCGAGGACAAGTTCGGCTCGCCAGGTGCAGGTCTTTTGATTTGACTCCCCCAGGCGACCTGCGTGTCATGATGGGGATGAAATGATGATGAAGACGTGCCCCCGTGCCAGCGAAATTAACCAATGATGATCAAAATTCCCGACCCTGCCGGGAATCGAACCCGAGACCCCTGTGACCAAAGGCCAGCACACTAACCATTTAGCCATGGAGCTGGACAACCTGATCTTGTTATCTTTTGTTATGTTTGTTATATTTCATCATGAAAGTATCTTCTTTTACTACCGCTTTTCCCAGACTTGTGGGGTCGCGGGAGCGAACAGTGTCGCATATGTGGATTTGGCCCTGTTTTACGCCCGAATGCCTTTCCTGACGCCAGTCCTATATGAAGGAATGCAATCACTATTGCGTGTTTTTGTGGTGGTTGGTAGTGTGGTGTGTTGTGTTGTGTGAATATGAAGAGGAGAGTTTTGGGACATACATAAACACCCAGTCCCCGAGCCAGAAGAATTAATCAGGAGCGATTGAAATCCCCGATCCGGCGGGAAATCGCACCCGGGGCCCTCTGAACCGAAGGACTGAACGCTGACCATTCAGCCAAGGAGTCCTACTTATCATGGAAGTTTATATTTGTTAAATAGTATGTTGAGAGTACAAGTGAATTTTCCTTCGGGAAAATTATATGATCTGACTGGTTAAATTTAGCAGCTGATAAAATGACAACAGTGCGAGATATCGAATTATTTTCTTCGAATTATTCCTCCACATGACCAACCATCTAAATCTTATACACTCAGTTCTCGTTGTTTGCGACCACCCTGTATGCATCTGTAATGGCCATCCATCGTATCTTCGCTGCACACATTTTGTATCGGTAATTTTCCGACGCAAATTTTCAGGTGACACCCAGCCATAAGACACATTTATGTCAAAAGAATATTTTTAATTTACATATCAGTGAATACGTCGATTTTCAGTACCGTCTTAAATATTTTATTGCTATGAAACATGTAAAACTATTTGCTATACTATATTTCTTACTCCTCATTGGTTTGTAAGTCAGTTTGGAGCGATCTATAAATAAAGCTATAATAATGAAAATAAACGTGAATTAATGATGCACTTCCAGGCATCTCAGAAACTTACAACTTGGTGCCAGAGAACTTGGTCCATAGAATAAAAAATAGTCGACATTCTCTGAGAGGGAGGGGGTTTCAAATTTGGGGCTTGGCATAAGAACGCAGTCGGATATATTTATCCAGAGCGATAATATATAGGTTTCATGGGAATAAAAACTTTCAGGAAAAAACGAATTTATACCCCCTTCCTCAAATCAAGATGGCGGCACAATCTGCTAGACCAGCTAGAAAATTGAAATTTGGCGAAATTATAGCTTTTTGCCTGTTGCCGACAGGAAAATTGCGAGATGTTAAAATTTTTCACATTTTACCCCCGAAAAATATCGAAATATGGAGGCAATTTTAAAGACGATGCAGACCTTCCTTTCGAGGTATTTGGTGGCTAAACGGTAAGTCATATAACAAAACGGATGGCACAATCTTTGTTCAATTTGGAGTGATCTACAACTTTTATCTTATGACTTTTTGTCGTATCTCTCTCCCTTATACGTTATATTTGGCTGTATTCCTCGACTGTACATAAATGTTGGTTTTTTTTTACCCGTGTATTTTATAGTTTGGAGATTTGTATCGGAGAAGGAGATGTGTGGTGATTTTGAGAGGGTTGGTGGCTGTGGGCTATGCTAGGAAATGTCCCAGCATTCACCTTAGTGCAGGAGAATGCAAAACCACGGAAAATAATTCTCAGGACAGCCGACGGTGGGGACCAGCCCATCTCCGTCTCCCGAAAACTGTAGTGTGGAGCCACGGTAGAGCCGTGGCCACCCCCCTCGGCTCGGTTGGCCGCTCGGAGTGCAGAGCTGTTGGACCACGGACCAGCCGTGGCCACTTGTAGGCAGAGACCCTCTCTACATCCGCCCACCTTGCAGATCTAAAACTAATCAGTTGCCATAATATATTTCCAGATTATCTCGTTACTTGCGGTTTCTTCATTGATACACAATTCTGCGCCTGGATGTCATTCAAAATGTGTTTGAAGAAGGTATTTCTAGGCGTTCTCCTTGGATGTCTTCCTTCAATAAAGCCTTCTGCCACAGTTCTCACCTGGAGTTTGACGTATTTTCTCTCCACGGCACATTTATCGTCTTATGATAACACCACATTTCGAAAGTTTTGAATAAGTTCTTTCCATGTTTTAAATTACTGTCCATGTTTGAGAAGCATAAAGTGCGACACTCCTTAAAAATGCATGGAGCCTTTCAGTCAGAGAGAGAGACTAAGGTGACTGGTATGCAGTAATCTCAGTGGCGTATCCTGGAATCTCCACTGAGGCATGCAACTAGTAACCATGCAGTTAACACAATGTATTAAGTAAATTTCAATTCTACTCACCCTAATTACATGTAGGTGAACTCGAGCCAAACAGTTTTACTGTAAGTTTCTGGATTGAACGTGCGTACACAATTCTTGTTTTCTGTTTTTAAATTTACGAGGGTCCGCCTCTGTGGTGTAGTAGTTAGTGTAATTAGCTGCAACCCCCGGAGGCCCGAGTTCGCTTCCCGGTTCTGCCACGAAATTTGAAAAGGGGTACGAGGGCTGGAACGGGGTCCACTCAGCCTCCGGAGGTCAACTGTGTAGAGGTGGGTTCTATTCCCACCTCAGCCATCCTGGAAGTGGTTTTCCGTGGTTTCCCACTTCTCCTCCAGGCAAATGCCGGGATGGTACCTAACTTCAGGCCACGGCCGCTTCCTTCCCCCTTCCTTGTCTATCCCTTCCAATCTTCCCATCCCCCGCAAGGCCCCTGTTCAGCATAGCAGGTGAGGCAGCCTGGGCGAGGTACTGGTCATCCTCCCCAGTTGTATCCCCCGACCCAGAGTCTGAAGCTCCAGGACACTGCCCTTGAGGCGGTAGAGGAAGGATCCCTCGCTGAGTCCGAGGGAAAAGCCAACCCTGGAGGGTAAGCAGATTAAGAAGAAGAAGAAGAAATTTACGAGGGAAGGTAGAGGTCTCGCGGCTTTAACTATTTGAATCTTTTCATCAAACGAACGGCCAGTAAATGGCTTTTCAAACTGATTTACAATTATATCCGTTTTAGACTCATCCATCGTTAATACCACATGTGCGCAAGATATAATAAAACACCGAAAACGACGAATAGCACAGGAACAGCACACACAGAATGAACTCACTAGTTAGCCACAACTCAAGCACGGGAGGTAAGTCACCCCAGTGGCATTGGTCAGTTTCGTCACGTTGGGTTCTCGCTGGGGGGTAATCTGTGTGTCCCGTTCGCTGTAAACATGTCGACTTTCTCCAAGTTGCTAACAGATGACAGAGGGTGGCACGGGTATGGGGTGACAAATTCTGATCAAGTTTCAATTGCAGCGACATCGTTCGGAGGGTTTCAGAACTACGTCTGCCACTGAATGCAATTTTAAGATTGAATGCCTTACATCCTTAACTCCTCCATTTGCTGTCTCTTTCTTCCGAGAGTGGAGTAGACGGCGAGACTACACCAGCACCACACGTAATCAAGTAACGGAACTAGTACAGTTGCGCGGACCTTTTGCACTTCTGAGAGATGAAATCGTTAATATTTGACCTGAAACAACCTAAAATCGTAAATCAGACAGTTCTTTGTGTTATCATAACGCCTGCAATGAATGCCTTGCATTCAAGGAGAATACGCCCCTGAGTAATCTCCTCTTATATACAAAAGATGTTTTGGACTGAGCAATACGGCATTGAACTTCAGCGGTGCGCTTCTCGTGCACTGGGAATCCTCTGACCTACTAAGCGAAAGACATGACTCGTTCCATACTTCAGTCATCAGTATTTAAGCGAAGAGGTGTTGGGAATTGCGAAACTGTCATGAATTTGGACTTCTAATTATTTATTTTCATACCGTACTTCTGAATTGCTGATGCAGGTAGATGCAAGGTAGATGAGATCCCTGCTTGAATTGCCTGATCACCTGAAAGTTTAATTACTTGCATGAGCATGTTATTTTATTTTTATTTCTTTACTCCTAGTATTGTGACTTCTAGAGCTTCCTATCTCCTGTGGGTGGGGGTGGTCAAATACGACCGCATTATCGCCTGTCTGTGGTAAAAGGCGACTGAAGGGGAATCCAGAGGCTTTGGTCTTGAGAGTGTGGGTTAGCAACCACGAGTCTGGCATTATTTCCACTTAACATCATCAGGATCTTAATTTTCATCTTCCCTTGGTCAACTCGTATTCTCTTTAGACCCTGGCAGTATTAGGTTGGCGAGACCTAGTGAGTCATTCATTTTCACGCCTTTCGTGGCCCTTCCTTTTTCTTTGCCGAAACCTTCAGTCTTCAAAGATTCGGACATCTTCCATTTTCCTTCTGATTAGTGTTAATAGAGGAGGGTTACCCAGTTAAACTTTCACTTTAAACAATAATCACCACCACTACCCTAGAGCTCTTACTATTATAAACTCATCAAAATCATTAAACTGAGTTAGTGAGAGAGAGATAGCATCCCTGTCTTACTTTTATTTATTTATTTATTTATTTATTTAATTTATTTATTTATTTATTTATTTATTTATTTATATACACTGACTGACAGAGCAAATGCAACACCAAGAAGGAGTGGTCAGAACTTTATGCCAATTGCAGGGTAGACTGACGTCACAAAGGTATGCTCATGATGTGAAATGCGCCGCTGTGCTGCGCACGTAGCGAACGATAAATGGGACACGGCGTTGGCGAATGGCCCACTTCGTACCGTGATTTCTCAGCCGACAGTCATTGTAGAACGTGTTGTCGTGTGCCACCGGACACGTGTATAGCTAATAATGCCAGGCCGCCGTCAACGGAGGCATTTCCAGCAGACAGACGACTTTACGAGGGGTATGGTGATCGGGCTGAGAAGGGCAGGTTGGTCGCTTCGTCAAATCGCAGCCGATACCCATAGGGATGTGTCCACGGTGCAGCGCCTGTGGCGAAGATGGTTGGCGCAGGGACATGTGGCACGTGCGAGGGGTCCAGGCGCAGCCCGAGTGACGTGAGCACGCGAGGATCGGCGCATCCGCCGCCAAGCGGTGGCAGCCCCGCACGCCACGTCAACCGCCATTCTTCAGCATGTGCAAGACACCCTGGCTGTTCCAATATCGACCAGAACAATTTCCCGTCGATTGGTTGAAGGAGGCCTGCACCCCCGGCGTCCGCTCAGAAGACTACCATTGACTCCACAGCATAGACGTGCACGCCTGGCATGGTGCCGGGCTAGAGCGACTTGGATGAGGGAATGGCGGAACGTCGTGTTCTCCGATGAGTCACGCTTCTGTTCTGTCAGTGATAGTCACCGCAGACGAGTGTGGCGTCGGCGTGGAGAAAGGTCAAATCCGGCAGTAACTGTGGAGCGCCCTACCGCTAGACAACGCGGCATCATGGTTTGGGGCGCTATTACGTATGTTTCCACGTTACCTCTAGTGCGTATTCAAGGCACGTTAAATGCCCACCGCTACGTGCAGCATGTGCTGCGGCCGGTGGCACTCCCGTACCTTCAGGGGCTGCCCAATGCTCTGTTTCAGCAGGATAATGCCCGCCCACACACTGCTCGCATCTCCCAACAGGCTCTACGAGGTGTACAGATGCTTCCGTGGCCAGCGTACTCTCCGGATCTCTCACCAATCGAACACGTGTGGGATCTCATTGGACGCCGTTTGCAAACTCTGCCCCAGCCTCGTACGGACGACCAACTGTGGCAAAATGTTGACAGAGAATGGAGAACCATCCCTCAGGACACCATCCGCACTCTTATTGACTCTGTACCTCGACGTGTTTCTGCGTGCATCGCCGCTCGCGGTAGTCCTACATCCTACTGAGTCGATGCCGTGCGCATTGTGTAACCTGCATATCGGTTTGAAATAAACATCAATTATTCGTCCGTGCCGTCTCTGTTTTTTTCCCAACTTTCATCCCTTTCGAACCACTCCTTCTTGGTGTTGCATTTGCTAGTCAGTCAGTGTATATATACAGGGTGTTAGGTGTATACGTGCAGATATTTCTTGTAGCAATAGAGAACGATGTGACGAACCACCACATATCAAACTTTTAGTAATCAGCGGAAGTTATTTTCGAAAGCAAAGGGGTACGATGTTTTTAGAATAGGTAGTATGCTTTGTTCTGTGAATGAATAGCTTTCCGTTGATAACAGGCAAGTCACGCGCCACCCGTGCCAAACCGGTTTCTGTTTATGTTTCAGAGCAAATGTACTACTGTCACGAGATGTTACGTAATATACTTGCCAAACTGGTTTTATGTTTACGAGCAACTGAACTACGATAACAGCTGAAGGCTGCTACCGGTGTACGTACCTACATTTCGTGCTTCCTGCCGGGCTGTATGGCTCAGACGGTTGAGGTGGTGGCTTTTTTACTCCAACCTCGCAGGTTCGAACCTGGCCCAGTCCGGTGGTATTTGAATGTGCTCAAATACGTCACAGTCGTGCCGGTAGATTTAGTGACACGTAAATAGAACCCCTGCGAGACCTCATCGTCTCCGAAAACCGTAAACGTAACGCAAATACCATTATTATTATTATTATTATTATTATTATTATTATTATTATTATTATTATTATTATTATTATTATTATTATTATTATTATTATTATTATTGACTACTCGCCAATAATGTCTGCCCAGAAAATACTTCTCATCGTTTATAACTATGGATCTCGACAGTTGTATAATGTCCTAAATATGATGATTTTCAAAATTGGCTTTACGTCGCACCGACACAGATAGGTCTTATGGTGACGATGGGACAGAAAAGGTGTAGAAGTGAGAAGGAAGCGTTCGTGGCCTTAATAAAGGTTCAGCTCCAGCATTTTCCTGATGTGAAAATGGGAAACCACGGAGAACCATCTTCAGGGCTGTCGACAGTGGAGTTCGAACCCAGTATCTCCCCAATGAAAGTTCACAATTTCGCGCCCCTAACCACACGACCAACGTATTCCAAGCTCTAATGCCGGGCTGAGTACCTCGGACGATAGTTCGCTGGTATTCTGATCCCATCTTGGCAGGTTCGATGGAGGCTCAATTCGGGGGTATTTGAAGGTGCTGAAATACGCCAGTTTCGTGTCTGTAGATTTACTTGCATTAAAAAAGTCCTGCGGTACAACATTCCGGCGCCTCGGCGTCTCCAAAATCCGTCAAAGTAATTATTAGGACGTAAAAAATTACATTATTATTTCGTGCTTACAATCGAAAAATATGTGTGTAATGGTAAAATAAAGTAGAACATACTGCTTCCTTTGCAGTGCTTAATAAATTTATCAAAATAAAAGTGGCCAGTCTGAGTTGCTCAGACGGTTAAAGCACTGGTTTCTTGGTTCCAACTTAGCAGGCTCGATCTTGGGTCAATCCGGTGGTATTCGAAGGTGTCGGTAGATTTACTGGCACGTAAAAAGAACTCCTGTTGGACTAAATTACAGCGCCTCCAAAAACAGTACGAGTAGTTAGTGGGACGTAAAGCAAATAACATTACCGGTATTATTATTATTATTATTATTATTATTATTATTATTATTATTATTGTTATTATTATTATTATTCAGTCTTATTATTATTGCTACTACTCATATTGAACTACTTCTTATTACTCTTTTCCTCGTCTGATTATTATTATTATTATTATTATTATTATTATTATTATTATTCACCTGTTCATATTTTCGTCTTATTCCTCTTTTTACTCTCCTTTTTAAGTCGTATACTTGTTATTCATATTTGATATTTTGTTATTAATATTATTGTTATTTTTATATTATTATTGTTATTTTTATTATTTAGATTTAGTTTATTTCGTTTATTTATAACTTCTCTTTAGCTTCACTTGACACAATACATTTTCCGTCTTTAATTCACCTTTTGTGTCGTGTGCCAGTGTACATCTATGTTTCTGTCTGTGCTTCAAGACAGTGTTGCAAGATCTGTGTTTGTTTTCCCAGCCCGGATTGCGTTTCGTTTCTCATGTGTCACAATTACATCTTACGTTCTGTTACATGTTTAAGTTTGACCTTGTGATACATCACCTTTAATCTGCTCTGTAGCCTTTAAGAGTGTAGCATGGTCAATGACCTCAGTGCTTGTTTTGTTCACATAACTGGACTAAGAACTCGTCTCAATCGGCCCAGCAAGTTCAAGGCCAACCACTTCTCTCTGTTTGTTTGTTTATTTACCAATGTATGTATGTATGTCAACATTGTACTATGTCAACATCGTACCATGAAAATTTACTCAATAAACGGGGTGTTTGGGGGGACCTCTGTCCTGGGTGGGGTGCTCTGCGGACCTCCTCTGGGGTCCGTGTTGTTGCTGCGGTTATCTCTCTGCGCGGTCAGGTATTTACTAACAGGGCCGATGACCTCGATGTTAGGCCCCTTTAAACAACAAGCATATTTACTAACGTATTCAATTCAATTTATTGTATGTACAAGACATACGTCCAACTTGAATTATTTCATCCTCACAACTCTACTTCCTTACTACATGGCCCATGAGCTACACGCATAGCTGAAGGCCCACCCACTCCTCCACGAGGTCTGGGAATGAAATAACTAATTTGATTGAATTTTTTCCTATTTCAGTAGTGATGAATATAACACAAGCATTTTATTGAATTTTTATACGTGTTAATGATGATGATGGTGATGATGATGATGATTGCTGTTTTAAGGTCATCGGCCCTTAAAAGCGCGTGCCTTTTGTTTTAACTCGTAGTGAATAAGAAACAAAATATAAATTGCTCGAACACACGTAAAAAACCAAAACCACATGCAGGGTAGAATTGAGGAACTGCCAAAATGCGTTCAAGGTCAATGTCTAGAGTTTTAACAAGCACGTCTTCCCTGTGTTGTGTTCAGCTTTCGGCACGTACAAGTCACTCGCGCACT
This sequence comes from Anabrus simplex, assembly GCF_040414725.1. Lineage (NCBI taxonomy): Eukaryota > Metazoa > Arthropoda > Insecta > Orthoptera > Tettigoniidae > Anabrus > Anabrus simplex. Next base: position 444,134,016 of record NC_090267.1, on the reverse strand, counting down.
GAAACTCTCGATTTATAATTTTTGTTACCGGTACTTCAATTTCACTGCTCGGATTTATGAGAATATCGAACTATCGGGACTCAAAATACTATATCGATACTGTACTGTACTCCCAAGCCATTACGGTGCAGAAATGGCGTAACATCTGACATACCAAAGCGAAACTCGTAGCAATTGTTCACAGTGACCACCCTGGGCTTCTCTGCGGGCTTCACTTCTCCGAATGCAGTTGCGACGCATTCGAGACAAGGAACCTGTGTTGTTCAGAATATCCTCTGGTGCCGAAAAAATATGTTTACAGAGGTCATCCGAAGTGGTTACTTCAGTTCAGTATACTTTGTGTTTCATGTCCCGCCAGACATAACAATCCACTGGAAAAAGGTCTGGAATAAGGGCTGGCCAATTGATAGTTCCACATCGTCCTGTCTACCGTTGAGGAAATGTCTGCACCATCGTGTAAAATCCACGTGGTTCGGCGTAGTCGAAGCGACACATCCTCTGAAAGCTCCAGTAACGTACTGCCTCTACAGGAGCAAGATAACATTAATAAAAAGATGTAACCGACCTCCAACTACACCCATCCAGATGTTAATTAGAACCGGTGCTGGAAATCGCCTTGTCCTATTGAATGGAGATGTTCCACAGCTCATGAGTGGGGTATAGTGGGTTCGAACCCCTCTGTTGGCAGCCCTAAAGATGGTTTTCCGTGGTTTGCCATGTTCACACCAGGCAAATGCTAGAGCTGTAACGTCATGAAGGCCACGGCCGCTTCCTTCCCTCTTCCTTGTCTATCCCTTCCAATCTCCCCATTCCCCCGCAAGGCCCCTGTTCAGCATAGAAGGTGAGGCCGCCTGGGCGAGGTACTGGTCATTCTCCCCAGTTGTATCCCCCGACCCAATGTATCACGCTCCCGGTCACTGCCCTTGAGGCGGTAGAGGTGGGATCCCTCGCTGAGTCCGAGGGTAAACCTACCCTGGAGGGTAAACAGATTAGGAAAAAGAAGAATAAGCCTTCTATTAGAAATGCCCGGCGGCAATTCCACAGTAGACCGAGCTCGATAGCTGCAGTCGCTTAAGTGCGGATAGTATCCAGTATCGGGAGATAGCAGATTCGAACCCCACTGTAGGCGGCCCTGAAGATGGTTTTCCGTGGTTTCCCATTTTCACACCAGTCAAATGCTGGGGCTGTACCTTAATTAAGGCCACGGCCGCTTCCTTTCCACTCCTAGCCCTTTCCTGTCCCATCGTCGCCATAAGACCTATCTGTGTCGGTGCGACTTAAAGCTACTAGCAAAAAAAATCCACAGTAGCTATTTTTCCTTCGAGCAATGTTCACGCATGGTTGCAACTACGGTTTTTGAAATCTGTCTCATTAATAACAATATGACTGAATACTTACAGCCTTTTCTTTCAGTGTCCACCGTCATTTCATTGACCTGAAAAGTTTATGAATAAGCATAGACAACTCGCATTGTCTATTGTCCGAAATTCATTGTAGCCTGTCGCAATAACAGCACCGAAATGTTGCGCTCATTTTTCATTTACTTATTAACTATTTCCTTTCATTTTGTCAGCTTGGATCACTGAGTATTGCCATTGACGTCTTATGAATCACACACACCTACACAATACTTGATTCGCATGTATGTGCTGGTACGTATCTTCGAGGTCACTGTAAGGATTCTGTGTACATTTCATACAGAGTACCCTAGACCGGTTTTCAAGTACAGCAAGTGGCTGGCACGTGAGTCATCCTCTCCTACTTGCCAAGCCTTTAGGGGACGTGCACAACAACATGCGTTGGCCTGCGATAAGAAACAGGTTCAACAAGCCCTATATTCTGCTACTGTACTTCCACTACGCGTGGACAGAATGACGTAACCGGCATATCCTGCTACGGCCGTTCAAAACACATTAGGTCCTGAAATGTTTGGCTCAGTTATGGGCAAACTAATAGGACTAGGTAAAAAGCACATAGCATATATTGTGATATGTCTTTTTCTTTGCCGACTAGCTTAATATCTGCACGTATACACCTAACACCCTGTATATATATATATATAATTCGCTGGGGCCATCAGGGACCACGTTAAGTCTTGTTGCATTTGACACTGAACTTGGCCTTCTTTAGAGCCCAAATTTTCCTCATTCTTTCTGAGTGGGCCTGCTTACGCTCCTCTGTCCAAGGGGCACCGTGTCTTCTCTTCGGCTGCTCGTCTCGGTTTTGCCCGTTCGTCAGTATTTTCTTGCGGAAGAGATCTCTGTTAAGGGCGTCTTCAGCTGAGATATGTAGCATTTGCAGGTCTTCTTTGGTATTTCTAAACCAGGGAATTGTGGTTTTGGGGTTTGAACCAAAAAAGTGAAAGATTTCTTTAGTTAACTTTCTTCCGTCCATTCTTTTCAGATGACCGTAAAATCGTGCCCGTCTTTTTCTGATTGTGTCGGTAATTTTCTCTATTTTGGTGTAGACTTCCTTGTTGGATCTCTTTTGATGGATTCCATTTCTGTACTTTGATCCCAAGATTCCTCTCACAATTTTGCGTTCCCTTTTCTCCAGTTCTTCAAGGAGTCCTTTGTTGGCATTTAGAGACAGGGTTTCGGCTGCATATAGAACTACTGGCTTCAGAACTGTTTCATAGTGACGTATCTTGGTGTTTTGGGAAAGGCATTTTTTGTTGTAGATTGTGCGGGATGTTTGGTAGGCTATTTCCAGTTTTGCGTACTCGCTCCTGAAGTGCTTCTTTGTCCAGTCCATTTTTCATGATGATCTCACCCAGGTATTTGAATTTGTCTACTCGGGTGATGTCCCCGTATTTTGTATGGAGTTTTGCTGGAGCTTCTTTGATGTTAGTCATTGCTTCTGTTTTCTCAAACGATATCTGCAAAACAGTTTGTTCAGCAATTTCCTTTAAAATTTCAACTTGACCTCTAGCGGTTTCTATGTCGTTTGAGAGAACATCAATATCATCGGCAAATGCTAAGCAGTCTGTTGCGATCCCCTTGGATTTGGTTCCTATTCTCAATGGACTGTAGTTGGTTTCCTGTAATCTCACCCGCCAGGTTCTGATGATCTTTTCAAGAACACAGTTGAAGAGTATCGGGGATGGTCGGACTCCTGTTTTGATGTCAAAGGAATGCGAGAGACATCCGTGGAACTTCACCTTGGATTTTGTATCGGTCAGGGTGGCTCTAAATAATGCCAGCAGTTTCAAATCAACTCCAAATTCATTTAAGATGTTTAGCAGGACTTCCCGGTCAATGGAGTCGTACGCTTTCTTAAAGTCCACAAAGACAGACACATACTGCTTGGACCTTAGTGTACAATATCTGATGATCGTTTTGAGATTTTGGATCTGTTCAGCTGTTCAGCGACCTTTTCTGAACCCTCCTTGGTATTCACTTATTTGATGTTCGACTTGTGCTTCCAAACGCTCCAGGATGGCAAGTGATAGAATTTTGTAAGTCACGGGTAGCAAAGATATTCCTCTGTAGTTGTTGATGTTCTTCATGCTGCCTTTTTTGTGTAATGGATGGATAAAAGCTATTTTCCAATCTTCGGGTAGGGTCTCCTTGTTCCAAATTTCTTCTATTTGCTTTTGCAAGATATCAAGTGATTCCTCTGGGGCATATTTCCATCGTTCTGCTACTACTGAGTCTTTCCCCGGCGCTTTGTTATTTTTCAGACGGGCAATGTGGCGCTTGATTTCATCTCTGTGGGCTGGTCTGGAATCTGGGTACCTGAGTAAGGGTTCCTTGGTCTCAATGGCGCTTTGAGGTTTAGAGCAATTAAGTAAATTCTTGAATTAATCTGCCAGAATGCTGCAATTTTCTTCATTTGTTGTCGCCACTGTGCCGTCCTTTCGCTCAAAGCATAGAGATGGTGGTTTATAGCCAGTGAGTTTGCGTTTGAAGGCTCTGTAGTAGTCTCTGCTTTCATTCTTCCTAAAGTTTTGTTCTAACTTTTCAATGAGAGATTTTTCGTATTTATGTTTCTCAGTTCTGAACACCCTAGCTGCTTGGGCACGTTGGGTTTTGTAGGTTTCCCAATCATTTTCTGATTTCGTAGAGTAGTACTGTTTCCACGCATTGAGTCTTTCTTGGAGGACTGATTCGCAGGTACCATTCCACCAGGCATGCTTTTTGCCTCTCTTGATTTCTGCAACGTCTTTGGCGGCCTCAACAAGGAGACTTTTGGCGTTGTTAAAGTCAGTGTCATTAGGTCTAGCCTTCTCCTGGAACTCCTCGACCCTTTGCGCAAGTTTATCATTGTCGAAGCGTGTGTTCTGTTTGGTGGTGTTCCTTGTGTTTGCGGGAATTGGTTTGAATTTGATAAGAGACATATAATGATCTGAGGCCACATTGATGCCTTTCTTTACCTTGACATTCATAATCTCAGGGCTGTTTCTCCTGGAGATTGCAACATGATCAATTTGGAACTCTCCGAGAGCTTGGACGGGAGAACGCCAGGTCATTTGCTTTCTGGGTAGATGGCGAAAGTGGGTCGACATGACCTGCAGGTTGTGATTTTCGCAAATGGACACCAGCCCTTTGCCGTTGGGATTGGTTCTTTTGTGAGCAGGGTAATTTCCTATAACTCTCTTGTACTTCTGTTCACGACCTAGTTGGGCACTGAAGTCACCCAAAAGAAGCTTGACATGGTGTTTGGGGATTTTGTTTAATTTTTCATCCAGTAGGTCCCAGAAATTATCAACTTCGTCTGGATCAGACTTGTTCTTATCGTTTGTAGGAGCATGTGCGTTAACTAGGGCGTAGGTTTTGTTCGCGCATTTAATTGTGAGTATAGACAATCTGTCATTCACAGGTTCGAAATTTGCAACCGATTTAAGGATCTTGGTTCTAACAGCAAACGCGGTTCCAAGCATCACAGCTCCATTGAGGATTCCTCTTTGCGCTTTGCTCTTGAAAAATCGGTAGCCTTCGGATTCAAAAATCTCTTCATTTGGGTACCTTGTTTCCTGTAGGGCCATTATGGATATCTGATTTTCGTGAAGAGCTTTGGTGAGGGTTTTCAGCTTGCCAGTTTGTGTAAGTGAATTTATGTTGAAAGTTGCTAGAAAGGTTTTAGATTTTGGCCTGAGTTTTTGACTCTTCGGGGTATACCGAGACGCTCCGACTCGTCTCTTGCATGATGTCGAGTCTCCCCCAGAATCCGAACGAGATTCGTGCGCCGTGGCGTTCACGACGAGGGATTTATCCGAAGATTTACCCCCTGGGGTATGTTTCTTGAAATGTTGTGCCATCATACTTTTTGACTTGACTTTGCTTTGGACGGGTACCCATCCTTTTACAACTAGGGTTGTTAGCCCTAGAGGTTGCCTCAAGATGTTCTCTGGCTTCTGGTCATTTACCAGTCTTCGCCGTAACCCTGGCAAGGGACCAGTTTTTTTTTTCACGGTGGTATTTTATTTCCCTACTACCCTCTGACTCTGCTGGCGGCAGAGCCAGCGAGCTTCCCCAATTCCAATGGGACGCGCCCGATGGAGGTAACCGGTAAATCCCCGCACGGGTTTATTTATTTATTTATTTATTTATTTACTTATTTACTTATTTATTTCATTTTATTTCATTTTATTTCATTTTATTTATTTATTTATTTGGGAAACCAAAACAGCGAAAAGCCGAATTACAGAGTTCCGCAATAAAAATATATTTAAAATGCAGTAGCACAACGCAAACGTAAAAAAGTAAGTGGAAGAACAATGAGGAAAAATCATCTAATGATAAAAATAGAGGGAAGAAATTAAAAACTAAGAAAATAACTGTAGAGACACAACAAGCATTGTATAGGAATCTAAGATCGGCTACTTTCCTGTAACTATGTAACGAGCAAAGTTTTAACTTATCCAGTATCTGATTACTGCTCAAGTTTCGACAATCAGATACTCTGGCTCTAACAACGGCACAAAAGAATGACTGCACGTGGTCTATGGTGTTCAGTTTACTGGGTGAAGAGGTAGACCAAATGGGAGATGCGAATTCAATAATCGATAGGATGCAAGATACATAGAAGGTTCTGAGGGCGGGGATATCGGTGATGTTAGAAAATCTATACAACAAACCGAGAAGTGACTTTGCTCGCGAGGTGCATGGCGGACAAATAACAATTTACTGCCAAACAACACTCCTAAGTCATTTTGTTCTGTTTGAGTTGGGAACGGGTTACCGAGAAGGGAGTATCTATTAAGATAGCGGATTTGCGAAGCGTGATCGAAATAGAGGAACACTCGGTAGGATTAAGTTTAAAACGCCATGTGGGGCACCATTCAGAGAGTGAGTTAAGTCCACTAGCAATAGCAACCAAGTTTTGTTGTTGCTTGAGTTATCTGTCCATGGAATGGTTTGATACAGCCACCCATGCCACCCTATCTTGTGCTAAACTTTTCATTTCTATGTAACTGCTGTATCCTACATCTGCTCTAATCTGCTTGTCATATTCATATCTTGGTCTACTCTTACCGTTATTACAGCCTACACTTCCCTCAAAAACCAACAGCACAAGTTCTGGGTGTCTTAAAATCTGTCCTATCATTCTGTATTTTCTTATGGTCAAATTTAGCCAAATCAATTTCCTCTCATCAATTCGATTCCGTATCTCTTCATTCGTGATTCGATCCACCCAACTCACCTTCAGCATTCTTCTGTAACACCACATATCCAAAGCTTCTATTCTCTTTCTTTCTGAGCTAGTTATCGTCCATGTTTTACTTCCATACAATGCCACGCTCCACACGAAAGTCTTACAAAACAGCTTTCTAATTCCTGTATCAATGTTCAAAGTCTGCAAATTTCTTTCCTTAAGAAAGGCTTTTTTTGCTTGTGCTAGGCTGTATTTTATGTCCTCCTTACTTCTGCCATCGTTAATTATTTCACTATTGAAGTAACAATATTCATCTACTTGCTTTAAGACTTCATTTCCTAATCTAATATTTCCTGCATCACCTGACTTCGTTCGACTGCACTCCATTACTTATGTTTTGGACGTATTTATTTTCATCTTGTACTCCTTATCCAAGACTGTCCATACCATTCAGCAATTCCTCCACATCTTCTGCAGTCTCAGATAAAATAACAATATCATCAGCAAATCTCAGGGTTTTGATTTCCTCTCCTTGTATTGTGATTCCCTTTTCCAAATTTCTCTTTGATTTCCTTTACTGCCTTTTCTACATAAACATAGAAAAGGAGGGCGACAAAATGCAACCTTGCCTCACTCTTTTCTGGATTGCTGCTTCTTTTCCATAGCCTCGATTGTAATCACTGCAGACTTATTTTTATACAGATTGAAGATAATTCTTATTATCAAATGCCTTTTCAAGATCTACGAACGTCATGTACGTCCCCTTGTCCTTCCTAAGTCTATCCTCTAAAATATGACGGTATGACAAACTTCCTAGAAACAATATAGGCCTAACAACAGCATACATACAGCAAGGGAAAAAGATTGATAATACATGATTAAAGTATTTATATATGACATTGCAATCTATACTTATTTTATTAGGAATAGGGGTAAACTGCTGCGTTGACCTATATCCCCTTCCCAAAACTTTTCCCCGTTTTTTTTTTTTTTACATAATTACTGCGTTCATTGTATTTTTTTGGATCGAGCTAAATACACACAAAGAGAGAACATTTTGATAACATACGGTAACTGCTTTGGGAAGCTTATTCCGCCGGCAAAATCATGGTTCACGAAGAACATCATGACTCATTAAAGGGTTGTAATTAGAGGCAACTCTAATGGTCGCTTTGTAGTCAAAGCTCAGTAAAATAATTACAACTACTGACTAAATAATATTGTGTTAACGTTATCTTCCTTTCGGATCCAAATTAATGCACAATCATTAAGGTAACAGGATTATGTATTAAATGGAGGTATTATTGTAAATGGTGAGTATCGTTATACTATCGACAATTTCTGACACCAAACAGCAATTCAATAGATATTTTCTGGTTATTCTTACATTTCCAAAGCTTCGGATTTACAAGAGCTTCCATTGCTAAAGCTCCTGGATTGTCTGGATAAAGGCAAGGATTACTCCTGCTCAGTTCAGAAGGCGATTAAATAGAGAAAGCTACACAGGTCTACTGTAGGTCAAGAGCATTATCGAGGTATGCAGCGTAATGCAGAAGAAGCCAGATATCTTGTACTACATTTCTGTATGAAAATCCACAGCCTGTTTCCAGTCATTCGACCGGGTCAGGAATGGAATGAATGAAGCCCCATGGATAGGAAATGTGCCGACTGTCGAAGCCTGTCGCACTCCTCTGGGGCAATGATAAATGACAGACAGATGAAATGAAATGCTAATGAAGAGTGTTGCTGGAATGAAATATCACAGGGAAAACCGGAGTACCCAGAGAAAAACCTGTCCCACCTTCGGTTTGTCCAGCAAAACTCTTGCATGGAGTGACCGGGATTTGAACCACGGTATCCAGCGGTGAGAGTTCGACGCGCTGCCGCCTGAGACACGGAGGCTACTACATTTCTATACAGTTCCTGCAAATACTTGGATATAGGAATGAACGTTTAATTTGTTCACGGTGGAAATGTGCACCTCAATGATAGAACTATCTTAAGAGCTGCTGTCTTCACCAAGGCATCACTGATAAATGCTCTTATCCCTTCAATTTCCGAAAAGGTAAAAATCAGGATGAGGGAGCCTAGGACTGTAAGTTGACTTTTGCCACCTTTCATCCTAAACCTCGAACTAAATCTTGCGTTCGGGGTGCGTCGTGTGGTGTAGCACTGTCATGGTGAGAGCAACATCCTTGATTGATCTTCCATACCTCTTCTTTATCATATCTGAACACAAATATCCGATAGTAAAATTCAGTTACAATTTTGTTGCCACAGAAATTGTAAATGGGATGATAACCTAGTTGTTAGGTCACTTAAAACGACAATCATCGTCATAACATCAACAGAAATTACAAAGTTCCTCTGACCTGTAAGTGGCATTCCGACTGGCAAGCCATTTTTGGTCCTCTGCTATATGTTGTATTCGTTTTCACAACAATGGAATTGACTCACGAGCAGGTTGAGAATAAGTGTCTTCGGTGCATGCGACATATTTCTAGTGTAATTCTAGCAAAAGATGATGAAATCTGTAAGTTACCTCTTTGAAACAATGTATACAAATGGCCTTATGGCAGTGTTTCTCAAGCTAAGGGACGCAATCCGCAAGGAAAGCGTGGAAGGCCATGAAGAGGGGTGCAACAGGCTTACTGCAGTCATAAATTAAAGTTAGCTCAATGGAATAATAACAATGATAATGATACTGATACGGATAATAATAATAATAATAATAATAATAATAATAATAATAATAATAATAATAATAATAATAATACACTGGTAAAGAATTTCCAAAATGCACTAAATCCTGACTCCATTTCCAACAAGACAGACTTCCCCATATTTCTTCAGAACCACAAGTTGCAAATGGCAAAGTCCGAAACACAAACGCGGGAAGATAGTGTTGAAGAAAACCGACTTACGTTTGCTTTCCTATGTTCCGGTAGTTACTTCACAGATTGCCTGGTACTTGCGTAATTTAAGATGTAAGTTTCTGTCATTGTTAAAAGTCTGTATATACATGTATGTGTGTATGTATGTGTGTATGTTTTTGATAGATGTTTTACGCTAGTATTCCTCACCAATGAAGACTGAAAGCGGCTAAAATAAATAGAAAGCGGTTTCTTAGTTGCCATACTACACACGAATATGTTCGACCACCATCTCCGTTCGCTGTCTGTGGATCACATCACACACCAAAATTAAATAAAATGAACACACTGAAAACCATCAAAGAAACTTGAACCTTTCCATACATCCTTTTGATTGTTTTTCACAAATAAAACAACGTTTACTAAAGACTAGGAACGAGATCGCGTTCAGCACAAATAAAATCATCGAGAACATCAGTGAGCTACCATCCCTTAACATCATGGCTTTTTCAGTGGAATACGAACAGAAGATTCATCAGTTCATTCATAGTTCGATGATTTTAAACAATTTAAAACATTATGTGCACATATCGTTTTTACATAAATGTTATGAATTTAATTAGTTTATTTTTAATGATATTGTTATTTTCAATGCGTGAGATACCGGGTTGTTGTGTGGTACAAATAATAATATTAAAACAATATAAAAGAGCGCATTATATAAAAATCAAACTAATGTTCCCTTACAGAGCTCCCGAATAAACCATATTAAGCGTCCTTCCATTTAGAGTTAAGATGTATAGTGTGTTTATCTTTCCAACTCTTGAACAACTCACGTACAGGTGACCATGGGAGAAGCACAGTTTCCAAAGATCGAGTCCTACAACTTTAAACGATTGTTTTTGGGCCTTGTTGATTAGTGTCACAAACTCCCCGTATTGCTCTTGCGGTAGCCAGTCACTGGGCATCTTATAAACAATCTGTTCTTCGCTTGCTCATACGTAAAAAGACTGAAGCAGTTAAACACACAACTTACGCTGAACATTCAGTGCCTTCTTGCCTAAGCAGACAAATTTAAACGAAGCTAAAACCAAATATTTCACAGACATTATACAAAGGGCAGTCAAATGAGAACCGAACACCCGCTAAAACGTGACGATGGAATGGTTTTATTCAAAAGTAATATCCAAAAGTGTTAGCACACTTATCCCACTGGGGGACGAGACGATCAATTCCTGTAGGTAGCTAACGGATCCACAATTGCACCCACTCTTGCACTTTCTCGTCCGGATGAAACCAACGTCCACGAATGTCTTCCTTCCGCCGTGATTCACCGGTTTTCTCAGATAAGGCCAACAGTCCGCCCTATCGTATTAGGAGTAATGGCTCAATGAGCCTTTCGTAGGCGCGCATCGTCTTGCAGAGATGTGCGCCCTTCTCGGAATCTCCTACAACACTCATGTACACTCGTCATGGACCTGCAGTGTTCACCATACACAGTAGACATGCGACGATGAGTTTTGCGTACTCCAGCAACCTCACCCACCAGGAAACGAACCATACTCCTCTCCTCATTTTTGCTTGACTCCATTTCTACAACTGGGCTAACACAGTAGACCAGTCCGTGCACCAACCCAACAACTGCGTGCACCTGTGAGTTGTCACTATGCAGTTCTCCTACCACAGCGATGGCAGTATCAATACGTAACAACAGTGTTGCCACCTTTCGCGCGGAACGTGTGTTATGGCGGGTGTTCGATTTTAATTTGACTGCCCCTTAAATTTTACATATGGAATTAGTCTACCAAGTTTCTTACCATCCATTTTCAAGAAACATGCATGCATACATGTACACACACCATGGTACTATAGCTCTGATGGGCCTTGGCCTACCAAGCGACCGCGGCTCAGATGAAGGCCTACAGTTTACGAGCTGACGCATGGCCAGTGCTACGAATCCTCTCCGCCGCTATTCTTGGTTTTCTCGATCAGGATTGTCATCACATCATCAGATAGCTCTTCAGTTGAAATCACGTAGGCGAGTGGAACCCAAACCAGCCTTCAGATACAGTTCGAAATCCCTGATCTCGTCGGGAATCGATTTCGGGGTCTCCGAGTTAGAAGCAAGCACATTACCACTAGACCACGGAGCCTGCTCGTCCTCTAGACAGACTGATGTTAACCGGTGTCTTGAACAAATCATTAGCTCTTTTCGCGTTTAACACTGTACGTCGTAAGTCTTGTTCTCTCACTTCCTTCCTTCCTTCCTTCCTTCCTTCCTTCCTTCCTTCCTTCCTTCCTTCCTTCTTTCTTTCTTTCTTTCTTTCTTTCCTAAGCTAGCGACTTGGCTGTGCGGTTAGGGGCGCGCAGCTGTGAGCTTGCGTTTGGAAGATAGTGAGTTGGAACCCCACTGTCGGCAGCCCTAAAGATGATTTTCCGTGGTTTCCCATTTTCACACCAGGCAAATACTGGAGATATACCTTAATTAAGGCCACGGTCACTTCCTTCCACTCCTAGCCCTTTCTTGTCCCATCATCGCCATAAGACTTAAGCGTCGGTGCGTCACGAAGTCCAGTGTACTTTCTTTCCTTCATTCAGTCTTAGTCGCACTCATTATTTGTGCACCGGTGAAGTAAAGTAATATTTATTTATTTATTTATTTATTTATTTATTTATTTATTTATTTATTTATTTATTTATTTATTTATTTATTTATTTAATCAGTTTACCGTCCAGGGTTGGTTTTGCCTCCGGACTCAGCGAGGGATCCTACCTCTACCACCTCAGGGACAGTGTCCTGGAGCGAGACATATTTGGTCGGGGGTACAACTGGAAAGGAGGACCAGTACCTCTTCGAAGCGACCTCACCTGCTATGCTGAACAGGGCCCTTGTGGGGGATGGGAAGAATTGAAGGAATAGGCAAGGAAGAGGGAAGAAAGCACCCGTGGCCTCAAGTTCAGTACCATTTGCCTAGAGAAGAAGTGGGAAACAGCGGAAAGCTACTTCGAGGATGGCTGAGGTGGGAATCGAACACCCTTCTACTCAGTTGACCTCCCGAGCCTAAATGAACCTCATTCCAGTCCTCGTACCACCTCTCAAATTTCGCGGCAGAGGCGGGAATCGAACCCAAGCCTCCAGGCATGGTAGTTAATCACACTAACCACTAACGTAAACTGATATAATTTGTAAAATGTAGTATGTAGTTGACTCTGCTCAACAGGGGCCAAAGCTGTAAAGAAAAAAATTATTTTGTTCTCCATTGTCGAGCAGTTGCGAACTCTTTAACTCACTTGAAGCACGGTTATCCCACAATTTGTTTTACTTGCCTACTGAAAGGAGATTACTGTCCTCCTATAGTTGTATTGTGTACTGAATTGGCTTTGCATTACTTGTGATGTACTGCGCTGCAGGAATGGGGAACATTTTAGGGAAATTAATGCGGGGTTTACCGCAGGATTGAAATGTGTGCGTTTGACTGTCACCAAGCCAGAACAAGGCTTATCGGCTTCGGTAGAAGGGAAGTGAAGTAATCTACATTGTGGTATCAGGTGAAGTTCATTTCCAGGCTGAACAGGAAATAATGGTCTGTAGAACAAGCGTATTCTGTCTGCCGAGACCGTTCGCCCAAAATCAATATATACAACTTCAAGTGAAAATGAGTGGAAATATAACCCTGCAAGAGATAGAAATTAACTACCTACAATGTATATTTATCATCACCATCATCATCATCATCATCATCTGTTTACCCTCCAGGTTCGGTTTTTCCCTCGGACTCAGCGAGGGATCCCACCTCTACCGCCTCAAGGGCAGTGTCCTGGAGCTTCAGACTCTTGGTCGGGGGATACAACTGCGGAGAATGACCAGTACCTCGCCCAGGTGGCCTCACCTGCTATGCTGAACAGGGGCCTTGCGGGGGATGGGGAAGATTGGAAGGGATAGACAAGGAAGAGGGAAGGAAGCGGCCGTGGCCTTAAGTTAGGTACCATCCCGGCACTTGCATGGAGGAGAAGTGGGAAACCACGGAAAACCACTTCCAGGATGGCTGAATTGGAATCGAACCCACCTCTACTCAGTTGACCTCCCGAGGCTGAGTGTACCCCGTTCCAGCCCTCGTACCACTTTACAAATTTCGTGGCAGAGCCGGGAATCGAACCCGGACCTCCGGGGGTGGCAGCTAATCACGCTAACCACTACACCACAGAGGCGGACATGTATATTTATACTGATGATAAAGAGATACATTATGCAGGTGTATCAAAATTTCAGTCTAATTATCTTACCGCAACTGGTGTAGGAAATTGTTACATTTTTTCTTTATGAGTTGCTTTACGTCGCACCGAAATAGATAGGTCTTATTGTGACGATGGGATAGGAAAGGCCTAGGAGTGGAAAGGAAGCTGTCGTGGCCTTAATTAAGGTACAGCCCCGACATTTGCCTGGGGTGAAAATGGGAAACCACGGATAACCATCTTGAGAGCTGCCAACAGCGGGGTTCCAACTCACTATCTCCCGAATACAAGTTCACAACTGCGCGTCTCTAACAGCACGACCACTCCCCCGGTACTAATTGTACATTAATCATTAGTTTATAGAAATGAGTAAGTAATATTGTTGTTTTGTATGTTCCGCTAGCTATTTTCGCGGTTTTTGGAGACACCAAGGTGCTGGATGTTTGCCGCGTAGGAGTTCTTTCTCGCGCCAGTAAAGCTACCGACACGCGGCTGATGTATTTGAGCAACTTCAAATAAGGTAAAGCCGGCACAGATGCCGCTCCGGTAGAGATGCCGCATACACTGTAGCTAAAGGTTCCCATCGTTACAGCTAGATGGCAATATGTGTGGTTTTTCAGTTTCTAAGGGAGAACTACTGTCTGCAAGTGTGACGAAATTTGCTCGTATATTACGCCAATTATAGCCGATATCTTGAGGCGAGTACATGTTTCCTCCTGACAAAGTTTTTTCGTGTGTTAATTTATTGTATATTAAGTTGATTTCAAATGCTTATATCAGCCGTTTTTAGTACTGTGGAAGTCAGAAGCATAACTGTAGTTGACAGTAAGCTGAATTTGGACCATGATAGCCTTGAGGTACGATAACAGGAGGGTGCGGTTGTATTAAAGTTGAAGAAATTGGCTTACATTTGATTTTGTCATTAATTATTTTACTTCCGGCATCTCTCCCGAGCAAAGTCAGCATCTATACCGGGTTCCAGGGAGAGACGGCGCTGATGCAACAATTCCTTTTTCTCCTTTCTCCCATTTACTTTCAATTACCAATATTTTGTTCATCTCTGATCGAATGTACATGTTTTCAAATTATGCTCGATGAATTTGCAACAATTTTTAAAGTAAATATGGCGAGATATAACAAAAGACATAAAAAGTGCGGCAACTCTACCGGAATTACCTTACCACTGGACTGAGCCGGGATTTACCCCGCTAAATTGGCTAAAAGGGCCAGCGCTCTATCGCCTGAACTACTCAGCCCGGCTTACTCAGTATGTTCGTATTATTCTGTATTATTTTATATTTTCTGCCCTACGTGGTTATTTATGTCTGACTTTAATCTAGATTGGTACAGCTCTCTAGCTGGAGTCGCTTAAGTGCGACCAGTATCCAGTATGCGGGAGATAGTGGGTTCGAACCGTACTGTCGGCAGCCCTTAAGATAGTTTCCGTGGTTTCCCATTTTCACACCAGGCAAATGCTGGGGCTGTACCTTAGGTAAGGTCACGGCCGCTTCCTTCCCACTCCTAGCCCATTCCTGTCCCATCGTCGCCATAAGACCTATCTGTGCCGGTGCGACGTAAAACAACTTCTAAAAAATCGAGGTTTTAACATGATTGCAGTAGAAATAAGTGAAAAAAACACCTTTAGGTGGAACTATGACTTAAATGGTAGGTAACACGCTTCTCATCGTCATACTAAAAGTATACATCCGTACTGTCACGCAAAATGCATTTTTTGCCTCAAACTTGAAAAAACTTCAAAATTAAGAAAAACATAAAAAATCATATGTGGTATCAAATTACATGAAATTTCATGCTGAAAAAATATTATATTCGTTTTTAAAAGTAAATTGTTTACAAAGTAGAAGGAAAATTCCGTTAAGAATATTCCATAAATCACTTGAAGTAGTAAATGGATTGTGATCTATACAAAATTGCATTATCTTTTTCATATATTTGAAATTTCTGACCATCCCTGTCTCAGTTAAATCAGTATGTTGTTCACTGCCATTACGTGAAACACCGGTCAACAAACTCATTCCACATGTTACTTCACTGAATTTAGAATGGCTCAAAATCCAAGTTGCACGTTGACTTTGTCATTCCGGGAGTTATACCAGAACGACTCTTAGTGCATGTTATCAGCTTTTATTCAATGCACATATCGGTCCAAACAGCACACCACACCACTTCCTGTACAGTAAAGTGGCCTTTATTCAGCATTTTATTGATTTGTGGGCTCATTTTTAGTTCTTACATTTAATGACAGTATATTCTTACGCATTATAGTCGCAAAAATAGATAGCATACACTCAAAAGTCTGTAAGTGCATTTCAAAATTTCATGATCGCTCAGGGTCATGTAGGCATAACTTTTTCATAATTTTCCTGCTTACTTCATCACTGCAAACATCCATACATATAAAAGAGTTTACTAAAAGCAGCTGTGGCAAATCTATCCGCCGTTCTAATGGACCGATTTGCCTCATTTTTTGTTTTATTCTCTCCGAAATTATCTGCCGGTGAATCATCATACATTGATAGGTTTTTTAAATTCAGCCAACTTTGAGAAATCATTAAATGATCACTCCAATAATTTCAGGCGAAGATTTACCCTAACCCGCAATACATTCTGTACTTAGCAGATTGCTGAGCGACTAACACTTATATTAATAGTCTGATCCTTAGTAATGACATTGCATTCAGCCATGTTTGATTAGTACCTGTCAAGCCAGACAGTATACGCTTCCTCTAATCACGGAAGAATACTATTTCCTGCTAGATACTCTCTGATTATCTAACCTTTCCCAGCTTCCAGATATATTCAACAGATGGCAGAGCGTTCCTCTTAACTTCCACGCTGCCAAGAAGAAAGTGTCCACATACAAATATACCCCATCATGACATACGCCTTAGATATTATCTGGGAACATTTATCGAAGGATAACCTAGCTACACTAGAAAGAGTGAAGGTAATGTATCTTAAAAAGTTCTCTGTCTGGCAAAAGACGCTCGTTCGAGACTAACCTATGACTTCACAAGACAACCATTCTATACAGAAGAACAGCGATTGGAAATAGCATTGCCATCTAAGACATAATACCAAACTTTTCATCAAGAACTGCAGGATGGATGGATTTTTACCAGACGACATGATGACGTCAGAATGGATGAAATCTGACTACGAAGTGCAGAATACTATAACGCGTGTCTTATTAAATGTCCTAAAAACTGTTGAAAAAGTCAGGTAAATCAACAGGACTATGATAGGCATATCAAGACGAATGCTACGCAGAAACACGGGTCCTCTAGTTTTGCTTTAAAACCAATATCATATTTTCCAGCATGGAATTTCGTGTAATTTCATACCACATATGATATTTTAAGATTTTCTCTTAATTTTTAACGTTTTCAAGATGGCAACCAAGAAAAGCATTCGCATCAGTACGGATATATATTTTTAGATGTTGATTATGAACGTGTTACCTACTACTTATAACAAGAATCATATTTGTTGCAGTTAGTTCCACCTCTAACACTATATTTTCCATGTGATGTTATCCGATTTGCGGACCATACTGCAATTTTAGCTAACTGTGACAGTGAAACAAATAGAATGCTAAGAGTTTGTCAAGGAAATTTGCACAAACAAACAAAAATTCTTCGGAACACAAAATTAATGATGGTCGACAAAAATACACGAACAACTCAAGCTAACATAACTTTAAATGAAAAGTGTATTACGTGGGAAGTGTAATGATGTGTCCATCACAAATAAAGAAGAGAATAGCGAAACAACATTTTTCAAAACAACAATAATTTGTTACTAAATGAACACATCAGGTCGTTCTTCAGGACCCTTGTTTTGGAGAATACTGACATACAAATGTGAAACCTGGACTTTAGAGAACCTGGTAATAGAAAGACTGGAGGCTGCAGGAATGTAGTTCTGGCAAAAACTGACCAGAACAAGCTGGAGGAACAGAAAGTCAAATAACCTCGTTTGAAAATATATCGAAGGAAAACTATGTCTACTAAACATGGTCAAGAGGAAAACGAAGTTCATTCATCACATACTCAGGAAAGGCACTCTTCTCCATTTATTTATTGAGGGTGAAGTTCTCAGAAAGACAACATGGGAACGACCAGGAAAATCGTACATTAAGAACACCGTCGATGAAATACAGTAGTTTGCGATACGTACGCAGACATGGTTCGGCAGCAAGGCCTTGCCTTTATATGATGATGCCTTAATTATTTCGTTCCTTTGTTACTTTTTATATGGATGCCAAGTGCTAGGCAGTTTTCTGGGTTCGAGTATTGTATTCTTTGATCGTTGGGATCAATTTGTATTTATGAAATCGTAAACATGAGAAAAAGTTAGCGTAGACATTCTATTGTCGCGGCCACGAAATTAGGCGGGTCAGAGAAATTACGCTGTTGCCAAGGTTATGTGGCAACTGGCGAAGAAATGTCTAACTGAACACATCATTTCGGAGCGCGAGGCAAGTTGTTCTCTCTCAAGCTCCTGATGTTACTTCATACAATGTTTCGAAACAAATTATACTACAAGCTTCAGAAAAGACTGCTGATTCCAGTGGTATAACTATTTTCCATATAAACCACTTTAAATAATTATGAAAAATACAATCTTGAACGAGTAAGTTTAAATCCGTAGAATCATGTATTGAAAATTTCAGTAAGCGGCCAATATTTTTTATTTCTTCAGCCAATCATATTTTGTCTGCGGGAAAAATGTAAAAAATCGCCTGACTTACATTTTTTATCTGAAACATATTTCCGTGAGTCTTGTAATTTTCCTGGAAAATGGCCCGCAAAGCGATCATGTAAATGTCGCTAGCTGAGGCAGTTCGGGGCGCGCGCACCGGCACAGGCTGCAGGACCCCGTAAATACTTTCGGATTACATATTAATCCGTATCAGTTTTATTACATTATAAATATTTGAATACTGTATATTGTACCGAGTAATATAGGAAAATAACTACTTTAAAGAATAGGTTTACATTCATTTACAATGAAGTAAAAATCGGTTTCTGGCTTCAAGGCAGTCTTAGTCACTGTGATCACTCATCTCACTATCTGTCGAGTCGTCTTTTACACTGATGATGAATGGCTCCATTTTTTCGTCCCTTACTATTTCCTTGGCCCAATCGTCTGTTTGAAGATTTTCCGCGCGATTGAAGCACTTTTCCCAGTTTGCAGCAGTCACACGGTCGATGGCTTCTGACGTGAGTTTTTCTACGTCCTTTATTTTGAATGTCTTGATCCTCTCTGCCACTTCTATCTTGACTTGAGCCCAAATCAATTCACAATCACTATCCATCCTTAACTGCACTTACGATGCGAGCTCAACAGCTGCTTGACAGGGAATGACTCGGCTAAGGTGACCTGGAGCGGATGGGCTTCAGTTTGACAGCACTGCACGATCAGCGTTGCCTGGCTGCAATATACGTGGGCAAGTTTTCGGCCGACTAATACAGGATAGGATTGTCTCTTGCTTTTATTTTTGACACGAAAGAACCAAGCATATTTAGGAACAGATAATCCCACACTTGGATGGCAGTTTCATTCAGGTGCTGATTGTAAGCTGGAGGATCTGCTCAGGTCATGCAGGTTGAAACATTTTCTCGTATACAAAGTGGCTTACGTAAGTTTTTCGCCTCCAGTATCTGCGTACGTGTTGAACTCGACGGAGTTAACCTAGATCAGAAACAATAAAGGGCACATAAACGAACGTCGAATGTATGGTCTATGCTTCAATAAGTATCGAGCAACAATATAAAATTCTTCCTTTTAGATGGAACTAAAATGTATCCATAAAAGTGAATCGTTATCATCTCCAGCTACCGTGTGCAGATATTTTAATTTGATGTAGGTGGAAGGAATATTTTGAAAATATATTCAATGCTAGAAGTCTGTGTGTAGAAATACAGTAGTTGCATCGCTGAATGTGGATAGTTACGACCAACTCTTTATGAGACTGAATTTAGCTATAAGTCCATTAAAAAGACACAACTTGGTATCCCTGACTCGATGCATACTAAAGCACTGAACGAACACTGCATATTATTTCACGTGTCCCTTTCTGTTATTCACCTAGGTCAAAACTGTCTATCACTATCTTCAACTAGTTAGAATATACACTGAGTGGCAAAACGTCATGGGAAGACAGTGAAGTGATGTTAATAACGAGTTCCTCCTCCGCGAGCCATCAAAACAGCAGAACAATCTGTACTCTTCTCTAGTGAAGGTAAACATCCCACTGACAATCTCAACTGTCATCCTCTCATCAAACCTAACTCCACAATTTTGCGCTATAATTCCTCAACATTCATCAGACTATAGTATTAAGTTATGACTCTTTACCAGCCACAAAGATCTATGTTCTCTCACTTTGTAAATACTGGCCGTATGGTCTTCTGCGGCCGAGCGCCGTTAGTAGCAAATAAAAAAATTCTTAATTCTTGCAACAGTGCCACAATTCGAATGTGGTCAGTAGTTCTTTTTTGTTTTTTTTTGTTTTTTGCTAGTTGTTTTACGTCGCACCGACACAGATAGGTCTTACGGCGACGATGGGACAGGAAAGGGCTAGGAGTGGGAAGGAAGCGGCCGTGGCCTTAATTCCTTAATTAAGGTACAGCCCCAGCATTTTCCTGGTGTGAAAATGGGAAACCACGGAAAACCATTTTCAGGGCTGCCGACAGTGGGGTTCGAACCTACTATCTCCCGAATACTGGATACTGGCCGCACTTAGTCAGTAGTTCTAATATTCAAATACATTTAGGAGAAACAGTCAACAATAAGCTGCAGGTTTGCCTCGGTCCTACACGTGCTGTCTATACATCAGCGACTTTATAAATGGTATTGTTAAACTGACCTAACACGACAAAGTCTTCCCATCGGACAAATATCGAGCCCGAATGTACCTCAGATATTGGCCTACAGTGTACACTGTGAACATGTTTGAAGTACCAATGCATATACGTGAGAAATCGCAATATGCAATACGTTTCTGAGCACTATAATAATAATAATAATAATAATAATAATAATAATAATAATAATAATAATAATAATTGTGCCGGTTGGTACACCTATACGCCGCACATTTGAATTTTCCGCCTTAAAGTACTCCTCTACAGTTGAAACTCTGAACTTTAAAACTGAATTAATTCAACCGTTTACCAGAAGAGGTCACTGAGTTAATTTCAAATTGTTTTTGTTTACTAATTATCAAGAAGTGTGGACATTCTCTCACAGATGTCTCCACCAAAAACTATGATCATGCACCCTGGTGCGAAGTGAAGGAACTTTTTTTTGAAGATATTTTGTATTCATAAGTTTGTTCTTTACTAAATGTTGTTCTTTCATTTGTGGGTTGGCAATATAAATCTTTTCCTTCCGCCAGTTTTGAAGTTAGCCCATCAATAATTTCTGTCATTAATTTTTAGCCAACTATATCTTTCTTCCTCAATTTTGATGTGTAAATTTTAGTTAGCCAATAAAAGCATGTGGGTGTCTCTTAATTATTCATGAAAGGTCTCGAATCTTCCCCGAGAGTATAAAAATTGCTAATTTCCTGGTCTCTCGGCCACTCGTACAACATCTAGCTTAGTGTATGGAAGTATAGCAGGAGACGGGAAGCGCTTCTTTCATCCGCCAGCAGCTCTTTTACAAGGTAATGGCCTTTTAACATCTTTATCTCTTGGTAGCTCAGCAGTTCAGCCCTCGGGGAAGGTCCGAAACCTTTTCAATGTAACCTACCTTTCGAATAATGTATTGTAACTTAGTGCCGGCTTTTGTAAAAGTTTCTTATTATTTAACTGTAAATCGGGGATAGAGAGTGCTTTACCCTCTCGAGCTCTCCTTCATTTTTGAGTTGAGGTGACTACGTTTTCTTAACCGATTTTCTACTCTTAATGTATTAAAATTTTCTTATACGAGTCACCTCCCTAGTTTGGGAATAGCCCCTGTATCATCGGCTTAGTGCCCCTTAGGTTTTATAAAGTTTCATGTAGGAGTGCAAGCAACGCCTCCATTCATCTTGGTATCTTGGGCCATTTAATTAACATATTGCTTCTCTTTTAAGGCCCTGTAGGCTGGGTACGAGATACCCCCGTTTAATTCTTGTAAGTTGTGCCTCGATGGCAAGTTTTGGTAAAGTCTGGTATTGCTTTTTAATAGTCTTGAAAAATTGAGAGCGGGGCAGCTCTTTCTTGTGTTCGAAAAGTGTCTCTGGGAGGCTTGAGGTTAAAAGTTAGGAGCAAGTGCTCCTTGAATGAAGGGGTTTTCTGCCCTTTATATGGGTGTACCTTGTTAAGGTTGGGCTAATAGCTCAAGGATTGTGTAACTGAGGCTCGAAGCCAGAATTTGTAAAGACCCCTTAACTTGTGCTTTCGTTTGTAAATTTATAGTTGTACCTGATTTTTCATTGTTATTTCACCTAGTGAAAATTTGTTAAATCTATGGAAAATATAACCTTTATTTAAATTTTAATTAATCTTTCAGTGTTGTACTTAGACCCATTCCAGCCCGCACATTCTTACACCTCTGCTGTTCCACAGATCTCGTAATAATAATAATAAGGAAATATACCAGAACATAGACAATATAATAGAAATAATAAGAAAAAGATTGCTACATTTTCACATATCTGTAGAATAGTCTGATAACAGACCGACAAAACTATTATTCAAGTAAATTTGGGGAAAACAGTCAACAACGACTTGGATTCAAGAGGTCAAGAAGGATTTAAAAAGAAATAAAATCAGAGAAGAGGAAACCATGGAAGGAAAACATTTTAAAAATAAAGTTATACAAATGGAAGGATTCCAAGGAAGAATGAAAGGGAACCCCGATCCAAGGTGTTCTGAGGAGAGAAGAATAAAGCATAGTACAATGATGAAGGAATGCTAGAAAGAACGGAAGAGGAGACAACAAGAAAGGATGAATTGAAATTGACACGTGGTCCCTAGAGGGCCTCATTGTCGTCTTGTGTCGGGCTGAGTGGCTCAGATGGTTGAGGCGCTGGCCTTCTGACCCCAATTTGGCAGGTTCGATCCTGGCTCAGTCCGGTGGTATTTAAAGGTGCTCAAATACGTCAGCCTCGTGTCGGTAGATTTACTGGCACGTAAAAGAACTCCCCTGGGACTAAATTCCGGCACCTCGGCGTCTCCGGAAACCGTAAAAGTAGTTAGTGGAACGTAAAGCGAATAACAATATTAATATTTGTCGTCTTGGTCTCCCTCTACGTCTCTTACCCACCGTGACCGATTCCGATATTCTCTCAGGTAACCTATCCCCTTGCATTCGCCGAATAAACCGAAGCCGGTTTATATGTAGAGGTTCATCAGTTGAGTTCATTCCTAACTTAGTCTTTATCTCCTCATTCCGAGTACCCTCCTGCCACTCTTCCGCCATGGCTAAATGGTTAGCGTGCTGACCTTTGGTCACAGGGGTCCGAGGTTCGATTACCGGCAGGGTCGGGAATTTTAACCATAATTGGTTAATTTCGCTGGCACAGGGGCTAGGTGTACGTGTGGTCTTCATCATCATTTAATCCTCATCACGACGCGCAGCTCGCCTACGCGCATCAAATCAAAAGACGTGCACTTGGCGAGCCGAACTTGTCTTCGGACACTCCCGGCACTAAAAGCCATACGCAATTTCATTTTTCCTGCCACTATTTCCATCTGTTTGTTCCAGCAATCATTCTTGCACTTTCATGTAACGATCGAAGTGGCCGTGCAGTTAAGGGCGCGCAGCTGTGAGTTTTCATTTGGGAGATAGTGGGTTTGAGCCCACTGTCGGCAGCCCTGAAGACGGCTTTCCGTAATTTCCCTTTTCCACACCACGCAAATTCTGGGGCTGTACATTAATTAAGGCCACGACCGCTTTCTTACCTCTCCTATCCCGTTCCTATTCCATCGTCACCATAAGACCGCTCTGTGTCGGTGCGAAGTAAAGCGAATTGTAAAAAAATCACTCTTTCATGTCTGTTACCTCTAAGTTATGATAGCATTGACCTCCCCATTTTAAATAACAAACACCGTCCCAGAACTGAAGCTTGGCTTACAGCCCCTCTCCTACCTGCTGGAGCTCCTCAGTAATTTAACCGACACTAACGCTAATTGAAAATGCAGCTGGTCTCACGTTATCCAACTAATTTAATCAGATCGTCTTATAACAAGTCTCTATCTTTATAATGTGAAAGATTCTTTAATTAAACCGTGTTACTGCTGTAACTCGCCCTGTTTGTTCACTGCTTTGTAAGGTGAAATCCTACCAGGAAAGTGTCAGTGTGCTAAATGGGACGTTGTGGAGACCCCAGACGTGCTAGTAGTTTTATAGCGGTGGTATAAGTACTCTTCAAATGGTTCTATTTAGAAACTTCGCTCCCCTTCTTCCATTACCTTTATTACGCCAGGACGTCGGATTGTAGCCATTTTCATGTGATAGAAGTTCTCGTTCACGTACTGGTTGGCCATAGACTTTGTTTCCTCTTTACTTTGTGATAAAGTGGCTCAGGCTTGTATCTTAACAGCCGCATACCAAACGATACGCTCATTCATTTCTTGGTCCTAACTCCCATATGGTTCGCTCAATGACTATTAATTTAATAGAGCGCACAATTTGTGTATATAAAGCAATTACATGCCATTTAAGCATAAGTCTACTATAGGCCTATTTCTCTTAGAGCATTCCACAACATGGTAACGAGGACAAGTCAAATCACACAATGCACACACACATCTATCGTCAGATTCATGAAAGATCCTAGTTTTGCAGAGTTTATAGTGGTATCCATGAATTGCCATAGAATTGATAACATGTCGGAGATCCTGGTTTGTATTGGTCCAAGTTCGTCATTGCTTCAGTCGAATAGAATTTAGGACAAATATCGTTCCTTTTGGCCACTATTTCATCCAAGAGTTCCTTTTATTGGTCTGTATAAGGTAGAGCAAGCTTGAATCTCAAATCTTCAATTAAAAAAGGCTCCTTCTCAAGTTCATAAACCAATCCTGATCTAGTAAATCTGGACACACAGTCGTTGTCTTTAAGAATCGGGCTTTGATTTTTTTTCTAGAGTGTGTAGGTTAGCTTTGTTAGCTTATCCCAAATGATTTCCAGTCCATATGTTAAAATAGGGATTATTTTTGCGTCAAACAAGATCATGGCCGTCTTAAGAGATAATCTATTTAAATTCTTGATGTCAAATATTGCTTTCATAGCTGCCGTAGCACGTAGCCTAATATGAAGTCTAAAGGAGTTTGCTGTCGTCTGCATCGTCAAGCCCAGATATTTAAAACTGTTTACGTCGTTTAATGTTTCCGCTTTATACGTCACTTTGTCAGTTACTAAGGGGAGCTTTGACTAAAATGTTGCGTTGTTTTATTTTTTTTTTGTTTTGTTTTTTTTTACCAAAATACTGAATTTTCAATTTTAACCTAAAATATCTTCTAATTGCTCGTCTTTCGAATTCCGGTATCAGTTTTCCCGGTCGCCACCCTTAAATCTCTAAATGCCGCATTTAAAGGGTAGCATTTCGGCGAGAGCAAAATTCGCAGTCTGATCTATGGTTGTGACAATGTGGAAGCCGGTGAGGTACGAGCAGTGCTGAATACCTTCAACTCCCGATTTACCGTAATCGGATCAACCGTGTTGCGGCTTAACCGCGATATCAAAAGCACTAAAAATGCACGAATGTTAGGCAAATGAATGAAATGGCGTTCTGACACCCGCAGGCGACCTTCGCGTCATGATGAGGATGAAATGATGATGAAGACAACCAATGATGATTAAAATTCCCAATCCTGTCGGCAATTGAACCCATGAACCCTCTGACCAAAGGCCAACACGCTGGACATTTAGCCATGGAGCCGGATACGAGAGTTAGGAGTTATAGTATTACAAGCACAACAAACAGTTACGCATGGGGCTGCCTTGACAAAATGTCGAATCATTGCTGGAGTACATCGAGGGAGAGGATGATGCTTTCATCACCGAAGAACTTCTTTTGAGAAACTTGAGAAGTTAAGTGAAGAAAAGTGTTTCTCGGCACAAAAACACGAAACCATGACTGATTATTTTCAGAAACAGTAAAGTTAGTTAGTCTGAATATTTTTTTTTGACTTACTAGTTTCATCGAAAAGTGCTGTTTATTTTTCCATATTTTTGCTACTTTGACTGCAACGTATTGGGTATGTTAATAAAATACAAAACAGTAGTATAATTTATTATCATTTTAACTGTACTTTCAGTACGCCTGTTCTATTTTTAAATTCTTATGAGTTAACCGCGATTTTACTTGTCCGGGAAGCCTTAACCCTACATTATCCCGGTCAATCGAGAGTTGAGTGTAATAGTATTCAGAGCACGACTTGTGCCTCTGAGTGTGCTGAGAGGTGAGTTCAGGTGCGCTACAATAGTATTTTCGATCCCAGTGAGGAAAGCAATGGCAAACTACTTAACTCCTCATCTTGGCTAGTTTGAAAGGGTGTTTTCTGAAGCACTGGAATAAAAACGGGTGGCCATCATTGTCAATGGGATCACAATAAATAATCTGTGATGTGTAGATAGATGACACTGTTCTGCTTGCAACAAGTACTGAAGATTGAAGACATTACTAAACTGTGTGGTCGAATACAGTGCTTGTAGCAGGTCTGCATTTAAACACGAGAAAGACCAAAGGAAAGTATAAGCAAACATGCCATTCAAGGCTGTTAACTCGACAGAAGTTGGTACGTAACTGCAGCGAGTTCAACGATTTAAGTATGTAGGCTGCGTACTCGATCACAGGTGTTGAAATTAGGTCACGGATTGAAAAGGCAATGACTGCATTCAAGAGAACGAGAAAACCCCTCTGTAACAGGGATTTTGAGGTCAATCTCTGTCTCCGTTTACTTCAGTGTTTTGCATTCTTCGTCTTACTTTATGGTGCTGAGATTTGGACAACCTACCAGAGAATACACCAAGAAACTCACGGTGAGGTGAATGGTAACTGACGTCTTCCGAATCATTGGCAACCTGTTGTGGGTAATCCAGGGGACTACGTTGAGGCTTTACCATAAACGTTACTGTATTATCTGAGAATAAACACCATGCCGCACAAGGATTTGATGGCTGACACTTTCCTCACGTTATGTCCTACAAATGGTAAAATTACTCCGCGTTATTCATACATTGCACAGCACCTTGCACTCTCCAACTTCCACCTCAAAATTTGCATTTCTGTCGTAGATACCACATTCATGCGGTAGAAAACCCACAGTCCTAGCCCTTCAGGCAGCAACTCAATGTTGAAAACATCCTGGGGATATGAGCTACGAGTTTTAGGTAAATAAAGGATAATAAAGTATGAGAATATATTCTTGTTTCTAAAAATTGAAATCCTTTCCTTAATCATCGTTACGCGGACAATTGGATTAGTAGTTTGCATTGTTCTACCACTACGAGCACTCTTGTGAGTCAATGTATTGTTTCTCTTAACCACCACCACGAGCGCTAATATGAGTCAATGCAGAGTTTCACTTAAGCACCACTACGAGCGCTCTTGTGAGTCAATGCATTGTTTCTATTAACCACCACCACGAGCGCTAATGTGAGTCAATACAGAGTTTTATTTAAACACCACTACAGGCGCTAATGTAAGTCAATACATTGTTTCTCTTACGCACCACTACGAGCGCTAATGTGAGTCAATGCAGAGTTTCACTTAAGCACCACCACGAGCACTAATGTAAGTCAATGCATTGTTTTTCGTTTAGAGCATTATGATCGAAGGTTTTTCTTAAGCACCACTACGAGCGCTAATGTGAGTCAATGCATTGTTTCACTTAAGCAGCACTACGAGCGCTAATGTGAGTCAATGCATTGTTTCACTTAAGCACCACTACGAGCGCTAATGTGAGTCAATGCATTGTTTCACTTAAGCACCACTACAAGCGCTAATGTGAGTCAATGCATTGTTTCTCTTAAGCACCACTACGAGCGGTAATGTAAGTCAATGCAGAGTTTTATTTAAGCACCACTACGGGCGCTAATGCGAGTCAATGCAGAGTTTCACTTAAGCACCACTACGAGCGCTAATGTAAGTCAATGCAGGGTTTCATTTAAGCACCACTACGAGCGCTAATGTGAGTCAATGCAGAGTTTGATTTAAGCACCACTACAGGCGCTAATGTAAGTCAATGCAGAGTTTTATTTAAGCACCACTACAGGCGCTGATGTAAGTCAATGCAGAGTTTTATTTAAGCACCACTACAGGCGCTAATGTAAGTCAATGCAGAGTTTTATTTAAGCACCACTACAGGCGCTAATGTGAGTCAATGCAGAGTTTCCCTTAAGCAGCACTACAAGCGCTAATGTGAGTCAATGCCTTGTTTCTCTTAAGCAGCACTACAAGCGCTAATGTGAGTCAATGCCTTGTTTCTCTTAAGCACCATCACGAGCGTTAATGTGAGTCAATGCCTGAAAAAGCCTTACATCTGATTTTTGATCTGATTATTTCTCTTACGCACGACTACGATCGCTAATGTGAGTCAATGCAGAGTTTTATTTAAGCACCACTACGGGCGCTAATGTGAGTCAATGCATTGTTTCTCTTAAGCACCACTACGAGCGCTAATGTGAGTCAATGCATTGTTTCTCTTAAGCACCACCACGAGCGTTAATGTGAGTGGATGCAGAGTTTCACTTAAGCACCACTACAAGCGCTAATGTGAGTCAATGCATTGTTTCTCTTAAGCACCACCACGAGCGCTAATGTGAGTCAATGAAGAGTTTCCCTTAAGCCCTTATACTACATTCGGAGTGGATTTTCAAAACTCAAAAACGCCAGAGGGTATTGAACCAAGGAACACATAACATAGAATATATGT
Source organism: Anabrus simplex (assembly GCF_040414725.1). NCBI lineage: Eukaryota > Metazoa > Arthropoda > Insecta > Orthoptera > Tettigoniidae > Anabrus > Anabrus simplex. The sequence goes on along the minus strand of NC_090267.1, from coordinate 444,105,416 downwards.
AAATAAGTTAATTTGGCTAGGATTTTAATCAAAAAGGAAACGAGTAAAGAAAGTGGAGATTTTTTTTTCCGGAACTGCATTTAGGTCGGAAGTTATTTTCGAATATTTTTTTTAGTTTGATAGAGCTATGTAAGACTTAACATTTTAAACCTTTCCGGCCCCTTTTCCCCTTTAACTTTAGGCACAATTGAATAAATTACTTAATTTTAAGTTTTTGTTGTATGGCGACCCCTACGTTGTCTGGTAAGAAGTGTTTTCAATATTAAAAATAATTGTCATGACTCACGCACCAATGCTTGTATTGTAGACTACCACAAAACCATCTATATAAATAAAATTACACTTTTTTCTGTATATTTCACATTTTTGGCTCTTACTTTGCGTAAAGCTACCGTTGTGGGTATACAAAGCATTGGTTAGACATTCAACACGGAAGCTCTGAAAATGGTGTTTGTGGTTTCCAATTTCCACACCAGACAAATGCCGGGACTGAGAGAAAGATTTATTAAATAAACAATAACTCGTCCGTCCTCCAATCAGGGTGACCATTCGGATCCGGAATACAGTCTGGTAACAATTTCAATAGAATTAAGAAAATTCAAAAAAGTTGGAAATTTATAATTGTTAATACTGCTATTGCCTTCTTTTTCCAGGGGTAGTGGGGCACGGCCGCCTCCTTCCCACTCCCAGCCCTTTCCTATCCTATCGTCGCCATACGACCTATCTGTTTTGGTGGGACGTAAAGAAAAAAACGAGAAATTCAACATGGCACTGTTCGGATGACGTCATTAGCCTATACACTAAACAACGCTTGGCAACGTCACTTTAACCTGCCAATCACAGGCAAACATTAATATCGATACCGATTTCTCAACATATATCGACGGGTAGGACAGACGGTCTACAATATAGGCCTATCGGACCATTTAATATAAAGTATGTATAACTATTCAAAATGACATACCAATCAAGGAGAGAGAAAATTCGCTACAACTTGGTCCAGTCACCCTTGTACGTGAGATTCAAACTATTGACATGCAGTTCCACAGACTAACAAGCTGTGGTGGTACACTAGACGTCTGGCAATGGGCACTTAATATTAACATGGTAGAGCAGCCAAAATCTTCCAGCAACCCTAATGAGATATACCGTTTGTTAACTTTGGATGTAACCGCCAGGAAAATAATTTCGTCCTAGTATGGCTATCAATAGGCTTTCTTCACTATGCGCAGACCGTAGGTAGATGTTCTGTACACTACTTTTGGCACTTTCTCAAGACAGCAAGACAAAAACTTGCTTGTACAATAATTCTGGAGCGCGGGAGTTCAGTAAACATTCTGTTCTAATTTGTAAGTAATATATCTCGCGTGAATATTTTTTAAATTACGTAATTACTTTATTTTAAGGATGTAATTGTACAGCAGTTAAAGGGAATGGGAGAAGCTGAATGGACTTTATTCTTTATCCTTCAGTGATAGATCACGTATTATTATTATTATTATTATTATTATTATTATTATTATTATTATTATTATTATTATTATTATTATTATTATTATTATTATTATTATTATTATTATTATTTACAGTGAGATAGTGCAGTAATTCTTAGACACAAGACAAACGAATGATCTCCCTGTTGTTCAAATTGAAACACCATAAACGGTGTGATCTTTTTTTAAGATCTGCTGGAGAGGAGTTGAACATATTTTATATGTAAATATTAATACGTTCTGAGGTCTCTAAGTTAGAAATTAATACCTTATAGTTTGTAAATCGTTAAATTGCTGTCTGCAAATAATTTGTAAATGTACAGAAATAATGTAAAATTAAATCGCCGATTATTAAATAAAGTACAGATTAAACATGGCTGCAACATCAAGGTCTAATATTGCAGATGGTGTTTCTGCTATTACTATCGTGTATCGACAGTTTATGTTCTTCAAAGACACTTCCTACCCATTGAAAATGATTTAATCTTTATTTATTTTTATTTTATATTATTTTGTCATTTTGTTATATTGTTTCATTTTGTTAATGAGGACCGCTTGTACGAAGAGTTTTCTGGTGCTAATAGTATTGTCAGGAGTAGTAAGAACTAGAAGTATACAACAAAATCGGGTCAATTTATTCGTTTACGTAAGAAACAAACACCGGGCGAGTTGGCCGTGCGGTTAGAGGCGTGCAGCTATGAGCTTGAATCCGGGAGATAGTGGGTTCGAATCCCACTGTTGGCAGCCCTGAAGATGGTTTTCCGTGGTTTCCCATTTTCACACCAGGCAAATGCTGGGGCTGTACCTTAATTATGGCCAAGGCAGCTTCCTTCCAACTCCTAGGCCTTACTTATCCCATCGTCGCCATAAGACCTATCTGTGTAGCTGCAACATAAAGCCACTAGCAAGAAAACCTACTTTTGCGGTTGTCGGAGACGCCGAGTTGCCGGAATTTAGTCCCATAGGAGTTATTTTACGTCCCAGTAAATCTACTAACACGAGGCTGATGTAGTTGAGCACCTTCAAATACCAACCGGCCTGAGCCAGGATGGAACTTGTCAAGTTGGTGTCAGAAGGCCAGCGCCTCAACCGTCTGAGCCACTCAGACCGACTATGAAATACATTAAGTATTCGTGACTTATGACCCCAACATCGCTGTGAGCTTGCATCCGGGAGATAGTAGGTTCGAATCCCACTATCGGCAGCCCTGAAAATGGTTTTCCGTGGTTTCCCATTTTCACACCAGGCAAATGCTGGGGCTGTACCTTAATTAAGGCCACGGCCGCTTCCTTCCAACTCCTAGGTCTTTCCTATCCCATCGTCGCCATAAGACCTATCTGTGTCGGCGCGACGTAAAGCCCCTAGCAAGAAGAATGACCCCAATATCACACATCTGTTTACCCTCCAGGGCCGGTTCTTCCCTCGGACTCAGCGAGGGATCCCACCTCTACCGCCTCAAGGGCAGTGTCCTGGAGCGCGAGACATTGGTTGGGGGATACAACGGGGGATAATGGGCAGTACTCCTCCCAGGCGGCCACACGTGCTATGCAGAACAGGGGCCTTGCGTGCGATTGGAAGATTGGAAGGGACAGACAAGGAAGAGGTAAGGAAGTGGCCGTGGTCTTAAGTTAGGTACCATCGCGGCATTTGCCTGGAGGAGAAGTGGGAAACCATGGAAAACCACTTTTAGGATGGCTGAGGTGGGAATCGAACCCACCTCTACTCACTTGACCTCCCGAGGCTGGGTGGACTCCATTCCAGCCCTCGTTCCACTTTTTATATTTCGTGGCAGAGCCGGAAATCGAACTCGGGCCTCAGGGGTTGGCAGCTAATCACCCTAACCACTACACCACAGAGGGGGACAAGTTAAGATTTACAGTCTATTTAAGAAAAATCTGATCTGCAAGAAGCGTCCTAGTCTCAGTCTAATATTTTCTACAAATTAACTATTATTAAGACGTAGCGTATAGCAAACTACTGTGCTCTGTTCGCTGCGTGATAGACTGATATGTACGGAGTTAATCTGGTTTACTGCCCATCATTTGTGGTAACCATTACGTAATAATGTAGCCTTCACTCCCCGAGTCCCAACCAGCTTAACACTGAGGTCTTAGCACAGCTGCTACCAGATTACCAATACATAATGTAGCTTCTTCTTAAATGTGCTGCCAATGGGAGGATCAGCTAAGTAAAGAGGATGAACAACAAGATGGTGAAGTCGTGTGAAGTTTGGTAGCCCTTAGCCCTTCTCCAGTACGATGGACAGGTAGGAAAAGCCTTTGTGTTTGCACAGTTTGGAGTTATAACTCTGTTATTGGTAACTGTAACAAAGACAACGCAGTTCGGATATTTTATGGTGGCTTAAATAAAGTTTCAAGGTATTAGGTTTTGTTCAGTACATATAGAAGGGATATTAAGTAAAGAACAAACATGGCCATCCGGACACCAATGGAATCCGAAACCACAACCTTCCGATTTCGCGTCGGGGTCCTCTTACCAACTGAGCTATGGTGACCTAGGTCACAATATTATAGCTTCTGTCAGCAAGGACTTAAACTACCGGTAATGATAAGTAAATACTGTATTTATTGATTGGCCCACAACGTACATCGAAACAAGCTAACATTTTGTGGATATAATATTGCTTGTAACAAATATAAACTGCGAAATTCAAGCTCATACATGCTTTGGCAAAGACCTGTTGGGCAAACAAAGCACTCAAGTGTTCATTTTCTTACCATGGGAACTAATATCTCGTTACATAGCCTTTTCCTATTATCACAGCATAAAATATCGCAGGCATGGAAATAATAAGGGATCTAATTTTATCTTTAAGAATTTTTGCACTTTCTTACTTCAAACTGTTTTAATAATAATGCTATTTGCTTTACGTCCCACCAACTACTTTTTCGGTCTTCGGAGACGCCGAGGTGCCGGAATTTAGTCCCGCAGGAGTTCTTTTACGTGCCAGCAAAGCTACCGACACGAGGCTGTCGTATTTGAGCACCTTCAAATACCACCGGACTGAGCCAGGATCGAACCTGCCACGTTGGGGTCAGAAGGCCAGCGCCTCAACCGTCTGAGCCACTCAGCCCGGCCAACTGTTTTAAGAACTCCGCTTTATTTGTATTTGGTCCTATCTTTACACATGTGTTCAGCAGCTCCCACATGTGTTCTATTGAATCTATGCGGGACTTTGACTTGACCATGGCAATACTTTTATCTTCTTTACCACATAATCGTTTACACATTTATATCGATGTTTAGGATCATTATCATGTTGAAAACACCACGTTCCAGGCATATTTTTTCTAAAATGCGGAAGCATATGCTTATCCAAAATACCCTTGTATTCACAGGACCCTTCATTATACCATCGATGCGCATTAATGGACCTACGCGTTTAGCGGGGAGGCACCCACCTCCATGTTTTACAGTAGGAACCTAGTAGCGTGAGTGGTATATTTTATTAGTAGGGCGGCAAACATATTGAATACCATGAGAAGACTTAATATTTAATATGCTATCGTCCTTCCATAATACCCTAAACTACTCCTGCTTTGTCCAGTCGTGTTGCTTGTATACAAAAGCACTTCTCTCCTTTCTTTTGGGTACATTTATGAAGGGTTTCTTGCAAGCGCGGTGAGCTAACATATCCTGATATTTTAACCGACGTTCTACAGTAGATACATGGATATCTACTCCATAATTCTCCCTCGGATCAGTAGTGATATATTGAGCTGCCTTCATAGAGTCTGCTACAGATTACTTTCTAGTTATCCTTTCTATTCTCTCGGTGGTTTTACGAGGTCAGCTTTGTCGTTGTTTATTGCGTACTGTGTTCAGTTTTTCCAGACATATACCAGTTGTCTTTATATGTTAAACGTACGAGCAATCTCTGCCTGAACATCTCCCCTTTTGCAAGGTCCATATTACTGCCTCCTTCAACTCTCTGGAGTCTGCAACACACAGAAATTCACAATTCAGAATGAAATATCTAAACAGTTATTGTCGAAATACTTTCGAACTTTCTCTGTTGTGTCAATGCCCATTAGAAAACACTTACTGTACCTAGACGTTGACTCTGCTGCTTTGTAGTAAACACTGCAACTGCCCACCTCCCTTACACACTATAGCTGGATCGTCTGTGTTTGTGCTGACAAAAGTTTCCTGAGCGCCACTGTACATGAGCAGCGTTGTTAATCAACTTGGAAAATAGTCACTTTCAACCTCGTTCTTTCATTATCATAGATAGAATTAATGGGAGATGGTGGTAATAATGATGCTACCGTAATAATTAATTTCTACCGGGCGATTTGGCCATGCAGTTAGGGGTGCACGGCTGTGAGTTTGCGTCCGGGAGATTGTGCGTTCGAATCCCACTGTCGGCAGCCCTGAAGATGGTTTTCCGTGGTTTCCCATTTTCACACCAGGAAAATGCTGGGTCCGTACCTTCATTAAGGCCACGGCCGCTTCCTTCCAACTCCTAGGCCTTTCCTATCGCATCGTCGCCAAAAGACCTATTTGTGTCGGTGCGACGTAAAGCCACTAGCCTAACTAATTTCTGCGTTGTGACTCGTGAGTAGCACAGCAATACCACGAGCACCATGAACATGGTGTGAAGCTATGTATAAAGTGATTTTACACAACTTAAAGATGAAATACACTCGGGGAATACTAATTAAGACCAAAATTGTACATCATAAAATCTGAATGGAGAAGTTCTCCAGTCTGATGTTCATTGGACCATCATCATTTTAGTCTAACATAGCTACTGTATAAACAGTACACTTATGTATTCTACACTATTCTGTAACAAACTTATGAGTGTGTACTTGCTTTAGATCCCACCGACACAGATATGTCTTATGGCGACGATGGGACAGGAAAGGCTTAGGAATGGGAATGAAGCGGCCGTGGCCTTAATTAATGTACAGCCCCAGCATCTGCCCGGTGTGAAAATGGGGAAACCACGGAAAACCATCCTCAGGGCTGCCGACAGTGGGGTTCGAACCCACTATCTTCCGGATGCGAGCTCACAGCTGCGCGCCCCTAACCGCACGGCCAACTCGCCCGGTATACATAGTTTTACTGGTTACCACACCGAGCAAGTGGCTTCGGACACGTATCTATCAGCTTGCATTCGGGAGATAGTGGATTCGAATCCCAATGTCGCCAACCGTGAAGATGCTCTTCCGTGGTTTCCCATTTTCACGCCAGGTAAATGCTGGAGCTGGACCTTAATTAGGCCACGGTCGCTTCCTTGCCATTCCTAGCCCCTTACTGTCCCATCGTCGCCATAAGACCTATCTATGTCGGTGCGACGTAAAGGAAATTGAAAAAAAAAACTGGTAACCTCCATTTGAAAGCAGTATTTGTAAATTTAAAAATATACACCCGTTATCAATTATTTACAGTGGAGATAGTTTACAGCTAATGGAAATGATGTCTTCAATTGTACCATTACCATTTCCCTAGAATACAATCAGACGTAATAAATAAACATTATTAGATTAGTACTGCATTAGGTATGGGAACTAAAATAAGAGCCCTGTCGTGGAATAATGAGAGGAACATTATCAACACGACACGGAGCACGCTATGACACGAATGATGGGGAGGAATATTGGTACACGTACATCAGTTCTGACATTACACTCTTTACTTGATTTTAGATCAACATTCTTTACAAGGGCATTGTACAGGTGTCTCATTCTCTCTCTTTCTCTCTCAATTCTGAGGATCTTGATCTCCGAGGAGGCTATTGGTCAGTTGCGGTCCTCGGCCAAACGTGCTGCACCAGTTACTCTCTTGATAATATTCGACCATCGAGTGAGAACTCGTCCACGATCTCTCTTGCCGGGAACATTTACAACAACGATAAGTTTTCTATGCTGTCATTCCCACGTCGCATAGTGTGTCCAAGGAATTTTAACTCTTTGTTGAGATATTGATGATAGTCTAATTCTGAGAGTGAGCTAGTTTATAACAGAATCATTGGTGCGAAATGCTGTCCAAGGTATGCGTAACATTCTTCCCCAGCACTGCATCCAAAAATAATCGATTTTCTTCAGGTCTCTTACACCAGCCATATACAGCTAAAAATTAAGTCGAAATTCTTCGTGGTAAATACAGAACAGGTTATTTTTAATTTAAGACATATTCTTAAAGTTTAAGTTTTGATCACCACAGGGTCTTACAATATTGTTTTACTCACATAAATAGTCTTTCTCAGCGTGTCGTCCAGATTGCCAACAAGTGGGTACCTGAAGAGGATGATTTGGGTTCGACACACATTAATGAGTCCAGATTGCGAGCAGGTGGGTACATGAAGAGGATGATTTGGGTTTGACACACATTCATGGGTCGAGATTGCGAACAGGTGGGTACATGCAGAGGATGATTTGGGTTTGACACACATTCATGGGTCGAGATTGCGGCCAGGCATAAAGTAGATGCGCTTAAGCGAGAATATAATGAGCAAGAATATGTCACTTTATATATGTCACGCTGCTTATCTAGGTGGATTCTGGCAGCAATATGCATCACTAGAGGCACCTACAGTCTTCTGAAGTTCTTTAGAAAGCCGCCTTAATTATTATCCGAAATACAAAATTGCCCAACCCGCTTGACTAGAAATGTTGACTTAGATATGAACAAAATTCTAATTTGACGGGCTGCAGAAAAATCAACCCTCAATTGATACACCAAGTTCTGGTACACACAATTGGAATACTGCGTAATACACCAAAAAAAAGTTAAAAGCATGTGAGAAAAAATCCGTTTGTTTCTGAATAAACTATGTCACCTCTTATGTATTATTTTAATAATAATAATAATAATAATAATAATAATAATAATACCTGGCGAGTTGGCCGTGCGGGTAGGGGCTGTGAGCATGCATCCGGGAGATAGTGGGTTCGAATCCCACTGTCGGCAGCCCTGAATATGGTTTTCCATGGCTTCCCTTTTTCACACGAGGCAAATGGTGGGGCTGTACCTTAATTAAGGCCACGGCCGCTTCCTTCCAACTGCTAGGCCTTTCTTATCCCATCATAGCCGTAAGACCTATCTGTGTCGGTGCAATGTAAAGCCACAAGCAAAAAAAGAAAAAAGTAAATATTAACCTATTAAGAATACAACTCTCACTAATCCACCATATACAACTACCCCTCTAGTTATGTTATACAATAAAAAAGATAATCTTCTAAATGGTAAGATTACATCAAACTAAATTATTAAACATTTTCAATAAGAAAAGTATTTTTAAAAATATGGTTAGGTTATGTAAAACATCCCAATGTACCAGTTAATGTTAGTATTAGTACTACTAGAACAAAAGTTACACATGAGACTGTTTTGAAAATTGTATCTGAATTATCTATCTCACGTCAACACTAATCTCTTGTTCGCAATCTGGACAGTGTATATTTAGTTGTTCGGAATCTAGACGGTTTTTGCCTTGTTCGCAATCAAGACACAACCCTTTCTCAGATTACAACATTCTCGGCATCCTGGTTGGATTCATCCTCATCCCGAAGGTTTGTTGGATCCCCAACAGTTCCACTATCAACTGTCACAGACAGTCTAGGCGTCATACATAAAGATCCAGCCCCAGCATGACATGATCAAGTGTCTCGATCTTTGACGTGGGCTTATATACTGTGAGTCATATCCAGTGCCAGGGTCACGATACACTCTGACAGGACCCTGCAAAATGTTCTGGGGTACATATCTCCTCGGAGAAGATGACGCTACCCCAATCTATATTCTCCCAGGTTTTACGGTTCACGGCGTGCTCTTTTGGTGTGGCATCCTTCGCAACGACCCTCCAAATACGACGATTACGACCATCAAACGGCTGATCCCTTTGTGGATCCTGCCGATCCCAAGGTCGTGTGGATTCAGACCGGTAGATGCTGTTGAATTTCTGAAGCGACGGAAAAGTCTTTTGACACTCCATGTCATACGATGTATGTATGTAAATGATCTCTGGTGACACATTTTGTGCTTGCTCGACAAACTTAATTAAGAATTCATTCATAAATCGTTCAAGAGAGATCCGGTTTACTGTGTTATCTGGTAGAGGCCACGGCCGCTTCCTTCCTACTCCTAGCCTCTTCCTATACTATCGTCGCCCTAACATACATCTTTGTCGGCGCGAAGTAATGCCAATTGTAAGAAAAAAACTTCCTTCAAAAAATAAGTTGCAATCTCTCGGTGTTTCAAAATATGTCTTATCAACCTAATTCCTCTTCTGGTCAAATGTTGCCAAATCGTTGTCCTCCCACCAATTCCATCCATATGACATCCTGCTACACCTCATTTCAGAAGCCTGTATTCTCCTCCTTTGTACATTAGGTACTGATGTTGAAATATTTTATGATTTATGACGAAACAGATGAAAACTTATTCAGTCTTGAAACTTAAATCGAACTCTGCGCTCTTCGGAAAATGGCCTTAAAAATCATGCAATATTTGATTTATAAACTTATGAAAAAAAAAATTATGTCAATTCGTTGCTCGTAACGGTACTGGTTTGATTTAAAATTAGACGATAATATCCTATTAGAAACATGTATTTGCAGTTACTTCTCGATCAGAAATTCTAAGTGGGTAGAAACTACTAACATCGCTCATACCTGAAAATATTCCGTTACAGATGGCGCTAATGATATTCTATCAAAGGTTTCGCTAATTTTTTAAATGATCATTTTAGAATAAATTAAATACACTGTTTCTGTCCATCTGCCGACTGAAAGGATAGATTCGCCGTGGAAAGTCCTATACATATTCAAGAATCAGCTGTCACAGAGGCTATTGTAGATTATGAGTGGATATTCATGAGCACGACAGCTGCAGAGTCAGTGTTTATTGTGATATAATCAGTGATAGCTTAACCGTGAAAAATTTCTCATTAATATCTGCAGTATGAACGTCAAAAATTTAATATAGCAATTTTATACTGAACTTACTGGTGAACGTAGAGATTAAAAAAAATAAGAAATATGACTGTTTAAGATCAGGCTTTGTAAAACTGAAGTGGAAAATATATTTCTTTTCTACATTTTTACGTCGCACTAATAAAATGAAGGTTTTCGGCGATGGAAGGGTGAGAAAGGGGTAGGTTTGGAAGGAGGCGACCGTGGCTTTAATTAAGTTACAACCCCGGCATTTGCCACGGAAAACCATTTTCAGGGTTGCCGGCAGTGGGGTTCGAACCATCTCTCGAATGCAAGCTGATACCTACGTGATTCACACCTCGCAGCGACTTGTTCGGTAGTGCCAAAAGTGAAGTAATGAAATGAAATGTCGTGTGGCTTTTAGTGCCGGGAGATCCCGGGACGGGTTCGGCTCGCCAGGTGCAGGTCCTTCTATGTGACTCCCGTAGGCGACTTGCGCGTTGTGATGAGGATGAAATGATGATGAAGACAACACATACACCCAGCCCCCGTGCCATTGGAATTAAGGTTAAAATTCCCGACCCGGCCGGGAATCGAACCCGGGACCCTCTGAACCGAAGGCCAGTATGCTGACCGTTCAGCCAACGAGTCGGACAGTGAAGTAATGAAAAATATACACACAAAATAGGAATATAATTACGTCTACGAGGAACTGAAATATCCACATAGACTTCTGCTGATAGAATACGTTCCACGTAACTTGAGCTGCAAAAGGAAAAAGGAGCTTCTAAATACAAAGTGAATATTTCGGCTTTCAAACTTAAAGGTGTATAACGTGTTCTTGAAGTATTGACATGGATTGGAGGTTGTTCCTAACAATTTAACTTAATTTAATTAAACCCGCGGCTCGCTTGATTCCTAAGATTTGCCGAGATGATCTCTGTTCAAGCAAATAACCTGTAGGTATTAAGATAATACACCGGTCTAGAAAGCCAAGAATAACGGCCAAAAAGATTCGTCGTCCTGACCACATGACACCTCATAATCTGCAGGCCATCGGGCTCAGCCGGTCGCTTGGTAGGCCAAGGCCCTTCAAGGGCTGTAGTGCAATGGGTGTTGGTTTGATTAAGATAATACATGTTAATCCTAACTGCTTTTTCCGTCAGAATTGTTTTATCAGTCACGATCGTATTTTCTGCGTCTGATATCAGCAACTGTACTCAATATTGTAGACAAGATGAACCCCGTCCAACCTCCAGAACAAGATTACAATCTTCGGACGAGCTAAAGATCTACCTTGGTTTCTCTGATTAAAAGGTAGAGGCGTTACACCTACACTATGAAGCCTGGAAATCTTTACCATACGTCGCATTGGTTTGAAATGTTCCTGGGGTCTAACACTTACTCCTCTGTGGTCATACACGGACGAAGTTACGGTAATATTGTAGCGTATTGTGCTGAAGTGTAGCTTTTCTTGCTAGTATTGAGAGGGATGTGAGTGTGTGTATTGTACCTCATTTCCAAAATATATATTCTGCAAGCTGTTTTTGACCTATTAATCAACCGACCGTTCTCTCTCCATACACTGTATGTGTATGTTTAGTCCTTAGCCCGAAGGTTGGCTGGATCCTCAACAGCTCTGCCTTCAACTGTCATAGATGGCCTAGGCATCACTGAAGAGGTGTACTAGGGAAATGAGGAGTGAGGTAACAGCTTCCCGTTGCTTTCCTCATCGAGCCAGAAGTTAATATTACATATCAGTTTGAAAACCCCACTGCAATTCATGCACCAACCGACCCTATGAGCAACATTTTCACACCATTCACAGCAGGGACTGGCTGCATAAGGATTGGCATTACTAGCATCATTCATACCCCAGTCACTTTCGTATTGTCAAGGCCAAGGATAAGACAGAGACAGGTCAATGAAAGTAACAAAATTGCTCTAGATCATACCAGAAGACATAGTGCAGTTTATACACTAGGTCCCGCACAGCAAAGGCATCTCCATACACTATTCACAAATATTTTTACACACCGGGCGAGTTGGCCTTGCGGTTAGGAGCGCGCAGGTGTGAGCTCGCATCAGGGAGATAGTGGGTTCAAACACCACTGTCGGCAGCCCTGAAGATGGTTTCCCATTTTTACACCAGGAAAATGCTGGGGCTGTACCATAATTAAGGCCACGGCCGCTTCCTTCACATTCCTAGGCCTTTCCTGTCCCGTCGTCGCCATAAGACCTGTCTGTGTCGGTGCGAAGTAAAGCAACTAGCAAAAATAAAAATAATTTACACGGCTGTACGGGCTGAACTGTACACGAATAAGAGTCCATGCCAACAATGTGTAATTTGCTCATCCATGGTGAAAAATTAAGAACACGCCATAATAATGAGAGGAAGCAGAAGAAGAACAAATAATAATAATAACAATAATATTGAGTGGCCACGCGTGTTAACGCGGTACAGATATGGAGCCAAACTGTGGTCAGAAGACGAATGCGTTTGAACCCGACCGTCGGCTGTGCTGAGAATGGTTTCTTTGGTTCCCCATTTTCTCTTCCAGGCAAACGCCGGGACAGTTCCTAATCACAGGCCACAGTCGATTCCTTCCACCTCCTTACCCAATTCCATTCATTTCACCTTCATTAGCTCCTATACTGAGTTTGTCGGAAGGGCATCCGCCCGTAAAAGCATGCCATATAATTTCTTCTCACCTCATCCCTTATCTTGTATCAGGAAACGGGACTAACGTACTATTTAATTTGATCCTATCTAGGCTGAGTGATCGTCGATTTTGACGTTTCGTTTTATTTTGCCATATGGTCGAGTGACATGGTTCACTCTTCGGTGATGTATGGCCTAGATTTTAAATTCATTTTATGCTCGATGATGCCAGAAAACTGAATTTTAATATGAGACTCATTATAGTTCAAGTTTCATTATGGTACAGGTTCTCCACTAATCAGAGTTCAGATTTTCATTACGATACAACTGTTTGACCAGTTAAGTAAGGATAGCAAAATCAAACATGTCGGACACACACATTAATATCAATGCACCTCATACTTCCAATATTCCACAACCACACGATACATTCCCGCAAATTCACTTCACCAACCGTACAGTAAACAATTTGTTTTTGAAATATAGCTAGGTTATGATAACCTTCTAGCAAAGCTTTGAAAACATGTGGCGTTGCCAAGGTCTCTGATCCACTCACGGAAAATCAATAACCCAGTGCATGCACTCAGCGCTCTGTTCAGTAAACTCAACTGCCAAACGACATCTCGACAGAAATTTATGAATATTTACAAAATGGAGTTATAATTATCATCGAGCATAAACAGTCGTATGCACTAATGTCGGGTTAACATCTTTCAACAGCCGGATCGGATGATGTGGAGTGTCGGAGGGACTTAGTTCCGCCCTTCAAAAATGTTCCTGCCGGTTAAGAACCCACGATCTTTGGATTCGGAAGCTGACACTAAAAACATTTACCCTGCGGGTGTTTACGACATAATATGTGCCGAGTTATGTTGATGCGATAGTAAGTCCTGACTAAGTGCCATGGTACCTGAAGACTCTCAAATATGCCAGCATCTTGTCGGGAGGTTCGTCGGTACATAAAATTCCTGTGGAACAACATTTCTTGCACCACAGAGTCTACAAAATCCAGCAAGGTAGTTCGTATGACGAATAATAAAAAAATAAACCACTTTTCACATCACGTTTTTAAAAATCAAATGATCGTATATTTATCTCTCGCGGTCATGGCCATCCATCAACGGTTGCTAATTTCAGATGGTCGCCAGCTATAAGACATAGCCTGCACGGTTGCTAGGTAACACTGTCTGGCCATCCATCCCTACCTTACATCACACTCTGCTCAGTTGCTAGGGTTACACTTCCGTCACGCTAACTTACATTTTCAGATGAACCCCAACCATAAGACATACTTATGTGAAAAATAATGCAATACGTCATCTGCCTGCAGTCACCAGGGCTGCAAACAGATAGCTCAAGTAAATATAGTACATTAAAAATTACCTCGTATTCTTCAGTACAATCCAAGCAATACAAAATCGTATGATACACTCTCTCAAAAGATCAGCCAGTATCCAGTATTCAGGAGATAGTAGGTTCGAATCCTACTATCGGCAGCCCTGAAAATGGTTGTCCGTGGTTTCCCATTTTCACACCAGGCAAAAATGTTCCTGCCTGGGGCTGTACCTTAATTAAAGCCACGGCTGCTTCCTTCCCACTCCTAGTCCTTCCCTGCCCCATCGTCGCCACAATACCTATCTGTATCGGTGCGACGTAAATCAACTAGCAATATATATATATATATTAGGCGGTTTTAACTGACCTGTATTTTGGCAGGAAGTGATTTTTAAAATTTGTTATTTAGGTTGATAGAGCTATCCAAGACTCACAATTTTAAACCTTTAGGGTCCCTTTATCCCTTCAATTTTCGGCACAATTGAGTAAATTGGTTTTACGTATTATGGGGACCCCTATTTTGCTAAGAAATGTTTCCTACTTTAAAAATAACTCGTATTGTTCTGCACAATCCAGGCAATATAGAATCGTATGATATATTTTCCAAAAAATATTAGGGAGAGTTTTGTAAACATTTTGTTTATAAAAAGAGAGATTATGGATTAGCATAATTTACCAAGGGAGATGCACGATAAATATCAATTTTTTGAAATAATTTAAGAAACGGCAAGGTAAACAATTGATAGTGAATCTGCCACCTTAATGACAGCCCCAAATACAGATCAGCTGTAAAATAAAGATTACTATTATTATTATTTGTTTCAAAATCGTTAATAAATCCAGACAAGAAACTCAATTTTGAAAACATCCTACCGATATGACCTACGAATTTTAGATAAATATAATAAAGTATGAGAAAATATTCCTTATTTATTCCTAAAAATCTCAATACTCTTCTTAATAATCGTTATCCGGTCGATTAGATTAGCAGTTTGCCTTTTCCTACCACTACGAACGCTAATGTGAGTTAATTAATTGTTTCACTTAAGCACCACTATGAGCGCTAATGTGAGTCAATTAATTGTTTCACTTAAGCACCACTATGAGCGCTAATGTGAGTCAATTAATCGTTTCACTTATGAGCGCTAATGTAAGTCAATTAATTGTTTCACTTAAGCACCACTATGAGCGCTAATGTGAGTCAATTAATTGTTTCACTTAAGCACCACTATGAGCGCTAATGTGAGTTAATTAATCGTTTCACTTATGAGCGCTAATGTAAGTCAATTAATTGTTTCACTTAAGCACCACTACGAGCGCTAATATAAGTCAATTAATTGTTTCACTTAAGGACCACTACGAGCGCTAATGTAAGTCAATTAATTGTTTCACTTAAGCACCACTACGAGCACTAATGTGAGTCAATTAATTGTTTCACTTAAGCACCACTACAAGCGCTGATGTAAGTCAATTAATTGTTTCACTTAAGCACCGCTACGACCGCTAATGTGAGTCAATTAATTGTTTCACTTAAGCACCACTACGAGCGCTGATGTAAGTCAATTAATTGTTTCACTTAAGCACCACTACGAGCACTAATGTGAGTCAATGCAGAGTTTCGCTTAAGCCCTTATAACTACACTAGGTGTGGACATTTTTCAAAAAAAAAAGGAACGCCTCAGGGTATTGAACCAAGAAACACATTACAGAAATAATTGTATAAATAAGTTAATTTGGCTAGGATTTGAATAAAAACAAAACGAGTAAAGAAAAAAAGCGATTTTAGGTGGTTTCTCCAGACCTGCATTTAGGTAGGAAGTGAAATTTTGCAAATTTTCTTCTATAGGTTGATAGAGTTATCCAACACTCACAATTTAAAACCTTTCGGGACCTTTAGCCCTTGAACTTTCGGCACAATTGAGTCAATTCCTTCATTTTACGCTTGCTATGGAATGTTTTTAACATTAAACATATTTTTAGTGAATGTTTCTTGTTAATATTTCTCTTGTCATGCTCCGAGAGAGATTTCCATAAATCTAAACTTCACTCGTCATCTACAAAAACCGAGCACTAGGAACAGTATTACAGAGTCGTATCAAGCCACTAGGGCAGTAAACAATAATGGAGGTAATTTCCCTTCTCTGTGTACGAATATGTGTAATTACATGGTTCGCTCTCGTAAACCCGAGAGCTCCGTCATAATGCGATAGAAGAGGCGTGTAGAAGAACTGTTATTTCCTTTCGGTGTCATTACTGGAAATGAACTCGCCGTAATACTCACATAACAATGCGACATCCAAATCCAATACACATCTCTCCGTACGTTTACGAGACCATGCAAAATAATGCTGTCAGATATGGCAACAGGAGTAACTTTCACTCCACATTTCTCCTCTCTGCAGGATCACAACTTGACAATCCCTTCGATTTTCTCTCGTGAGTATTACCTTCTCCCGCTGTCTCTCTTCAGAGTTTCCAGCTCGCCAAGATATTGAAAGTTTTCCTTTTGTTTTATTGCTTCATACTCTGGGATAGAATTGCTCAGTCAACGTACATCACACGAGATATGCGTAGATTTCGTCCTGCCCGCAGAATACCTCAACAGAGCAGAAGTTGAGAACAAGTTTCTATAAGAGAGTACAACGTCAAAACACGACAGTCTGTATTAAAGGCCCTAGCTGAGAGATTGAGAGCGAGCCACAAGTTAACTCAAATAAAGACAGATAGGAATATTAACAAGAGCCTCCGTGCAGCGCGCCGGCTTCTCACCGCTGGGTTCAAATCCCGGTCACTCCATGTGAGATTTGTACTGGACAAAGCGGAGGCGGGACAGGTTTTCCTCCGGGTACTCCGGTTACTCCGGTTTTCCCTGTCATCTTTCATTCGAGCAACACTCTCCACTACCATTTCATTTCACCTGTCAGTCATTAATCATTGCCCCAGAGGAGTGCGACAGGCCTCGGCAGCTGGCTAGATGGGAGCTTCATTCATTTCATTCCTGACCCGGTCGAATGATAAACAGGCCGTGGATTTTCATTTAGAAGCATTAACAGGAAAATGTAATAGAAAAAAATATATTACATTGACACATCAGCGTGGGAAGAGGGAGTAATATGAAAACAAAGACGGACAAAGAATCGCCACATCTTCATGCACTAGCTGCAATACCCGTCAATGACGGTACAATCATTGATTGATTGATTGATTGATTGATTGATTGACAATCACGTTGACGTTGTGCTAAGTTATCTCACTCTCCAGCTACTTTCCGTCAATACGTAGGCATGCTGTTTTACTCAGGACACAACAGCAATCCCATCTATCGGAGATGAGTGGTAGCAGAAGAGACAAATTAAATCACAACAAACAATGATCAATGTAATGTCATTGTTGATCAGTATTATGAGCTGTCGATTTTGTTGACTTTCACATTTAGTTTTCTTCCTACTCTGCGGTATTAGGGCATCTAATATAAGGGGAATCCCTTCTCCTTTCAAGACTCCTTATGACTTTCCTTTCAATCGATCGTTCCGTTGCGGATTCTTCTCATTTTTTAAATAATCATTTTCATAAAATCCAGTAAAAAGCAGCTCGATTTGTTCTGGGTGATTTGCGACGAAACAGTAGCGGTACAAAAATGTTGCAAAGTTTGGGCTGAGAAGACTTGGGAGAAAGGAGACGAGCTGCTCGACTAAGTAGGATGTTCCGAGCTGTCAGTTGAGAGATGACGTGGAATAACATTAGTAGACGAATAAGTTTGAGTGGTGTCTTTAAAAGTAGGAAAGATCACAATATGAAGATAAAGTTGGAATCAAGAGGAAAAATTGGGGCAAATATTCGTATATAGGAAGGGGAGTTAGGAATTGGAATAATTTACCAAGGGAGATGTTCAATAAAATTCCAATTTCTTTACAATAAATTAAAAAATGGCTAGGAAAACAACAGATAGGGAATCTGCCACCTGGGTGACTGTCCTAAATGCAGATCAGTAGTGATTGATTGATTGATTGATTGATTGATTGATTGATTGATTGATTGATTGATTGATTGATTGATTGATTGATTGATTGATTGATTGATTGATTGATTGATTGATTGATTGATTGATTGATTGATTGATTGATTGATTGATTGATTGATTGATTGATTGATTGATTGATTGATTGATTGATTGATTGATTGATTTCCTTATCGATATGGACCGACGACCACGCGTGTTTACAACTATATACAGTAATTGTCTAGTCAACGACTGATACTATAGCTAATCTTTCACACATTCCTCTGTTGCCTCTCATGGAGTGTAGAAAAATCCTTTCCTCTTCTTGACGTCAGTTTTCAATTAACTCTGTAAAATATCAACTATCAAGATCTAATTAACCTGCACCTTATCAGTTTAAACTATTTTTTCTAGCAATATTTAAATTGGTAAGTCATTGTTGAAAAACAAGAAGATACGACATCACGTAAGTAGTTGAGCGACGTCTGACGATGACTACAACTTGGGTAAATAATGGTATGGTGGTGATGTTCTTACATTTCTTCCATTCTTGAAGAAGCTTCAACAACATACCCAACACTTATGCATTTCTTTCAATAACCTTCTGATTTCCTGGCTAACTGCAGCGTCCTTAGTGAGCTACAGTGAAATTTACTAGGACTATGAAGGATGCGGCAGTGATCACTTCGTTAGATACAGCATCGTTCTAGCATTCATCTGAGTGCATTTACAGTACTGAATAATTTCGCATATTTTCTCTGCATTTCATACATACTATTACGTGCCAGCCTTGTGATAGTCCCTTTCGCGACTTCTTGGAAAGGACTATTGAGTCGGCCGTCCGTGTATTGTTCTCGTCGGCTGACTTACCTGTGAGTTTCTTGGAGATGCAACGAGAATATTCCGTCTCTGGCCACATCGCGAATATTCTGGAGCACATCGCCCGAGCTATGAAAAGGGAGGCTAGGCCGGACAGTCAACTGGGGCTGGACTCGGATTCAGTGTTGTATTCGGGGTCAGTGTATTAGACCCGGTGGTGGAGTCAGTGTGGGGCTCAGTATGTTGGGATTTGGAGGCTGGGCTGAGGGCGACAGAGGTGTTGGCTGTCGCTAGTGTCCAACCAAGGTCTAAATGAGGAGCAGTTGTTGTTGTGGTGCCTGAATGTCCACTGAGTAGCTAGGCTGGAGACGGCGTACGGAACGATAGACTGTGTACTGCCTGAGAGTACTGTCGATTGAGAACCGCTGTGAGTCAACGATTGAAGTGGACCTGGGTTAATAATCGCTGTTGTGAGTACCGTCCTGCTGTTAATTACTTTTCAGCTGTTCCTGTTTAGTTTTTCACCGCATCTGACTGTGTGAATTACTGAACTGTCTCTGGAGTCGAACCAAGGGATAGTCATCGTCTGTTGTGTAGCCAGTAGCACTGTGTTCAAATTCAGCGGTATACACACAGCTGTTGTATGAGGTAACCAGACTCAGAGAAGTGAAATTAAGGATTATAGCCGACTCCAGGTAACACCAACGGGCTGGACGGCCTGCTGTGCCGAAAGTAGAGAGACTTGTAAATAGACAGCAATATTAGTAAGTGTAGCCATTAACGGTTGATTTATTGGGTCATCCTGAATTAGATTAGAGTACTGAAACAGAGGCACTGTTTATTCTTAACAATACATTCCTGCCTTCGAATAGATGAGCTTTCTCCTTATCAATCCCAGTTATTCTGCATTCATTTCTTTTCATACCCTGGTTTCTGCTTCCCAGCTTGGTCAGGAGAACAGATTTCAGAGTTTTCCACTAAATATGCCGTGCTAGTTCCATGCCAGCTGGTGTCTGGAGAGGTAATACATGAGAAACAGCTAAGCTCCATATGTTGTTGGTGTTGATTTCTGCGAGGAGGATGGCATGCAGGCCAGGGAATCTAATTTATGACACTCCTCCGCCATTCCTTCCAGACTATTCATTCCAGAGTGCTGCTTATTTAATCGCTTCTCGTCTTATCCAGAATTCTCTGCAGATAATCAACCAGTCACTATTGATCTGCCGATTGTCTATCAGTTGTTTACCTTGTGTTCTCTTAAATGATTTCAAGGCAATAGAAATTTTATTGAACGTCTCCCGTGGTAAATTATTCCAATCACTAATTCCCCTGCCTATACACGAATATTTACGCCGAATTTTCCTCTTAAATTCCCACTTTATCTTAATACTATGATCAATGCGGTTTTCACTATTTCATTAAGCATTTCTCGATACAATTTTGTATATACGAGGGCTGTAAATAAAGTAATACAATTGCATTACACTCCTTCAATGTAGTCTATTACCTTTTACTAAATGTCGGGAAGCCTTTGATGACAGCGACGGATCTTCCTACTGCGCGGAGTACAGATGCCACGTCCAGAAATGGGCGGCCTCAGAGGGATTCCTTCAACTTCGTAAACAGGTCGAAGTCACAAAGACTCATGTCAGGTGAGTACGGAGGATGTTCCAAGACCTCCCACGATAGTGCGATCGTCTCGCAGTAAACGTAGAGTTTGCGCCGCACAACCGCACTCAGATGTCGCTCCAGAAATCGGCAATAGTAGTCATTGTAGACGGTTTATCCCTCAGGTAGAGCATGCGTAAAAGTAACACCCTCGTATCCGTATGCCACAATCAGCATAAGCTTCACCCGACTAGGTTCCTGTCGAAATATCTGTGGCCGTGGTGAACCTGGGTGACACCATTCATTCGATTGACGCTTTAATTCAGGCTCGGATGCTCGTACCCCCGTCTCGTCAATGGCAAGAATACTCGTACGCTGCAGAAATGCGTTTCATTCGTTGCCGTGTCTGTCCAGGTGGATGTCACCAGTGCATATCGGTGCCATTTCTGTACATCAGTGATTTGATATGGAAACAGGACGCAATTTTCCTCATGTTAGGACATTTCATCAGTAGTGCCATACCGTTTGATGAATGAGATCAACCTCTACTGATAATTTCCGGACAGTCCATCGACGGTCTTTGGGAACGGGACCACTCACGATGTCAATCTAATCCTGAGGAATGGATGGCCTACCTGTGCGGTGTAAATCCGCAGTCTCATTCCGGCGCACACGAAACCCCTTGACCCATCGTGAAACCGTCGTATACGGTAATGCATTTTCACCACAGGCTTCACGTAATCCTCGATAACATTCTGATGCATTTTTACCACGGGCAACCTCGATTTTCATCCACGAACGCTGATCATCTTTTGATAGCATGCTTTAGAGCGGTGAAATTGACACTGTTCGCTACAACGCCTCACAGCAACAACACACCCCAACCGACTGATCGTCAAATTAACACTACACATCGACAACAGCGCCATCTGACCGCTCCCATACCCTATTTGCGCATACCTGATCTCCTGCGAGTGTCTTGACTACGTTGCCACTACTTTACAGAAACTAGAGGTGTGACAAACCGTTATTTTTGTATAACTGCTACATGTGTCACTGCTACAGTAAAGTAACTGTGAAAAGTAACAGTTAAAAATAACGTACAACGGGTCACCTTTTATTGGTCACAGCCTGGTCACGGCTTCAAGCTTGTATCGTTACAGCTGTGTTGCAAAGTCCCATTCTCACGCACTCGCACATGCGCGCACGCATCGTCACACTGTTGAAAGTCGGTGCAGCAAAACACGCATTCCTACTTGCTATAAATTTAACGAGAGGGAGACAACGACTGAAATGAGAAATCAACATATCGTCTTTTCCGAAATCTAGAGGAGTGAGTTTGACAATGCCCCAATCAAGGATAGAAGACAAGAAAACATGATGATTTGTCTGCCAAACCTCGACACAACCTGGTACAAAAGGATCGATTATGTAAAATGAAGTAATAATATTATGCTATCTATAATATCAATAGAGAAAGTTAGCATACTAATTTATGTTACAAGAAAAATATACGGGTAAAGCTTATAATAATATTATAATGTAGAAATCCCTGAGCGATGTCCGAGTCAACGAATACCCCTGCGCAGTTGAATATGTCATAACAATTTATACTTTAGTTACCAGATGACAGCAGTAACTTAAACAAATACACTATTTGACTTAAAGCAATCTCCTGCGAAAGAGCTCGCACTTGGAAGACGTGCGTACTATCTGAACTCTGAAGGTCACATTCTGTGTCTGTAAGCTGCTACTAGTGACAGTTCCCACTTCCCAGTTACTGATTTCACTAGTACGTTATTCTGTTGTCGTTACTCGGTAACCTGTTATATTTTGTCCTCGTTACATTTATAACAGGGACAGGCATGTAACCGTGACAAAGTAACCGCTACGTTATTTTTCAGCCATCTCCAATAGAAACGTTCCTCTATGACCAAATCATCCATAACTAAATATATACTTTTAGTATATAGTCTACTATTTTATTACGAAGAAACACGACGAGTGTATAAAGTTCTTCCGTGTTAAATTTTCTGTTAGAATACGTAGATATGATCATGTAAAATTATTTGTATCATAAACGTGGTTAGTGAACAGTTGTACTGCTAAGAAAATTTAATCGGAGGGAAATCTCATTGTGGACCAGACATCGTTTACGACTGGAATCAACGATATGAACTAGTTAGATAGAGCGAAGTTACTTTATCTGAGCAGTTCATTATGTCTGGTACATTGAGGAGTTTCGAACACACAGACCTGGTATATGGAATGTAGCATCCAATTCCAACATTCCCCTGAACGTTTCACGGGCCTGTGAGGACATTCCCACCTGAATTATTACGAACATCTCTGAGATCGTTCTGAAGCAGTCTCGTGGAGTCTATTGTCCCCCAGAGGCATTCAACTACAACACCTGGGAGGCTTTGTTCTGCTGACGCTTGTCGTACAAATAAAGCATCCATTCATGTGATTTGGACACATGTCCTCGCCATTTCACACGTTAATGCACCCCACAAGAAAGAGCAATGTAATGTTCTTTCGGTTCACTACACAAACATTCCTTGAAGTAAAACTAATTTTACCAACGCACTGTTCTCGATTCCAGTGCACATTGTATATCACGGTATCTCCTCACGAAAACACAAAAGTACCTCCATGAAATGGGTACAAAGGATTCGTCTTTTTTATATTGCTCTGGCAGAATGACTTCTATAGAATGAGAACTTTGGGCTTGTTCATACTGATTTGATAAGTATTTCTTCTGAAACGTAGCTGATTGCACAACATATATGTAAAGATTTCTCGTGTAATGGCATTATATAATAGCTATTTAGGGGATTCGTGAATACCGCGGACTTTTCTTTGCAAGAGTCAACATTTAAACTATACGACTGCAGGAAAAAGTTCACACCGCACAGTTTGCATGCATAATTGTATTTGGATCAGATACCGAGAAGAAGAATTATCCACAATCTGCACAAAAATCAGTCTGAAGTGATAAGAATCGAGGGCTTTGAAAAAGAAGCAGCAATCCGGAACGGAATGATGCAAGGCTGCAGTTATCCCCTCTCCTTTTCAGTGTTTACGTAGAACAGGCAGTAATAATGATCAAAGAGGAATTTGGAAAGGTAATTACAATCCAAGGTGAAGAAATCAAAACTGTGATTTTTTCCGATGATACTGTTATTTTATCTGAGTCTGAAGACGATCTTCAGAAATTTCTGAATGGTACGGACAGAGTCCCGCCTCTGTGGTGTAATGGATAGTGTGATTAGCTGCCACCCCCGGAGGTCCGAGTTCGATTCCCGGCTCTGCCACGAAATTTGAAAAGTGGTACGAGGACTGAAACGGGGTCCACTCAGCCTCGGGAGGTCAACTGAGTAGAGGTGTGTTCGATTCCCACCTCAGCCATCCTGGAAGTGGTTTTCCGTGGTTTCCCTCTTCTACTCCAGGCAAATGCCGGGATGGTACCTAACATACGGCCACGGCCCCTTCCTTCCCTCTTCCTTGTCTATCCCTTCCAATCCTCCCATTCCCCCGCAAGGCCCCTGTTCAGCATAGCAGATGAGGCCACCTGGGCGAGGTACTGGTCATCATCCCCCGACCAGAGTCTGAAGCTCCAGGACACTGCCCTTGAGGCGGTAGAGGTGGGATCCCTCGCTGAGTCCGAGGGAAAAACCGACCCTGGAGGGTAAACAGATTACGAACGAACGAACGAACGAACGGACAGAGTCTTGAAAAAAGTGTATAAGATGAAAACAAATAAGTCCAAAACAAAAGGAATGAAATGCAGTCGAATGAGTCAGGTTACACAGGAAATATTAGATTAGGAAGTGATGTCTTAAAGGAAATAGATGAATACAGTTACTTGGGTAGTAAAATAACTTTACGATGACAGAAGTAAGGAGGACATAAAATGCAAACTAGCACAAGCAAGGAAGGCCTTTCTTAAGAAAATAAATTTTCCAGACTTCAAACACAAAGATTTTGTTATGGAGCGTGGCCCTATGTAGAAAGAGGGATAATAACTAACACAGAAAGAAGAAACTTTTCAACTTTGGTACTGTAGAAGAAAGCTGAAGGTCAAGTGGGTAGATCGAATCATAAATAAAGAGGTACTGAATCCAGATACTAAGAAGAGAACGATATGGCGAAATTTCACCAATAAAAGATTGATAGGACACATGTTGAGACACTCAAGGTAAGTTTGGCTAGATTTTGAGGAAACCGTAGGCGGTAAGAACAGTAAAGGCAGACCTATGCATGAATATGACGAACATATTATAATATATGTAGTATTTCTGATCACTATATTGCGTGTCAAAAATCCTGGATTCAATTCCTAACCTCTCCGCCGTGTTCATATGAAGTGAATGCATATGACACTGTCGATGGTGACTCGTCCGTCAGATGGCGACGTTAAGCCTTGAGCATACCCGTTGGTGCTATTTGGCAGGAGTAGGCTAGGTGCCGGAAGCGGGTTTCACCCTCTCTCTTCCTGCTATCATATATATCACGTCGTTTCGTCTCATTAACTCCTAAGATGAGGTAGACGTCAGGAAGGGCATCCGATCGTAAAACTTCGCTACGAAGATTCATCTCACTTCATACCCGACAAGGGTGGGATATACATTATAGTAGATGTACAGAGGTGTGAAAATTATTAGACTTAACACTAATTTTTGAAAAATTCCATTATCACATTACGTATTATTTGTCTGATATTAAAAATCATTTTGTGCTACAGTGGAGCTCTTGTACGTGTTACTTGTTGTCAGTTTAAAGTAAATTACAGAACACAAGTTCATTTTCTTTCAATTACATCAGTGACAATATATTATAGTCAGTAAACTCCTCTATCACCGGGAGAGTTGGCCGTGCGGTTAGGGGCGCGCAGATGTGAGCTTGCATCCAGGAGATACTGGGTACGAATCCCACTGTCGGTAGCCCTGAAAATGGTTTTCCGTGGTTTCCCATTTTCACTTCAGGCGACTTTAATTAAGGCGACTTTTCACCCTTTCCTATCCCATCGTCGCCATAAGATCCATCGGTGTCGGTGGGACATAAAACAAATTTGTAAAACAAAAGAGTCCTTTATCAATATTAAATTCCAATGTTGAGGATTCTTAATTTCTCTTCTGAGTGTAATTATATAAAATGGAATTACATGAACCCCCGAAGGCCCGGGTTCGATTTCCGGCTCTGCCACGAAATTTGATAAGTGGTCCGAGGCCTCGAACGGGATCTACTCAGCCTCGGGAGCTCAATTGAGTAGAGGTGGGTTCGATTCCCACCTCATCCATCCTAGAAGATCTTTTCCGTGGTTTCCCACTTCTCCTCCACGCAAATGCCGGGATGGTACCTCACTTAAGGCCACAGCCGCTTCCTTCCCTCTTACTTTTCTATCCCTTCCAATCTTCTCATCCCCGGCAAGGTTCCTGTCCAGCATAGCAGGTGAGGCCGCCTGGGCGAGGCACTGGTCATCCTCCCAGTTGTATCCCCCGACCCAGAGTCTGCAGCTCCAGGACACTGCCCTTGAGGCGGTAGAGGTGGGATCCCTCGCTGAGTCCGAGCGAAATGCCAACCCTGGAGGATAAACAGTTAAAGAAGAAGACGACTAAGAAGAAGAATTACATAAATTGGTTCTGTGATATTTTGCTTTATTTCAACTCTGGTATATTGGCTGTGCTTTATAACTTAGTATTTGCTATCCAAACTCTTGAAAACTGATGTACGATTAGCAACAGACGAAACAGAAATATTTAATCTCAACGTAATATCAAAAATTACAAATAATACAGTATTTCAAGAAGTATAGTAAGTAGGATGAATATTTAACCGAGAGATAATGGGTTCCATAGTACGAATGGGAAAGACAAGAGAAGGAAAACACAAAAACTAAGGTCATTTAATTTGTATCTTCTCCTTTGAATCTATTAATTGTCACACATCTCAAGTAGTAACGTAAAAATTAAAGTTAGTAATTAGAGTACTACAGTAAACTAGTCTATAAAGTGACGACGCAAACATGGCGTTAATAGACTCTTGAGATACATTTCCCATATCTATTAGCCGTGTTAACAGTGATGGACATATGACACTGGTGCGCTTTATTTACGGAAGGAACTGCGTTGTTTATTTGTCCGGATAACCACCATCCATTTTCCATTAATTGTCGATGTTGTTCATCTGCATACTGAGTAACAATGCAGCAAATTCTAGCAGCTGTGAATTATTGGCAATAAGCTGGCTGGAAGCCAGGCCAGCACACAATATATGTTTGTGAGCTCTGGCTGGTATACAAATATGTCATTCCACATGAAGATTGTCTTCCAAGAACTCGCCGACACGAGGAAAGCAAAATAACCATGTTCACAAGACAGTGCGTTCTTTAATCTCGAGCGATGAAATCTCTTGGGAATTTTTCTTTTGTGTGTGTCTGCCTCTGCAATGTAGTGGAATAGAATGGAATGGAATGGAATGGAATAGAATACTCCCATCCCCCACTTGGGATCAACTGAACCTGGGGAGGGTAAGGTAAGGGTGTATTCTGCCCGAAGGCAGGTCCGAACCTACGTAGAAGTGTGCCTGAGCCGAAGTTTACGTACGGTAGTGTGGCCAGTCCCTTTCCGCTCCTCCATTCCCTTACAGACAACCAACAGCGCGTGGCAACCCATCCACTTCTTGACCACGCCCAATGTTGCTTAACTTCGGAGATCTCATGGCTATGGTCGTTGGCACTGGGGAGGGAGTAATCATTTATTGTAATACAAAATGTGTTCTGATACATGCATTCTACCTATTACTATTTACTGAGGCGGTAGAGGTGGGATCCCTCGCGAGTTCGAGGGAAAACCAACCCTGGAGGATAAACAGATTAAAAAACATTAAGAAATAAAGAAATTGCTTCGTTTTATAAATATAACTTCTCGATCTATCAATCTAATCATTTAAGGTGTGTTTTTATTAATTTTTTTCTTATTTGTTTCAAAATCTTTCTGCAGCACTTGTAGGTTATCGTAATGAGAAGAGTTCCAAAAGATATGCAGTTAGTTACTACGTAAAATTATATAGTGGTATTTGTAAAACGTTTCTTAAAAATGCAGGTGAAATCAATGAAATTTATTGCTACCCATAAGCAGAGTTCCTAAATATACAAATGAAATCTCTTCCTGAATGTCCTCCTTCTCCGAAAACCGTCAAAATATAAGCACTGATAAACATGACAAATAAAATAAACAATCAATAAAAATCCTGAAAATTAAGGCAACATCACTGGACATCTGAAATAAAATACACAAGAGAAATATACTTTTTTCTTGAATGAGATCCTAATGAGGCATGACCCAGTGAAAACGTGGGCTAAGTAAGTTACGCCATCCTGGCACAGCAGGCTGACTTCCATGTCAGTCCTTCTGTCTGTCAGCTGTTAGTGGGACGTAAAAACAATTATTATTGATTGTCCTCCTATAGATCCTTCTCTATCGCCATTTTCTTTGTTATCACTTTTCATTTCTATGCGCCCTCTGTCTTATCCCCAAAATTTTTAATTTGTGACGGACTTCTTTCACTCGTAATACTTGAGCTTTACTGTTCTCCTGGATTGTGAATTATTTCTTTGTTATTCTTTCTGGATACACTCTTTTAATATCTACATAAGAATCAGTCACATTTTCTTCAATGTAGTTCAGATATTCTCAGACGTTTCGTAGAGGTCTTTGTGTATTCTTGGGTGGAATGTGAACTCTTCTTTTTTTTTTTTTTTGGGGGGGTCCAAAGATTTGCCTTAAAAATGTCATCTTTTTTATTTCAGACAGTCCCTTTATAGATATTATTTCTATCGGATGTGTACATTGCGATTCGATTGCCTTACTTTAGTGTCTAAGTTTGGTCCGATAAGGTACAGTAGGCCTAGTATACTAAGTTCACTGAAATAATTTTCAGAAGAACTTACGTAGTAGAGATTTAAACTGTTAAAGAATCACATCATATGTTCTAGGTATAGCTGGTTGTACTATAAATACAAATGATGTCTGAATAAGGAAAGTGATCCTTCCAAGGCTGCCAGGACTACAGTCGGGATCAGAGACAAATTCGTTGGAAGAAGGTGACGAAGTTTTTCGGTATAGTCCCTTTTGCTCCGATGAACAAGCCGATAACTTCAATGTTTATAATACAATACTTCTGGCTATAGAAGAGAATTATTATTATTATTTAACCTATTATCATCTATATTTCACCTTCTATCGCAAGTGTTCAAAATATCATACCGATTTGTTACTTCCACTACTTACCGTAAAAATTTCTGATGTCAGAAACTTACTCATCAATAATTCTATCAGCGGGAAACTGATTGAATTGATTCCTTGCCGCATAAATAAAACTTAGATTTATCGAACTTTGGAATCAGGGTGTATGCTGAGCGCACCTGGTCCACTATTCAAACAACAATCAGTGGCTAACAACACGTCCAC
The DNA here is from genome assembly GCF_040414725.1 of Anabrus simplex. NCBI lineage: Eukaryota > Metazoa > Arthropoda > Insecta > Orthoptera > Tettigoniidae > Anabrus > Anabrus simplex. Next base: position 444,076,122 of record NC_090267.1, on the reverse strand, counting down.
TACAGCCAACAAAGCTGCAGGCAGGACGTCCCTAGAGTATCGAGCCCTTTGCCGTCAGGACCTTGCCCAGCCTCAAGCGCCACAGTCTGCGACATTGTATGAAACAAAGTCTTTCATTGTGTCCCTTGCAGATTTATTCATCTCGGTCAGGCAAGGTGGTATTAACCTGGCGTAATTATGTCAACATAGGGTAAACATACACGAGTCTCAAAACATAATTTCTCAGAGAGCGTTAAAGATTCCAATAAAACAGGGATTTGAATTACGAAAAATGTAAACAGGGATATAAAATAAGGACATCTAACAAAACATAATGTAAGATTTAAAATATATACATTTGTCAAGGAACCAGAGCAAGAGTTCACTCTGGTGCAGTTCATTCTAATAGTATAATGACTACACAGTGTCCGGCTCCATGGCTTAATGGTTAGCGTGCTGGCCTTTGGTCACAGGGGTCCCGGGTTCGATTCCCGGCATGGTCGGGAATTTTAACCAAAATTGGTTAATTTCGCTGGCACGGAGGCTGGGTGTATGTGTCGTCTTCATCATCATTCCATCCTCATCACGACGCGGATGTCGCCTACGGGAGTCATATCGAAAGACCTGCATCTGGCGAGCCGAACTTGTCCTCGGACACTCCCGGCACTAAAAGCTATACGCCATTTCATTTTTTCACTACACAGTGTTTATAAAATAAAGTAATACACTCCAGTATTATATGTTTGTAGCAACAAATCAGTTCAACAATAATTTTGGTTACATGAATAGATCGAGGCACTACATATTACAGCACATACCGTACGTTAATATAAAAAACATTAATATATCATAGAAATATAATCATATTATCAGTATATTATGTGAGGAATGAATGAGCGAGCTCGATAGCTACAGTGCGGCCAGTATCGAGTACTCGATAGATACTGGGTTCGAACCCCATTGTCGACAGCCCTGAAGATAGTCTTCCGTGGTTTACAATTTCCGCGTCAGGTAAATTGTGCGGCTGTACCTTAATTAAGGCCACGACCGCTTCCTTCCTAATGCCTCGTCGCCACAAGACATATCTTATCTGTGTCGTTGCGACCTAAAGCAACTTGTTCAAAAATCAGGAATAAATGGTTGAATTGATTTGTTCTGATGAATATTCTAATACAAAATGAATATTTTTTCAAATGTTACTATTAGGGTTTTGTTTTCCATAATTGTATAATATTCTTACTGTCATCTGCGACATACAACACGGATGCATTTTTGAGCAAAACAATTTGAAGAGATGTGCTCATAAGTATTTCTGCTTTATTAATTTTATCCCCATTCTCACAGACAAGCAGGTCGCCTATAGGGAGTCAAATCTAAACACCTACACCAGACCCCTCCGGGGGTCACACGTCATTATTATTGTTATTATTATTATTATTATTATTATTATTATTATTATTATTATTATTATTATTATTATTAAAACAAGAAAAATAGTGTTATGGAAGTTGTGTAGATTTCTCCAATAAAAAATTAAAACAATATGCATAACTTTGTATACAAGTTACTGTACTTGATAATATCTACTAAAATCTACATCTCCCAAACATTACGTTCTACGCAATGAGTAAAAGTACATTATAGAGCACACTAATACGCAAACAAATTGATGTGAATACTGACATGCAAGCAACGTAAATCGACATGTGTAGTACTTGCTTGATCAAAATGATGCTCAGTGATATCTTCTAAAATTATTGTACTGCGAGTTTAAAAGTTTTACTCGGTCGGTGGTGCGACAAAGGAAATGTCATTAAATTAATTATTAATCTAAAAAAATATTAACATTGGAATTGATCAAAACTGCTTTCCATATTAGTTGCACACTTTTGGCTTGGCTGTGTCTTCTACAAGAATTTTGCTAGAAGTTTAGAAGGTTCACTGAGTGGTGTGGCAAAGGAAGCGCATACTAAATTTAAAACCTTCGTACGTGTTTATTTTCTCCCGCACCTGGGAAAGCATAGGAACATGGATGTGAATTTGGGCTAACAAGGGGAGGCTATGGCGTATGGGTGACCGATTCGATCCACCTTTGGTACACTTGTAGGGCACGACCAGGAGGATAACAAGTGCAAGTAGCAAGGCGCAATTCTCAGCCGTTTCTGAGAAATTAATTAATAAAAATCCCAGTGCTCTTACGTGCAAGCTGTGTTTGCGATAATGACGAGCTCGTGGCGTAGCGTCATGAGCTCCGTTTCGTAAGTGCGGGATCACTGGGTCGAATCCCGCCGATTGTCGATTTTTCAAATATTTCACATCTCTCACAAATTAGGGTGTCCTCAATAATATTCACATTCGAATCAATTCCACTAAATTACATTTTAGCGGAAATCGTTATTCGCTGATAGAGCCAGTGTCCCTGTTAAAATCGTTAGGATTTTTATGTGTTTCCATAGCTTTCCGTATAATTAAACACCTGTATTGTTTAGTGTGAGTTAGAGCTCGAACATCTCTATTGTTATTTCATTTTGGTGTTTTCCAAATTCATACGTTCGTCATCACCAGATGGTTCATTCCAAGCTGTGTGCTGTGTCTCATACTTTCGTAACGTGTGCACACCGGTTATGCACCCCCCCTTTTCCACACTGTCTCACATCATTATTGTACTCTCGTTTTCTTCACACACTTTATTTCCATTCTTCAACTCTGTTCTATTCTATCCTGGTGTCTTTCGTTGCATTTTATTTTACTATTTTTTACTTATTTCTGCTACCATTTTCGTCCCTGATTCGTCCGATAACCTCTCTGTTACTTCTCACGCACACTTGGTATTTTAGAACATATTAATTAGAGCACGGCCGACTTGATACGTTGCTCTAGCTAGCTCCTTACCGGCCTTGACAATCGCGTCCACGCACTGTAACCGGAGTAGTTACACTGCTCGACACGTGGCTCTGGCGGCCTAACTATTTGAGGTAGAAATGCATACTTCTTTATGGAAAATGTATTGACTTTGATTGCCGATTTATCGCAATTTAGAGTTATGTAGAATGCTACATAGGTTAATACTGTTAAAATGATTAATCCTAAAGGTTACTTTCGTTGATATTTGCCACAATATGGAAGCTGCTGGGGTATGGATGGTGCTGAGTAATGACATTTGGAGCACAACTAGTGTCTGAGTGTTATGAAAGGTGTTGCTCATAGGATCAGTCGTGTTGCAGTAGCACCTTCTGATCCAGTGAGGAAAGCAATGGCAAACTACCTCACTCATCATCTTGCCCAGTACGCCTCATTTGGGCTCTGCCATTGGTTTTTGCAGTTTCCCTATAACTAGCATAGCCTTTGGTGGTGCTATTTGAGGATCCAACCAACCTCTGGGCTGATGACCCAACAGACAGACAATGTCATGAAATGAAACTGCGGGGAAATGGAGTAATCCAACTGACGTTCCTTAACTGTGAGGAATAATAATAATAATCGCTTTTATTATCATGGTATTTAGATACATAGCAGAACTTACCACAACTATTTTTTCTTCTGATGTTAATATTGAGATTAAGAGTCATTGTTCAATTAGAGTTTCAAATTCTTCAAGTACTGCTCTCACGAAGGGGGCTGGTCAAAACAAAGAAGTCATACTTTTTTCTATATTCGTAGTATGGATAACATAAATAATTTGACTCAAACATGTTTAAATTTTAATTTATATATAGTTTCAGATTACATTTCATTCATACCTTGCACTAGAATTTATAATACCGGGCGAGTTGGCCGTGCGGTTACGGGCGCGCAGCTGTGAGCTTGCAACTGGGAGATAGCGGGTTCGAACCCCACTGTCGGCAGCCCTGAAAATGGTTTTCCCTGGTTTCCCACTTTCACATCAGGCCATAGCCGATTCCTTCCCACTCCTAGCCCTTTCCTATCCTACAGTCGCCTTAACACCTATCTGTGTTGGTACGACGTAAAACAAATGGCAGAAAAGAAGAGAATTTTAAATAAAAATTCAGTGAGAGATAATTATTTTGAGTAAATACATTGTAAGCTGTTCATTGCTCAGGTAACATTCCATACGTTGGTCTTACTGTCATAACAGTAACGGTTCTTATGTGTTAGTGTTTCAATGTTGAATTTCAGATTATCTTGGAAAAAAATATGTTGTGTTGCTGTCATATGGCAAATACGACTCCGTCTAAAGGATTATTCGATGAAAGAAAATTTAGGGGTGAAAATACCTGATTAGCGTGATTAGCTGCCACCCTCGGAGGCCCGGGTTCGATTCCTGGCCTAGCCACGAAATTTCAAAAGTGTTGTGAGGGATGGAACAGGGTCCACTCAGCCTTGGGAGGTCAACTGAGTAGAGGGCAGATCGATTCCCACCTCAGCCATCCTCGAAGACGTTTTCCATAGTTTTTGACTTCTCCTCCAGGCAAATGCGGGGACGGTACCTAACTTAAAGTCACGGCCGCTTCCTTCCCTCTTCCTTGTCTGTCCCTTCCAATTTTTCCATCCCCAATACAAGCATACCAATTGCCGCCGCCTGGGCTAGGTACTGGCCATCCTTCCCAGTTGTATCCCCGACCCGAAGTCTCACGCTCCTGGACACTACCCTTGAGGTGGTAGGGGTGGAATCCCTCACTGAGTCCGAGGGAAAAGTCAACCCTGGAGGGGTAAACAGATTAAGAAAGGAAGAAAAAAGAAAGAAGATAAATACCCGAAATAGAAACGGAAAACTAAGATGAAAGTGCTAACTGCTTTGAGCCACTCCGTAGTTTTGTCCTGGTCTACAGAGCATTCGTGAAATGATAGTGGCCCTTTGCTCTTTTTTTCCCTGTTCGAAATACTAAAAAGGCACACACCAATACATATTCGAATATTTCCAAACACAGTTAAAGAAAAACAAATCACTACACCAATAAAAAAAACGAATCAGCACATACATTAAAATTCTTGTTTAAGACGAAGTTACAGCGACAAATCACTTTGAGCCACTCATTACATTTGTTCTTGTTTGCAGGAAATTTCTGCTCGAAGTGCAAAAAGGCGCTATATGTTACAAATTCCAAGATTTGTAAACACAATTTAAAATATATAATCACCACACTACATAATAAAAAATTGAACTCACTAACGCATAACTATCAGCTCTCAATATCAAGCCAACAAGCACCTCATTGCGAACATATTACCAATATTTACGACAGCAAAACAATATAAATAAAACTGGAAATGCGGCAAAATGTGGTATACAGCTTCCTGTCAGTGACTAGGAGGCCAGCGCACCAGCGGCATTATGGTGAAACTTTCCAATTACAGCTTTATGCTGGGCTTCACAAGGGATTGTCAAGGCCGGTATAACGAGCGCAGCGAGGAATCCAGTCGGCCGTGATTGGAGCTTAATGTTGTCGTCAGCTCCCGCTTGGAGCGTTGTGCCAGCATACGGCGAGCCACCTGGTGGCGAATGAGCGTACCACTAGAGCTCCAACGGTAAAGCATTCTTAAATTCAAACCCTCATTATTGTGGAAGTCGTCTTCGTGAACAGTCGAGATTTTTTTCTGAAGACGCAGAGCAACGTTCTCTGCGAAATGTTAAGAGTTTCACCTCGTTTCCTTGACATGGCATAAGCCCAAAATCCCATATCGTGTCCACAAGTACGGGCCGTGAAAGCATCAATCTTAATTAATTTATTTCTTTTTCAAGTGTAATACTGTTATAATATGTTTTATTTTTCATGCAATTTATAAATTTAATACTCAAAACGAGTTTCAGCAAACTGAAGAACCTCAGTTATGTAAAGAAACTCGATATTTAGGTTGAGGGAAAACTAATGAATGTACTAGGCTATATATTATTTTATTATAATACAGTGACATCGCAACAATAAGCCAATCAAAAGGAACAAGCACTCAGGAATCGAAGATATTAATATTTCTTATTAGAAAATATTTCAACTCCTTGTTCATTCTCTGAGAATAACACGTCGTCAGGATTATTTTCTCTTTATGGATCAGTTTCCTTTTCATAAAATAAACCCTCTATTCGGAGATGTACGTGCGTGGATCCTCTGGGGATTCCAATGTATTATAAATGACTTTCTCAAGGATAGAGACGGAGAGTACATTAAACTCTTCAAAGTGAACGGTGATAAAAAATTCGCCTTGCAGCATCTATTGTTGAGATATGTTCACGAGCAGAACAAGACAACATTTTCAATATTCTATCACTTCATCTCCAAGTAGCAACGATATTGTGCGTAAAGCACAGACATTCTCTTGAAAAAATCTTTCAAAAGAAAAATATGATTTCTACGTGCAGTGTTTCGAAATGAAGATGGCCACTTTAAGCAAGGCAGGCCATCTGAACTGGGCGGCCCTTGCACTTGGCTTAGGGCTGCTCCAGTCTTTCAGTGCTGAGAGAGTGCACCGATTGAGAAATTATTTATTTATTTATTTATTTATTTATTATTTATTTATTTATTTATTTATTTATTTATTTATTTATTTATTTATTTATTTATTTATTTATTTATTTATTTATTTATTTATTTATTTATTTATTTATTTATTTATTTATTTATTTGATTTGTTTTGCTTGGCGCAGTTAAGGCTATAAAGCCTTCTCTAACACCCAATCAAGATCAAACTGATACAATCAAAATAACTAGCAAATAATTTTAGGAATAGGCACATTACTTAAAGGCAACTGTAGTAGGAATTTTATAATAATAATAATAATAATAATAATAATAATAATAATAATAATAATAATAATAATAACCACAATTTAACGGTAATAACTAGGCTTCGGAAGTATAGGACAAAAAAAGGTCAAATATGACAAACATTTTGGCGGTGGGTATCAGGTATTAATTAATTACTGACACTAAAGTGCCAGAAAGTGATTAGCGATAATACAGCAGACACATTTAATCAGGCTAACTGACAGAGCTATGGTAGGCCTACAGTAGCTTCGTTAAAAAATACATTCATTCAATATTACATCCCTGAGGCGGAGTTTTCACTCTGTTCTCCTTTAAAAAAGAGTTATTTGCATGCATTTCGGTGTATGTCGGCGTACGTTCATTCATCTCGTTCTTGGAATTACGTCTTCTAAACCTGCTATCTGTTTTGGAAGAAAAAAGAAAAATACATCTACTACAGTATTTGGAAATCCTGTGTTTGAAACTCGACGCTGATAACATATACCCTGCTGTAAAGACGTCCCAATTTCAACAAAACCTCTCAAAATATAACGAAATATGACCCTACATCACTAAAATGACAAAACAATAAATATGGCCGAAATATGGTTTTATGTGCAACAGAATAAATGCTCAAACAGGGTCAGGGATTTATCACTCAGTTATTTTACAGATTTCGGGTAAAATGAGCTCAGGAAAGAAATGCGACTTCTCCTTAAAATCCCAACCTTAGTAATAGCGATCACAATTTAAATAGAGAGTAAATATTCCTTATACTGGTTTTTGAATGACGAATCCGACGTCAGACTCCGTAACTCGTCTGATATGAAGTTGCAGACTCGACCAGCCACCTACTGTGTGCGAGTGGGAGTAGCGTTTGTTGCTGTGTGCGGGGGTGGACAGGATGTACTTGTTGTGGGAGCGGTGTTGAACCGCTGAGTCTCTTAGAACATGGTAAACCTGTTTTCTAGGTACTGAGGTGTAGACTTTCTTAGAATATTGTGTATCTAACACTGGACATGAAGGCGTCTTCTCTTTGAAGGCTAAGCATTGACAGTTTGTTAAGATATGTGGACGTCGTTTTACGCTGAAGATGAATCGAATGCAGGAATTTTGAACTTTCTTTAGTCTACTGGCTAAGTGTATATCAAATCACAGTAATCAAATAAGGACATTATTAGAGTTTTGACTAGATTAGTTTTTGTTGCTAGAGGTAATTTTTTATGTTTGCAATTGGTGGATCGATACATTGAAAGACACAGAATGAATTCAAGAATTCAAGATGTCAATCTTTAAGGGAAATGCCCTTCAGGCAAGCAACTCTATGTTGAAAACTTTCTAGGGAAATGAGCTACAAGTTTTAGGTGAAATATAATAAAGAATAAGAACTTATTCTTTATGTATTCCTAAAATTTTCAATCCTCTTCTTAATCAGCATTATCCGGTCAATTAGAATAGCATGTTTGTACCGCTATGAGCTCTAATGTGAGTCAATGCAGAGTTTCACTTAAGCCCTTATAACTACATTCGGTGTGGACATTTTTTAAAAAATAAAAAATAATGCCTGAGAGTATCGAACCAAGGAACGCATTACAGGAATAATTATGTAAATAATTTGGCTAAGATTTGAATCAAAAAGTAAACGAGTAAATAAACAAGCGATTTTAGGTTGCTTTTCCGGAACTGCATTATTTAGGCCGGAAGTGATTTTCGACATACTTTATTTTGGTAGATTTATTCAAAACTCACAATTTGAAACCTTTCCAGGTCCTTTAGAGAGATCACATCGACCATTTGTACTCTGGCGATTCTCTTCGATAAAGTGTCTCTCAGTCATTGGCCATCCATCAATACTTCACATCACAGCCTGCACGGTAGGTAGAGAACATCGCATCACACATTTTATATAGCTAATTTCAGATGACACCCCACCATAAGGCATGTACGTGTCTAAACTACATTGAGTCAAATGGTTGATCTCTATCATTAGTTTATTTGCCCTGATTCCGTTCATCGCCGCCAATGATAGTTGCAAGGCGCTTTTATAACATCGTGCATAGTTCTAGTACATGTGTGCACATAATATTTGTAACTTATGTGCTGTATATTAAAGCCCATTAAAGTGCCAAATTTGTGGGTTTAACAAGCAATAATTATTTTCTATAAATAACGGATTTTATTCGGAACCTGTACGATCTTCATGAGTGAGGATTCTAAGTGAAAACATGTTTTTAAAGTGAGCTTGGAAAACGATTTTTGTCTAATCTGGGAGGCTTAAACTCAAACCGTTTGATATAATAGGACCCAATACAATAATAAATACAATAAGTGGTAAATGGATGTTGAAGCCATGAACTGTTTTTACAAACTCCACATCAATTTAACCTGGTTTAGATACTAGTTTACGAGATAAACAAAGTAACGGTGAAATTGATAATTTCAAAAGTCCATTTTCGTGGTAGGAATGTTGAAATAGGTAAATAATTGCACGACATATGGTAATTTCATACTTTCTTTCTTTCTTTCTTTCTTTCTTTCTTTCTTTCTTTCTTTCTTAATCCATTTACCGACCAGGGTTGCTATTTTCCTTAGACTCAGCGAGGGATTCAACCTCTACCCTCTCAATGGCAGTGCTCTGAAGCGGGAGACTTTGGGTCGATGATAAAACTGGGGAGGAGGACCAGTACCTCACCCAAGCGGCCTCACTTGCTGTACTGAACAGAGAACTTGTGGGGGATGGGAAGATTGGAAGGGATATACAAGGAAAAGGGAACGAAGCAACAGAGGCCTTAAGCTATGTACAAGCACAGCATTTGCATGGAGGGCACGTGGGAAACCACGGAAAACCTCTTCGAGGATGGCTGAGGTAGGAATCGAACCCATTCCGACCCTCGTACCACTTTTAAAATTTCGTAGCCGAGTCGTAAATCGAACCCGGGCCTCCGAGGGTGGTAGCTAATCACACTAACCACTACACCACAGAGGTGGACACATGGTAATTGTCTGTACATTATTAGGGAATTTAAAACGGTCTGCAAACGTGCAACGTGAAAAAATAAGAATGACAAGAAAATATCAGATCTCCATAAGTTTTAAATAACTTGTTTCAGCACCATTGAATCATTATCTCCATACAGCTGTAGTTTCAGGCCATAAAGTTATATATATTGAATATGTCAGGTGTGAGTATATGCTGGTCTGGTTTTACTTCCAACGGTAATATATTTTCTTGGATAAAGAAAGTAAACAAACTGCCGTGTTCTTATGAGTTAAAATTCAAATTCCACGCCATGCGCAAACACAAGATAAGAAAATACCGGAGAGGCAAGCGACGTAGATAGCGTCGAAAGCTTCCACTCCTTTCCGTGCACACCCCGGGAGAAATTTATGAAGAGTTCACAGAACGCGGATTAGTAGCAAGAAATATGATGTTCTGTATATGATGGATAGCATGCCTCCTAATAATGCACCTTAAAAAATTATAAGGCTCACTGGTAGGGTGCTTTGCATTATGCAGTCTGAGAGAGATGATACAGACAAGTCTTTTTTTATTTTTTTTATTTTGTAACTTGGCCCTAAATAATATCCCTAGCAAAGCAAAGTCATCTCCGTACAGGCCATAAGGTAAAGGCTTTCCGCTATTCGTAACCTTGGTACCTGGTGGGCTGTAGTGCTTAGCTCTACGCCCGGCCAACTTTTCCTCCAGGAATTAACCTGGTACTACTTTTCGGTGTAGGCTAAGTGAACCTCAGGACCATCTGCACTTCCGGAAGGAAATAATATCCTTACTGAATGAAATATAATAAAATATAGATTTCAACCTCGGCTATGTTTAAGAATGCATCTAAAAAGACCAGCTCTGCGCCCGTTTTAAGATTTAATTGAAAGCTCTAAGAGAAATAATTACATGGCCTAAGCTGCCACATCTAATGTAAACCATTTACATGACATTGTAGCCTACGCCGTGGTCTCCATTGTATGCACTAGTCATGTGTCTTGGTAGGTGTGCTAGTTACCAACTGATGAGCCCAAATTGGCACACTGGCACGCTGGCAATCACGACTGAGTTCACTAGAAAATGCATTATGTCCAATAACAGGCCAATTATATTGGAATTATGACATAGTTTACGCAACAATTTATTGAAAACCTCTTTTCTATGCTTCGATGTGATCAAACTGCACAAAATGGTGGAGAATTGACGTGTCTGTAATTTGTCCTAGCCTATCACGCCTTCCATGATAACCCAACCAGATTCTTCTATGAAAAGAAAATGGCCTCTGGACCTATCAGATATGCATTTCTCTAGCGTGACATGTAGCGGTGGATATAATTTGTACAGTACACTAGCATTTCATATAAATTATTATAGGAGTGGAATCCGCTGTATGAAAGTGCGCAATGTTCTTAAAACTGCTCCCATTACTGCCTCTTATGCGATTTATGCTTATGTCAAACTATATGAAAATGAAATTGTTGCACAGCCGTCTTATATTCGGGAGTTATTGTGTTCGAATCCCACTGTCCGCAGCCCTGAATATGGTTTTCTCTGGCTTCCCGTTTTCACACCAGGAAGATGCTGGGGCTGTAGGACCACGGTCGCTTCCTTTCCACTCCTTGCCCTCTTTCGTGGGGCTGAATGTACTGAAGACCGAACATCACGCCTCGAGGCAGACAGAGAGAAGCATATCCAGCTTCGTGAGGCTGAATCTACTGAATGTCGAACATCACGCCTGGAGGCAGACAACGAGAAGCATATTCGGCTTCGTGGGGCTGAATCTACTGAATGTCGAACATCACGCCTGGAGGCAGACAGAGAGAAACATATTCAGCTTCGTGGGGCTGAATCTACTGAATGTCGAACATCACGCCTGGAGGCAGACAGAGAGAAACATATCCAGCTTCGTGAGGCTGTATCACGCCTGGAGGCAGACAGAGAGAAGCATATCCAGCTTCGTGAGGCTGTATCACGCCTGGAAGCAGACAGAGATAAGCATATCCAGCTTCGTGGGTCTGAATCTACTGAATGTCGAATATCACGCCTGGAAGCAGACAGAGAGAAGCATATCTAGCTTCGTGGGCTGAATCTCCTGAAGGTCGAACATCACGCCTGGAAGCAGACAGAGAGAAGCATATCCAGCTTTGTGAGGCTGTATCACGCCTGGAGGCAGACAGCGAGAAGCATATCCAGCTTCGTGCGCTGTATCTACCGAAGGTCGAACATCACGCCTGGAGGCAGACAACGAGAAGCATATCCAGCTTCGTGCGGCTGAATCTACGGAAGACAGGACTTCACGCTTGGAGGCAGACAGTGAGAAGTATATCCAGCTTCGTGCGGCTGAATCTACTGAAGGTCAAACATCACGCCTGAAGGCAAACAGCGAGAAGCATATCCAGCTTCGTGCGGCTGAGTCTACTGAAGACAGGACTTCACGCCTGGAGGCAGACAGCGAGAAGCATATCCAGCTTCGTGGGGCTGAATCTACTGAAGGTCGAACATCACGCCTGGAGGCAGACAGCGAGAAGCATATCCAGCTTCGTGGGGCTGAATCTACTGAATGTCGAACATCACGCCTGGAGGCAGAGAGAGAGGTATATCCAGGTTCGTGAGGGTGAGGTTTTACGAGTTCCACTGCCGGCAGCCCTGAAGATGGTTTTCTGTGGTTTCTCATTTTCACACCAGACAAATGCTGCGGCTGTACCTTAATTAAGGCCACGACCACTTCCTTCCCACTGCTAGGCCTTTCCTGTCCCATCTTTGCAATAAGACCTATCTGTGTCGGTGCGAGGTAAAGCTACTAGAAAAAATCATACAAAGATAATAATAATTTCGTGTGGCTATTTCTAGCCGAGTGCAGCCCTTGTACGGCAAACCCTCCGATGAGGGTGGGCGGCATCTGCCATTTGTAGGTAACTGCGTGTTATTATGGGAGGATAGTGTTATGTGTGGTGTGTGAGTTGCAAGGATGTTGGGGACAGCACAAACACCCTGCCCCCGGGCCATTGGAATTAACCAATGGAGGTTAAACCCGGGACCCTCTGAACCGAAGGCCAGTATGCTGACCTTTCAGCCAACGAGTCGGACGTAAGTAAACTCGTGTCCTCATCCCGAGGTAGTGCAGCTCTTTTTCAGGCATACCCCCATTGGAGGTGAGTTGCATGTACCATTTCAACCATATACCAGCCCTCCTGCCATTCTTAAAATTCTGGCAGTACCGGGAATCGAACCCGGGCCCCCGAGGACGGCAGCTAATAAGACTAACCGTTACGCTACGGAGGCGGACAAAAAAGTTGGGAAACGAAGCATTATAGGAAGTATCTGAATTTACATACTTAGAAAGTAAAATCACGATTGATGGAAAAAGTTGTCGTGAGATATGTATTTAGTAGGATTTCTCAAGCTAAGAATGCTTTTAATAAGAACCTGTTCACAGCAAAAACCATAAGTCTTAATACCTATGTATCGGGTATTGCTTTATATGGAAGTGAAACTTGGACATTATGTGAAAAGGGAAATAAAGAGAGTACTTAGATTTGAAGCTCGGTGTTATAGGAGATTACTGAAAATTAGTTAGAGAGAAATGGTTACGAATGAAGAGGTGTTAAGAAGAGAAGGAGGGAGAAGATGTTTTATGACACAAATAAAAAAAAAGGCGGCAGGATCACCTGTCAGGACATATTCTTAGACATGATGGGTTAGTGAAGAAAATAACTGAGAGTTTCATAGATGCCAAAAATTATAGAGGACTACCATGGCTAGTGTAGGCCTACACAACGCAAATATTATATGGCATGACACGTGATTCCTACTACGAACTAAAGAGGAAAGCAGAGAAACGTGAAGAATGGAGAGCTGCTGCCTCACGGCTGATGACTAGATGAATGAAAGATAATACTCTACAGAACGTCTTAAAAATAATTTCAGTTAGAGAAGGTGTTAGCGGCGGACTGAACACAATATTTTGTAGAATTTTCGACAAATGTTCATAACGGCCAATTTTAAGCCACGACAAAATTAGATATAAATGAGCTCCACAGGACCAAAATCGAGTGCGCTGCGATCAAAATAATATCGTCGGCGCAAGCGCCAACGGGTGGCTTCGAGCGCGAGAGCGTCGAGTACGCCCATAGAAATGAACGATACCATCAATACTACTCGGCTAATCGAGGAGGCATCTGCTGCGCCTAGTAACGCCGTCGTCACACCAGACGTTTTCCTTACATTGCCCCCTCCGATATTTCTATGGCTTGAGTTTCATGGAACATTAGAGTTATAGAATCCCTAATTACTTATATTCTACTGATTTTACTTTATAATAATGCAATTTACATATTTTTTCACAATGTAACGAACAATTTTGTTTCCGTAAGGGCTTTGGGGCACGAGAGACCTTGTCCTGCCTGATGACACTTTTACAAATTTGTAGAGACCAATCCAAACATGTATGCAGGTTGTTCTTGAAAAAGAACCCATATATTTACAGGGGAGACAGTACGCAACAAATGAAAGAAGAAGGGTCCTCTAAATATTGGTCGCAAACCCAACATTTTCAGAGTTATGGTCCGCTACCACTACCATCAATGATCACCATGGCTTTGATCTACCCTTCATATCATGTGCTCGATGTGGTCACCATCCATTCCAAAGTAGCCTTCCACCCAACATCCATACAATCACGCATTCGAACAACCCGAACAACCCGAACAACCCTGGCTCTTGCCGGATTGCTTCACAGGCATTGAACACGCGTTCTCGTAGTGTGTCCACATCATTTATGGGGACCGCACACACGGTGGTCATTACAAAGAAAAAACTCTAAAGGGCTAAGCTCAGTCGAAGGCACAATGGTTTCACATTTGTTTCATGACAAAGTGCTCGGAAAGACTGACAATATGCCCCTCCTCCATATAAATGCTACAACACGCTACTAGTTTTACGAGAAATATTTAGGTACGAGCATATTTCCATATTTTGTTGCATACGACCCTCTGTAAATTATTGGAACACGGTGATAACTGATGCTAGTGGAAGCGGACGATAACTCCGAGATATTAGGTTTGCGACCTTTATTTGTTGTGTACTGCCTCCTCTGTAAGTATTGGAACCTTTTTCAAGGACACTCTGTATATTTGCTTAATTTATTATTACCAATCATTCGATTGTCTCAAAGATTCCGAACTCCTGAGAATTCTAAAGACAATAGGAATATATAGCCAAGATCTTGCATTTGTCAAAAACTGTATGCTTCCGTAACATTGGAAATCCGAGACTCGCGGTACTAGGATCAAACAGGGAGTAAGGCAAGGATGTGTACTATCTCCCCTGATGTTCAACCTGTACTCTGAGCTGCTCTTCAGGAAGCGGAAGATAGAGTAAAAGTTAACTGTAGGCTGATCAAAACTCTGAGGTACGCAGATGACACTATCGTCTCGGCTGACAGTATTGAAGGTCTTCAGCATCTGGTAGCAGAAAGGAATAAACTTGGATTCAAAATTAACATCGACAAGACAAAGGTGATGACTATTACCAGAAATCGTAACATGCACTTTCTTATAAACATTTCTGGGGAACCAGTTGAATAAGTGAGGAACTTAAGTACCTTAGCAGGTGGACTAGTGAGGTATTAGACACCGATTTAGAGATCCGTGCACGAATATAAATGGCTCGTGCTAGCTTTCTGAAAAATGAGTAATGTACAGTAGAATTCCATTAGTCCGGCATCCAACAGTCCGGAACGCCCGATGGTCCGGCACCATTCCAGGATTATTTTATGTTATCTCTTTCTTACGTTTGTGACAGTTAAAGTGCACGGCGCGGTTCGTAACCACCCGGAAGTGTCCACTACGCATCTGCTACGGTTAGACACAATCGACATTGTTGGCTGTCACCAAACACAGGTTCAGTTCATTGTTTTGATTGCAAGCACTTTCCACTACAGTATTGTTTCTTGCGATCTAGGATCCGTATCACAGTAGTTTCGGTAATCCGGCACCGGGCCGGTCCCGAACGTGCCGGACTATCGGACTTCTACTGTACTACGTGTCAGAAGCCTCAGCTTGGAGACACGTGAAAACAGATTCAGATGCTATGCATATTCGGTGCTCCTGTACGCCGCTGAAACATGGCCTCTGAAATGTAACACCATTTGGAAAACCAATGTCTTCGAGATGTGTGTGTTCCAAAGGTTATTACGGATCTCGAGGAATGACCACTATCGTACTCATACGAATGAGGAGAGAACAAATGTTCATGTGTACAGTCGTAGCAGAAGGGGATAAACTTGGGCTCAAAATTAACATCGACAAGACAAAAGTGATGACTATTACCAGAAATCGTATCACGCACGTTGTAATCAACATGTATGGGGTATATTATGAGGAATGTCCGACTCGTTGACTGAATGGTCAGCGTACTAGCCTTCGGTTCAGAGGGTCCTGGGTTCGATTCCCGGTCGGGTCGGTGATTTTAACCTTCATTGGTTAATTCCAATGGCCCTGGGGCTGGGTGTTTGTACTGTCTCCAACATCCCTGCAACTCACACACCACACATAACACTATCCTCCACCACAATAACACGCAGTTACCTACACATGGCAGATGCCGCCCACCCTCATTGGAGGGTCTGCCTTACAAGGGCTGCATTCGCCTATAAATAGCCACACGAAATTTTAAAAAATTATGAAGAGTGAAAAATACAACCTTCTTGAATTGATCGTGGAGGTAAAAACTGGTGGACGTAGAGATCGCGATCGAAGAAAACACCCTTGGCTGAAGAACATACAGGATTGGACAGGACTAGATTCGAGCAGACTGATGAGGACAGTCAAATATCGCACAGACTTCGCTGTGATTGTGGCCAATCTTCAGTAATGGAGAAGGCACTCCAAGAAGATTAGCCAGAACTGAAATCAAACACTACATTTCATCGATTCAAGGAACAGTGCAATTACATGGTGCGAGCAAAAGGACGGACTCATACCTTAGACTAATAAATTACCTGCGGCTGCAATAAGCTGGTGAATTCCTCTGTATCCCTAGACCAGGTCTCAGATGCTAATTACTCACACACCTTGAATGCATATAAACGTCCACCCTCCTGCCGTTTAAATGCCTCTGCCACAGGTATTGTCTCGCCATGAACAAGCTTTACTGACCCTAATACGGTAATTTATCACCTCATTCAGATCTTGTTCCTCGACCAGATTCTATACGTATGAGTGGAGTGCGGTACAGTATTTTATGCTCTTGATAATCCCTAAGCGAAACTGTGATATAACTTCCCACCTAACGAGGAATTGTTTGTGCTAGTATTTAATATTACTACGCTGTTATTCACCGACGCACAGCATTTCTGAAGATCGAAGAGTCATTGAGGAAAGTGGATAGAAATAAACAAACGGCTCAGAAATGTAGTGGTGGTGATGGTGATTATTATTTTAAGACTAAGTACAGCTGGGCAACCATGCTCTGTTAACACTAATCAGAGGAGCCGGCCTGGTGGCCATCATTGTTAACACGTCAAGTCTATATGGCTTTACACCGTGGTTAACGGGTTCGAGTCCCGTTGGTCGAAAAATTTTCACCATCAGAATGTTGGCCAGGACCTTTCGTGGCTCAGGCGGCAGCGCGCCGCCCCGTCACGGCTAGGTTCCGTGGTTCAAATCCCGGTCACTCCATGACAGATTTGTGCTGGACAAAGCGTAGGCGGGACACGTTTTTCTCCGGGTACTCCGGATTTCCCTGTCATCTTTCATTCCAGCAACACTCTCCAATATCATTTCATCTGTCAGTCATTAATCATTGCTCACCAGAAAAGTGCGACAGGCTTCGGCAACCGGTACAATTCCTACTATCGTCGCTACATGGGGGCTTCATTCATTACATTCCTGACCCGGTCCAATGACTGGAAACAGGGTGAGTATTTTCATAATTGACCCTCAGGTTAGGGATGGGGGGGGGGGGATATACAATTTCTAATCACTAGATTGTGTGCCAAAAGCCTAGATCTAATATCAAACCCATCCGCAGTCTTCAGAAGGAGTGAAGGCATACGACGCTGTTGATGATGATTCGTCCGTCAATGGGGACGTAAAGCTTTGAGCAGACTCCTTTATGTTATCGACAGGAGTAGGCTACGTGCCGATACTGGGTTTCACCCTCTCCCTACCCATTATTATCATCACACATACAAACATGCAGGTCGTGCATGGGCTTTAAATAAAGAGACCTGTACCAGGTGAGCCTAACATGTCCTCGGACACTCCCGGCACTAAAAAGGTATGTGCCTTGTATGAAAATGGGAAAGCACGGAAAACTATCTTCAGAGCTGCCGATGGTGGGATTCGAACCCACTACCTCCCGAATGCAAACTCACAGCTATGCGACCTAAACGACGTGCCCAACTCGCTCGGTGTACTTAACATCTCATCGGAATGTGCTCTATCTACCGAACATCCAGTACAGTGCAGTCGGAAAATTAAATATTCATTATGTTTGGAAGACTAACAGTTTACCAATTATTGCAGTTGCCATCTGATAAAGTTTACGTCAAAACACCGAAATGGTTTGTTTTCCCCTCGAAAATCACTGCTGGTAGGAAGAAAACGCATATAAAAATTTCTGGGAAATTGAATTCCAAGTACATTCGGCAGGCAGCATTTTTAGTTTTCATCGCCATTGGGAGTAAGGATTTCACCCAGTTACTTAAACTGTTCAGTCTTCTTGATTCTTCCGCACACCGTATCAATCTTGCGAATAGGGTCTGTTTTTTTTTGTTGTTTTCTTACAATTGGCCTTACGTCGCACCGACACAGATAGGTTTTATGGCGACGATGGGAAAGGAAAAGGCTAGGAGTTGGAAGGAAGCAGCCGTGGCCTTAATTAAGGTACAGCCCCAGCATTTGCCTGGTGTGAAAGTGGGAAACCACGGAAATCCATCTTCACGGCTGCCGATAGTGAGGTTAGATAGAACCTGCTATCTCCCGGATGCAAGCAGATAGCTGCGCGTAACTAACCACACGGCCAACTCGCCCGATAATAGGGTCCGTTAAGGCTGAGTCTATGTACACTGTATTTTTAAATGAGATCCTCAGGCCAGTCTTAGCAGCTACGTCTTGCAGTAATTATTTCAGTAATGTTAGGAGAGTGTCGGTAGGATTTCTTTTTTCAATAACAAAAATTGAATCTAATTAGCACCAGCTTGGTCTTCCTCTGCTTCTCTTATCCTACGGCCGAGTGAATATTTTACTCTAGATAAGCTATCCTCCGTCATATGACCCTTTTACCGAATTGATTCATACGGACAGCTTCATCCATCGAGTTCATTTCTAACTTAAATGCTAATCATCTCATTCCGAGTGCTCTCTTGACATTATTCACACCTTCTTGTATCCAGCAATCGTTATTGCTACGTTCACGTTTGTTTCTTCTTCTTCTTCTTCTTCTTCTTCTTCTTCTTCTTCTTCCTTCCTTCCTTCCTTCCTTCCTTCCTGTTCGTATACGTATCCATAAAACAGGCACACTCAACCTCACTCAGGGTTGGCTCGTCCGATTCGAAGAGAGTATGACCGACGTTCTTTCACTAACTCTAGCGGCACTTCACTTTTCCTTATTAATGCAGTCTCAGCAGTTCATTTCCATGTTGCCTTAGGACACACTCTGCCTCCCTTCTGCTCTTCGGTTTCAAGAGATTTCTGTGCTAAAAGGTGTTCATCACATCTTCTGACGTGACCGTACCAGAGGAGCTGTTTATCCTCCATCTGGTCTCTCATGCTCATTGCGCAGGTTTTCATGCAGATCATCACTGCATCCGCATCTCTATGGCCGTGCTTCTTCTCTCTTGACCAACATTTGAGGGCAGGACGCATAGTGATTTTTGACACTTGCGCTTCAGTTTGACTGGTATCTGGTTATCTTATAGAACACCAGTAAGGCACTGTTATTTCGTCCGATCAACACTGCTGCGGCACTTGACATCTGCGTCAATGTTACCATCAGTTGTGATGACTGATCCGAAATGAACTTGTCAGCCATCATCAGCGGTTCTCCAGGAAGGAAGACAGTGTTGTGTGGAGGCCCGCTTGCCTGGGTTGCGCAAAGTCCAAGAACAACTACTCTGCCTTCTTGCGACTTATTCTGAATTGATTTGCCACTAGAATTGCTCGCCATGATTCCAAGACCGCCTGAATATGCTCACCAGACTCACCAATCAAAACAATATCGTCTGCGTCAAGTATAGTCCACGGCAGATCTGTCATTAGCTGTTCCGTCAGGTCGTTGATGACAATATGGAACAATGTTGGGCTCAGTGCCCACCCCTGGCGGACACGGACATCAAAATGGAAACTCCACCTTAGAAGATGGACGTAGGTACATATCTTGAACCACCATACAGCTCACGGACTTCGTGATGTCGTAGTACTGCCCAGACAATACCGATAGGAACATAGTAACTTAAAAATAAAATATCCTAAATCCACTCAACTGTCACTACCGTACAACAAAATCGATCTGAGAACAGAGCGTTTTAAAGATAATTTCGTCTGATAATCGTACAGTATGTAGCTGCAAGCTCATGAACAATTATGCTATTTTTTATTAGATGTTACTTGCTATGTTCAGCCACTCTGAGAGAATTAAACATTCTTCAGTTTATCCCACATAATTCTGGAGTCACTGGGGCCACCCAGGTTCAGTTTGGTTTTGGATTGGGGTTTAAGACCGAATGTCCTTCCTGACACCACGTGATTTTTGAAATAAAAATCTCAACTCAACCCACGATCAACCAGGATTCGAACTTCAGCCTTCCGAGTAGGCAGCCAACATCTAAGCCACTTAGCTAATCGTGCCACCCCCCCCCCCACCCCCGAATTCGGAGAGAGAATATGCTTCCTAAATAGGCCACATTTTTCTTTCCTTACAATAACTCACAGATAAACTGTTCTTATGAATGCCGGGTCTTTTGTTGAATGGTCAGCGTTGAAGCTTTCGGTTCAGAGGAACCCGAGTTCGATTCCAGAAGGTTGTCTGGGATTTTAATCACTTTGGGTTAATTCCTCCGACTCGGAAACACGGTATTTATGTTTGTCCCAACATACTCTTCTTCACACAGTCCACATAGGTTTTGACGTCAAGAAAGGCATCCGGTCGTAAAACAATGCCAAGTACATATGTGAAACACAGTTCGAAACCCTGATCCAACCTAGGTGTTAAAAGCGGAACTAGAAGAAGAGAAATATTATAACTGTGAAAACTGTTCCCATGGAGAATCCTTCCATCTCTAACATATTCTTGTAATTGAAAGTCAAAGCTTCTTTTTTGTAACCCGGACGAAATGACAGGTTAGTCATATGACTTGATAAATGGAGACCAGCTAAGAGCCAACATTATGACAAGCAGCGCTATATTTTTCTAGTTCTTTAAAGAAGAAGAGCAGGAAAAAATACGCTGACTTGATGTATTGCAGCGAGCTGTCTTCTCTGACAGCGGCTGTTACAGCCGGAGACCACGTTGTCGCTAGAGCACACTACATGCCTTCCCTCTTCAATTTCCTGGACTCGTTCTCACCGAAAGGCAGTCCACAATTACCTGAGTTAAAACACTCTTAAGTTCTTAATACGAGGGTCGTACTGAAACTGCAAACATGTCCATTGTAGACTGCTTAGCGTTTCAGCGTTCAGTCTGTAAGCCTCTGAGGATGAAGTGAGTGTCTCCTTGCAACAACACATTTATCCGTAGATCTACAAACTGTTGTCAGCATCCAACGGATTCACGGATTTTAAAACTGAATCTATGGATTTATTTTTAACATCATACATTATTTCATTTTTTCAGTGAAAAATCAATTGAATCCGTTATTTGAGAAAGCACACATGTTCACTACTATTGGTTTTGAGAAAAGTCGAAAAAACTGGGTGGATTTGTGATGGTTTTACACCATTTATTAATCACATCATCACAACTTTTTTAATGATTCTGATTATTTTTTAAGAAAGTTTTCAAAAAGGAGTGATACGGGAACTGAAAGTTACTGGACATGTGTGATTTCTCAAATGAATAAAATCTTGATAGCAAAAAAATATTACGGGATGAGGTTATTTAATGCTTTTTCAGATATTTTATTATTCTGTAGTTATCTATTAATGAAAACCACACTCATGAGTGCAAAAACTTATAAAAACACGAGGGTTCTATATGTTTCATGGGATACAAAGTATGTCTGTTAGGTCATCAGCCCAGTGGCTGGTTGGATCCTCAAATAGCACCACCAAATGTTACGCGGTTATATGGAAACCCCAAAAACCAAGGGCAGCACCAAAATGAGGGATACTAGGCAAGATGAGGAGTGAGGTAGTTTGCTATTGCTTTCCTCACTGAGTCAGAAAGGACTATTGCAGCACGACTGACCCCATGAACAGCACCTTTCATAAAACTCAGATGCACTAGTCGTGCTCCGAATGTCATTACTCGGCACTACCCAAACCCCAGCAACTTCCATATTGGCACAGTCATGGATGTTGACTGGGACTTCAGTGGAAGCTACACTTTACTCTGGCCCGTGCCAAGAGATGGATGCAAAAGTACTGTATCCATCAAGAAATGACAGCGGGCAGTAAAGTAACACAGTAAAAAAAGTGGCTTGGCTATGTACATCCAATTCTGTTCGTTTATTGTTATTATTGTACTGAAGATCAAAGAAGTAAAAACTAGATATGGAAATGGAGTGAAATTTTAAAAACAAAAAATACTACGTAGGCCTGTCAATAAGTATCCGCAATTTTGCTCTAATTTCCTTTAAGTTTGCTCTATGACATTGTTTGCTCATCAGTCGCTAGATGGCACTGTTGTCTATGTATGTGGTAGGTTTCAGCGTTATCAGATCAGCACAGCTTGCGCTGTTGCGACGTAAAGATGGCCGCACCACTCTCTGTTTGCACCCAGGAAGAACAGCGTTCCGTAATCCGTTTTTTTTTTTTTTTTTTTTTTTTTTTTTGTGGTCTGAGGATGTACCAGGAGCGGAAATTCATGGAAGACTTTCAGCACAATACGGGGACAATTTTTGGCCACAGCGGAGTGTTTACCAGTGGATAGAACAGTTCAAAAGGGGTCGCACAAGCGTGAAGGATGAGGAAAGATCCGGGCATCCATCTGCAGCCCTAACTTCTTCTTTCTTGACAAGACAAGTGACTGTGCGGTTTGTTTCACGTACGTATTGGCTTGCATTCGGGAGATAGTGGGTTCAGCAAACCTGAAGATAGTTGTCCGTGGTTCCTCATTTTAACAGTAGCAAATGTTAAGGCTGTACCTTACTTAAGGCCACAGTCGCTTCCTTCCCACTCCTACCCATTTCTTATGCCATCGTCGCCATAAGACCTATCTGTGTCGGTGTGACGTAAAGAAAATTGTTAATAAACAATAACCTTTCTTGGCATTTTCTCCAAATATCTGGGGTTGGCAACGATGTGGCACCTCAGCACGACGTGACTGCCACACTGATCCCTTTGCCTAAATGTCCGCTGCAGCAACGTCCTCAAACGGAAACTTTTTGATCACGCCTTGTAGTTTCCTTTACAGTTTTTCTCGAATTTGTAGACAGAGTTCCATTGTTCCCACATATTAGTGATGGTGATTGCTGTTTTAAGAGGAAGCATAACGTTGGACACAACACCAGAAAGGGCAGGCGCTGTGAAGTAGTGATGGGACATTCGATTCATTTTACTGAATCGATTCATTTGATTCCGTTCACGTTACTGAATCGATACAGTGATCCGATTTACGGCTCATTGATCACCGCTCCTACTGCATCTGTGTACTATGTGCTGGTAAGACAGCAGCAACAGCATTCAGTGCTCGCAGCTGCCATCTGGTCTTCATACTATGAACTCCTTTCTTACAAAAAATGCTAGTTACTCTAATACATCGAAGGTTTCCGGCGACGCAAGGTGGGAAAGGTTAGGATTAGGAAGGTAGCAGCCATGACCTGAATTAAGGTACAGTCCCAGCATTTCCTGGTGTGAAAATGGGGAAACTACGAAAAAACCATCTTAACGGCTGCCGACGGTGGGATTCGAACCCACCAACCCCCGAATGCAAGCGCATAGCCACGCGATATTAACCGCACGACAACTCGCTCAGTCATTTAAAAAAAAAATTCTATCAGCTAAGGATTTTTTTTTATAGTCATATTTTGTATAGGCTACCCGAGATGTACAGTAGCCCGCTGGTTTTCTGATTCAACATACTGTTATTGCGTCTGTCCACATATGATTGAAGTCTTGTGCAACGATGTGACATATGAACTGAGAGAATACTGAGCCGTTCTTCCCAATATAAAACAGGTACTTTTGAGTGGTCATGAGCATGACTCATAGTCATAAGGCAGGCTAGAGTCGAGTTTAATTGTCAAATGTCAACTAACTTATAATACTAAGATTCATTAAACTAATAAATAGTATAACCTAATAGCCTACCTACTTACTAGATACTTCAGAATTGTTGTGACTACCTTTTTAACACTGCAAATAAATCCATCTATTATTTAAACCTCCCTGTAAGAAGAGGACAGTGTATGCAAATGGGCTGAGCTCGAGAGTCCATTATAGCATACGATTCTTTCAGTGTAGCATGGCTCACTGTATGTCTCGCTGCAGTGAGCCGATAAGGAGCCGTGTGTATCTTGTGTCTCACTGAGCCGCGCTCGTTCACGATTCTTTCGATGTGCCATGGCTCACTGTATGTCTCGCTGCAGCGGAAGCTCGGCTCTCCGCGTGTCCAGTGAGCCGATAAGGAGCCGTGTGTATCATGTGTCTCACTGAGCCGCGCTCGTTCACGATTCTTTCGATGTGCCATGATTCACTGTCTCGCTGCAGCGGAAGCTCGGCTCCCCGTCAACGTCCAGTGAGTGCGCCACTGAGCACTGTCCGCTGGGAGTAAGCTGAATCGTGTGCCGCGAGCTCGCCGTTCCTGTGAATCGATTCACTCGGACACTTGAATGAATCGATACACTGCTTCGAATCATACATTCAGTAGCCAACACTACTGTGAAGAAGCTTGTGCCGGAGAGAAAGGTTAATGGCAAGAGACCGGGAGGAGACATCCATTCAGATTGGTGGACCAACTGCAGCGTCTGATAGGGGAAATCTTTCCACGAGGCTACCCTTGGAGAAAGGAAATTAGGACAGTAAAATCATGAACGCCACTATGAACTGTCAAGGGCAGAGGATTGAGGAGGAGGCAACCATTCTCTAGGACAGGAAGCTCTTGTCATTGAAGAGTTGAAGCGAGGCAGAGGGTGTCCAAAGGCATCGTGGAAACGAATTGCTGAGGTTCCTTTAAGTAAAACTGAAGTGCCGCTCGATCTAGTGCAAGAACGTCGTACAAACATCCTCCAAGTCAGACGAGCCGACCGTGAGTAAGCACGGGGGTGCCCGTTTTATCTGCAGATATACGATCAGGAAATATGACGTTGAATCGAAAGAATAAGAATAAGAAATGCCTGAGTTCATACTTCAAAAGTTTTGATGATAGCAATATATGTCAACATCATCTCGCCGAAATTACTAGCACTGCAGTTATTCTTAACATTTAAATGCACAATGTATTATTCTTTTAAATATGATAGTGTCTAATTCCAAAAGTAACACATTATGATCAGAAAAATATTTTTTAAATATTATTCTTTATTTGGGTCAGTCCGACTCGTTGGCTGAATTTTTCTGGCCCGGGGACTGGGTGTTTGTGTCCGTCCCAACACTCTCCCCTTCATATTCACACAACTCACTACACTACCAACCACGACAGAAAAACGCAATAGTGATTATATCCCTCCGTTTAGGGTTGGCGTCAGGAAGGGCATCCTGCCGTAAAACAGGGCCAAATTCACATGTGCTACGCAGTTCGCACCCGCAACCTACCATGTGTGGGTAAAGCGGTAGGAAAAGAAGAAGAAGATCCTTTATTTGGGTCAGTCAAAATGTTACAAGTTTTGAATGTTTTACGCACCGGAATATGAAAAGCTGTACGATTATTGAAGCTAATGCCACGCTTCCTCCTTACGGATGTCCTGCCTCACGAATTCTCTGAGGTTTCTCCTTCTTCCTCTTTATCTGTTTACCCTTCAGAGTCGGTTTTTCCCTCGGACTCAGCGAGGGATCCCACCTCTACCGCCTCAAGGGCAGTGTCCTGGAGTTTCAGACTCTGGGTCGGGGGATACAACTGGGGAGGATGACCAATACCTCTCCCAGACGGCCTCATCTGCTATGCTGAACAAGAGCCTTGCGGGGGATGACAAGATTGGAAGGGATAGACAAGGAAGAGGGAAGGAAGTGGCCGTGGCCTTAAATTAGGTACCATCCCGGCATTTGCCTGGAGGGGAAGTGGGAAACCACGGAAAACCACTTCCAGGATGGCTGAAGGGGGAATCGAACCTACCTCTACTTAGTTGACCTCCCGAGGCTGAGTGGACCCCGTTCAAGCCCTCGTACCAATTTCCAAATTTCGTGCAGAGCCGAGAATCGAACCCGGGCCTCCAGGGGTGGCAACTAATCACACTAACCACTACACCACAAAGGCGGACTCATTTTATTTATTTAAAGTTTACAATTCACTCCAGCTGACTTAGCAAGAATAATCATAAAATAAAATAGTGTCCATTCTTTAATACACTAGCGACTCCTAGAGAGTTCGCCTGCAAGGTAGAAGTAAATGTACACTTGTAAAATCGTAAAGCAGGTATGAAACAAGTAAATTCTCCTTTGCACATATACAGTGCTGTGCATTTAGACGTTAAATGCAAAATTAAGTTGGTATTTGCCTGCCAAACAATATATGACATGGCATTAGCATTTTTATACATTATTTGCCGTTCCTACTTCCCTTACTTCTGAACGCAGTAAAAGTATTTCTGGACATATTTCGGAAAATTACGATTTTTTAAAAATCCGCTTTACGTCGCTCTGACATAGGTCTTATAGTGACGATGGGATAGGAAAGTGGTGGTGATTATTGTTTTAAGAGGAAGTTCAACTGGGCAACCATCCTCTATATAACACTAATCAGAGAGAAAAAATGGAAGGGATCCAACACTTCGAAATATGAAGATATCGGCCAAAGTAACGCAAGGGCCACGAAGGGCGTAAAAATGAAAGACTTCCTGGGCCTCGAGCGCTCTAATATGGTCGGGGTCGGAAAAGAACAAGAGTTGACCCAGGGAGGTCGGATAGGATAGATGAAAGTGAGGAGTCTGGCACAAGTAAGTGGACGCAATGTCTGGACTCATCTATGCCCCCCACCCCACACGCTTCCAAGTTCAGAGCCCCTGGGGCCCTTTTTAGTCGCCTCTTACGAAAGAAAGAGAATCCCATGGGTGTTATTCTACCGCCACCACCCACAGGGTGTGGAAGAGGAAAGCGCTAGGAGTGAGAAGAAAGCGACCGTGGCCTTAATCACGGAAAACAGCCTTCAGAGCTACCGATAGCGAGGCTCGAACCCACTGTCTCCCGAATGCATGCCCACAGCTAAGCCCCTCTAACCACACAGCCTCTTGCTCTGTTTACAAATTTTTATACCTGATCAGAGGAATTTTTAGAAGTCGTCTATGATTTTCACAGCAAAGGTGTTGGCAACACTGACTTGCAAGTAGCTCTATGGCTTCTTCACTTTCCACACGTCACATCATTAAAGAATGATCGAACTAATCGACCTCTACATCTCTTACCCTGCATGGCCGACTCAATCCTACGTAACCTGTCCTCTTACATTAGCTATACATGACTCCACCACCGAAGCCATATCATGCGTACGGCTTCACCCATCGAATTCATTCCTATGTTAGCCTTTATCTCCTCATTTTGAACTCCCTCCTGGGATGATTCCCTCCTGTTAGCACCGAGAATCATTCTCGCTATGTTCCTGTCTGTTACCTCTAACTTATGAATATGATATCCTGATTTCATCCAGTTTTTACACCCATACAGCAAAGTCGATCTGATCGCAACTGCAAGCTCACTGTCTTAATTTTGCTGTGTCCTGATTCGATTTCAATTTGTAACGAAATTTCTCCTCCTTAATTTTCTACCGTTCTTCCCACACTTGTGACGTCGCGTGTGCGAACTGTATTCCATATGTGGATTTGGCCCTGTTTAATGGCCAAAAACCCTTCCTGGCACCAGCCCTATATGGAGGGATCTAACCACTACTGCGTGTTGCTGTAGTGGTTGGAAGTGCATGTGTTGTTAGAATATGAAGGTGAAAGTTTTGGGACAAACACCCTGTGTTCCGAGCCAGAAGACTTAATAACTAGCGATTAAAATCCCCGACCCGGCCCAGAATCCAACCCGGGACCGTCTGAACCGAAGGCATCAACGCTTGACCATTCAGCCAAGGAGTCGGCCCCATTTCTAATTAAACTGATGATTAATAATTTTATTGAACCAGTATTTATTATTATTGAAACAGCAGCTTAATATTCACTCTTCTTTGGTCATCAATATAATCTCTATTTTTTTGCAAGCATTACTCCCACTGCATTTCAAGATTGACAGTAATATTGCGTTAGAGCGATATTCCAGCAACCGGTATATCTCCAGTGGGTTGGGGGAGGTAGAATACATTCATGGCATAAATCAAGTCGGTGAAGAGCAATGAAATAGGAATGAAAGGACAATCCACAGAGATCTCCGAGGATCGTCGGATAGTAACCACGCCGTGGTGCCCCAGCTGAGTCTGGCATTGTTAACTCAGGTCTCATTTTCCTTGTTCAAATCCTGTTCTCTTCCGAGCCCGGCGATGTCAGGTTTGTGAAGCCTACAGTGTGTTTTACTTTTACGCCTTCGTGCCGTTCCTCTTCTTTTTCCTTCCAAAGACGACAATTCTCCGTTTGTTGTGTCCTTTGATCAGTATTAACAGAGGATGATTGCCCGTTTGTACTTCCTCTTAAAACAATAATCACCACCACCAAACACACACTGCTTCCTGTATGTCTTCCGTGGTCTCGTAGGGTGGACCTCGCCTATGCTCCTTCACAAAAACCGAGAGAGGAAGTTCAACTGGGCAATCATCCTCTATATAACACTAATCCGAGAGAAAAAAATGGAAGGCATCCGATACTTCGAAACATGAAGTTACCCGCCAAAGTACGGCAAGTTTTTCATTTCATTTTATTATCCGCTTAAGTACCAGGGTTGGTTTATCCCCTGGAATCAGCGAGGGATCCCACCTCTACCGACTCAAGGGCAGTGTCCTGAAGCGAGAGACTTAGAGTCAGGGGTATACAACTGGGGATGAGGACCAGTACCTCACCTAGGCTGCCTCATCTCCTATGCAGAACAGGGACCTTGTGAGGATAGGAAGATTGGAAGGGACAGGCAAGGAAAAGGAAAAAAAAGGTCATGGCTTTAAGGTACCATCCCAGTATTTGCCTGGAGAAGAAGTGAGGAAACCACGGAAAACCACTTCGAGGGTAGCTGAGGTGGGAATCGAGGCTGAGTCCTCGTACCACTTTTCAAATTTAACTAAAGTTATCGGATTATTATAACAAATGTCGCCACAATAAAAACTTCTTGTTACATTTTAATTTGTATATTCGGACATGAGGTTCTGTTTAATTTTAAGCTTTGTTTTCGTTTTCAGTTTGTGTCAGAAAAGCAAATCTGGAGAAGGATTTCTAGAGAAACATCCACGCAGTGAACGCGACTGAATCTCTACACCCTGTAAGTAAATTTAAATATCGTTATTACAAACTTAGTTGTGTTACCAGACATCAGATACTGAAGTTCTTTGCTCAAGTTACAACGTCTAGCAGATTAGGTATTTTTTCTTAGCATGGTTTTGATTTATTGATTGTAAGTGTATTCTACTGACTGTCTGATTTGAATGTTAAAATATTTTGCATGCACAGTGCTCATTCTCCGAAATATGTGAAAATGAAAACCTACAACCTGTTTTCCAGTCTTTGACCGGGTGAGGGATGTGATGAATGAACTATATATATATATATACATATATATATATAGGCTGTTATTACAATGGAGTCGCCACTCCCAAGGTGATTCATAATGACTGATAAATGCTATGAAATGATAATGGAGAGTGTTGCTGGAATGAAAGATGACAGGGGAAACCGGAGTACCCGGAGAGAAACCTGTCCCGCGTTCGCTTTGTCCAGCACAAATCTCACATGGAGTGACCGGGATTTGAACCACGGTATCCAGCGGTGAGAGGCCGACGTGCTGCCGTCTGAGACACGGAAGCTCCGAAATATGTATTTGACGTATATTCTTTTGGGGGAAACTTCAGAAATATTAATAATTTTAACTTACTTCACAACTCATGTTTTGATTGAAATCTAGCTTAGTGTTTACACATTCAGCTCAAGTTATCCGAAGCTGGATGTGGAAATGAAACATATACAGGATGATCGGGAACAACGTGAACAGTACATATATATGAACGTTAGAGGGTTCGTCATACAAATAAATGATCGGAAAAAATAATTAGTCTATATCGCTCCTTTGTCATTCTATCAGCTGTTGAAATTAGCCTATCAGATCGCTTCGCGGGTGTCTTTAGATGGGCTTTGCGAGGCGGTGTTGCTAAATCTGAACGTGACTTATGTCGGACTTGAGAACGCCAATAGAAGAAATAAACTTCTCCAGGGGAGGATTTGAAAAAGGAAGCCCCTGCCGATAGGCTCGCCCCATAGCAAGCACGCTACAGTGCCATTGGCTGACACCCACGGTGTGTTAATGTTCGATGCTAATTTCTCGGTATGGTTCTCGAGTCTGACCAAGCCACGTGCAGATTTATCAACACCGCCTTGTAAAGCCCATTTGAATTCACCCGCGAAGTGATCTGATTGGATGACTTCAGCAGCTGATAAAATGACAATGGCGTGAGATATCTATGTATGCTTTTTCAAATTAATCAACAGTATTATGCTGATATATTCGGTTCACGTTGGCTCCGACCGCTCTGTATATTCCTGTACCACTGTTAATTTATGCTGTTCTTAGAAATTTCAATGAAGGATATGAGAAAAACATTACGCCACCCACCGTGCAATTTAAAAAAAAGTGATGTTCGAGTAAATTGTAGATTCATTCGGAGGCGTGATTATGTTAATCGATTTTGGTGCAACTCTCATATTTCTTTCGACTGTTTAATGAATAAAATCCGCAACATCTATCCTCAAAGTTTAATTTTCTCTCCTCCTCTCACGAACATAACACACGATCGACTTCTACACTATCAATAACTATGCATCATTCAGCAACATACAACCACTCCTTTCAAGTATCTGGTGCAAGGCTATGGAGTTCCCTTTCAGTTACTGTTTGGAATTGCAGCCCTTCAGCCTCTTTTAAACGGTCTTGGCGAAATTACATATGAAATATTCTATAACAAGCTTGCGTGAATGTTAGTTGTTAGTATTATTGACTATTTACTTATCATGCTTCCTTAAGTTGATACTCATTATTATTTGATTAAGTGTAAGGGAGAGCGGTGAGCCCTAACTTCACTACATATGAGGGCATGAAATAAAATACGAGTTGATTCTAAAATACATTTATAAACTTTGGGGATGGGTTACTTACATAGAAACACTAAAAATAGGTCATATAAACATAGGTCCCAAAATATTTCGTTTCGTTTTCGCATTATCAATTAATTCATTAATGAAAGTTTATGTTTACGTTGAACAGATTTTCAAAAGAATCATGTGGTTTATGCATGATGGGGATCCAGAATATTTTAGTCTCATTGTTCCAAATTCACTGGCTGGTATCTGCCATGACAAATGAATATGTAGAGGAGGATTAGTTCCATTGCCTGCACGTTCACCACCACCTCTGTCCTTTGGATTTTATATCCGGGGACTTCTTAAAATTGGTTTATGCAGCAGACAACCCGGATGCAGAAACTCTTCGCCTACGTGTCATGGAAATCTGCTAAACAATTCCAAACCGTTAGGGAGTATTTGAAAGCATGCGACAGTCCAACAAACGATTTTAGGCTGCTTTCCCGGAACTGAATTTAAGCCGGAAGTGATTTTCGAATTTATTTTTTAGTTTGATAGGTCTAACCAAGACTCACAACTTGAAACTTTTACGCGCCTTTTAGCCCTTCAACTTTCGGCACAATTGAGGAAATTGCTTCATTTTACGTTTTTCATAGTGTGTTGACTCCTACTTTGTCCGTTAAGGAATGTTTCCAACATTATAAAGAACAACACAGGGAGCGCTCAGATAGGCCCTCATTCAGAGCACTCAAGTTCAATTATAATAATAATAATAATAATAATAATAATAATAATAATAATAATAATAATAATAATAATAATCGCTTATTTCTTCACTCGATTTCCTTTCGATTCAAATCCTAGCCAACTAACTTATTTTATACAATTAGTTCTGAAATGTGTTCCTTGGTTCAATACTCTCAGATATTTTCTGATTTTTTGAAAAATGTGCATGCCGAAGGCAATTATAAAGGCTTAAGTGAAACTCTGCATTGATTCACATTAGCGCCCGTAGTGGTAGAAAAGGGCAAACTGCGAATCTGTTATTATTATTATTATTATTATTATTATTATTATTATTATTATTATTATTATTATTATTATTATTATTATTATTATTATTATTATTATTATTATCATCTTCATCGAATAAGCCAAGGATCCTATTCCCATACCGTGTTAAGGCCTTTCCTGTTTTATCTACGGCGAGTGCTGAGCTGACACATCGGTCTTTCGCTGGAGACTTGGATTTTCCGTGGAGTTTAAATTCCAAGCGAGCGGCATAAACACTGTACACAGAAACGCCGATCAGCTGCGCGGTCTTTTTCACGTCTTCCACAGTCCACGGAGGATTCTAACCTCGTAGGCTACTGTAATCGTTTAAAACAATTTGGTTTAGATTTTCTACTTTATTTTTCTCTACTTTTGTTAGCTTTAAAGTATTTCACAGGGGACTCAAGCGTCACAGCATCACACACATCTTGCTCACAGCTGGCAGCCATTATGAATATTGAACATGCTGTTGCAGCCAGTATTGCCAACAGTTTTCTTGGATCCATCTTCAACGTCGCACATATTATGCGAACTTATCAGCAGTGGAATGAACTCGAACATACTTACTAAGTACACAGTGCAATAAGATATCAATATCATATTAAATTATTATTTTGCTAAACACACCACTGAGAACAATAACTATTCATAGCCATCTACGTATGAAATATAAGAGTTGGTAACGAACCCGAATAACATACAACCTGTGATATATTTTCCATATTTATGCAGGGCAAAAATTTTAATTCATCAAGTCAGTTCACCAGAATATCTAACCAAACTGAAGAAAGCTCCTGACTTCAGGAACAAGTAACAAAACTAGAGAACTATTTGGCGCTGCGGAAGCCTCTTCACCGACCAGAAGTCTGACTAACATCAAAGGGACCGCTAAGGTCTTGAGTTGACTCTCAGTATAGGTGGCAATGCTGAGGGGATAAATGCTGACCCGCAGCACATCTCTCTCTCATTCTCCTCAACCTGATGGTTGGTGGGTAGCATGACTGTCCTCGTCCAACGACCTTCTATCCTGAGCCAGCTGCTTGATTAGTTGGTATGGACGTCGCCCTTTAATGCCATCGAGGAACCCTGCTCTAGGTCGTCCTCTTCTAGTCTTTCCTACCAGTTTCCCTTCAAGCAGTGTGGTGCACCATGATGAATGCCGGAGTAAATGACCTGTCCAACTACATCTTCTTTTCGCGATCATTTTCTCTAGACTGATGGTTTCTTCAGCTCTCTTGAGAACTTCTTCATTTGTTAGCCTGTGAGTCCAGGGAATTCGCAGCACATGTGTCACGAAAATTCATTGATATACAGTAGTTAATGCAATACAGAACTTTAGATAACAGGACCTTTCTGGCCAGCAGTGGCGACTCCTGACTTCTGGTTTAGGTGATGTAACCGAAAATAAATTGGAAACATCAGCGCAAACAGACAGTCATTTCAAACACATTTTCCAAGAAAAAACAACAAACAGGGCCAAAGAAAAGGTTATTTAAAATCTCATATCCACCAATCCAATGGTCTGTTTCATAAATATTTCTGTAGAAATGACGAACACACGACTTGTGTAGTTACATTCAGAGTTGGACGTGGTTGTCCTT
The DNA here is from genome assembly GCF_040414725.1 of Anabrus simplex. NCBI lineage: Eukaryota > Metazoa > Arthropoda > Insecta > Orthoptera > Tettigoniidae > Anabrus > Anabrus simplex. The sequence goes on along the minus strand of NC_090267.1, from coordinate 444,042,273 downwards.
CGTTTATAATTCTACTTTTCTCGTCAAAAGAAAGCACACTAAATGTTTTTCTTAATAATCGTTCAATTGCACAATGGTTAGAATAATTCAATTCGGATTTCGCGGTAGACACGCGGGACCCTGGCGCTCCTACATCCATGCCTGATGAACTACTCCCTGATCGGTGTGATGTCATTTCGAAATCGCATCATTCCCGCATATTCTTTGATGTTTACACTACAAGCACACGAAACTAAATAGTTTTTAATACAACAACACACACTTGTCACATTATATCATCATTTATAGCACAAGAAAAAAACCGCTCACAAGCAGGAACGCCAGTATTTCACGAAATAACAAATTAATCCCGGGCACGCGCGATAACTTACAGGATCCCAGCTTGCACCGCCCTCTTGACGGCTGTGGCTATTCATTCCGCATTCCAGCCCCACGGAAGAGATCAACAACCAACATGGGATCAATTCTCGTGCTGCCATCTCTGGAGTAGTTAGGCAATAATTAGTAACAGTCACTAACCAGCCACACTCGTTACTTTCATTTCTGAATATCGATAACTGTGCGTTTGAATTTTATATAGATAACTTCCATAAAAATATGAGCAATGAATACAGTCTTATTTTCATTGAAAATATGCGGGATGAAACACATCAATCGCATGTATGGAAAATTCGCCACTACTGGCCAGAGTTCTAAACTGCAATATTATCACATAACGATTTAAGTACACTTATGTTCATAAAAAACAGACCACCTTTTAAGACTAGAGATAGGAAGTTCATATTCACAGGACATATGTGATAGTATGTTCTACAGAAACCACTAACATTTCAGTCACCTAGATTCAGCATGTGTCCTGTTGCCTAGTAGGCACTGGCTCCTCCATGGGCACTGATAACTTGTTCCATGCATGATGGTATCGACGCGTATAAGGCGTGAATGGTGTCCTGGGGAATAGCCATCCATGCTGCATTTACCTGGTTCCACAGTCATCTTCGATGGTTGGCACTGGGTCACAGCACCGCACCCGTCGTTTCACTATATGCCACATGTTATCGATAGGCGACAAGTCCAGTGATCGGGCGGGCCAGGGCAACAGTCTGACATCCTGTGACAATAAGAAGGCGCGTGTTCGTGCAGCAACATGTGATCTCGCCTTGTCCTGCTGAAATATGGCGTCTGGGGTGTGGCTACGGGTCACAATATGGCATTCACGTAGGTCAAACTGGTCACAGTGCCCTGTACACGCAACGACTGTGATTTGTGGTTTTACTCAATAGCACACCACACCATAAGGCCTTGAGTTGGCGCTGTATGTCTTGTGCGAATGCAGTGGATGTGATGCCTCTCCCCCAGTCTGCGGCGAACTAAGATGTGGCCATCATTTTCAAATAAACAGAACCTGGATTCGTCCGAAAACACTATCTGCTGCCATTCCTGTCCCCAGTGACGTCTTTCAATACAGCCGAGGAGGACGCAGATCTGCCCTGCAATGCCATTGGGATGAGGTGCCGATTTTCTCGGGGGATGGTCTGGATGGTGCATCCAGAAGCATTTCGTCGTGTTCCACACGAGCAGCAGTTTACCGGAAGGATGCATCACGTTCTCTATGCCAGTAATACGCCCTCTTTCAAACTCCCTCATTTTACGGTAAGGTTCTCGCATACGTCTGCGAGGCATCCTGCTCGTCTGCACAAGTCACACTAATCCATTACGTTCGGTATGTAGCGATAACGAGAGCCGCAGGCACATTTTACCAGTCGGTAGTGGTGCACCGAGATATCGATGTGGACCTTGAACCTCAGGGCCGACATGGTTCAAATGCTAATCATTTCTTCAGAACATCCTGTGAATATGAACTTCCTGTCTCTAGTCTTTCAAGGTGTTCTGGTTTTTATGAACATGAGTGTAGAAGCAACGACGATTTGTTTTTGGGCCTTGAAGACGACAGAGTCAGACAGAGTTTTGGTTTTCCCCCTTTTAGTAGCCTGTTTAAACATGCAGTGGGTTCAGGTAATCCTTCGACTACACCCACAAATGAGATAAAGATCGAAGAAAAATTAGTGTATCATAGAAGAATGGTGAGGATCATGAAATATGAGAATGAAAGACATTCTAGAGCTCATAAATTAGCTAATCTATAGATTATCATTTTTAATTATTATTTTTAGAACTGTTTTGTTGTTGCTGTTTCGTACATGCCGAGTAAGGACCACGATATTCAACTATTGCGTTGGGGGTGGGTTTTGATGTTTGCCCAGTAATTGCGCATAGTCTGGCTGGGTTGTTCCTTCCTCTCGTTTGTCAGGAGGATACCCGTCTTCTCTCTTAGTGGTTTGTCCTGGAACCTCTTTCGTTTAAGCATACTCCTGAGTGATGTCTGGTCTTTTAATTCTCTTTCTGTTCCTCCCAGTTCTTGCAGATCTTCGTGTACTTCCATCAAACATGGTGCCTTGGTCTTCCTCTTTTGCCAGCAAACGAGAGCTGCTCGTTCAGTCTGCAATGATGCATCCTGTAGACGTGTCCACAAAATGCTAGGCGTCTCTTTCTGGCCATGTCCGTGATTTTTTGACAGTTTTTGTAGAACTCTTGGTTGGGACACATTTTTTATTTGTTCCCTTCCTTGACTGATCCTAATATCTTCCTTAATACTTTCGAGCTTACATGTGAGTCCATTCCTGATGAATATTAGACAATCTGAAGCATATAAGGCTTCAGGGCGGATGACTGTCTGGTAGTACTTCATTTTCTTTCTTGCTTAATCTTTTACCCTCCAGGGTTGGCTTTTCCTTCGGACTCAGCGAGGGATCCCACCTCTACCGCCTCAAGAGCAGTGTCCTGGAGCTTCAGACTCTGGGTCGGGGATACAACTGGGGAGTATGACCAATACCTAGCCCAGACGGCCTCACCTGCTATGCTGAACAGGAGCCTTGGTGGAGGATGGGAAGATTGAAATGGATAGACAAGGAAGAGGGAAGGAAGCGGCCGTGGCCTTAGGTTAGGTACCATCCCTGCATTTGCCTGGAGGAGAAGTGGGAAACCACGGAAAACCACTTCCAGGATGGCTGAGGTGGGAATCGAACCCACCTATACTCAGTTGACCTCCCGAGGCTGAATGGGCCCCGTTCCAGCCCTCGTACCACTTTTCAAATTTCGTGGCAGAGCCGGAAATCGAGCCCGGCCTCGGGGGGTGGCAGCTAATCTCACTAACCACTACACCACAGAGGCAGACACTTCATTTTAGTGATTATTATTATTATGATTATTATTATTATTATTATTATTATTATTATTATTATTATTATTATTATTTCTTGGTTTCGTCCAACTAGGGATCACGTCAGTTCAACTGTCTCCTTTTTCTAACTTTAACTGACACCCATTGCTCTTGCATTCGTCTCCGGTGTTGTTCTTTTCTCTCTTAGGTCCACGCCTTCCCTGTCCTCAGCTTCGGCTTTTCCTGGAAACCTTTGTGCGTACGTAGTTTTTCCTTAAACGGAACAAGCTCCTGAATATCTTTAGGAGAAATTTCCATTTCTCGTAGATCTTTCTAAACTTCTGTGAACCATGCCCCTTTTAGTCTTATTATCTTGAAAGTACGTTAATATCCGTTTAGATATCCAACCTGGGCCCATTCGTTGTCACATGGTTATAAAAGGCAATCCTTCTTTTTCGAAATGTGTCTCTTATATTATTTTATTATTATTATTATTATTATTATTATTATTATTATTATTATTATTATTATTATTATTATTATTATTATTATTATTATTAGCCAGCCATGTGGTGTATAGGTAGCGTACCTGTCTCGTATTCTGAGACCCTGTGTTATTTTTCCGGCTATTTCAAGGATTTTAATTTTGAATTGAGGAGCAGAACGGGGTTCACTTCATACGAGTTTTTATCAATCTCTTAGTTACAGAAAGGAAGCGCATAGTGAGAAGATGACGCTACGGACCTAGTACACGCAGAATAATGCAGGTTGCCGTAGTTACAATAGTATCTAGAAGTTAATTAGGCCTACATTAATTCAAGGTGGAACCCCTACCCAAACCCATAACCATGTTAAAATCCCCATTTTCCAAATCAATCTCGATAGAAATCCTTCATTCCCTTGTGCTTTTAAAAAATCCCCACGCTGAGGGAGAAGTTCGTCAACCTGGCAACATGCATCATTACTCTGATGATGTAAATATTTTAGTGTTTACTCGTCGTTCTAAACTCGTTAACAAGAAGTTGCTGTAAGGGACAAATTAAGCCGTCTCTGATGTAGTTTTAGTGAAGAAAAGTAAACAAGGCGTTGAGAAAGAAAACAAATATTTCCATTAACGCTTTCTCGGTGTGTTCTTTCATAAGTACTTATGTTCTGAGGAAACATTTATGAACTTAGATTTTTGTTTACACACCGATTGTGAATGTTACGTCACTTACAGAACAAATGAAAGTTGACGACAAGTTGCGGGAGGATTATCAAATGAAGCACGAGTAAGACGTGAGAAGCGAGTTTACAGCACACTTCCAGCGAGAGCGCGCATGAAAACTAAGTTTAATGGAAGTATTAAAGTTATTATGTGTTAATGTAAACTCCTAAAGGAGAGACGTAGGCAGAATGAATACCAATGTGTATATCAAAGGAGCGACGTACGTTACCAATATTATCCATTATCATTCTCTTCCCATCCCTTTCCTCTTTCTCTAGTTCCTTCTATGGATCAGTGGTAGAATGTCGACCTCTCGATTGCGAGGTCTTGGGTTTCAACTCAGCACAGGTAGTCAAATTTTTGAAGGACGGGAAGAAGTCCATTTGACACTCCATGTCGGCATGCAGGTGATACATGTTTTGGTGTTCGCCCAACAAAAGTAAATTAAAACTCGTTGTCAGCCAGACAGTAGATCTCCCTAGAGTGATTCTGTTCCCTCTTCCATCTGGTGATGTAAAACGGAACGTCGAAGTTAATAATTAATAAAATAAATAAATAAATAAATAAATAAATAAATAAATAAATAAATAAATAAATAAACGTCTGCACACAGTAGCTGATGTCACGCGATTATCTAGGCATTATTAATATGGGTATGTTTCAATATTGAAAAAAGGCCGGGCTGAGTGGCGCAGAGGGTTGAGGCGCTGGCCTTCTGACCCCAACTTGGCAGGTTCGATCCTGGCTCAGTCCGGTGGTATTTGAAGGTGCTGAAATACGTCAGCCCCGTGTTGGTAGATTTACTGGCACGTGAAAGAACTCCTGCGGGACTACATTCCGGCATAATCGGCGTCTCCGAAGATCGCAAAAGAAGTTAGTGGGACGTAAAGCAAATAACATTATTATTGTTATTATTATTATTATTATTAATATTGAAAACATTTCTTAGCAGACAAAGTAGGGTTCCTGATACTACGGAAAACCTAAAATTAAGCTATTTCCTCAATTGTATCGAAAGTTGAAGGGCTAAAGGTTCGGAAAAGTTTTCAAATTGAGAGTCTTGGATAGCTCTATAAAACTCAAGAAACAAATTTCGAAAATTCACTTCCGGCCTAAATGCAGTTTCGGAAAAATAGCCAAATATCGCTCGTTTCTTTACTTGTCTTCTTTTTTATTCAAACCCTTATTTACATTATTATTTCTATAATATGTTCCTTGGTTCAGCACCCTCAGGCGTTTCTTGATATTTTGAAAAATGTCCTCATCGAATGTAATTTTAAGGATTTAAGTGAAACTCTGCATTGACTAGCATTAGCTCTCGTACTGGTGCTTAAGTAAAACTATGCATTGACTAGCATTAGCTCTCGTACTGGTGCTTAAGTGGAACAATGCATTAACTCACATTAGCGCTCGTAGTGGTGCTTAAGTGGAACAATGCATTGACTCACATTAGCGCTCGTAGTGGTGCTTAAGTGGAACAATGCATTGACTCACATCAGCGCTCGTAGTGGTGCTTAAGTGGAACAATGCATTGACTCGCATTAGCGCTCGTAGTGGTGCTTAAGTGGAACAATGCATTGACTCGCATTAGCGCTCGTAGTGGTGCTTAAGTGAAACAATGCATTGACTCACATTAGCGCTCGTAGTGGTGCTTAAGTGGAACAATGCATTGGCTCACATTAGCGCTCGTAGTGGTGCTTAAGTGGAACAATGCATTGAATCACATTAGCGCTCGTAGTGGTGCTTAAGTGGAACAATGCATTGACTCACATTAGCGCTCGTAGTGGTGCTTAAGTGGAACAATGCATTGACCCGCATTAGCGCTCGTAGTGGTGCTTAAGTCGAACAATGCATTGACCCGCATTACCGCTCGAAGTGGTGCTTTAGTGGAACAATGCATTGACTTACATTAGCGCTCGTAGTGGTGCTTAAGTGGAACAATGCATTGACTCACATTAGCGCTCGTAGTGGTGCTTAAGTGGAACAATGCATTGACTCGCATTAGCGCTCGTAGTGGTGCTTAAGTGGAACAATGCATTGTTTCACATTAGCGCTCGTAGTGGTGCTTAAGTGGAACATGCATTGACTCGCATTAGCGCTCGTAGTGGTGCTTAAGTGGAACAATGCATTGATTCACATTAGCGCTCGTAGTGGTGCTTAAGTGGAACAATGCATTGACCCGCATTAGCGCTCGAAGTGGTGCTTAAATGGAACAATGCATTCACTCACATTAGCGCTCGTAGTGGTGCTTAAGTGGAACAATGCATTGACTCACATTAGCGCTCGTAGTGGTGCTTAAGTGGAACAATGCATTGACTCGCATTAGCGCTCGTAGTGGTGCTTAAGTGGAACGTGCATTGACTCACATTAGCGCTCGTAGTGGCGGTTAAGTGGAAAAATGCATTGACCCGCATTAGCGCTCGAAGTTGTGCTTAAGTGGAACAATGCATTGACTCACATTAGCACTCGTAGTGGTGATTAAGTGGAACAATGCATTGACTCACATTAGCGCTCGTAGTGGTGCTTAAGCGGAACAATGCATTGACTCGCATTTGCGCTCATAGTGGTGCTTAAGTGGAACAATGCATTGACCCGCATTAGCGCTCGAAGTGGTGCTTAAGTGGAACAATGCATTGACTCGCATTAGCGCTCGTAGTGGTGCTTAATTAGAACAATACATTGACTCACATTAGCACTCGTAGTGGTGCTTAAGTGGAACAATGCATTGACTCACATTAGCGCTCGTAGTGGTGCTTAAGTGGAACAATGCATTGACCCGCATTAGCGCTCGAAGTGGTGCTTAAATGGAACAATGCATTCACTCACATTAGCGCTCGTAGTGGTGCTTAAGTGGAACAATGCATTGACCCGCATTAGCGCTCGTAGTGGTGCTTAAGTGGAACAATGCATTGACCCGCATTAGCGCTCGAAGTGGTGCTTAAATGAAACAATGCATTCACTCACATTAGCGCTCGTAGTGGTGCTTAAGTGGAACAATGCATTGACTCACATTAGCGCTCGTAGTGGTGCTTAAGTGGAACAATGCATTGACCCGCATTAGCGCTCGAAGTGGTGCTTAAATGGAACAATGCATTCACTCACATTAGCGCTCGTAGTGGTGCTTAAGTGGAACAATGCATTGTTTCACATTAGCGCTCGTAGTGGTGCTTAAGTGGAACAATGCATTCACTCACATTAGCGCTCGTAGTGGTGCTTAAGTGGAACAATGCATTGACTCACATTAGCGCTCGTAGTGGTGCTTAAGTGGAACAATGCATTGACTCGCATTAGCGCTCGTAGTGGTGCTTAAGTGGAACGTGCATTGACTCACATTAGCGCTCGTAGTGGTGGTTAAGTGGAAAAATGCATTGACCCGCATTAGCGCTCGAAGTGGTGCTTAAGTGGAACAATGCATTGACTCACATTAGCACTCGTAGTGGTGATTAAGTGGAACAATGCATTGACTCACATTAGCGCTCGTAGTGGTGCTTAAGCGGAACAATGCATTGACTCGCATTTGCGCTCATAGTGGTGCTTAAGTGGAACAATGCATTGACCCGCATTAGCGCTCGAAGTGGTGCTTAAGTGGAACAATGCATTGACTCGCATTAGCGCTCGTAGTGGTGCTTAATTAGAACAATACATTGACTCACATTAGCACTCGTAGTGGTGCTTAAGTGAAACAACGCCTTGACTCGCGTTAGCGCTCGTAGTGGTAAAAAAAAAAGGAAAACTGCTAATCTAATCGACCGGATAACTATGATTAAGGAAAGGATTGTAATTTTTAGGAATAAATAAATATATTCTCATACTTTACAATATTTTATTTTCCTAAAAGAGGTAGTTCTTATCCCTAGGATATTTTCAGCATTGAGTTGCTTGCCTGTAGGGCTAAAACTGCGGATTTTTGGGCAGGGAGAGACTATGTAATTAGTCATCACTATGTATACTAGGTCAGTAGCGTCATCTTCTCACTGTGCGCTTTCAGCCTGTAACTAAGAGCTTGAGAAAATATTTTATCAAGAATATTAGCGATACAACTGGTGTGACGCGATATCATGTAGTATCCGTGCAAGCTGTTGCATGCAATTGGCTTTACGACGCACCTACACAGATAGGTCTTATGGCGACGAAGGGATAGGAAAGGCCTAGGATTGGGAAGGAAGCGGCCGTGGCCTTAATTATAGTACAGCCCCGGGATTTACCTGGTGTGAAAATGAGAAACCAAGGAAAACCATCGTCAGGGCTACCGACAGCGGGGTTCGAACCCACTATCTTCCGGATGCAAGCTCACAGCCGCGCGCTGGTTGGCCATGACTGAGAGACATATAGACAATTATCTCCCTTCTCAAGTTCATCCCACCTGTGAATATTATGAGCGTCCCCGATGGGGAAATGAAGCTCGAGAGAACAACAGCGCTGTTAGAATCTCATAACAAATTATTTAAGTATTTCATACTTGAACGCTTACCAAATACAAAATGGTTTTCGATCTCTAGCCCTCTCAGTTTAATCATAATCATGTCATATGGTAAAATGTTAACGATACCTAATGGAAAACAATTTCTGTTCCGGTATACAATATTTGAAAAGCTTATTTTCATGAAATGTACAATAAATAATGTGTTTTCTGAAACGTCTGCACAGCGTATTTTCTTTTTTTATTATTATTATTTGTGGAATTTTCATTCTCATTTATACAATAGCATGAAGTGTTAGAACCATAGGCCCTAATGTATAAATTACAAGATTATAATTAAAAGATTTGGAATTTTCGCTATCTTAAAAAGACTATGATTGCTGTTTTCTCAAAACTTCTCACAAGTAGCACAGACCTTCCTACCAACGAGCCTTTCAATTCGTATTTGACCAAGCGAGTTGGCCGTATGGTTAGGGGCGCGCAGCTGTGAGCTAGCATTCGGGAGATAGTAGGTCGGAGCCCAACTGTCCGCAGCCCTGAACATGGGTTTCCGTTGTTCCCCATTTTCTCATCAGAAAAATGCTGGGGCTGTACCTTTATGGTCACAGCCGCTTCCTTCCTGCTACTAGCCCTTTCCTATCCCATCGTCGCCATAAGACCTGTCTGGGTCGGTGCGACGTAATAAATTATTATTATTATTATTATTATGATTATTATTATTATTATTATTATTATTATTATTATTATTATTATTATCGATGAGAGTATCCAACTCGAACCAACCTCATGCCACTACAGCTCTGATGGATCTTGACCTAATAGACCCTGCCGCTCAGCGCGAAGACGTGAAAAATAAGAGGTGTACCTCTCGGCCGGGGCCACTATCTCACTGTCAGATAGCTCCTCATTTGTTCTCACGTAGGCTGAGTAGGCCTCGAACTAGCCCTCAGTTCCAGGTAAAATAATTCACCTAGACCAATGATCGACAGTTCCAAAGGCTTCCATGACGACCGGAAACTGAACAGGGCATTGACAGAGGAAAGAAGACAAACTGTCAGAGAAAGAATTCGAAGAGTTTGGGCTACAAAGAAGGCCTCCAGTAAGTGCGATTGTTGCTAAACGTCGTCTTAAATGGCCGTAAACGAATTTAATAATAATAATAATAATAATAATAATAATAATGATAATAATGAAAATGAAAACCTACAACCTGTTTTTCAGTCATTGACCGGGTCAGGGATGTAATGAATGAAGCAGATATAGGCTGTTAGGACGATGGGGTCGCCACTCCCAGAGTGATTTATTAATGAATGATATGCAATGAAATGAGAATGGAGAGTGTTGCTGGAATGAAAGATGACAGGGAAAACCGGAGTACCCGGAGAAAAACCTGTACTGCCTCCGCTTTGTCCAGCACAAATCTCACATGGAGTGACCGGGATTTGAACCACGGTATGCAGCGGTGAGAGGCCGACGCGCTGCCGCCTGAGCCACGGAGGCTATAATAATAATAATAATAATAATAATAATAATAATAATAATAATAATAATAATAATAAACCATTTATTAATGAAGCCAACTCCTTGTAAAGATCGCCAGTATATGTCTTCGTCTTTATCTGCTTACCCTCCAGGGTCGGGTTTTCCTTCGGAATCAGCGAGGGATCCCACCTCTATCGCCTCAAGGGCAGTGCCCTGGAGCTTCAGACTCTGGGTCGGGGTATACAACCGGGGAGGATGACCAGTACCTCGCCCAGGTGGCCTCACCTGCTATGCTGAACAGGGGCCTTGTGGGGGATGGGAAGATTGGGAGGGATAGACAAGGAAGCGGCCGTGGCCGTAAGTTAGGTACCATCCCGGCATTTGCCTGGAGGAGAAGTGGGAAAACACGGAAAACCACTTCCAGAATGGCTGAGGTGGGAATCGAACCCACCTCTTCTCAATTGACCTCCCGAGGCTGAGTGGACCCCGTTCCTGCCCTTGTACAACTTTTCAAATTTCGTGGCAGAGCCGGGAATCGAACCCGGGCCTCCGGGGGTGGCAGCTAATCACACTAACCACTACACCACAGAGGCGGACACGTAATAAATTCAAAAATATTGATCAAACTGTAGCTATATGAATTTTTTGCTAGTGGCACGTTAACCCTAAAACGTGAGGCCGGATCATCCAGCTTGAAACAAACCAAACCAGACAAAACCAAACCGAACCAGAAACAACAGCACTACAGCCCTGGCCTACCAAGTGAACGCTGCTCAGCCCAAAGGCTTGCAGATTACGAGGTGATGCATTGTCAGTGCGACGAATCCTCTCGGCCGTTATTCTTATGTTTCTAGGCCGGAGTAACCATCTTACCGTTAGATGGCTCCTCAAATGTAATCATGTAGACCGAGTGGATGGACCTGGAACCAATCCTCAGGTCCTGGGAAAAAGAAACCTGACTTAGCCAGGAATCGAACCGGAGCCTCCGGGTGAGGGCAGACATACTTCCCCTAGACTGCGGCCATCTAGCCTTAAACAACGGAAAAATATCGAAATAAGCCAAGCTAGAACCAGTGAACAAACATCTGGGATAAACTGAAGATAATGCCAACTACGCCCCTGGATTCTTAACTTACTGGGAAAATCTACAAGCCACGTCAATGTTACTGGTTTCGCGATCTCACTAACTACATTATTATGGTTTTCAGAGACGCCAAGGTGCCAGAATTTATTTCTTAGGAGATTCTTTTACGTGACTGTAAATCTATCGACTCGGGCACCTTCAAAAATCATCGGACTGAGCCAGGATCGACCTTTTCAAGTTGGGCCCATAAGGCCAGCGCTCTACCACCTGAGCCACTCGGATTTCGTTATTTATATGCGGGTAGTTGAGATTGCGTGTATTTCAAGAGTGAAAACGGTATGTGCCCATATTAATACTTGATGCTGTGATTTTTTGCTTTTTAAAATTGAAATTTGCGACAATCCACGCAGAGACGAGCTGTGCAGTAACTCATGGCTGATGTAAGCTGACTGTCAACTAACCTCGATAAACCGATTATTTATTTAGGACCAGTACTAAGGACACTGCTTCTGTGGTGTAGTGGTTAGCGTGATTAGCTGCTAGGATTGGGCAGACCGGAACAGTCAGTTGTTCCGGAACATTAGGAGCTTGAGGTGGAGTGTTCCGGTATAGTGTGCCGGCACACGGCACAGTAACTGCGCAGTAGAGAGAACTTCGTGAGGCAACATGGCATGCTCCGCTTCAGCAGGAATGTGCTGCTGTACCGGACGTAAAGCTGCACGGAACGTGAAGGAACAGTCGGGACACTGAAATTAGCGCCCAATAATAACGTTTAAAGGCTGCTTTTAGGTGAAGATTTTTTCGGTAAATATGAAATACACATAACACGGTTACAATTGTAGTAAGGATGTTTAAAAGTAACTAATCCAAGGATATTTTCACCAGTTGAATTTATTGTGAGTAATAATTAGTGTCAGAATGAAACTTAACGGCACGTGAAAAAGCAGCCAAAACTCTGAAATAGTCACACAGAAAATCATATCTAAATGTTGCTTTTAGGATAAGAATGTCTTCAATCATTCTGAAATACACCTGTCACAATTACACTGGCAGTAGATGTGTTTACAAATGTCACAATGTTACTTTTACCAATTAAAAATATACTCGCACAGTTAAAGAAACATTCGTTAGTACTCTATTTACGTACACAATATACAAGCGGAACACGAAAATAAAAAACCCATAGAAGCAAAACACGAAGTTAAAAATTAAACTCTATGTACAAGTGGAACAGGAGATTAAAAATAAAACTAGGCCTATGCAAGCAGAACACGAAAATAAAAATTGTAGGATGTTTAAGTTTCAAAAGTCTCGTCATTGTGCCGGTTGAAGATCCCTTTGCAGACAAAATAGAAGAATATAAATTGCATCTCACTCTGTCCGGTTTATTTTAGTAACAAAGTCGTAAACAGGACTCCGGTGCGACACTATTCAAAGTTTGCCGTCTTTCGTACGGTATACATTATTAGGATTCAATGAAAACATTCTTACAAAATAGAGCGCATTAAGTTACCCGCATGTGCCGAAGGTCACTTGCCGGTGCAACGTAACTCACAGAACAAAGAGGATACGACGGATCACTCCAGTACATGGCGGCACACTGCCGGTATCAACAGTAAGCTAGAGTAGAACGCAGCCCGGAAGGCGGTTTCGTTGCGCAGAGAGAGACAGAAGTATGAGGTACGGTGATGCCAATGTGGCTACTCATAACAGCATGTATGTGTAAACATTTTTTCATCCAGTTATATCTTTAATTCCAAAGCGATGACCTATATTTTTTGTGGGCTTAAACGTTTCGTGAAAGTCCAAATTAATTTTTAACATCAAACCCAGAGAAAGTGTTGAGGAAAATTTTCAAGATATTGATAAAGGTAAATGGACGGTTCAGTTTCAATGCCGTAGGATATTCGCCGTTGTTATACATATCAAATATTGTTGTACGCAGAACATTTTTAATGAAATCATCGAGGAACATCACTGGCTTCTTCCTCTAAGGGTTCTTCTCTGGCGACCTGAACAACGCATTATTTTTATTTCCGAAGCTTGTTTTATCCTCTGTACTGTTTGCAGGCCGATACCACACGCGAGTGCTGTCTTCTTTTGAAGCGTGGCAACATGGCGTTCCTCACCTTCTCCGCCTATGAACGCCTGCTGCTGCATGCTTACCAAATACAAATATACTTTAAATACTATTTCCCTCGCCTGTCGACGGAATACTTGTCTTTTTGCTCTTCCTGGATCTATCGTACACACGCAAATAGTTCCCTAAATTCGTTGATTGTGATATTTACAAATAAAACTCGAAACATTCACTCGTGACCCGCACAAACAAGCACCTCTTACTGAAATGATTCTATTGGCTCAGCGGAAAACACGTCATACTACAAAGCGCACGAATGTTACTGCGCAACCCTCTTCAAACCGCCTTCCGGGCTGCGTTCTACTCTAGTAGGTGAAGGGCAGTGCATGGTGGCGCTTCTGACGGGACAGCGAGTCACTGTCTCGGCCTCGCTTGAGAATGTTTCGGAACAACTGACGCTCCGTGTTCCGGAACAGCGAAACATGACTATTCACCGGCACAGTGTGCCGAAACAGGGACATAGAGCCCAACCCTATTAGCTGCCACCCCCGGAAGCCCGGGTTTAATTCCCGGCTCTGCCGCAAAATTTGAATGATACGAGGGCTAGAACTGGGTCCACTCAACCTCGGGAGGTCAACTGAACAGAGGTGGATTCGATTCCCACCTCAGCCATCCTAGAAGTGGTTTTCGTGGTTTCCCACTTCTCCTCCAGTCAAATGCCGGGATGTTACTTACAGTAACTTACGGCCAATGCCGCTTCCTTCCATCTTCTCTGCCTGTCCCTCCTCGAGGCCCCTGTTCAGTCTCGCAGGTGAGGCTGCCTGGGCGAGATATTGGTCCTCCTGCCCATTTTCATCCCCTTGACCCTATGTCTCACGCTCCAGGTCACTGCCCTTGAGGCGATAGAGAAGGGATCCCTCGCTGAGTATGAAGGAAAAATCGACCCTGGAAGGTAAACGGATTAAGAAAGAAAGAAAGAAAGAAAGAAAGAAAGAAAGAAAGAAAGAAAGAAAGAATAAGGACACTGTGTAAAACAATAATGTCCAATGGCATGTGGGATTTAACTCGCGACAGTGTCCGCTGTTTGTATTTATTTGTTTATTTATTCTTCCTTGCTTAATCTTTCTTTCCCTCGGACACAGCAACGGATCCCATCTCTGCCTCAAGGGCAGTGTCCTGGATTGTGAGACTTTGGGTTGGGGGATACAAATGGAGAAAATGATCAGTTCCTAGCCCAGGTGGCCTCACCTGCTATGCGGAACAGTGGCCATGTAGGGGGATGGGAGGATTGGAAAGGACAGAGAAGGAAGAGGGAAGTTAGCGACCGTGGCATTAATTTAGGTACCGTCCCTATATTTGCCTGGAAGAAAAATGGCAAATCACGGAAACCACTTCGAGAATGGCTGAGGTGGGAATCAAACCCGGGCGTCTAGGGGTGGCAGCTAATCACAGTACCCCCTACACCATGGGGGTGGACTTTTTTAAATATATTTTTATTGATTGATTGTATTTATTTATTTATTTATTTATTTATTTATTTATTTATTTATTTATTTATTTATTTATTTATTTATTTATTTATTTATTTATTTATTTATTTATTTCATATGCTGTTGCTCAGGCTATGAAGCATACTCTTGTGCCAACCATATTATATACGTTACATTGCATACACAAGTGTTTTAAGTTTCCTAATTACATATAACTAATTATCAAAATAAACTTAAGTAATAGTTACAACCGAAAGATAAATTTCTGGCAGTTACTACAACGAAACATTACTTCATATACTAATTTCTTAAGTCTAAGTACCATTTACTACAACTTTTTTAAAAATACACTTCTACTATGTATGTCTCTAATTACACCGGAAGGGAATTTCAGGAGCGTATCGCGGTAGGTATCAATGAATTGCAGTAACTTGTGCGATGAATTGGGAAGCTCAGCAAGGAAGCTGTTTCTGACCTTGTAGGAATACTATTTTGAGGGTCACAAGTATTTAAGATCCGTTCTCAGATAGCTTGGGGTGCCTGTACCAGAGCGAGTAAATTAACAATTGTTGGAACTTCCATTAGGCTCCGCACTCCAGAAAAGTTAGTTCCATATTTCAACACCACGCGCCGCGCAGATCGTTTCGTCTGAACGAGTTACATTTGAAAGCAATATTGTGTAGGCATGACGCACTGTATAATATTGTTTGCGTGTGAACTGTGTGTTATTAAATGCAGTCAGCATCACGGCAGGCTGTTTTGTGACAGGATGTAAATCTTTTTTTTTTTCAAGTTGCATTACGTCGCACCGACACAGAGAGGTCTTATGGCGACGATGGGACAGGAAAGGGCTAGGAGTGGGAAGGAAGCAGCCGTGGCCTTAACCATGGCACAGTCCCAGTATTTGCCTAGTGTGAAAATGGGAAACCAAGGAAAACTATTTTCACGGCTGACTACAATGGGGTTCGAACCCTCTATCTCCCGTATAGTGGATACTGGCCACACATAAGCGACTGTAGCTATCGAGTTCGATGGATGTAAATCTTAAGGCACATCAATCCTAAGGTTTTTCTAAAGACGCATGCCAAGTTGGCAGAGAAGTACCTGGAATATTTACACGTGATATGAACAACATTTCCGAGTTATGGATTTGAAATTGCCGATTTAAGGGGATCCGAAATGACAAGCATCAAACCACACTGAAAGAGTTCCACGAAGTTATCCAACGTAATGATAATAGTTGCATCTATTGTAACTCTAGGAGTCACCCTCAAGAGCACACACTAGATTTGGTCGACTTCCTTTGGTCTTATATAGGACTTAATCTATTTTTTAAATCTCTCTTTGCTTCGGTCCATATGGACTACGTACCCTCTAAGGAATTCGCTCACAGTTCACTCTTATTGATCAAAAGCTGTCTTTAAGCAAAAGGTAAGATAAATGGCACGGGATGAGAGACTGTGAAGTAGGGAAGTAAAGGAACATTATTTCATGAAGGTAAAGTAAATTAGTGTTCTCATTCCGAAGTAGTGCAGCTCTTTTCAGGCACAACCCCCAATGGAGGTAAGCTGCATGTACCATTTAAATTTATGGCAGTACCCGGAGTCGAACACGGGACTCCGAGGACGGCAGCAGAGGCGGGCACTATTCCACCAACAGATACTAACCCAGGCTTCAATTCCACAGATCAGTCAGCTGATGATAATTGATAACAGTTCAGCTAGAGCAGGCGAAAATCAAGTTCAATAGTTATGTGATTGC
Organism: Anabrus simplex; assembly: GCF_040414725.1. Taxonomy (NCBI): domain Eukaryota; kingdom Metazoa; phylum Arthropoda; class Insecta; order Orthoptera; family Tettigoniidae; genus Anabrus; species Anabrus simplex. Next base: position 444,025,532 of record NC_090267.1, on the reverse strand, counting down.
TTGATTCAGAGAAGAACTAATAAAACTGTACTGAGCGAAGAGTGTGTATGAAATCATTAGAATGTAATTCTGAAACTCGGTGTGTCCTTAGCAATGCAAGCGTCCCTTCCTAATTACGGGTCTTTTGAGGCAGTAATTCTAGAAGTCTCAAATATCCTTCGTTAGCCTTCTATGACTTGCTGAAACATATAGACGCTACAATGCCAAAAAAAAAGCTAAAACGAGAAGATGCGCTGTGGCGTGATATAATTTCAGATTGTGTGGATATGACGTACAAACGTAAAGTGTTTCGAAATGTGTGCTCTTCAGAGGTTTATGTGCTATTATGTTTACGCAAAACTACATTAATTCCAGTTTTATTTTTCCGGTGAAGGAAATATCAAGAAAGGCGAAGTCCAGGTCATCTTCTAAAGCAGCAAGGAAAGTATTTAAGCTGATTTTCGAGTGGAGGCGATTATTTTCAATAATTGTGTAACTTGTACGCTGCAATGCATTTTAAAATAATTTCTTTCTGCAAAAGGCATTGCAGTGCGTTGCGTCATATTGAACACCAAATAATGGGCGCATTAATCTATATTTCAATTAGGGTTTATGTGCAGAATTCTAGCAGTATAGCGCCGACAAGCTCCAGGTCCAACTGTTTCATATTGCGCTATAAAGTCCCTTCAAAACCAATTGACGCTAGCACTGAACTACATGGGTTCCAATACTTTACACTTGATTCGCCCTGCCTCTACGGACAAGCGAAACCGAGTGAAAGTTTCTTCTCTTTGCCAAATATAACCACGACGGCTGTTCAAGACAGGGTGATAAATGGCAATACCTGGGCTTGTTTAACATGGAACGGGCGCTTGTACCGTCTTACAAGTTATCTGAAGTTTAGCGCTTAAGTGTGGTGTTAAGGTGGTTGTATATTACTTAATCCGTGTACCCTCCGGGAACGGTTTTTCCCTCGAACTCAGGAAGGGAGCGTGAGACTTTGGGTCGGGAAGGAGGAAGAGTAACTCACCCAGACGGCCTCACCTGCTATGCTGCACACGGTCCTTGTGGGGGATGGGAAGATTAGAAGGGATAGACAAGGAAAAGAGAATGAAGCGGCGGTGGACTTAAGTTAGTTACCATCCCAGTATTTGCCCGGGGGGGAAGTGGGAAACCACGGAAAACCCATAGTTCTTATGTCAACGCCTGACTAGAGAAGTCTATTCCAAACTACCAGAAGAATAATTCGGTTTTAGAAGAGGGAGGAACACGATTCAGGCCATCAAGTGTCTACTGGATGATATTGAAGCAGGTACAACTGGAGCGGGAGGCAAGCTGTATACCATTTCCGTCGACTTCTCCAAAGCCTTCGACTCTATCAGCCAAAAAATTATAATGGAGAAACTAGACAGATTAATGAGAAGCAATGCAAGTCTCAAACGACTAATTCAGAACATACTGGCCTCAAACTGCATAGAAATTAGTGACGGAATAGCGAAGTCCAACCCAATTCAACAAACCACCGGTGTACTGCAAGGGGATCCACTAAGTCCACTACTATTTATAATTGCTACGGCGGACATTACAGAAGTAATCCCTGAAGAAACAAGCATGTATATGTATGCAGACGATATCGTGATTGCCTCGAGGTCCAGCAAGAAACTGCAAGAGACACTTGACGCGCTGGTGAAATGGACAGAAGAGAATGAACTTCAGTTAAATGAGGAAAAGACAATAACAATGACATTTAGGAAAGGAGGTAAAGCATCAGAGTTTTATTTACATGGGAGACCTCTAAAGAATGTATCGAACTTCAAGTATTTGGGGGTCACACTACAAACTAGAGGTAATGTTTTCTCTACCCACATCAATGACAGGACAAATGCAGCAATCAGAGCCATCAACGACATACAGAATTTGAATAAGTTATCTATCAAAACAGCCCTGAAACTATTCGACCTCAAAGTGTCACCAGTGATCACCTATGGATTAGAAATTGTATGGCCGCATCTAAAAATGGAACAGTTCGAGCAATTAGAAAATGTGAAAGCTACGTTTCTGAAAAAGGCACTATGTGTCTCGAAGTATACGCTTCAAGGCTTGTATATGAGTTAACTCGCGAACCTTTCTATGTCTCCTACCGCTACCAACTACACCAACATATCTACAGTTCATAGAGAAATTACGAGCAAAGAAGAGAGACATATGGAGCGAATTTTACTCGACGGACGCAATGGTTTACAAAGACTGGCAAGCAGGAGGATATGAGCTCAAACACTTGATCACACGCTTTGCAATACACGGATTTCATTATAAGCTGTGTAAAACAAAGAAACTCCATCAACCAGACACGGGCTGTGTATGTGAACGTTGTGGTTAAATAATTTAATTTCGTGTGGCTATTTCTAGCCGAGTGCAGCCCTTGTAAGGCACACCCTCCGATGAGGGTAGGCGGCTTCTGCCATTTGTAGGTAACTGCGTGTTATTGTGGTAGAGGATAGTGTTAGGTGTGGTGTGTGAGTTGCAGGGATGTTGGGGACAGCACAAACACCCAGCCCCCGGGCCACTGGAATTAACCAATGAAGCTTAAAATCCCCGACCCGGCCAGGAATCGAACCCGGGACCCTCTGAACCGAAGGCCAGTACGATGACCATTTAGCCAACGAGTCGGACAAACGTTGTGGTAAGAGCTGTGAACGATATCATGCCATGATGTATACTTGTCGGCGCGAATCGATGATATCCTTCTGCAGAGATGATTAATGCTGTGTATTAATATAAATATCTTTTGGCCATTGGCTGCAATAAAATATTATTATTATTATTAAAACTATCCTAGGGATATGAGCTATACATTTTAGGTAAATAATATATAATAAATTATTATCAGAATATATTCTTAATGTACCATCTTCTAGCGAAGGTCGGCGGTCAACATGGCGATCTTGAATTTGGATGCAGCGACACGGAACAGAGCCATCGTGTCCAACCCATACCAGTCTACGAGATTTTTCATCCATAGGGTTCGTCGTCTACTAGGACACCTACGTCCTTCTATTCTTCCTTGTATAACAAGCTGCAGGATTCTGTACTTATCATTACGCATTACATCGCCGAAGTATTCCAGCTTCCGCCTTTTAATGGTCAGCATGACTTCAGTCTTCTTTCCAAGTCGATCCAACACCTCCGAATTCCGGATTCTGTCTGTCCACGAAATGCGAAGCATCCGTCTGTACACCCACATTTCGAATGCTTCCAGTCTTTTACAGAGGGCTTGAGTAAGTGTCCAGCCTTCCATTCCATAAAGTAACGTAAGAAAGACGTAGACATGGACCAGACGGAGCCTTAGGTTTAGTTTAGGTTGCGGTTGTTGAGCAGTTTCTTTATCTGCATGAAGATGTTTCTCGCATGTTCAATGCGGACCCGGTATCAGGTCGTTTAGATTAGCAGTTCGCATTTTCTACCACTGCGAGCGATAATGTGTCAATACATTGTTTCACTTAAGCACCACCACGAGCGCTAATGTGAGTCAATGCAGAGTTCCATTTAAGCCCTTATAAGTACATTCGTTGTGGACATTTTTAAAAAATGAAGACGTCTGAGTGTATTGAACCAAGGAACACATTACATAAATAATTATGTAAAGAAGTTAATTTAGCTAGGATTTGAATAAAAAAAGAAAACCAGTAAAGAAACAAACGATTTTATGCTGTTTTTTAGGAACTGTATTTAAGCCGGAAGTGATTTTCGAAATTCTTTTTGTGTGTGACTGAGCTATCCAGAACTCATAATTTGAAACATTTCTTGAAGCTTTATCCCTTCCAGGTCCGGCACAATTGAGCAAATTGCTTAATTTTATGTTTTTCGTAGTGTGCGGACGCCTACTTTGTCTGCTAAGAATTTTTTTCAGCATTAAAACCACGGAAAACTACTTTGAGGACGGCCGGCCTCCCAAGGCTGAGTGGACCCTGTTCCAGCCCTCGTACCACTCTTCAAATTTCGCGGCAGAGCCGGGAATCGAACTCGGACCTCCGGAGGTGGCAGACAAACACATTAACCACTACACCACAGAGGCGGATTACATCACCATCACTGAAGATGGGCATAATTGAGCTCTGAACAAGTAACTTCATTGTTGAGTGCCTAACGTTATTGTTGAGTGTTACAAATGACACGGGTTTATATTCCTGAGCAAATGTTATTAATTTCTTCCTCTTCTTCTTCTTCTTCTTTATCCATTTAACCTCCATGATCAGTTTTTCCCTCGGACTCAGCGAAGGATCCCACCTCTACCGCCTCAAGGGCAGTGTCCTTGAGCTTCAGATTCTAGGTCGGGGATACAACTTGGGAGGATGACTAGCACCTCGCCCAGGCGGCCTCATCTACTATGCTGAACACAGAAGGAATAGACAAGGAAGGGGAAGGAACCGGCCGTGACCTTAAGTTAGGTACCATCCGGGCATTTGCCTGGAGGAGAAGTGGGAAACCACAGGAAACCACTTCCGGGATGGCAGAGGTGGGAATCGAACCCACCTCTACTCAGTTGACCTCCCGACGCTGAGTGGACCCCGATCCAGTCATCGTACCACTTTTCAAATTTCATGGCAGAGCCGAAAATCGTACACGAGCCTCCGGTGGTGACAGCTAATCACACTAACCACTACACCACAGAGGCGGACTATTAATTTATTCAATTGGATATACATGATCCAGCCTCTTCATCACACAATTGTATCATATTTACAATAATTGTACTGCGAGCCACGCAATGAATGACTTTAACATGCTTCCTTTTAGTTGACTGTGACATCGTAGTTGATTCACCCACTGACAAAGAGTGAATGATTTCTGGTACACACTGTGGAGATTTGAACGCCTACCGACCGGGAGAGACCCAACGACAAGTGCTGAGCACGGAAAGTTTCATGTTCTTTCCAGACTCAAACAAGTAAGGCCAGTATTCGCCAACGCGATTAAAAGCTTTTATCTTGGTTTAAAGCGACGTAAACTGAGATTACAGTTAAGCTTGTATTCACCAACAATATTATCTCGGATAACGCGTATTATCTGTTTAAAATTTTACCGGAGATTGATTGGCCGGTAATATGGGAAATCTAAGATGGCAGCTCGTAGACGGATGGAATATCTAATTAAAAGGCGACGAGTAATATGATCAATATGAGGAAATCAATAAACGCCCTAGCTGAATAAAACAGAACATGCGACATATTTTGAGGACTACGACGACACTGATTTTCAGACATATTTTAGGTTTTCTAAAGCTTCGACACTGTCAATGTTATCAATGGTCGAACATAACCTCGAATTCCGAACGCATAGGTAGGCCTAAGAGAATTCTGAATTATAGCTTTTATTCTGTACGGTACACGTCTGGGAGACTTTGTAATGAATAATTAAGGAATGCTGCCTTATTTTTTGAGTGAAATACACAATGTGTAGGCTGTAATTTGTTTTGTTATTCCACTTTCTAACATCAAGTTCAATAACAATTCACTCTTGGAAAGTCATATTAGGTGTATTTCTTCGTTTATGCTCTATATCGGACATACTTTATGCAAATTATTTTCAAACCTCGAATGGAATCAAAAACTGTTTATATTTCGATGGTGGTGGCAGCACGTAGTCATTTGTTTTCAGTGAGTCAGTATGAAAAATTCTGTGATGAATATGGAAGTACCGGGCATGTTGGCCGTGCGGTTAGGGGCGCGCAGCTGTGAGCTTGCATCCAGGAGATATTGGGTTCAAGCCCCACTGTCGGCAGCCCTGAAGGTGGTTTTCCGTGGTTTTCCATTTTCAGACCAGGCAAATGCTGGGGCTGTACCTCCACGGTCGCTTCCTTTCCATTCCTACGCCTTTCCCATTCCATGGTCGCCATAAGAACAATCTGTGTCGATGCGACGTAAAGCTAATTCTGAAAATTTTAAAAAATATGGAAATGAGCGTTATCCGAGAAAATAACTTTATACGAGTTTTCTAAATCTAAGATGGCAATAGAAGTAACTAACGTTGGCGAATACAGTCCTAAGAGTCCGGCTTCATGGCTAAATGGTTAGCGTACTGGCCTCTGCCCATAGGGGTCTCGGGTTCGATTCCCGGAAGGGTCGGAATTTTTAACCAACATTGGTTAATTTCTCTAGCACGGGGGCTGGGTGTATGTGTTGTTTTCATCATCATTTCATTCTCATCATGACACGCAGGTCGCCTACGGGTGTCAACTCTAAAGACCTGCACCTGGCGAGCCGAACATGACCTCGGACACTCCCGGCACTAAAAGCCATACGCCATTTCATTTTATAGTCCTAAGAAGTCGCACAGTACTTGTTACTTGTAATTAAGGTCTATTTAATGATTATGAGCAGTCAACATTGAGTTGCCACGCTTCAGTTATACAGATAGCAGTGATAAAATATATTATAAAGAGGCAAAGGATTTTTAGGTAATAATCGTTTAGAATGCGAACGTATTTGAAGTATTATCTAGGCGCTCTAGAGTTACGTACGTTCTGATAGTTCAGATAGCCAATGTTTATGAAAATCGCACAGCAGAACCGTTGTGCGGACTAGAAGACATTTGCGCCTTGTTGAAATACGTTTGTATGATAACCTATTAGTGCCTAAAAATCATTCCCCTAATTATAAACCAATAAACTAATGATGGGATAATCGAATAAAATAATCGAATGATTTTCAAATACCATTCAGTAGTAGTAGTGATGGAATAATCGAATACCTTTAATAATCGAATAACTTCAAATCGATTATTTAGATAATCGTATAAATAATCGAATGAGTTTCAAACATCATTCAGTTGTATCGCATAGAATATTCGGATGTGTCATGAGTCAATTTTTCGGCTTAAGTGTGGCACATGAATAATCGATCGAAATAAGCGAATAGCGAACTCTTATGAAAAATGGATATACGCCCTCTTCCAAACGTATCTCCAAATGTTGAAACTAAATGAGAGAATTAACTGTCTTAATAATATCACTTTTCATTCGATTATTTCGAAAGCATTCACTCCAATGCAGTTCCGAATGAATAATCGAAAAAATAATCGAATGGAAAAAATCGCTATTCGATTGCCTCATTCATTCGAATGAATAATCGAAAAATAATCGGATGGAAAAATTATTCACTATTCGATGGCCTCATTCATTCGAAGCTTCGAATGAATAATCGAAAAATAATCGACTGTGAATTACAATCGAATAAAATGAAATAACTGAACAAGCTATTGTATTCGATTATCCCATCACTGCAATCATGCCCGACTGGATCATTCGCTGCGCTCCGTAGCTAGAGTGAGTCATCAAGTCGGCCGTGCGGTTGCCGGACAATTGCGGTCACGGACGTTTGCGGCCGCCGGACATTTGCGGTCGCTGAGATAAACTTGTGCCCACTCACAGAAATTCCCCAGCAGTCACAAGGACATTTGCGTTCACTGCATCAGGAGGTGGGCCTCATTAGCTTAATCTCGGGGTATTCGCGCTAACCTCCCTTAGCACCTGCTCGCTCCTTGCAGATCAATATTTTTCTCTCGCGGCCGTTATTTATTGATCCCTTCAGCAACGAAGAATACATCCACGGTATTCCCTGCCTGTCATAAGAGGTGACTAAATGGGGCCCCGGGGACCCCTTGGGAGCGTGGGTTGGCAGGATCAAACCTGCCAAGCTGGGACCAAAAAGCCAGCGCCTCAATCGTATGAGCCACTGAGTCCGGCATTTCTAATTCTTTCCCATCCCATTCTCTCCGAAAAATATGTTAGAGTGACGTTAGACTATCACAAATAATTAATGATGGATTAACTTTGGTTTTACGAAAAATGAAGGACTGGTGCGGAATAAAATAGTGTATTTTACCTTGGCCTATCTTTAATTATTCCACGATAAATAAATAGGAAACTTTTTTTTTAATTAGCCTCTTATGTTTATATGTAAAATTCACTTTGTGATGTATTAGAGTTTAAATATCAAATATACGAGCTTGTATATCTGTGTGACTGTTTATATCGTGGTAGCCACGGGATCTTTTCGTGATGGTGGTGATTACTGTTTTTGTGAGAAAGTAGAACGGTGCCACCATCTTCCCTTAAAACTAACCAGAAAAAAGTGGAATAGGTCCGACTCTCTTTTAGGGAGAAAGAGGGTGAAGGCCCGAAGGACGTGTAAATGTAAGACTGCCTGGGTTTGGTAAACATCGTGCCGTGGGCTTCGGAAGGGAACAGGAGCTGACCAAGAGAGGCCGGTTAGGAAAGAGAATATAATATATTTATTTATCATCTGCAGAATTGTATGTTACCAAAACATGGCTAGACTTATGCTTCTCCTTCAGACACACCCAGGTGACGAATTTATGTTGATTTTCCCTATACTTTCTGAACATACAACCATTTGCCTTATTAATAAGTGTCAAATCCATCATTGCAGCGCACAAGAGTAAATGCTTACACCAGGAAGTTTCGATATAGAATTGTGTTAATGTCTGAAGGTATCAGTCTCAAAATAATGCTCGCGAGAGAAAAATGTTGATCTGCAAGGAGCGAGCAGTAGCTCAGGTCGGTTAGCGGGGATACCCCGAGATTAAGTTAATGAGGATCACCCCCTGCTGCAGTGGGTTATGTCTCAAAACTCACGAGTCCCAAAACTCACGGGCTAAAATTAGTAACAAATACTCTCAAAACTCACGAACACAAACTGGTCGCTAAAGTAAACATTCTAATGAGTCCCAAAACTCACGAACACAAACTGGTCGCTAAAGTAAACATTCTAATGAGTCCCAAAACTCACGAACACAAACTGGTCGCTAAAGTAAACATTCTAATGAGTCCCAAAACTCACGAACACAAACTGGTCGCTAAAGTAAACATTCTAATGAGTCCCAAAACTCACGAACACAAACTGGTCGCTAAAGTAAACATTCTAATGAGTCCCAAAACTCACGAATACAAACTGGTCGCTAAAGTAAACATTCTAATGAGTCCCAAAACTCACGAATACAAACTGGTCGCTAAAGTAAACATTCTAATGAGTCCCAAAACTCACGAATACAAACTGGTCGCTAAAGTAAACATTCTAATGAGTCCCAAAACTCACGAATACAAACTGGTCACTAAAGTAAACATTCTAATGAGTCCCAAAACTCACGAACACAAACTGGTCGCTAAAGTAAACATTCTAATGAGTCCCAAAACTCACGAATACAAACTGGTCGCTAAAGTAAACATTCTAATGAGTCCCAAAACTCACGAATACAAACTGGTCACTAAAGTAAACATTCTAATGAGTCCCAAAACTCACGAACACAAACTGGTCGCTAAAGTAAACATTCTAATGAGTCCCAAAACTCACGAACACAAACTGGTCGCTAAAGTAAACATTCTAATGAGTCCCAAAACTCACGAATACAAACTGGTCGCTAAAGTAAACATTCTAATGAGTCTCAAAATTCACGACTCCGGACAGCAGGTGCTTGCGATGACCGCAGGAGGGACGAGCTGCGCGATGAATCACGCTTCCCTTCAACCCATGTTTTTCCACCGACTTTTAGAATGGTATTTCGCATGTACTATTAACAGGAATTATGAGACTGGCCAAGGTAGAGAAACTTGCTCTTATAAATCCTTTTCCTGAAATTCGTGAGTTTTGAGACTCGTGAGTTTTGGGACGACACGCTGCGGTGCCCGCAAATGTCCTGTAACTACTGGGGAAATTCTGTGAGTGAGCACAAGTTTATCTCATTGACCGCAAATGTCCGTGATTTTGTGATGACCGCAAATGTCCGGACACCGGCCGTGCTACAATAAACACATTCAGTACAAAGTTCGTGGACTGGCCGCCTAGTGTCGTTCTAGTGCTCTACATCGGAGAGGTGGTGGTGATTATTGTTTTAAGAGAAAGTACAACTAGGCAACCATCCTCTATATACTGTAAAACTAATCAGAGAGAAAAAAAATGGAAGGGGTCCGACACTTCGAAAAATGAAGCTATCGGCCAAAGGAAGACAGGGCCCACGAAGGGCATGAAAATGAAAGACTCCCTAGGCCTCTGTGCGTAATACGGTCGGGGTCTGAAAATAACAAGTGTTGACCAAGGGAGGTCGGATAGGATAGATGAAAGTGAGGAGCCTGGCACAAGTAAGTGGAAGCAATGCCAGGACTCAGCTGAGGGCTCCGTAGTCGCCAACCCACGCTCCAAAGTTCAGAGCCCCTGAGGCCCCTTTTAGTCTTCTCTTACGGCAGACCAGTGGCGAAGCGCGAACTAAGTAAGAGGGTAGACAGAGATTTCTTTTATTTAAACTGTTTTAATCATATTATTATATGGAATTATGTTTTCGACGCATACATCTGTATTCAGTATTATATTAATGACTCTGAAAATAACACAAACCCTATAACAACCTATAACCCTACGTGCACTTGCTTTATTTTTAAATTTAGACGAAATAGGCCGCGGGAGTTGTGAAATAACAACATACTTTTAGAATAAAAATAGCAGTATATTTCATTGTTATGTAGATTTAATAAGATAAATAAGAAATAAATAGTTGTTCGTACAAGTCACCTTAAACAATATTCTTGTAAATGAGTTTAATCCGCCTGTCCTTCATGTCGGCAAATACTGTATATCTATTACTCTCTTCTTGAAGTCAGACATCTTGCTAAAATTCCACAGAAATTTCTTCTTTATAGCTAGAGTTCCCAAGTTAGACAGTCTCTGGTTGATCATCCAATTCCTTAAATACGTTTTAATTCATTTGAATGCACTCATAGCGCGTTCACTAGAAACTGACTTTAACGGAATATACATCATCAAGTTAAGCAATTTTTCCGTATGCGTACTCTAATGTAGCTTATTAAGACTGGAAGCCAATAGTTGTTGGGGCTATAATACCGCAACTAATATTGGCGGCCAAGAAAATGCACGTACTTGAAGAGTTTTGATGCTGCCATTCATTTATTAGGTGTAAGTTTACTATATTTCGTATTTAAATATTATTAATTTTTTAGACGTGTCTTCTAATAAAGTGAATTAAAATTAATAACATTAAAAACATGTCTAAGATGGTAGCTAATAAGAGCACCTTCATAAGAGAGATCCAAATACTAGCCAATGAGAGCAAGAAGAGACGCTGGTAAGTCTGTCTACTGGGCGGAGACATCTCGCTATAGAAAAGTCATAGTTCCACAGTCAGCACCTACAGATAGCGTTAGTGTTGCTCTATCTGAAAGCTTTGAAAATCAAAGGGAAAATACACAGAATGGACAGCGTCTACGTGCTTCGTGTAACTAACGCGAGCCTTAGCATTGCCGAAGTGAGACGAAAATAAGTAAAGCGGGGAATACAATAATGTCACGAATCTGGAAATAATTAATGTTCTAAAAAGTAATTGAATTAACTAGACAATATTTCTTTCACAAAATGTTAAGGGTACACGCTGTCTACCCTGTCTCCCCTGACGCTTCGCCCCTGCGACAGACATGGGATACTGTGGGTGTTATTCTACCGCCGCCACCCACAGGGCATTCTACATCGGAGTGTGACCACCACGGGACGATGTTGTGACAGTTTTCGCTAGTCCCATCAAGAGTCAGTTGCACACATTCAGTATAAGCAGAGCTACGATCTCTGTTGTGAAGGGTAATTGAATTTAATCGGTGGAACTTGAGAGTATCGTAATTTGATTAACGGGAAAATTTTAATTCTGCCAAAAATTCGACAAATCCGCTAGCGAAACGTTAGAGGTGATGAACCTGAAATCGCCCGTTATCACCAAGACGGGATGAAGACGCGGAAAGGCAGGGACAGAGTACGGTAGACTTCGACTTACGGCCAGGTACTTCTCCACAAGAAACATCTCATTTCTGTGCTTTTCGACATTTGGACAGGGAATCAAATCGTTTTCCTTCCAACGGACCAGACATTCCTTTATCTCCTTGAATAGGCAACATGTCCTTTTTAGACTAAGCTTCCGCCTAATTCATAAAGAGCCGGGCTGAGGTGGCTTTCTGAGCCCAACTTGGTGTGTTCGATCCTGGTATTCGAAGGTGCTAAAATACACCATCCTCCTGTTGGTAGATTCACTGGCACGTAAAACAAAATCTGTGGGACAAAATTTCGGCACATCGGTGTCTCAAAAATATGGAAAGTTGTTAGTGGGACTGAAACAAAGAACAGTGGTATTAATACATAATGATGCAAATAAAAGGAGCCCCAAGGGCTCACGACTTAGGAGCTTGGGTTGGCGATCACGGGGCCATTAGCTAAGTGCTGCCATTGCTTCCACCTACTTGTGCCAGGCTCCTCACTTTCGTCTATCCTGTACGACCTCCGTTCGTCAACTATTGTTCTTTTCCGACCCCGACGCTATTAGAGCATTCAAGGCCTAGGAAGTCTTTCCTTTTCACGCCGTTCGTTGATCTTCTTTGGCCGATACCTACATTTTTCGAAGTATCTGACCCATTCCAATTTTTCCCTCTGATGAATATTAAAAGAGGATGGTTACTCAGTTGTACTTCCTCTTAAAAATAATAACCACCACCACCACCACCACCACCACCACCATAAAGATGGCCTACCAAGAGACCGCTGCTCAGCTCGAAGGCATGAAGTTGAGGTGCCGTGTGGTCAGCACGACGAATCCCTTTGGCCGTTATTCTTGCCTTTCTAGACAGGGGATGCTATCTCACCGTTAGAAAGCTCCTCAGTGTAATCACCCTCATATCTAGGTATAAATCCCTGGCCTGGAAACGAACCCGTGGCCTCCAGGTACAATGCAGGCATTGTGAGACCGGCTTTATCCTTGCCACAAAAACTATGTTATTCTAAACCGTGAAGGTAAGTTACTGTTTACCAGGAACAAATGAACAAACTTTGACACATTTATTGATGATCAAACCACTCTTCATATTACGGTGAACGTTACAATCATGTGCATAGCAAAATTGAATTCAAGACAGACAGGAGTTAAACAAATGTTAATCCTATTGAGTAACTTGACGAACTTGGAGGAAATGTCAAGCCATTTAAAGGAGCAATACGAGGGCTCTCTACTTGATTGCAGCGCCTCAACAGAAGCTGAAGTACTTGAGATTCATTTCAATTAGTGAATCTTCTCTTTGAATTTAATTTGATTTTCAAAGTGCAGGTAAACGGTGGATTATTTATTTAGTAAACTAACTAAAGAGAAATAATCCTTAGCCCGAATCTCCACCAAAGTTGTTTTGTACCAAGATTCACTCAAATGAATTAGGATTCCTATTTAGCTCATGAATCAGTGACCAGTACACTATAAGAATATCGGAAATATCAACCAGTCATAGCCGACAGTCACTATAATTTTATCGTTGGCGTCTTACCACATTCATTTTACCCATTAAAGTCATGACACCTACTCCTCTCTAATTAGTCTGATATCTCCTTTTACTTTTCGCATATAAAGCGGTGATGTACGATACAATCCATTCTAGGGTATTTCAACTCCATGAGCCACTTTACTAAAAACAGTTCCTTAGAGTAGGTTGTTCAGTGGCATATTAAAGACCAGATTAAAACAGATTGCACGTGCTGTTGTTGTTGTTGTTGTTGTTGTTGTATCTCAGGAGCAGGTGAGTTTTACTGATAGGAAATTTTGTGTGGATAACACATCTGTACGCCAAATGCGCAGGAAAATGTCGCCTACAGATTAAGACAATCGGTTGCTATTTATTGTTATAGGAAAGGCTTATGATTCTCAGCCAAAGAAGTTATGGAAGGCATTGGAAAATGGTGTGAATGGTGCGATAATAGAGTTGGTGAAAATAATGTACTATGGTTACAAAGCAGCTGTGAAGGTTGGTAAAAAGTAGGAGTGGAATTTTAAGGCGGAAAATGGGATTAGAAAATGGATAAAAAGGTTCTGAATACACATGAAAAAAGTTCAAAATAATAGGTATTGATGAAAGGTTTGAACCGGCTACATGAACTTTATTTATTCCATTTATTGGGTTCTAATAGTTAATAAACTAGTTATTTGGATAACACACAACATTTCAATGTTTTTGACAGTAAGTCTCTGGCGCATTGAGTTCAGTTGATCCTTACATACAGAGAAATTCCGCTCGACATCTGCGGAAACCAATGAAGAATATCTTGTAAACACTCGTAATGGAAGTTCAGTCAAAGTTTCAAAGGTTTTCACATCTGGACTGTTCTTCAAATTTAATTCGAATTTATCTTTAGCAAATCCATCAAGGTTGTCCCTAACAGTCAACAACTTCTTCCACTGTTCGTCCTTCTCCATACCTTCTTCTTACTAACATCATAACAGGCAAAATACTTGTAGCCGTACACTGCAAAAAGTTCCAAATCTAGGTTTTTTTTTTCAGTTGAGTAATAGTTGGGCCTGTTTGATGACAGGTTGAGTCTACGGCACATGTAAAGTATTTTATGATCTAAGTTTTCTCACAAAGAAACCGTGTACCTTATCCAAGTACCCCACCCTGTGGTGAGAGGAAACTGTGGAAGGTGGCACACAGTCACTTCCTAGTACAAAAGACGCTTGCGCGTCTTTACGACAATCTTCTTCAGAGCAACATTGAAGACATTCACCCTATTTTAATTCTCCCTGATACTTTCACAAATACAGTGTAGTCAATGTTCAATACATGTCACAAGGCTGAGGTTGGGGTACATGCCCTTCAGTTGTTGGAAAGCCGAAAACATGTAGTGTGCTTGATCAGTCACCACAAACCTGGATTTTCGTATTGTATGCTCCCTGGACAGAGGATTATACACGAGTCATTGAATTATTACATTATTGTCTTCTCGAGTTGGTACATTAAGAATCCATAGATTTCCCTCATTCACTAGATAATGGAAATGCCAACACATTTCCATTTGTTAAAATATGTGTAACGTAACGTAAATTTTCGCGTTGGTAATTTTATGCCACTTAGATTTGCTTCAGCATTTTATTGGAGTTGATTAATATAGTCAGGTAGGAAGGTCGTGAATCTCAAGTTTTGTAAAGAAATTTTCATTGCATATATATATATTGTTTTGCTTGTTGGTTTTGTTGCTCTGTTTGGCGAACACTATTCTGAGTGTTATGTAAATATTTTGGAAATGCCATTTTTGAAGTGAGCTGTATTCTGGTAGATGTTAGGGTAAGATAAAGGATATGGTTTTCCGTGGTTTCCCATTTTCACACCACGCAAATGCTGGGGATGTACCTTAATTAAGGCCACGGCCGCTTCCTTCCAACTCCCAGGCCTTTCCTATCCCATCGTCGACATAAGACCTATCTGTGTCGGTGCGACGTAAAGCCCCTAGCAAAAAAAAAAAAAGATAAAGGATAACCTCGTGTTCACAATCTAATTAATGTCAGCATTTATATATTTGTAGCTCATCAGTAGTTTCATCTAAAATGAATCCCACTTCATGCTTGTTAAACGCTTCCTTTATTTTCTTGAAGACGTTATCACAACTTGGCAGTATGTACGTTTTCTCAGAGTGCTCTCATTCGGTATTGACCTTTACATGTAATTCTCAATGAATGATTTGAATACAGGATTTGTGGATTGGAATTCCTCATTCAATGACCTCTGCTTTTCAGATCCTGATACGAAGGCGTGTATCAAAGTAGTTTGCTTAGGTTTCGACTTGTGAATTTCAATGTTCTTTACATGTCTGCTGTACTGCATGTGCTGGTTTACTCTGTTTCTTTCATGTTTCTTCTATTGTAATATTTACTTCACAAACAGCAGATCGATTAATGATGCGATTAGTTTAGACACGAAGGCTGCAAAGAAAGTTCTCACAACGTGGTCCTGACACTCACAAGAGACTGGGCATGCGCAAATAAGATGTGGGAGCAGACAAGTGGCGCTGTTGTCCACGTACAGTGTGTATTTGATGGGCATCAAATTGAGAGTGTTCTTGCTGTGTGGCGATGAAGTGAAGAGTGTCTATTTCACCGCTCTAAAGCATAAAGCCTGTTTTCAAGAGGTGATCAGAGTTCGTAGATTAAAATCGAGGTTGTGCGTGGGAAAAATGCATCAGAATAAAATCGAAGATTACGCGAAACCTGTGGCGAGAATGCATTACCGCATAGAACGGTTTCACGATGGTTAAAGGCGTTTCGCAGATTTGCACTGCAGAGGTCGGCCTCCATTCCTCAAGATCAGGTTGTAAACGTAAATTGTTTCGTTTCCGTAGACAGTCGATGGAATGTCCGAGAATTATCCGTAGACATGACGAAAACTGCGTCCCGTTGGGTTCCACATCCTCACTGACGTACAGAATTGGCACCGGTATGCACTGGCTGTCATCCGGATACCGCAACGAAGGAGACGCATTTCTGCAGCGTACGAGTATTCGCGCCATTGATGATACGGAGGCACGAGTCCACGAGCCTCATTTAAAGCGTCAATCGAATGAATGGCGTCACCCAGGTTCACCACGTCCACCCAGTCGGGTGAAGCTTATGCTGATTGTATCATACGGCTATGAGGGTGTTATTATTATGCATGCTGTCCTTGAGGGACAGACGGTCAACAGTGACTACTATTGCCGATTTCTGGAGCGACATCTGCCTTGGGTTATGCGGCACAAACGTCCAAGTTTCATGTGAGACGATCGCCCTATCCTGTTTCATGTCAACACACGTCGTCATGTCTCAAACAATGTTAAACTCTTTTTGCAGCTATGGCTTTGAGAGGTCTTCAAACATCCTCCGTACTCACCAGACATGAGCCCTTGTGACTTCGACCTGATTTTGAAGTTGAAGGAACCCCTTCGAGGCCGCCTAATTCCTGATGTAGCATCTGTACTCCGCGCAGTAGGGCGCTCCATTGTTGTCATCAACAAAGAACGCTTTGCTAACGTCCCCCAAAGCCTTCCCGACATTTAACAAAAGGCAATAGACTTTTTTAGATGACTGCATTGAAATAATGTGATGCTATTGTACTTTCTAGTCCATTAAATATTACGCTCTATCAATAATTCCACTATTTTATTTATAGACCTCGTAAATTGCATTTTGAATTCTTCTGAAAGTGCATACAGATCCTCCTTATTAACTTTTGGGATTATTTTATGTTGTAAAAAATACGCTCTGGTCCGAACTGGTCAACCACTAACATGGCCGACAAAAGAGTACAGAATCGATAGCTGGAACGATTAAATTCATGCTAGTACTAACTGAACTTAGTTTAAACTGCTGCAATATCAGTTTTAATTTTAATTTGATTTCTAAGCTACAGGTTGAGCATTCATTCTAGGAAATGAGTTACTGGTTGTTTCCAGAAATTATGTTTTAATGTTCATTTATTGATTATTTTTACTACTGATCAAACAATTTTTTTTAAATATGTTCTAGAGAAGAAATAAAATAAATACCACAGATAAAAGTGGGAGAAAAAAAAGATGCTAAAGCCTGAAATAGAAGGGAATATGTGGCAAAATGTAGTAATCTCACAAACTGGTGCAAAAGATGCAATAAATTGTGTTAATTTAGCTTCATTTCATGTCCCCAAATATACACAGCAGGGAAAAATATGCAGCATCGATAAGGTCAAGGTAATTTTATTCACAAGCGGTATGACAGGTAGTTCATCATTGCAGGAATATACGATTACAAATTCAGACCAAATGAAACACACATGTCACAGTAAAGGGTGACCAAAGAGTCGCATCATTACACAGTATACCTCCCTCTGGCAGCTATGCAGGCGTGTATTCGCGCATGCAAACGTTCATAAAGGTACCGAGTAGCTTCCTGCGATAGATTTTCCCAAGCATCTTGTATCTTTTGATGCAATTCGGCAATGGTTATTCCAGGCTCTGTGCCATACGTGTTCAATCAGCGAGAGATCCGGTGATCTTTCTGGCCAGGGCAGTTGCTGTACACCACGCAGAGCTCGTTGCGACGCAGCAGGTGTGTGTGGACTAGCATTCACCTTCCTGTCGAAGAAATGGTAGTAGCTCGGGGACAATAATCTGTGTTATGTAGCGGGCACTCTGTAGAAACACCAAATGTGAGTGCGAGTTGTAACTGATGCCCCACCACACACTATGAAGCCTGGGATGGGACGTGGGTGTCGTGGACCAATACACTCGGGAATAGTCCGCTCACCAGGTCACGCCGTACGCGCGTACGTCCATCAGTTGCATATAGACAGAACCTGCTCTCGTCGCTGAATACAACAGAGTGCCATTCTCCGCTCCAGTCGAGTCTTTCACGACACCAGAGTAGCCGTGCTTGGCGGTGTCGTGGTGTCAGCGGTAGCCTGGTCTGAGGCACACGTGATCATAATCCTGCTGCAAGCAGACGGTTCGCAATGATTCTTGATAACACAGCAGGTGTAACGTGACCGGATTTCGTTCCTGAATGGCGTTCGATCGGTGATCGCACAATGCGTCGATCTTGAGGTGCATATGTTCTACGTGGACGTCCAGAGCCTGGTCTACGGATGTGGGAATGTTACACAGACCATTACTGAAAGCAGCGACACACCACCGATACATTGTGCTCAACATGTGCAGCAATCCATCGATACTTCCATCCAACTTCCCGCCGGCCCACAATGCGACCCAGTTGCTCAACAGGAACACGTACTCGCCGGCGGGGCATGGTAGTGCCCTAGGATGCATGTTGCAAACACTGATCACATCTACGAGATATAAGCTACAAGGCCGGGAAGTGCACCGGTGGAAATGTGGGTCGCAAGTAGTTTTACAAACGTCCGCTAGAGGTCTCGACATTGTGCTATGCTGCTCGCGCTAAATACATTCTATTAATAGTACGTAAAAACTACAAATAATGAAGTTAAGACCATCTAAATATGATAGGATGTAAAGTAAAGCACACTTAAGAGATATTTGGAATTACTTTAGGCGAAGTCGAGTGCAATAAATAATAAACGTCACTATCACTATCAGCCATATTCAATCGTGTTTACGATGTGGCCTCTTTAAGTCCGAAGCAAGGTAGGTTTTCATGAGGTCTCTCCATCTGGGACGGTCTTGAGCGATGTTCTGCCAATTGATCCCAGTAATCTTCCGGATGTCTTTATCCCATCTGTCCGGTGGTCTTCCCCTTGGTCTGAGATGATCTTTCGGACACCACTCAAGCACAAGCTTTGTCCACCTACCATCAGTTCTCCGAGCAACATGGCCTGCCCACTGCCATTTTAGGGTAAACACCCTTACTAAAATGTCACTGACCTTTGTGACTGACCTGCTGTAATCTGCTCTCTTCCTGTCTTTCTTCGTCAAGCCTATCATGAACCGTTCCATAGCTCTTTGGGTTGTTCTGAGTTTTTGCTTAACAAACTCGCTCAATGTCCAGGTTTCACAACCCTAAGTCAGTACGGGAAGAACACTCTGGTCAAAGACTATCTTCTTTAGGTGGGGTGGCATGTTGTATTTGAAGATTGAAGAATTTCTTCCGTAGGCTTGCCATCCTAGTTTGATACGTCGGAAGATTTCCGGTCTTAAGTCCCCTTTCATGTTTACAAGTTGCCCAAGATAGACAAATTCATTGACCTGTTGTAATATGGTGTTTTCCACATGCAGCTTTCCTGCTGGGGCCCATTTCTTGAGCATTACTTTGGTTTTAGAAAGGTTCATGGATAGTCCCACTTTTTGACAGGCTGAGACAAGATCTTGTATTAGAGTTTGTAGTTCATCGATGTCGTTGGCCAAAAGTGTAATGTCGTCTGCAAACCTTAAATTGTTCAGCCTTTTCCCATTGATTTTGATTCCTGTGCTTTGCCAGTTGATTTTTGACATTTCTAATACTGCCGAGAACAGCTTGGGAGATATGGGGTCGCCTTGCTTAACACCTCTTTGAATGGGAAAATCCGTGCTTGGCACATTGATGTTCACGAAGGCTGAAGAGGTTTCGTAGATATGCTGGAGAACTCTTATGTAGGCAGCATCGACGCCGTGTTCAGCTAAGGCTTGCATAACAGCAGCGTGGTTCACCGAGTCAAAAGCCTTTTCCAAGTCCACAAAGGCTAGACAGAGCAGTATTTGATATTCATTACTTCTGCTGATAACTTCACGAAGGGTGAGTACTGTATGTGGTCGATTGTTCCAAAACCTCGGCGGAAACCTGCTTGTTCAATTGGTTGGGCAAAATCAAGCGTTGAACTGATTCTATTTGTCAGTACCTTGGTGAAAACCTTGTAAAGGACAGAAAGCAAGCTAATAGGACGATATTTTCTGATGTCATGTATGTTCCCTATTTTGTGCAGGAGAATTATCATTGCTCTGTTCGAAGATGGAAGGATGAATGCATTGTGTAGACAAGACGTGAATATTTTTGCCAAGTGGCTTAAAGTTTCATCACCAGCAAGTTTGAGAACGCTAACTGAAAGGTTATCGCTACCTGCGACTGATTCTTTTTTCATACTGTTTATAGCATGTCTGATCTCAGATGGGAGAACTTCCGGGACTTGGAAAATGTTGGATAAGTCAGGCAAGGACAGGTTATCATCAGCCTTCTCGTACAACTTGCTATTAAAGTTCCTGATGAACTCAAGAAGTTCTTCCCTATCAGTAATTCGTCCATTGTCCCCATCTAATGCAATTAATTGCTTCTTCCCGATCTGTAGCTTCCTTTTAGCAGACTTCAAACTTGTTTTTTCAGATAAGCAAGTTCTTAGAGTATCTTCGTTGAATTTCTTTAAGTCGGCTTTAATTCTCTTTCTTATGGTTTTGCACAGCTCAGAGTACTGTATTTTGTCACAGTCAGACTGAATTTTCATTTCTCTCCTCCTCTTTAGCAGGTTCCTGGTATCGTCACTGAGTTTCTTATCACGAGTGTTATTCTTTTTCAACCCTCCAATTACTTCAGCCGTATCCATTAGCATTTTTGCCAGATTTTCACCAGTTGTTTCATGTAGGCTTTGTTGAAGGGCTTGATGGAATTTGTCTTTATTTTCTTCTAGATGTTTAATATTTATTTGTTTCTTTTTCTCCCGCACTAGTTTAAGTCGATATTCCCTAATGTTTAACTCGGCTCTAGCCCTTACTAGTCGGTGGCCAGTACCAGTATTGAATCTGTTGAGGACTCATACATCTTTAATAATTTGAGGGATGTTAGAGAGAACAAAATAGACCTCATTGGTGAATTCAAAATTGGGACTTCTCCATGTGCATTTACGCCCTGGGTGTTTCTTAAAGAATGTGTTCATTATACACATGTTGGTGTACCAATCTCTCCCCTCTCTCATTTCTCTCGTCTATCCCATAGTTTCCAATAACAGTTTCACCAGTCTTACAGATTCCAACCTTCGCAATGAAGTCACCCATTACTATTTGAAAGTGACAGTCACTCCCCTTCTCACAGGTTTCATGTAGACTCTCATAAAAGAATTCTAACTCCTCGTCTGAATGGCTTGATGTGGGCGCATATACTTGCACAATGTGCATTTTGTATCTCTTAGAGAGTTTTAGAACTAATCGCGCAATTCTACCTGAAGTACCTTCTAATACAGAGACCATGTTTACGAGATGTCGATTGATTAGGAATCTTACTCCATTAAGCCCTCCTTCTGGTTCACCACAATAATAGAATAAATTACCAGAATTCAAAAGGTAACACCCTTCTCCTTTACGGCGTACTTCAGATAGACCGATTACACTCCAGTTGATCTTTCGAAGTTCATATTCGAGCTCTTTTAATCTGTCATTGCTTAATAGAGAGCGACAGTTGTACGTGCAGAGCTGGTAGGTTTGGATTTTTCCTGTGGTTGTTTCTCTTTCACGAGACATCAAAGTAGCACCCACCCGGAGATCCGATTGTGGGGCTATTTTACCTCAGGAATGTAGGAATTTCACCTTAATGTCACTCATTGTCTTTTGAATTAAAATGACTTACCATTGTCGAGTATTCGTTTTAAAAGTTTTGTAATGAGAGTTACACACTCATCACATTTGAATGCCTCAATGAACTTTAGAACAACAAAAACGTTTTTAAACTAAATTCGTATTGCCCAGATAACGTAAGGGGTGGCGCATAAAATTCAACGTATTTTGCAGAAAGTAAACAAATTTCCTTGAGGGGTAGCGTAATGCTCCATGATCTTGCATCCTAATGAGGCACATCAGCGAACTGTCAATAGTGGCCGAGGATATCTGTCCCAAGCATGATTCATAATTGGAATTTTCTTCCGTAACTCGAACAAGACAACCACTTATCATGGCCAAGGAAGACAACTCCATAATCACAGGTTTCTCTGAAAAGACATGGCGTCATTCTTAATATCAATAGCGGCTAAGATAATATAAAACTTGCAGATATCTGAGGCCTATTCAAAATATTACATGTGGAAGAAAATACAATAACCGCGAATTTATTAGTTAGCTTAATTTCGAGCGTCTCATCAAGTAAACTGTTATTGGTCAAGATTACGATTATGATGTACTCTGGGCTTGATAGCCATTTCATCTATGATAAGCGATCCTAACGTTTCCTCCATGCATTTCAAATTCATGGTTTCGTAATTGAGCCTTTCTTAATGAGGGATGTTATTCCAGTTTCTCCATTCGAAAAGCAACATAATTCTTAAGTGTTTCTTTGATGCGGAAGTCGGAGGCATTGAAGTGATCTAATGAATGTGTAGCCCATAAACTGAAGTCTCAATATTTAAAATGTAAATTACAGACTCTGCATGACGTCGCAAGGGAGCAAAGGGAACCTAATTTGCCCCCCTGTCTGGATATAGCAATTCTCCACTTCGCCGTTAAAACTGGATCGGCAGGAAACGATTGAAAACTCCAATGTTGTCCTTTCTTTGACGAACTGGACTTAAGTACGATATACTACATTTTATAGTGTATATGAAACTTACTTGGAGTTCGTTTGAACAGTAACAGTAAGTGAAATCTATACGTAAACGTATTAAAAACGCTTTTCTCCATGCGTCAATACACTGCAACAAATGAAAACTATAGCACGATGTCGAGACTTCTGGCGGTGGTACTGCGAACCTGGTTGCGGACGGTTTATATCAGGGCCTCTCAGGGTGCATGCGCCGTGCAGTGCACGAACGCAAGGTGCAGGAGATGACTTCACTAAGTTGACCAGAGTGCAAACACCCACTCCACTTTCCCTACACTTGTCTCAGCCGTTCGGCCTGTCTTCGCCTTCTCCACCTTCCCCGCTGATCCTCCCCTCACTGCGAAATGTTTATGTGCGATGAGCGGTGACACTGTTGTGTGGGACAATGTTACCGGTGTTAAAACACTCTTCTTTCAATTTGGTTTGAGCAGACAATTTATCTTCTCTAGCCCTTCTTTTCCTTTATCTGTGCAATGATACCAGTTATGCCTGCAACAAGGGACAGGCTGACAGCAATTTGAGAGCCTTCTTTAAATTACAATCAGAAATAGGCCTACTCGCACGCAATCTAGTTTTCGTACCAGTCAAAACAGGAAAAAATACCTATCACATATGCATCTGGAACCAAACATTGAAATAGTCTTAGCTGCTTCTCGATGCAGCTTAGGAAAATCTTTCTTCGAAAAATTCTCGTAGAATTTGAGCAAAGCTTTTGTATTGGAAAATAGATATTTTTGATTAACTTATCATATTCTTATTGTCCCACGAATTAAACATTTGGTTTTATCGTCATGACTGACAAAGAAATACGAAAGTTCCCAGTTCGATTGAAATGGACTTTCGGAAGTCTTTGCTTTCTTTGAAACAGGTTGCTCCATTATTATGTTGTTGTCTTGTCTTTCACTGATAAACAAGCCATCACCGAACGCTTTGTCGCTCTCAGCGCATTACACCATCCGAGTCAAGCCGAGTTAAGTCGAGTCGGAACGATGCACTGTGCACGGAGTCTCTGCGCCTCGATATGCACGCCTGAGATTTTGAGCGTTTGAGAGGCCCTCGTTTATATGCTTAGAACTAGCACACACATCCCAGCATTCTACCTAATCTCGTAGGCAACGCTTCAACACAGCTACTGCCTGCAGAGTCGAAACAGAGTGCACATGGACAGGCCTCCTGAGCGCAATCTGATCGCCAATGTCCGTGACAAATGAATCTTTAACACAACAACCCCTTACTGGTGCCACTGAGCACAGTCCTTGTGGATGTTGCAAGTTCCTTTTTCGGTAGTGTAGAATTACTAAATCCTGTTACTACGCTGAAAATGTCGATATAAACGTACAGGGTAAATATGGCTTGAAATGGCCAAGTTAGGGAAAGTTAGTGGCCAAAATGCCACTGGTGGATTTTCGAAAATTTGTGGTAATTTAACACTGGAAATGGCCAGATCTAGAGAAATCCTGTCTACGCTGTCTGTCACAAGGTTGCGTACCCACGTGAATTCAATCCACTCACAGAGATAAATTAAGCTATCAAACTAATGTGTCGCTAGTTAAACGGGCAGCTGGTCCCTCTTGGGAGAAAGGCTCCATATAAATAACCTCACTTGCATTTATTACCACAGTGAAGAGCAACTTCCGCATTCCAGGCCGAGTGGAAAATTCTCAAGTATTTCATACAATCCGCGACTTTAATGACATTCCCCCAACTTGTCCTCATTTCACGGGAGAACCACTCGGCTCTTGAGTTATTCTGCGCCTCAAATGTAATGAATCTCATGTTCCCCGAGTCTCTCTCCCTCTCGGCCTCGTGTCATAACTGCGAAGTAGCAGAATACGCTGGTTTGGACTGCAGACAACTATAACCTGTATTTATCTCCACCTACGGCTTATTAGTACAAAATCGAATAGAAAACCACCATTTGGAATGATAGAGAGAGGGATGAGATGATGATACAGTTAAGAAGATGAGCGTGACACTTTGACAGTTCCAATTTTAACAGTTCAAGATGGCATGTACTTGCCTAGCAGCTCATTATCTTGCCAGCATTTACATTTTTGATTCACAACTACTGTGTAGCAACTAGCCTGCCTATTGGCCGTGACCGTTAAGGCGTCGAGTCTATACGGTCTGACACCGTGGTTCGAGCCCATTGGTAGAAAAACAATTCACCATCAGAAAGTTGGCCTGCAGGAGATGGTGAGGTAAGGTAAGGATAAGGGTGTATTCTCCCCGAAGTCGGTCCGAACCTCCGCAGAGGTGTGCCTGAGCCAGAGTGTACGTACGGTAGGGTGGCCAGTTCTTTTCCGCTCCTCCATTCCCTTACCCCCCACCAAAAGCGCGTGGCGACCCATTCAAATCTTGACCTCGCCCAATGTTGCTTAATTTCGGAGATATCACGGGATCCGGTGTTTCAACACGGCTACGGCCGTTGGCGGTGGTGAAGTGGTGCTATATAATTTATAATCACTACAGGTCCTACCACAAATTTAAGGACACCTGCATATTCCATGAACATAATACTTGTCCTTAAATTTTGGTCTCAGGCATACGATTTTTTACAGGAAACCATTATATATTTAGAGGAATGTTTGCTGAAATTTTCATTAAAATATCACTCTTTGTTCTGAAGTTATTAAATATGTTTTTAACAATTGAAAAGAAAATAAGGATTTTTTAATAGTTGAGGACATCTGGACAGTACAGCATGGTAATCAAATTAATAATATTTTTTATGGAGAAACGCAGATACCTGTAGAATATTTATAATTATTATAATACAGCAGCATAATATGTTTCTATTTCAAAATATTCTCCATTTGTTAGTTATGTTTTAGTGCAAATATCCCGATAAAACGTAACACACAAGTGATCCCGGTACCTTCAGAGGTCTCCTGTCCAGTGAAGGGCAAAGAATCTTTGTCTTTTTACCACTCTTTGTGGTTTTATTGCGACCTATGAAACGGGGAATATTTTGAAATAGAAACATATTATGTTGCTGTATTACAATTATGAATATTCTACAGGTATCTGTGTCTCACCATAACAAAGATTATTAATTTAATTACCATACTGTACTGTCCAGATCTCATCAAGTATTCAAAATTATCTATTTTATTTCCAATTGTTATAAACAAGAACTTTAATAACTTCAAAACAAAAAGTTATATTTTATTGAAAAGTTCAGCAAATATTCCTATAAATATATAATAGTACCCTGCAAAAAAGCATATGCCTGAGGCCAAAATTTGAAGACAATAATCGTGTTTATGGAATATGCAGGTGTCCTTAAATTTCTGGTAGGACCTGTAGATTGCGTGGCAAAAGCCCGGATTCAGTTCATAACCTCACGGCAGTGCTTATATGGAGCAAGGGCATATGATGCTGTTGATGGTGATTCAACCGTCGGATAGCAAAGTTAAGCCTCGAGCACACCCTTGATGCAATTTGGCAGGGGTAGGCTATATGCCGGCACCGGGTTTCACTTTCTCCCTTCAGTTTGCTTTACTTCGCACCGACACACACATGTCTCATAGTAACGATGGGATAGGGAAGGCCTAGGAGTGGTAACGAAGCGGCCGTGGCCTTAATTAAGGTACAGCCCCAGCGTTTTCCTGGTGTGAAAATGGGAAACCACGGAAAACCATCTTCAGGGCTGCCGACAGTGGGATTCGAACCCACTATCTCCCGGATGCAAGTTCACAGCTGCGTTGTGCGACTCCAACCACACGGCCAACTCGCCCGGTCGTGATTAACTTGCTCGTTTATGTATTTGTATGATTTTTGCTAGTATACGCAGTATAGTAAATGACACCGTATAAAGGTGTAAAAAGCCAATGCAATGAGTTCTCAGTTGCGATCAATGGTATTTTATAAGAAAGAAGAGAGCGCTTTGTTGAAACTACTAACCGTGAAACTTTTAGTGGTAGGCCTGCTTCAGCACCCTAGTGCTTTCAATCGATAGGGCTCAGTTATCTTCGTAATATAAAATGGCAACGTCTAGCACCAAAACTGAATCGATTAGGCTTCTCCGTGTCATCTGACAGTCTTCTTCTTATTATTCTACAACCTTTCCACACATCTGTAGGGTCGAGGGTGCGAACTGTGCAGCACATTTCGATTTGCCCTCTTTTAATGCCGGACGCACTTCCTGACACCAAACCTATATGGACTGATGTAATAACTATTGTATGTTCTTGCGGTAGTTAGCAGTGTGATGTGTTGAATGAATATGAAGAGAAGAGTGTTGGAACAAACATAAACACCCAGTCCCCGAGCCAGAATAATTAATCTGACGATGCGATTAAAATCACCGTCCCGGCCGGGAATCAATCACGGGACCCTCTGAACCGAAGGCCTCAACGATGACCATTCAGCCATGGCGTCCGACAATCTAATAGTACAACCTATGACAGTAAAGTTCGGTGAATGAAGTCAGAACGGTCGATCCGGCAACACTGGCGACACGCAACGCTGCACCTTCTTAGCATCAGGTTTTGACCGCCTGCTACCAACGTTGTTCAGTTCAGCTTCGTCTGTGTGCCGTGTAAGACCTGTTTAACACAGTGCGTGTTTAGTGCGTTGGTTCTGAACTGCGAACAGGAACATAAACGACCAAAAGATCAATGTACAGTGTTGTGTTAAACTTGGCAAGACCCCGAAGGAAACGCATGCGATGCTGGTACGTGTTTATGATGATCAAGCACTGTCCTTGGAGTGTGTGTACGAGTGGTTCGCCCGTTTCCGAGGAGGCCGCGAAAGTGTTTCTGACAACCCCCTTAGCTCAAATGCGGCGACCGCCGTCAGTGACGAAAACATTGAGAAGGTGAGGGCATTAATCACGAACGATCGGCGATTAACTGTGCGCATGATAGCGGATGAACTGCAGAGTAACCGTGAATCCGTGCGACATATCGTTACCCAGAAGTTAGGGAAGAGGAAACCGTGTTCTCGTCTTGTGCTACATTACTTGACTGACGATCAGAAGCAGGCACGTTTAGAGGTTCACAGGATATTGTCGAAACGGTGGACGCGACACAAAATTTTTTGAACTGTATCGTCACTGAGGATACAACCTGGTGTCTCAGGTACGACTCTGAAACGAAACGGCAAAGCATGGAATGGCGTTCTCCGGGATCCCCTCGTCGGAAAAAGGTCAGAGCCTATTCCCACGACTCAAACTCGCTTTGAAAAGAAAGATATTTGACGATATTCCTGACATTCAACGAAATGTGACGAGCCTTTTGAACACCATCCCAAAGGAAGCGTTCTTGCAAAGTTTCTAGGACATGTATCGCCAATCTCAGCAGTGCATAGTTATGAGAGGGGACTATTTCGAAGGACAGTAGGGTCACTTCCGTGCATTGTTCATCTATGTTCTTTATTGTCACAGGTTGTTTAACAGCAAAACTTCAAATGGTGTTGTTATTTAGAGAGTAAAGCAAAGAAATACAAGTGAAAACTGGCATTTTCAAACAAATTTCAAACGCTGCGGAAATTACGGGAACATCACTTTAACATATTAGAACAAAAGTGGATGTATTTCATAGTTCAGTGTTGTTTCCTTGTAATTAAAGTAAATACGTTACACTACAGTAATGGCTCAGTGATTCAGACACCATTTCCAAACCTTGGATATGTACCAGGTGGCTCGTGAACGCCGGGCTTTCTACTTACAACTGTCCCGCATGCACTAGTGATGCACGGGATGCCTATTCACTCGTTTTCGAAGAAGTGCTATATTGTGGATGTTGTGAAACAAATAGCAGCCAAATTTCTTCACACGTTCCATAACAGGGTGCATTTGTAAATACGCCGAAGGTGCAGAAAAGAAAATGTATTAACTTATTAATTTATACACATGTAGATATTCCACTCCATAAAAGAGTTGTTTGTATGAAACAAAAACCAATACTGTTCGGCGAAATACGCAGATAGGAGGCAGGCGTCTGTTTGGAGCTTCGGCTGCATTCTCCGCAGATTAAAATGATGTCTGTGTATTCGTCGTTGCTGAACACACTAGCCATTGCCGATATGCAGACAGCAAATATAGTAGTTCTGTACAATAGTACATACACCAGTCTAGTACTAAGAGGTCGTAAACGAGTTTACTAATCCAGGTGGTTGCATTAGAGTGGTAGCGCTGAGGAACATGCTGCAAGCGAAGGTCCGATTGTTATCTCATGTTCTGACGTAACCTGCACAGTAGTGCCCCTGTGAAAATCAGTCAATAGACATCCAATTCATCATTTGTGCATGCGGGACATTTACACTGACTGACAGAGCAAATGCAACACCAAGAACGAGTGGTCAGAACTTTATGCCAATTGCAGGGTAGACTGACGTCACTGAGGTATGCTCATGATATGAAATGCGCCGCTGTGCTGCGCACATAGCGAACGATAAATGGGACACGGCGTTGGCGAATGGCCGACTTCGTACCGTGATTTCTCAGCCGACAGTCATTGTAGAACGTGTTGTCGTGTGCCACAGGACACGTGTATAGCTAAGAATGCCAGGCCGCCGTCAACGGAGGCATTTCCAGCAGACAGACGACTTTACGAGGGGCATGGTGATCGGGCTGAGAAGGGCAGGTTGGTCGCTTCGTCAAATCACAGCCGAAACCCATAGGGATGTGTCCACGGTGCAGCGCCTGTGGTGAAGATGGTTGGCGCAGGGACATGTGGCACGTGCGAGGGGTCCAGGCGCAACCCGAGTGACGTCAGCACGCGACGATCGGCGCATCCGCCGCCAAGCGGTGGCAGCCCCGCACGCCACGTCAACCGCCATTCTTCAGCATGTGCAAGACACCCTGGCTGTTCCAATATCGACCAGAACAATTTCCCGTCCATTGGTTGAAGGAGGCCTGCACTCCCGGCGTCCGCTCAGAAGACTACCATTGACTCCACAGCATAGACGTGCACGCCTGGCATGGTGCCGGGCTAGAGCGACTTGGATGAGGGAATGGCGGAACGTCGTGTTCTCCGATGAGTCACGCTTCTGTTCTGTCAGTGATAGTCACCGCAGACGAGTGTGGCGTCGGCGTGGAGAAAGGTCAAATCCGGCAGTAACTGTGGAGCGCCGTACCGCTAGACAACGCGGCATCATGGTTTGGGGTGCTATTGCGTATGATTCCACGTCACCTCTAGTGCGTATTCAAGGCACGTTAAATGCCCACCGCTACGTGCAGCATGTGCTGCGGCCGGTGGCACTCCCGTACCTTCAGGGGCTGCCCAATGCTCTGTTTCAGCAGGATAATGCCCGCCCACACACTGCTCGCATCTCCCAACAGGCTCTACGAGGTGTACAGATGCTTCCGTGGCCAGCGTACTCTCCGGATCTCTCACCAATCGAACACGTGTGGGATCTCATTGGACGCCGTTTGCAAACTCTGCCCCAGCCTCGTACGGACGACCAACTGTGGCAAATGGTTGACAGAGAATGGAGAACCATCCCTCAGGACACCATCCGCACTCTTATTGACTCTGTATCTCGACGTGTTTCTGCGTGCATCGCCGCTCGCGGTGGTCCTACATCCTACTGAATCGATGCCGTGCGCATTGTGTAACCTGCATATCGGTTTGAAATAAACATCAATTATTCGTCCGTGCCGTCTCTGTGTTTTCCCCAACTTTCATCCCTTTCGAACCACTCCTCCTTGGCGTTGCATTTGCTCTGTCAGTCAGTCAGTTCGATTTTCAGTTCCATTCGATTTGCAGTACCAATCCTCGTGCCATCATCACGGAGACGCGCTGTATATTGTTAATAGCTTAATGTCGCAATAACTGAGATTAGATTTTTGGTGACGATGAAACGAAAAGAGATCTGTAATGCCGTAATTATTGTACAGGCTTGGAGTGGAAGTGGAAAAACGCAGGAAATCACCTTCATTGCTGCTGATGGTGGTTTTTGAACGTGTAACGTCCCGAATGAAAGTCTCTGAATTGCGTTGGTTCCAGTGCCGGTGGTAGTGATTAATGTTGAAAGAGGAAATACAACTAGGCAACCATCCTCTATTAACATTAATCACAGACACTCCAAGCCTCGCGAACCTAATACCGTCGAGGTCAGAAGAAAACAAGATTTGATCAACGGAGGTCCGAAAAGAAAGACGAAAGTGAAGAACCCAGCACAAATAAGCAGAACCAGTGTCAGACCCAGACTATGGGACTATGATATCCACAGTCGCCAACCCACGCCTTACATAGGATTTATTAAATTTTTTATTAGTGCCTTGTCCAGTTGCGAAGTAATGTCTTGAGGATGTCTCTTAAATTTAACCATGTTTAATTTGAATCTAAAATAATTTAAATAGTTAAACTGAATTAATTGATAAAATCAACAATTAATTTAAATAAATTTAAAACCATATTACTACGTTTTTGAAAACTGACATAATTTAAGCTAAATTTAGACTTAAAATAAAAATCACATACGGTAAGTAATATCACCAGAGTTGAGTAATGAGAAATATTGAAACCATAAATTAAAGAAAATTACAATTCACTTTGAGAGAAAGTATAAACACAATAGTAATAAAAACCTTTTAGTTGCCTTTTACGACAGGCAGGGGATACCAGTCAGTGGTAACATTAGAAAAAACGTATATCGCCAAACACTACCGTAAGTACATAGGGTTGATGACGACAGTATCTCAAACCTCTGTCCGGATTACCAACAGCAGTCACTTAATTAATAATAATTTCGTGTGGCTATTTCTAGCCGGGTTCAGGCCTTGTAAGGTAGACCCTCCGACGAGGGTGGGCGGCATCTGCCATATGTAGTGTTATGTGTGGTGTGTGAGTTGCAGGAATGTTGGGGACAGCACAAACACCCAGCTCCCGAACCACTGGAAATAACCAATGAAGATTAAAATCCCTGACCCGGCCGGGAATCGAACCCAGAACCCTCTACACCGAAGACCAGTACGCTGATCATTCAGCCAGCGAGTCGGACAGTAACTTTATTAATCGTACCCCCATGTGATACACTGTTTATGAGAGGTCGTGATTGAAAATGGAGGTTACGCACCCCTATTATTATGCCACCAGCAATACTCACGTACTTCGCACGTGCAGACCTGATCCTTAACATAACTGGGAGTGCCCGTTCTCCAGCTGAGTGATACAGCGTGTGCGATTAAGTCTGATTGTGTTCGTAACTAACCTCGAACTAAGTTTCCCCACACGCCAGTGACAGAGTAACAATTTCCATACACCTCGCATTAAATGCTGGAGTGGAGACGAAGCACGACTTTATTAGGAAAACAGATTTCAAGTTCCTGAGTATTTAAACAGAAATACACACATCATTTATAAACACTTGTAACTTATGATGTTTTTTAAAAACGAAACGTCATACTATTTCAGTTAAGTTGTTTACTTTTGAAGTGTAATACTATGATCATACGTTTTCTTTTCCAGATAGTTCTGTGGCTTGGTTCTAAAAGGGCCAATGTCAAAAAAACCTGTTTTTGAGCTATGAGCATTTGAAGTTTTGCTTATAGTTTTCCAATTATTTTTTTCAACAACTAACTTTAAATAACTTTATACTTTCTTTGTGGAAGTCACCTGATTAAAACGTTATTTTTTTCTATCGTATTCTTTAAAAATTGCCAGGTCTCTAATCTTTATTGGTAATCTAACATTATTGGCAAGGGCTTACTTAATTAAACGTTAACTGTTCGCTTAGTATTTAACAGAGACATTGGCCCTTTTAACATGTTGGAAGCCAGGAAGAAACGCGTTTGTATCAGTTAATATCTCAATTTCGATTTTAAAAAATGGCATTGGCCCTTTTAGAACCAAGCCACAGAGTTAATATATTTATTAAACAAAATTAGTTTTGGCAGACAGAAGGGATTAACAGTTACGAATATAAACTAACTGTCGAAATATGTTACAAAAATAATCTTGTATACGATATCCAACAAGAGAAAGATATTGAATAATTAGATTGAAACTAGCATTAACATTTCACACTTGTAATGGGCTGTGATTTGAGACTAGATTTATGTATTTAATAGTGTAAATTCTAGCCTAATATGTCAAAGCAGGTACATATATTATCGTCTTAGGAAACAATTCATCGAATATGGGCAAATACGCATCAAATCTGCGGTCAAAGGAGACGAAGTAGGCAAAAGTTATTTTTTGTCTTCAGTGTATCACTTTAATGACCTCAAACCATGTTGGTAATCAGTTCTCTGCACTTAACATGGGTAAAAACTATTGTGTCACTTAGACATTTTTAGTGGAGTATTTATATATAAATTATTACTATGACCAAAAATTAAAGGTATTGACATAGACTGTCTAGCGTTTGGTTATGATATGGCACTAGTTTACAAAGACATCTCTGATGCACAGAAACAGATTTCTATAATGGAAGAGCAATCAGCAAAAATAGGACTTAAAATCTCATATGAAAAAATGAAATTTATGACAAATGTAAAAAATGCTCCACCTGAACTTACCATTGACACGAATAAAATTCCTAGAATAAAGGAATGTAAGTAC
Source organism: Anabrus simplex (assembly GCF_040414725.1). Classification (NCBI taxonomy): domain Eukaryota; kingdom Metazoa; phylum Arthropoda; class Insecta; order Orthoptera; family Tettigoniidae; genus Anabrus; species Anabrus simplex. Next base: position 443,992,188 of record NC_090267.1, on the reverse strand, counting down.
TTAGGTGAATGGATCACTGAGAATGGCTATGAAAATGAATCAGTAGCTTCAAGAATTCAGAGAATGGAAATTGCTTTTCAACACACAAAAGAAGTTTCACTGTGATCAAACCTAAAGCTCTTGATGCTTCAGAAAAGCTCTATTTATATCATAAAAAAGAAACAATTATAGTTCACAGAAAAGAAAATTTTGAGAAAATCTTAGGGCCCAGAATTAAAAATTGAATACATTATCCCAAACCCAACTGGGAAATATATTTTAAAATATCTAATTGTACTGATACAATGAGATTGCGACGAATTCAATTTTTAATCCATTTGGAAAGAATGAATAACAGCAGACTTACTTGTCGAATACAAGCATTCCTGCAAATCAAACGAACGAGATTAAAATGGTATAAGCAAGTAAAGAAAGACTTCAGTGAATTAGGATCACCAAATCTTCAGGGCACAAATGTAAGCAGGAATATTATCCACACAGAGAGATTTCAGGAAGATGAGAAGAAACCAACACGGCGTACTTGGTCGGAGGAACGGAAATAACAACAATCGATGAAAATGAAGAGCTATTGGGCAAGGAGGGAAGCTCAACAAATGTTGATTCAGCTCGATCCTAAGTGACCCATTCGCGCAGAAGAAGTAGAATTAGTACTGTAAGGTACACCAGGATTGGGTCAATAATTCCCTGAAGTAAATTCACACTCATTATGACCTAGTTCTTTTCATATCAGATGTAAAGCTTTTCAGGCGTTTGCTCTATTAACCAGCGTTTCGTCTTAGGTCTGACACTGGACTCGTCAGAGTGGGATGTGCCACACCCTACCCACTGATGCTGGGTGTATGCAGGTGAGCTTATCAGAAGCCTATATGAGGCACAGTCTGATAACTGCATACGGGAGATAAATCTCCGCAATGGAATTATTGCCAGCCTAGCAATTCCGAATGGAAAATTCTAAATTCCCATAGAGGGAATTCGATATTTTTCACCAATAGAGCATGTCAAAAAACATATCAGATGTAAGGCTTTTCAGCCGTTTCCTCTATTAACCAGCGTTTCGTCTTAGGTCTGACACTAGACTCGTCAGAGTGGGATGTGTTAGACCCTACCCACTGACGCTGGGTGTGTGCTAGTTCTTTTCAGACATGACAACGTGACTATGAATCAAAAAGTAATTGTCCTCGTGTCGTTACATAGCTATTGTCATTGACTCAATGTCGCTCATTTGAAAAACACTCATTCACTCCCTTACCCCGCAGGCGTTGGGTGACACGACGCTCGTAATGCGGCGTTCGAGCGCGCGCTCAGTACAGTTTGACACTCTGTTGCTAGCTGAAGTGTCGTTTGTTCGATTTCTATCGTGAATCATTTCAATGCTGAAGTAGATATACACTCCACAAGATGTGCTAACATATTACCTGTGACAAACTGGGTTACTATTACAACGTGAAAATTGAGTCTTGAGGCTAGAAGTGGGCGTCCAAACCTGTGTCCCCTTTCCTATCGTACCGGGTCAGGAAAACAAACTGGCCAGGTAAATATTTATAAGCCTGACGCGGAATGGACACTTGTTAATGAACAGGAGAACTGTTCATCACAGGAAATGCTGGAAAACTTAGATTATATTTCGATTCACCAATTGATTGCTGTCACATTAACAAGGGGAAATTCAACGTCAGTCTTATAAACATAATCCGCGCCAGTTTTATTTTCCCAACCTGTATAAATATCGCTGACGTGTCGACCATAGACAGGCCTCATCAAGAGAAACATGATGGTGAAAGAATCATTAAAATACCTTCATCCATTCAAGAAATTTGCACCTAAAAAGTTGATCATAGTATCTCCGACACTGGCATGTCACCCACGTCACCATCTTGTGACATGTCCAGTGCGGCTGCGGCGATGTGACGAACATTGTCTTTCATTCAATTGATTCCGAGACTTACGAATGAATTTGTTACATTCAATGCATGTGTTGTTTTACTAGACTCGTCACATAGACGTTTTCATGCATAACTTACAACATGCGGCCGCGTCGTACACAGATATTTGGTGACGATGGGACAGAAAATGTCTAGGAGTGGGAGAAAAGCGGCTGTGGTTTTAATTATGGTAAAGCTCCAGTATTTGCTTGGTGGCAAAATGGGAAATAACGGAATACACCTTAATGCCTACCTGATACATCTTGTTGGCTGGTTGGATCCTCAAATAATACCACCACAGGTATGGATTTTTAAGGGAAAGTACATAAAAGCGAGTGCATTGTCATAATACGGCGAAGATACTGGGAAGATGAGAACTGAGATAGTTTGCCTTTGTTTTCTTTATCGAGACTAACCCTAGGAGTAATGTTTTTCGCAGCATCCAGACACAACAGTTGTGCTCCAAATGCCATTACTCAGCATAACTCGTATATAAACCAGCCTCCACACTGTCTTAGTCATAAAGGAGACTGAGAATTTATGCCGATACAGATGTAAAAATACTGTAGTCCTTAACAGACCTCGGATTTTGAGGCAGTAATAGGTTATAATGCAAATTAATTGGTTAGTAGGAAGTATCGTCCAGTCCACACTTCCATAATGAGAGCAACATAATTTCTAGGATTTTTTATAGGCCGTACCCCTAAAGTTTATGCAAATCTCACAGCATAGCTGTTGTACAGGCTAGAGGACACTTGTTACTCGCTTCAGTAAGTTTGCATTCTAACCTAACACTGCCTAAAAATCCGTGATCTTCTTCTCCTCCGTCTTCCTCTTGGCCTTTTTTGTTAATTTATAGGGAACGGCACCTGATATGGATTTTACCAATTTTTATTGACGCCAGCCCTAAGGTTTTACCATTTACCATCCATTTGCCACTGATCTGTATTTAGGAATGTCGGCCAAGTGACAACTCCCTACCAGTTTTTTAAATGCTATTTGTTCGGGCCGTCGACCTACAAAGATCTTTTACCGCTACTTGCTCAATATGTTATGAACCTGCGTGTATTTGGATATTTCGGAAGTGTAAAGTGTTGAATGTGAGGAAAGGAACGTTAAGGACGACACAAACGCCCAGACCCCAGGCCAGGAATATTAATTATTTACAATTAAAAACCCTGACTCGGCCGGGAATCGAACCCGGGGCCACCGGGTGACAGGCGGACGCGTTGTCCCCTTCACCGCTGGGCCGGACTGCCAGTTGTTTACTTAGTATTTTTCTGGATGATTTGAAACAAGTTGGAAATTCATCAAATATCCCCCTTGGTAAAATATCCAAATCCCTAGTTCCTCCTGCTATAAACGAATATTTTCTCTGACTTGTCCTCTTGAATCCCAACTTTATCAAGACATTTCCGAGTTTTACAAGCTCCACACAAGCTTATTCGCTTACTATTGTCATTCCACGCCATTTCTCCACTAGTAACTCGAAACATACCACTTAGTTAAGCAGCTTCCTTCCGATGTTTTATAGTTCACGAATCAAGCAATCCTGGTGAGAGTCCCATAAATTGGAACCATACCCCAATTAGGGTCTTACCAATGACTCATACACCCTCTCTTTTACATTCAAAATTGTTGGTAGTGTGATGGTGTAGATGAAGAGAAGTCTACGGACAAAGACACATTGTCCCTGAGCCAAAGAAATGAACTGTACGAGGCTAAATCGTTTATTAATTGTCGAACTAACGGCCAAGACGTGCATCATTCAGCTAAGAAAATGGACTGAGAAATAGCAACATAGTGAAGAAAACTCGCTGACAAATACATCACCTCGTCATTCTACAATGACGAAGTCATGCTACTGTAAAGGAAGACACCCAATATTGCCTTATTTCCGAGTTTTGGGACCAGAACTTAAGTACGTGGCAAATTTGACCAGCAGGAAATATGTAAGTTTGACATGATGACGCTATACAGAGTGTAATCGTGATGATGTTAAAACTTTCAGGGATGATGGAGGCCGGCAAATGGATGAATTTGCGATAAGGAACCGTAGCCCGGAATCGTTCGAGTCAAAAGTTATTAATAATCCAAGTTGTTTAACGTCAGTCCGTTCTTAACAGTCCAAACGACACCGAGGATATGGGAACGGGTACGATAAAACTTTGTGTGACAATGTCATGCCTGCATTGACGCAGGGGGGCGCAATTTCGAACATTTGTTGTAAATGGAGCAGCTTGTGAAACTTGTGCTGGTAAAAGGACTTAAATGAGTAGAATTTTGCTTAACATTAAACTCAATGGTTTCCGGAATATGGTTCCTTAACTCAAATTGATCAATTGATCCATCATCCCTGAACGTTTGTAACATCATCCCGGATACATCCTGTATATTAGTTTGGTTCAATGGCTAACATTACCACTTTTGAACTTTATGATACCGTGCTAAGTGCCATTGTCGATATCTGTTTTTGTCCTTTTTACATGCACTTAAACAAAGAAATTCATTGTATTACGTAACAAGGCTACAGCCTAGTGCACTAAAAATTGATTAAAAAAGTGTAATAAAAAATAAAGTACATGTTATTTCATGCATTTGTAAGTGACGAAGTTAGGACTTTTGGCCCTTTCTTGCACTTAACCACAACGTACATACTGACGTAATTTCAGTTTCTTATTCTGTTCTTATTCTAATTCTTATTTTTATTTTTATTTTTATTTTTATTTTTATTTTTATTTTTGTTTTGACCATTTTTTATTTTTTTTCATTTTCATTTTCATTTTCATTTTTATTTTTTATTTTTATTTTTTATTTTTTATTTTTTATTTTTTATTTTTTATTTTAATTTTTTTATTTTTTATTTTTTATTTTTTATTTTTTTTATTTTTATTTTTTTTATTTTTTATTTTTTTATTTTTTATAGGCAAGGGACTCTTTGGAAACAACTTGCCGAACGAAACGGAATCGATGGGGAGTTATCACTATTAATGGGTTTTATGGAAGAAAGAAAGTAGAACTGGCTGAATCAGCAAAGAGGATGCATATGGATGTGCTAGGAGTAAGTGATATTCGGGTAAGGGGAGATAACGAGGAAGAGATAGGAGATTATAAAGTTTCCTTGATGGGTGCTAAAAAGGGAAGGGCAGAGAGTGGGGTAGGGCATTTCATCAGGAATACTATTGCATGCAATATAGTATCTGTTAAGCACGTAAATGAGCGAATGATGTGGGTAGATTTGGCAGTTGGAGGAATTAGGACGAGAATTGTCTCAGTGTATCAGAAATGCCTCCAAAGAAGGGCTGATGCAGACAGGGAATTGTACGTAGATGAAAGAAACAGAGCGAAAAAAATAGTTTTAGAATCCAAAAAGAAGTCATGGTTAGAGTTTGGTAGTAACTTGGAAAGGCTAGGTCAAGCAGCAGGGAAACCTTTCTGGACAGTAATAAAGAATCTTAGGAAGGGAGAGGGAAAGGATGTGAGGATGCAGATTAGGATGAAGTTCACAAGTTTTATGAAGTGACATCGTAGCCAGGGTCAACCGCAAGGATACGATAGTGCCAATAGGCGAATTCATTGCGAGAGCTGGAAATAGAACTGAAGGATACGAAAGGGTGATTGGTAAATGTGGAAAAGGTATGGAAGCTAACGGGATTGGGAAGCGTTTGCTGGAATTCTGAGCTAGCATGTGTTTAGCTGTTACGAATACATTCTTCAAGCATAAGGCTATTCACCGCTACAAATCGGAGGGTAGGGGTACAGGATCCATAATAGAAAATATCTCTAGGCCTAGGATAGAGAAAGTGAAATTTGTCTGCAAAAGAGTAAGGGTATAAAGTCTACAGAACGAGGAAATTAGACAGAAGTACATGGATATGATCAATGAGAAGTTCCGAACAGTGGATAGTAAGCAGGTTCAGGATATGGAAAGAGGATGGATGGCATACAGGGATACTGTAGTATAAATAGCAATGGAATGCCTAGCAACAACTGTGAGTGAAGATGGGGAAAAGCGAATATCTTCGTGGAATGATGAAGTGAGAGCAGCTTGTAAACGCAAAAAGGAGGCTTATCAGAAATGCCTCCAAACAAGGGCTGATACAGACATGGAATTTTACTTAGGTGAAAGAAACAGAGCGAACCAAATAGCTTTGAATCCAGAAAGAAGTCATGGTTAGAGTTTGGTAGTAACCTGGAAAGGCTAGGTCAAGCAGCAGGGGAACCTTTCTGGACAGTAATAAATAATCTTAGGAAAGGAGGGGTAAAGGAAGTGAACAGTGTTTTGGGTGATTCAGGTGAATTCATAATAATCCCAGAAAATCACTTGGCAGGTGGAGAGAATATTTTGAAAATCTTCTGAACGTAAAAGTAAATCTTCCTGGTGGTGCCGGGAACAACCGAGCTCATGGGGAGGAGGAAGGATTGCAACAACTATCAAGGTATCTCATTGATTAGCATACCAGGAAAATTATTCGCTGGTATCTTGGAAGAGAGGGTGTGATCAGTGGTTGAGAGGAAGGTGGATGAAAAGCAGAGTGGTTTCAGACAACAGGGGGGCTGTGAGAATCAGACTTTCAGTATGCGCCAGGTAACTGAAAAATGCTACGAGAGGAATAGACAGTTATGTTTATGTTTCGTAGATCTAGACAGAGTACCGAGGGAAAAGATGTTCGCCATACTGGGGGACTATGGGGTTAAGTGTAGATAATTAAAATCGATCAAAGGTATTTATGTTGACCATTCGGCTGTAGTGAGAATTGTTGGTAGAATGAATTCTTGGTTCAGGGTACTTACAGGGGTTAGACAGGGCTGTAATCTTTCACCTTTGTTGTTCGTAGTTTACAGTGATCATTTTCTGAAATGTACAATTTATAAAGTGGCAGGGAGGGATTCAGTTAGTTAGAAATATAGTAATCAATCTGGCCTCTGCTGACGATATGGTCTTAATAGAAGATTGTGCCGAAAGTCTGCAGTCTAATACCTTGGAACTTGAAAATATGTGTCTTTCCGAGACCAGAATGATGTCAGTAGATAAGAAATCCAACAGAATTGAATTTCAGATTGGTGATGTAAAGATAGAATAGATAGATAATTTCAAGTATTTAGAATGTGTGTTCTCCCAGGATGGTTTTATAGTAACTGAGACTGAATCATCGACGTGGTAAAGGCGTGCTCGGTTCGCCCGGAAGGTCGTGGGTTTGAATCCCCGTCAGGAAGTCGTAAAATTTAAGAAACGAGATTTCCACTTCCGGAGGTGCATTTGGCCCTGAGGTTCACTCAGCCTACACCAAAAATGAGTGCCAGGTTAATTCCTGGGGGCAAAGGTGGCCGGGCGTAGAGTTAACCACTCTACCCCATCACGTGCCGAGGTTAACAATGGTGGAAGCCTTTAGTTTCCACTCCTTCAAGGGCCTTCATGGCCTGTATGAATAAGGTGCTGTAAAGCTAATGCAGTGAGCTCGCAGTTGCAATCAACAATATGGAGGAAGTCAGCTCCCGGACGAAACTATCGTTACATCGGTCTGTTTTCAGACCAACTTTGCTTTACGGGAGCGAAAGCTGGGTGGACTCAGGATATCTTATTCATAAGTTAGAAGTAACAGACATGAAAGTAGCGAGAATGTTTGCTGGTACAAACAAGTGGGAACAATGGCAGGAGTGTACTTGGAATGAGGAGATGAACGCTAAGTAAGGAATTAACTCGATGGGTAAAGCTGTACGCATAAACGGGCTTTGGTGTGGGGTCATGTGAGGCGAATGGAGGATGATAGGTTACCCAGGAGAATAATGGACTTGCTATGGAGAGTAAGAGAAGTAGAGGGAGACCAAGACGATGATGGTTAGACTCGGTTTCTAACGATTTAAAGAAAAGAGGTATAGAACTAAATGATGCTACAGCACTAGTTTCAATTAGAGGATTATGGCGACGTTTAGTAAATTCACAGAGGCTTTCAGACTGAACAGTGAAAGGCATAACGGTCTATAATCATGATGTATATTATCATTATTATTAATATTATTATTATTATTATTATTATTATTATTATTATTATTATTATTATTATTATTAATAACTGAGCTCAGATCGAACCTATCAAGATGGGCTTAGAACGCCAGGAAATCTTATTCATAAGTTAGAAGAAACAGACATGAAAGTAGCGAGAATGTTTGCTGGTACAAACAGGTGGGAACAATGGCAGGAGTGTACTTGGAATGAGGAGATGAACGCTAAGTAAGGAATTAACTCGATGGGTAAAGCTGCACGCATAAACCGGCTTCGGTGTGGGGTCATGTGAGGCGAATGGAGGGTGATAGGTTACCTAGGAGAATAATGGACTCTGTTATGGAGGGTATGAGAAGTAGCTCTACCGTCTGAGCTACACAGTCCGGACGACGTAAAACAAATACTCGAAATTTTTGCTTATTTACATAACTTTCTTACTCTGGCCTTCTGACCACAGCTTGGCAGGTTCGAACCTGGCTCAGTCTGGTGGTATTTGAAAGTGCTCAAATACATTAGCCTCGTGTCAGAAGATTTACTGTCACGTAAAATAACTTCTGTGGGACTAAATTCCGGCACTACGTCGCCTCCGAAAACCGTACAAAAGTAATTAATGCGACGTAAGAAGAGGATCGAAAATCATGAACAAAAATTATATTAATTACAAAACAATAAATAAATCGAAAACTGTTACTATGTCTGTCAACAGACAGAAGAAGAAAGGAAAAATAATGCTGGAAGGCACACAGCTGGAAACAGTAGACCAATATAAATATCTTGGGTGCATCATTTCAAGTGATAACAGAATATTGCATGAGATTAACAACCAAATTCAAAAATCAGCTCAGTTTTACCATCAAGTTCGGAACCTCCTCTGGAACGAACAAGTTCCCTTAAGATCAAAGCAGATTCTATTCCAGTTATGCTTCACCCCCATACTAACATATGGCCTAGAAACCTGCACAACAACCCAACAAGTGGATAGCAAACTACAAGCCGCAGAAATGAAGTTCCTACGTACTATGGTACAGAAGACAAAAAGGGACAGGGTAAGGAATGAAAGAATGAGGGAGGAAGTTGGTGTGTACCCATCCCTGAATGAAAAAGTGACAAGGGCCCGTTTGAAATGGTTTGGCCATGTCAAACGATTGGACGATGGAAGGACAGCAAAACAATGGCTACACACTGTCGTGGCCGGAAAACGACCGGTAGGAAAACCTAGGAAGAGATGGCTGGACCAAGTGAAAGAGGACATAGGAACAAGAGGAGTCAGCTGGGATGTCGTCTTGAGAGAAGAGTGGTACATGGACAGACAGAAGTGGAGAGTGCTCGTAAACCACACCCGGGCAACTGGAGTGGAAAACTGATGATGATGACAAAACATGTATCGATGATCTCTTGCTGTTTACTTACAGAAAGCAGATACACTGTATTTCAATTTCTTCGCCCAGACAGACGTAAATATTAGTGCATATCGTTACGTTTCATTACGAATGAATCAAAATACTTTGTATGCCAAAACGGACCATATCCCAGTCACCTGGGAAAAGTAACGTAATTCAGAATGGAAATATGCTTCATTGTTCCTGTAAGTATAAAAGGAAAAGTATAACTGTGCAAATTGTCGGTACAAAATACTAGAAACCAGAGTCAACAGCAGATTTTTCAAATAACTTTGAGCTTCAATTTCTGAGAATGTTTCCTTTGGCACTTAGTTGGATTTGGCGTATGCCCATCCATATGTTATGTGAACTGCACTAAAATACCATATTTGACAACAGACGAACACAGAGTTTCCCTGTGGAATGTTATAATTAAATTCACCCATTAGGCTAATTACATTTATCATTTGCTCGCTAATAAGTACAGAGGCAGTGCTGGATAACAACTCATTTAATGTTCACAGGTGTTGACAGTGCACTCTTTGTGTTCCATTTTAATTACAAGGATTCGTTCTTCAGCGTAAGGCGGAGAATACAAAGTTTGAGCAGATCATCGCACGACTTGCTTTAATCTAAATCCAGAAACAACGGCTGAGCTTCACTTCGTTAACTGTAGCCAATTACAAGTTGTGTCTACAAGTTAGGACCATGATTGATGGAAACGTGCTCAAGGAGTAGCAAGTGTTTGGGTGGGGCGGGAGACGTGTTGTACAGGGTGTTTGCAAGATAACTGTCTTCACTTGCTCTAGTGATTACGAAAAGTATTTTAATAACGTTATACATTATGTCCTTAAACATCAACTAACACGTAATGTGCTTGACAGCAAAGGTGTGAACATCAAGAATCAATATTGGAACCAAACAGCTCATGCCAAAATTGGAGACCACGTTACGGAAGAGATCAGAATGCAGAATGGTGTGAGACAAGGTTACAGGCTCTCCAATGTGCACGATACCCTTCTCACACTGATTGCCGGAAGCCTCCGTAAACAATAACATTTCGAGATCTATGAGGAACTTGGATGACTTTCAACAAATGAATCCACAAGATGAGCTCATATTGTTGTCATTGAGCGGGCAAAAGCTATGGGTACCGTGACTGATTCCACTGCAATATTCAAAGAAAATGAACATCAGCCTCGATTAAAGTGGGAGGAGAATAATGGCATACGAAACTTGCACTGAGGATCTCGGTAAGATATATGGAATTAAGAAAATGGGAAGTCACTGGGCTTATGACTGGCGCTAGAGGTACAGTTCCTAAGGAGACGCAGGACTTCGTAATAATAAAAGTAATTCCAGATATCACCGTCAACGCCATAGCAGACTCTGTGCTGAAAAATTCGCTGGAGGTTTTTAGAAACAATTTGTACTCTCTGATCTGAAATACCATGTATTGAATTTTCTTTCTTCAACAAAATCAGAAACGGAAAGACCACCTGATATTTGACAACTTCAAAACATAAACAGAAAGCTATAATCAGGAAGTAAATGTCATAATTAATCCGTATTGTCAAGCTCAACAAGATAGAAGATCTTAATAATTGAGTAACTCGACCTTTACAATACTGTAAAATATTATTCCTTTTCATTTTATTTTAAAAAGGGACATGTTTCGTCTCTTCCTTGTGAGACATCTTCAGCCTGAAATTAATTATAATAAGAAACTGATGATATTCTTGGTAACGCTAAAGACAATGACATATCCTTAGACTGAGTCATTTTGACACTTAAACAATTTGTCATACGTGAACACAGTTAAAAAACAGTTCATGTTGTTAAAATGTTTTGGGCCACAAGAAAAAATTACTAAATGATAAAAGTTCAATTGAGTTTGTTTCTCAGGATAAAAAATCGCTGTGAAGGTAAGTGTCCTAAAACTGAAAATAATATCTTAAATTAGATTAATGCCGTCTTACGCACACGACCAGACAAGAGAGAGAGAAAAATGGGACGGAGAGGGCATTTCACATACCACACGATTTGTCCGGCTGCACAACCACTATATTGGGAAGTTCCGCCTAGCGTCCTGTTCAACCAGGTACATACGCACTCAAGCATCCATCAACTTGAGACATGGTTGCTTAAAGAAATGCACCTTTTATCATAACCTATTTTGTTTTGTTTAAGTTTATAAGAAATTTCCTACAGAAGCGGTATGGTAGCGGCATAGTATTCGATATTATTTTGCTTCATGAATATTTGAGTTGAGTATGTTAATGCCCTAAGATATAAATGTCTTTCATTTTGCACTTCATTGCTTATGGCCACCTATAAAAATTATTATATTTTCCTAGAAGAAGGTGATTTCAAAGCATGTTGTTCGGCACATTTTATACAAACGCCGTGTTGAACACATTTCATTTTGTACGTCCTGGCATGAAGGAATATATGTACTGAACAGAGTATCGTAGTTAAGAACGTGTAATGTATACTCCTCCAGGCTTGTGTTATCTGTTAATGTCCTGGGCTAGCGCTCGTAGCAGCTGTTTCTCCTGCACACAGAGCTGTCAGTCAGCTCATGACCTCAACATGCTTGTAGGAGGAAGTACAACTAGGTAACCATATCATCTCCCCGGTTGATAAGCAGAGTAGTGTCCTGTAAATCGCCACCACCAGAGTATTACGTTGGGTTCCTCCACCACTTATCGGTAAAATTTACAGCGTGGGCTGCTTAATCTGCCTTCAACAGTCAAGTGAATGTTACTGATTTCTAGCACACCAGTCACAGGCTTTGTACTGACTAAATGTAATATTTCTTGCATGTAGGCGCGTTTAAAATCAGCTACTGGTTTCGCCAGTTACTCTGAGCTCAAATTTAGCCCCATCACTGATATTTAACTTATTTACATTTTTCTACACTTATAAATCAGCATGTAAACTTTTGGACTATATAACCACTCTTCAAACTTTTTGGATATAAGAAATTGTTTTCAAATAAGTGATGGAATCAGCATTTTCCTCACATATCTTAACAGTTCTTTCAGTCTGTCATCAGTCATGTTAACAATCTTCCTTCGTTTACCTACGTTGTTGAGCCGATCCCTTTTCATTAACTTTATTGTACCATCCCCTGCCAGATTTGGTGGTTCGATGACGCCTGTTGTATCTACTCCAAAGCTCGAGTGGAACTTTTTCATTTTCCATCAATCTCTCCATGACATTGTCAAAAAATCAAGGAAGTTTTTCATTGTCCGGAATGTATTTCCAGCCAGCTGTCGGGAACATCTCAGGCCAAAGAAACGTCAAACCAGAACACATGCGGTTGATCATTCTCATTTCTTCGTTCTTCATATACCCACAAGCAGGTCCCAAATCTTGATCTTTTCACCAGATGCACACTTTATTTTTATTATTATTACTTTTATTATTATTATTATTATTATTATTATTATTATTATTACTTCGTTACGGCCTCTTTAGAACATCGGGAAGATTTGTCATTTCTTTGAGTCTTCTTCTTCTTCTTCCTTCTTCTTCTTCCCCTTCTCACAGAACCTCTTCATCCTCTTTCTCTCCCGTTCTTCAGCTGATATTTTTTGGTATCCTCTTCTCTTGTCCCTCCCACTGCTGCTTCTCTATCCTATTCCTTATCTTTCTCTCCCACTGAGCTCTGGCATATTGGTTATTGTATATTTATTTCTAAAGTTCTCTGCCCCTTCCACGTTTATTCCCATCTCAGTCCAATCCTTCCGGAGTTCAACAACGCACTTAGTTCCCGTCTTTCCTCTCGTCCTGCACGTGTTTTCCCATTCTGTTCTAATCATTCTCTTCATGGCAACATGATCACATGTTCTGCAAACATTGCTCTTTTGAGTCTTATTTCTTCTGAGGTCGTTCTCACGTTTCGGTACAGTTCGTCCCTTGGTATTCGTTCTCATATTTCACCTCCTTATTTTTGTTCCAGTATCTTCCTTAGAATTTGCCTTTCTTCTTTTTCCAGTTGCTCTGACCCATGCCTTCCTAGTGCCATCGTCTTGGCCGCGTACAGTACTGCGTTACCCACTGTTGCATTGTAGCGCCTGAGCTTTGCATCTGTTGATATGTTTCATTTGTTATACACTTCTCTGGTCGCAAGGTAGGTATTCGTCATCGTATTCGTCATCCTTTTCACCCTCTCTTTCACCCCCTATGGGTGGAGGACGCAGACGAAGAATTCGCCCACGGTATCCCCTGCCTGTCGTAAAAGGTGCCTAAAAGGGGCGCCCAAGGGGTGATCAAATTAGAACCATGAAACTACTTGTGATTAGTACCACCACGCGCGGAACACCATGGGTCGCTCTTACTTGCGCGTAGTACCACTATGGTGGGTACCAAATAGGTTTGTGATTAGTAGCAAACGAGAGAGCGACGGCTTTTACAGTACCTGTGATTAGTAGCACTATCTGAGGGACCCCATGGGATGAAGGAACCCTTATGTGGTGAACACCATAGGTTCGCGTCGCCTGTAAATGGCGCCGCAATGTGCTAAACAGCGTAGGTCTGTAATACATGTGCGAATTTCACTACCTGTGAGTAGTACCATCATGTGTGAAATACCGCGAGTCTACGCTACTCTTGATTAGTACCGCAACATGAAAAATACCATGGTTCTACTTTCATAGCGATAAGTACCATTGTGAGGGGCCGCTGACTTGGAGTTTGCCTCCTTTCGACTACAAGTATCATTGATTCAGTACTGTGCTATAGAAGCAGTCACTTGGTCAGTAACACTATTGTTCTACGCCAGCTTCTATGCATGTGAGGCACTGTGGGTCGGCTCCACTGATCGTTTTAAATTCACATCCATCCATCCATCCATCCATCCATCCATCCATCCATCCATCCATCCGTCCGTCCGTCCGTCCGTCCGTCCGTCCGTCCGTCCGTCCGTCCATCCATCCATCCATCCATCCATCCATCCATCCATCCATCCATCCATCCATCCATCCATCGTGGTCAGTGGATGTTTTGGGCTTTCAATTTGTCATTTCATTTGGTCTCAATTTCGTACCATTAGGGCCGATGACCTAGATGTTTGATCCCATCGTTGCTCTTGTTCCTTCCTGTTACACATTCTGCAAGGTATTTATACTTTTCTACCTTCTTTAGGGTGCCTTCTAGCATCTTCATATGGAAGTAGCAACCTTTTACCTCTGCTGCGTGAAATACAACTTTAAGGACCAGGTGATTGCGGTTAGAGACGAGCAGCTGTGAGCTTGCATCCGGGACATAATGGGTTCGAACCCCACTGTCAGCAGCCCTGTTGATGATTTCCCGTTGTTTCCTGTTTTTCACACCAGGCAAATGCTGGGGCTGTACCTTAATTAAAGCCACAGCTGCTTCCTTACCACTCCTAGGCCTTTCCTATCCCATCGTCGTCATTAGACCGTGCGACGGAACAGCAAATTGTAAGAGAAAAAAGGGCATAAATTGCTGCCGATGCAAAATCGACTGTCACAATAACTTTGATATTCATAGCAATGAGAGCAAGCGGGATTGGCGGACAGAGGGGGTGGTCCTGCGGAATTTCCCGTTATTATTCCAGCGGTCATAGCCTCACGGGAGGGAGCCAGGGACAGTGTGTAGCGATTGTCACAAATATTAAACTGGAGGTGATTGTCACTGTTGGTGAATGAAATATATTCAAGCAGATTAATAGGAATTGTGCCAGTCAGAGTCTGAAGCAAGTTCCCTTCTTACAAAACAGATTTTATCCGCAACAGTTCATGTCAAAGTGAGTCTGACGACTGACAAGTGGAGCCCGAGGCACTTGTTTCTCGAGTGGGAAACTTGGTGCGTCTTCCGCAGTTCTGAACAACACAAACAGACAAACAAACAAACAAACACGTCGTAGGGCAAGAGCCTTGTCTTCTGGACATGGACTGACCTACTAAACTTGGAAAGAGCTAATTCTTCTTCCAGGGGTCTCTAATTAGATAATATTGAGTGAGCTCCGAGGTTGTAGTAGTGTAGCATAATGGAGAGGGTCGTATGTTTTTCTTATTAGAAACAAACGTAAAATGTGCCTTAAAGATACACCAAGACGTATATGCAGCTTTTACTAGAAGTATGTCTGATTTATGGCAGCACTATCAGTTCCCACGACATCGCCTGCGTTCAAATAAAAGTTATTTAGATAACACCGCCGATAATAATAGTTAACAATCCAATAATAATCTACCACTTAACCTATTTGTCAAGTTGCGTCCCTCCTCTCAGTATCTACATCAATTAACATGCCAACTCCTTGGCTGAACGGTGAGCACCGTTTCCTTCGATTCCGAGGGTCCATGGTTCGATTCCCAGTCAGATCGGGAGTTTTAAATCTTAAATGGTTAATTTCCTTGGCTCTGGGAATCTTTTTGCCGTTCCAAACATACTAAAACTCACACATCATTAGAATTACACGCAGTTTCCTATACACGGCAGATGGCGCCTATCCTCGTCGGCAGGCTAGCAATAGCCTCAAAACATTATAATTTCTATGCGTACCAGGAAACATTACATGTAATTCTATTGCCTAGGTTTTCCTGACGGCCCAAGGAAAACATTCTAATGTGGTTGTAGCTGTTGCAGCATTATTGTGCGGTGATGAAGAAAATAAGAAGAAACATGTATGGGTGAAGAAATAGTTGAGAGAGAAACCATCATATGTCGCTTTTGAAAGCATATAAACATATTCTATCAAATCACATTCAAAATATTTACAAATGTATAAAAATTTATGTTTGTTTAAATCCTTAAAAATTGAAATCTGGAACTTACTTTAATGAAGACCTCATTCTCTCCACTCTAACAAGAACGAAACACGTCATTCTATTTACTTGTTTCTTTCTAATGTGTTATTCTGTTACCATATGTTTCTTTTTCAGGTAGTTTCTACATTTATTTTTTATTCAATATTGCTTTTGACAGACTGAAGAAAGTTTATTTTCTTTCTTTCTTTCGTTCTTCCTTTCTTTCTTTTTTTTATTTACCTGTTTACCCTCCAGGGTTGATTCTACCCCAGACTGTGCGAGGGATCCCACGTCTACCGCCTCAAGGGCAGTGTCCTGGAGCCTGAGACTTTGGGTCGGGGGATACAACTGAGGAGAATGACCAGTACCTCACCCAGGCTGCGGCCTCATCTGCTTGCTGAACAGGGACCTTGTGGGGGGATGGGAAGATCGGGAGGGATAGACAAGCAAGAGGGAAGGAAGCGGCCGTGGTCTTAAGTTAGATACCTTCCCGGCATTTTCCTGGAGGAGAAGTGGGAAACCACGGAAAACCACTTCGAGGATGGCTGAGGAGGGAATCGAACACCCCCATCTCCTCAGTTGACCTCCAGAGACTGAGTGGACCGCGTTCCAGTCCTCGTACCACTTGTCAAATTTCGCGGCCGAGCCGTGAATCGAAACTAAGCTACCGCGAGTGGCAGCTAGTCACACTGACCACTACACCACAGAGGCAGATCAGTGAAGAAATTACCAGTTATAAATTGGCTGAGTCAAAACTGTAAAGAGATGGCATCATATATCACAAATCAAAAGCACAATGTAAGTAGAGGAAGTGACTAATACTATCGAAGTATTGACATTTAACTACGACAATAAAGACATTTACAATAAGACGCAAAAGTTGAAACCTTGGAAGCGACAAAATTTCTGGAGACATACTAAATGCAATGGGTTGGGATATACTGTAGTACTATATCTGAAGTACGGGTACCTATTTGATTTCTGTTTGCATGGAGGAGCTATACCAAGTAAATGGAGAGTTACTATACGAACACCTGTGTATGAAGAAAATACTGATAAATAAGCTCCGGATGTTTATGCAGTAATAGGTTAGAATGCGAACTTACTGAAGCGAGTAACAAGTAGAGTCTACCCGCACGATGGTAATGCTATGAGGTTTGCATAAACAGTAGGGGTTAGGGCCATTAGAACCCCCTAGAATTTATGTTACTCCCACTACATTATGTTAGAGGGGGCTAGTCGACATTTACTACTATATAATTTTGTTACTAAATAATTTTGTTAGTAGGAAATGTCGACTAGCCCGTTCTCACGTAATATACTGGGAGTAACATAAATTCTAGGGGTTCTAATGGGCCGAACCCCTAATGTTTATGCAAACCTCATAGCACTACCGTCGTGCGGGTAGACTGTGCTTATTACTCGCTTCAGTAAGTTTGCATTCTAACCTATTACTGCATAAACATCCGGACCCTAGTGATAAACATAAAGCCGATAATTACAGGCCAGTCAGCTTGACATATGTTGCATGTAAGCTTTGGGAAAATGTATTTTCTGATTATATCAAACATGTTTTCGAAATTACTAACTGTTTTGATAAAAATCAGTTCATCAGTTCGATTTAAGGAAACGTAATTTCAGTGCAGCTCAATTTGTAAAATTCCAACAGGATATAGCAGATATTTTACATTCAGGAGGTCAAATGGACTATATCGCGACTGACCTATCTAAGGCTTTTGATAGGGTAGTTCGTGGGAAACGACTGATAAAAATGAGTGTAATTAAACTAGAAAAACGAGTAAATGAACGAGTAGCCTTATTTATAGAAAACGAAACACGAGGAATTAGAGTAGGTGAAGCATAATCTGATCCTGTAATCGTTAAGAGGTTAATTCCTCAAGACAACATTATTGGACCTTACATGTTTCTTTATGTATATAAATGATATGAACAAAGGACTGGAATGAGAGATAAGGCTTCTTGCAGACGATGTTATGCTCTATAGAGTAACAAATAAGTTACAAGACTGTGAGATATTTCAAGACCTCAACAACGTTTTAAGATATTTAATACAAGGAAATATTGTAAATAAAGGGTACAGAACTCTTCACGTGGTTATGAAAGTATTTAGGGGTTGTAGTAAAGAAGTAAAGGAGACGGCATACAAATCTCTGGTAAGACCACAATTAGAGTGTATGAAACCCGTACCAGGATAACTTGATTCGTTAACTGGAGAAAATCCAAAGGAATGCAGCTCGACTTGTTCTGGGTGATTTCCGACACAAGAATATCGATACGAAAATGTTCCAAACTTTCGGCTGGGAAGATTTAGGAGAAAGGAGACGAGCTGCTCGACTAAGTGGTATGTTCCGAGCTGTCAATGAGGATAGCATGGAATGCGTTAGCAGACGAGTAACTCTGAATGGTGCTTTTACAAGTAGGGAAGATCACAATATGAAGATAGTGTTTGAATTCAAGAGGGCAAATTGGGGCAAAATCCTTTATAGGAAGAGCAGTTAGGGAATGGAATAATTCACCAACGGAGATGCTCGATAATTTCCAACTTGCTTGAAATTACCTAAGTAAAGACTGGGTAAAAGAAAGCCGTGGTCCCATTTCTTTTGTGTCTATCCTTCTACTTTCAAATAATGTTCCTGGTTCATCATAAATCGTTCCCGTATAGGGCATGTTTGGGATATAATTATATAACCTGAAGTGAGTCTGTCTCCCTACATAGTGTCAACAGATTTGCCTCTTCCATTATTTCTCGACATATCAAAGAGCATTTCTCTTCATGTTTCTCTCTTTGACCCTTACTTCTATACATACCCATTAACCACCACACCATACCTCCTTCTTCTTTATTCGTAAGTCTTTCATTACTGAGAACGTTTTGCTCATTTTACGGAATTCCAGTAATAGGCCTATATATGTCAGTTGCTGGAGGTATTTGGAAGCTTGTGAAACAAGAAAACACTGTTCCCTTTACAAAAATCAAATGATCAGAAATATGTCTCCCGATCATGGTCATACATCAGTGTTTGCTAATTTCAGATGGCAACCAGCCATAACACGTAGCCTGCACGGTTGCTAGGTAACATTGTCTGACCATCCATACCTTACTTCACTGCCTGTACTGTTGCTCTGTTGCTATGGTTACACTACCGCCACGCATTTTGTCGCGTTACGATACACAAATTTCCGAATGCCCCTCCCCCACCCCCACCACCCCCGCCACAAGAGCTATTTATGTCAAAAGTTAATAATCACACATTTCACCTTTTTTATTCATCATAAGATCGGAAATTATACTTTAGGTGGCATTGGTTATGTAGAGTTTTCCGAACTGCTAGTAATAACGGAGAAATGTGGAAATTATACTTTACATGGCATTGGTTACGTACAGTTTCCCGAACTGCTAGTGATAACGGAAAAATGTAAAATTTCCTTTTTTGGCCCTTTAGTACTCATATATTTTACCCTGCTGTATACTATTCAAATAATATATGCTATAGGTTAGGGCTTCACCCGACTATCCCTGACCTTATACAGGGTGAAACGAAATTGGCGCACTCTGGCATCGCAGCGCGACTCCTCACATGCCAGCAATAAAAAAATGTCTCTCACAAAAGTTGGTCCTACAAGTATCCAAAATTAGATGTATGGCTTTTCAGGCGTTTGCTCTATAAATCCAGCATTTCGTCTTAGGTCTGACACTAGACTCTTCAGAGTGGGATGTGTCAGACCCTACCCACTGATGCTGGGGTGTATGCAGGTGAACTTATCAGAAGCCTTTCATTAGGCACAGTCTGATAACTGCATACGGGAGATAAGACTCCACAAGACTACAAGTATATCTGGCAGAAAAAGGACGTTGAAGAGTGGCAGTTTGGCAACATTGTAACCACATGTAGGGTAACTACCTCTGTCAGCACACATTATGTCCGACTCGTTGGCTGAATGGTCAGCGTACTGGCCTTCGGTTCAGAGGGTCCCGGGTTCGATTCCCGGCAGGGTCGGGGATTTTAACCTTCATTGGTTAATTCCAGTGGTCCGAGGGCTGGGTGTTTGTGCTGTCCCCAACATCCGTGCAACTCACACATAACACTATCCTCCACCACAATAACACGCAGTTACCTACACATGGCAGATGCCGCCCACCCTCATCGGAGGGTCTGCCTTACAAGAGCTGCACTCGGCTAGAAATAGCCACACGAAATTATATTATTAGCACACATTATTCGTGCTGTACAGTTGGTGCAGTGGATAGAGTTTTGGGTTAGCATGCAGGAGGTCGAGGGGTCGATCCGTATATTTTTTACGTAAATGTAGTCCAGGTGGTATGGTATCTGGCATCTTAATCGTCAACAGCGATTGCAGCGGGTCCTCTACAAACCATTTGCACTTACATGCTACGATCCTAGAAATGGACGAACAATCGTTTTCATTGGTCAGCTTTGAAAGACGCCCTTTCCACGTCGTGGGCGTGAATTCATTCGCGCCACTTCATATACTAGATGCGAAACCTGTTTTCTTTGTACCCTCCTCCAATGATCTCCTAGATTAGTACCAACTATTATTATTGCCTCGTTCAGGTCCATTACATTTCGTTAGGGCTTACGTTACCAGTAGGCCTAGCAAAGTATTTGTTGTGTTCAGCGTTACAAAATGTTGCAAATGTAGGATACATGTGACCTAAGGTACTGTGTCTTACTGTATTACAGTATGTAATGTCCGATGGAAATTATCAAATAAAAAAATGCGCCTCAACCCAGGATCGAACTCTCGACCTCCTGCATGCTAACCCAAAACCCTATCCACTGCACCAACTGTACAGCGTGGATAATATTTGCTGACAGAGGTAGTTACCCTACATGTGTTTACAGTGTTGCCAAATTGCCACTCTTCAACGTCCTTTTTCTGCCTGATATACTCGCAAGACCAACTTTTGTGAGAGACATTTTTTTGTTGTTGGTATGTGAGGAGTCGCACTGCGACGCCCGAGTGGGCGAATTTCGCTTCACCCTGTATACCGAACTTCGAAAAAAGAAATAGCCATTAACCATATACATAATACTTTCTCAGTGCTAGCGTGACGTTAACCCACTGAAAACGTGCGTCTTCCTTATAGCCTGTTATGCCTTTCAGCGATCAGTCTGTAACCCTCTGTGAATTTACTTAACGCTGCCACAATCCTCTACTTTTACTAGCTCTGTGGTCTCGTTTAGTTCTATATCTCTTTTCTTTAAATTGATAGAAACTGAGCCTAAACATCGTCATCTTGTTCTCCCCCCTACTTCTCTTACCCTCCATAACAGAGTCCATTATTCTCCTAGGTAACCTGTCCTCCTCCATTCACCGCACATGACCCCACAACCGAAGCCGGTTTATGTGTACAGCTTCATCCATCGAATTCATTCCTAACTTAGCCCTTATCTCCTCATTCCGAGAACCCTCCTGCTATTGTTCCCACCGATTTGTACGAGTAATCATTGTCACTACTTTCATGTATGTTACAACTTATGAATAAGATACTCTGAGTCCCGTCAGCTTTCGCTCCTGTAAAGCAAAGTTAGTCTTAAAACAGAACGTTGCAAATATAGTTTCGTCAGGGATCTGGCTTTTGTCCTACAGAATTCTGTTGATCGCAACTGAGAACTCACTGCATTAGCTTTTCTGCATCTTGATTCAGTCTCACTTATAATATTACCAGCCAGGGAGAATACACATCATAAAGACTGAAATGATCTACCTGTACCAGGTTTATATTCCCAACCTAATATTCAATTCTTTTGCGTTTCTTACCTACTGACATCAATTTATATCTTGGTCAGGCTAATATTTATATCATACACATTGCACCTACTTTTAAGTTCCAAAATATTAGATTTAAAAAAGAAGAGAGTATAATAATAAGCAGAAAAAGAAGAATAAATCATTTGTTTAATGTTCCTTCATTTCTATTTTTTTTCCTGAAGTTCTTTAACAAGCCGGAAGCAAACGATAGTGTGTTGTTCTATCCTCACATCACTTTTGGTATGCCCAAACTTATTTTTTCAATTAACAAATAAATAAAGCAATACAAAGGTTACAAACAAATCGGTGAGTTTTAATGGGTGGTACTGAAGAGGTTTTGAGGGAATCACTTAACCATACCTTGTTCGAAAACAGTGCAAACTTCTAGTCAAGTCTTATGTTCCATCAGGCTATCAGGTGTATGCTTGGTTTAAATGTTCACTAAGACCACTTCAAATTTAAGGTCATTGTTCGTTAGAAATAACGACACATCCTAAGGCTAGAGTGATTTATAAGTATCACTTTTCCCTTCAATGTTTGACTTCTGCTGTATCTTCCCCATCAGCGTAAGCTACACGCAAAGCATTTAACACGCATGTGACATTCTCTTACACGATTATACGTAGACTCACGCAAGGTAGGGAGGTACTTCAAACCCACGGGAATTTACTGTTGATGGTATTAACATTATTTACTTACCACAATTCTGCCAACTGAAATATGGAACATCAAGTGAAAAGGGGTGTGCCTCATGTGTAATGTAAAATATTTCCGCCGTACTGAGTGCCTCAGACGGTTGTGGTACTGACCTTCTAACCCCAACTTCGCAGGTTCGATTCTGCCTCAGATCAATGGTATTTGAAGGTGCTCAAATACGTCAGCCTCGTATCGGTAGATTTAATGGTACGTGAAAAGAGCTTCTGCGGGACAAAAGTCCGGCACCTTGGCGTCTAAGAAAACCATCAAAAAGTGGTTCTTGGGACATAAAATTAATAACATTATTAAATTGTTTCCTAGGCCAATGCTCAAAACTAGGTATTATTTACAATATTTACATTGTTTAGTACATATTTATTTTACGTCTCGATAACTATTTTTGACGGTTTTCGGAGACGCCGAGGTGCCGGAATTGTGTTCCACAGGAGTTCTTTTACGTGCCAATAAATCCAATGACACGAGGCTGACGTATTTGAGCACCTTCAAATAACACCGGACTGAGCCTTGTTCGAACCTGCCAAGTTCGGATCAAAAGGCCAGCGCCTCAACCGTCTGAGTTCCTAAGGAAGAATCCCAGTCTTCACTGAAGGCAACCCCCAAGTAAGAGAACGTATTTACCTTCGCAACAAATGGGCCTTTAGCCTTGCGTATACCGAGTGTCACTTTATTTTTGCTCATGACCATATATTTCGGTCCTTTTTACATTAATATCAAGGCCGTGCTGAGGGATGGCATGGAACACCTTGTCTAAGCGATTTTTCAGTCCCTCAATACTGTCAGCCGGCTCAGCGGTGTAGGGGTATTGTGCCTGTCTCTTACCCGGAGGTCCCGGTTTCGATTCCTGGACAGGTCAGGGATTTTACCTGGATATGAGGGCTAGTTCGAGGTCCACTCAGACTACGTGATTATAATTGAGGAGCTATCTGACCGTGATATAGCAGCCCTGGTCTAGAAAGCCAAGAATAACGGCCGATAGGATTCATCGTGCTGACCACATGACACCTCGCAATCTGCAGGCCTTCAGGCTGAACAGCGGTCGCTTGACAGCCAATGGTCTTTCAAGGCTGTTGCGCCATGGGGTTTGGTTTGGTTCAATACTGTCAGAAATGAGTACGGTGTCATCTGCCTAACATTAATTGTTGATGACTTCACCATTCACCTTTACGTGTTTACAGCTTTTATTTGCTAAACAACCATCTCAGTTTGCAGATCAGAAAATCATTTCTCAAGACATTTCTTTGTGCTGATGTATGGAGGCGAAACCTGGACATTACGAACAAAATTTGAGGCTGCAAAAATGTGAATTTGGAGAAGAATTACTAAAATATTTAGATGGATAAAGAAACAAATGACCTTGCTTTAAAGAACGTAAAAGAGGATCGATATTTATTAAATAGGATAAAGAAGAGCAAAACAATGTTCCTTGGACACGTTCTGAGACATGACCCTCTTCTCCAATCAATCACTGAAATAAAGCACTGGGAAAAACACCCAAGGGACGACCAAGGACGTCATACATCAGGAACTCAGCCGGTGAACTGGCATGTAGTTCATATAGCAACATGAAGAAGCTAGCAGAAGATAGTCTGATGTGGCTACAGCGACAAGGCATTGCCTTTAAATGAGTATGATGATGATGATGATGATGATGATGATGATGATGATGATGGTGGTGGTGGTGGTGGTCATGACGACGACGACGATGATGATGATGATGATGATGGATATCTTTTATTTCTCCTCAACGACTATCATTTCGTGCTCATGAGTTACGTCATGATTTGTGCCCTCTATATTTGGCTAGTTGAAATTCAAGGAGCTTCGGTTTAAAACGGAGAATTAGAGTTTCTGAGGTAAATAAGTAACAGTGACAGTAACACAAATAACAAGCATTCAGGTCTGTCTTCTTCCGTACGCCGAGAATAACAAATAAGGACACCTCGTGTGAATATTGAATGAAGGCGGGAAATAGAAACAGGAAGGGAGGTCACTAAAAATCAATGAACTCGTTATGAAGAGCTAGCGCACGCGGCTTAGCCTCTTCATTAAGGTGAAAACACTATTCTGTTTCTACAGCATTAGAGCTTGCTAAACCATGCCGTCCAAGTACAGATGAGCAACTAGGAAGCAAGTAAATGAAGCTATCTCCGTAAAGGTCGTGAAGGCTCTTGAACGAGCGAGATGAAAAAGTAATGATGTTACTGGTTTTTAAGTCCCTCAATCACCGACCGAGTTGGCCGCGCGGTTAGGGTCACGTAGCTGTGAGCTTGTGTTTGTGAGATGATGTGCTCGGATTCCACTGTTGGCATTCCTGAGGATGGTGGTCCATGGTTTCTCATTTTCTCACGGGGCTGTACCTTAATTAAGCTTGCATCCTTCTAAATCCTAGCACTTTCCCATCCTTGCATCGCAGAAAACCTTAGTGAGATGTTAAACCACTGAAAATGAAAACCTACAACTTGTTTTCCAGTTAGTGACCGGGTCAGGGATAGAAAGAATAAAGCCCCCATCTTGCGGTGAGGATAGGAATTGTGCCGGCTGCCGAGGCCTGTCGCACTCCTCCAGGGCAATGATTAATGACTGACAGATAAAATAAAATTATAATGGAGAGTTTTGCTGGAATGAAAGATGACAGGGAAAACCGGAGTACCCGGAGAAAAAGCTGTTCCGTCTCCGCCTTGTCCAGCACAAATCTCACATGGAGTGACAGGGATTTGAACAACGGAATACAGTGGCGAGAGGCCGACGGACTGCCATCTGAGCCACGAAGGCTTACGTTAAGCCACTAGCATACAAAAAAAAGACACACTTTCTACTTGTACGGCTTCCGGAGCGTTCCCTTCCCAAAATCTTGTCCTGCAGGAGTTCTTTTACGTGCCAGTCAATCTACAGACACCAGGAACCTGCTACGCCTGGTTGATTTACATTGTGAGGGGATGTGAAATAAGCAAGTTTGTGACCCTTAACGTTGGATTACTGTGCAAGTGAATACGTGATAGTTCAGCAATATTGGGATAAATTTAACCATGCCTGAATGTAGTGCGTATTACAAGTTGACCCAATTATAACCATAGTGTATTCCCCTTTGCATATTGGAACGAGTTATCGCTGGTCTGGGAAGAGAATACACGAGTCACTTACCTACCCAGCATCTCATTGTGTTGGATACCTCCAGGATTATTATGCGTGGTGAAGTCTACAAGATGAAGTTCATCCCGGAAACGAACCAAGGACCTCACGACATCAAAAGCAGCAAGATGATGGCTTAAGCTGTTATGAGTGTGCTTCCTCGGACAAGAATGATCACTCCCTCGTGGCGCGTCCCAGGTGGCGGATAGGGGGGTCCTAACAGGCTTGCCGGCGGACTTGATGGAAATAAAATACCTCTCGCGGATCAAACACACTACCCCTGCGGGTGGGGGACGCACATGTAGAATACACCCGCAGTATCCCCTCCCTGTCGTAAGAGGCGACTACAAGGGGCGACCAAGGGATGATTGAATTAGAGCCATGAAACTACTCTTGATTCGTACCATCATGCGGGGAACACTATGGGTTGCATGTACTTGCGAGTAGTGTCACTAAATTGGTGATGTGACCGTTCACGGTACTTTAGATACCATATCGTGACATCCCATATCAATAATATGCCGTTTTCCACGTCATTCTACGACGTTTAGCCGCAAAGCTAGCAGACCACAGCGCTGCACGGTATACGAACGATGCGCTGCTACTTTAGAGGAGAAGAGGCTCTGTGCGCGTAATGACAAGGGCGAGTCATACGCTAGCCAGCAACTAGGATGTTTCTCTCTCCTGTGCGAGTGAGTTGGAAGGAGTAAAAGGTCATGTGACAGCCCGCGAGCCATGCTTAATAAGTCGGGTTAACTTAGGGAGAAGTAACTCCCTAAATATTTGTTGGTGATTTTAGTGATACCAACCAAAACCTTCATTTGTTTCAGAATTTTCAATATTAATAATAAGAAGAAGAATCATGTGATTATTGACTTACGCATCTAATATTCATGAACAAGAGCTTGTCATGATCAAGGAATTATTTAGTTAAAGATGACAACGAAACATCTTCCAGTTATTCAACTTATCATTGATTACGTGATCTGAATCGGTGCAGAGAATTACAGAACGTCGTCACAGGTCTGGCGGGGTGAGCCTATCCTGGAGTTTGGCAAGACGCAAGTCAATCATTACACAAGTGGTAAATGACGCTTTGGCGATTATAATTAAACCGCCGATCCTAAGAGAATAAGATTCGATCAGTAAAATATGGAAGGTCAGAGCTATCTTTTGATATGCAGATCAACGCCGACAAAAGGCTTTTTACGGAAGTGACCCCCGACATGAAGGCGTAGTTAACTCCCACTCTTGATTTTTTCCTCTGTCTTACAAAAGAAATCGGACAGGAGACCACTTACCCACTATCTAATGTGTCTCCGTGCTGTTCAGACGTGTTCATATTTTGCACGACCTGTGAGATTGTGTAATACTTTCATTAAGTGATGAAGTACTGCAATTGTGAGATTTAACTAGCAGAAGTACTGCATAAATCATTATTTAAGCGCAGTGATTATTTACGTGCACTTATTGTGTAAATTTCGTGTATTTATAACATTTTGTATCATGGTGTAATCACGAGGATAGTGAACGAGGAATAACCCACCTGTTATGAGCTGCGTAGCATTCAAGCTACTGTTATATATGTTCGATGGATTCGTGTGTGGCTAGATTAATTCATTACTAGTCAAATACAGTGTAGTGTTGTGGGAGCACAATTGGAATTACAATTAGAACGTTGAAAAAGTGAATTTGTTCAGGAAATTGCGATTCACGCCTAATAATAATAATAATAATAATAATAATAATAATAATAATAATAATAATAATAATAATAATTTGGGCAGCGTCTGCTGAAAGTACAAATGTGGATGTGAGTTGATTTACATTGTGAGGTGATGTGAAATAAGCAAGTTAGTGACCCTTAACGTTGGATTACGGTGCAAGTGAATACGTGATAGTTCAGCAATATTGGGATAAATTTAACCATGCCTGAATGTAGTGCGTATTACAAGTTGACCCAATTATAACCATAGTGTTTTCCCCTTTGCATATTGGAACGAGTTATCGCTGGTCTGGGAAGAGAATACACGAGTCACTTACCTACCCGGCATCTCATTGTGTTGGATACCTCCAGGATTATTATGCGTGGTGAAGTCTACAAGATGAAGTTCATCCCGGAAACGAACCAAGGACCTCACGACATCAAAAGCAGCAAGATGATGGCTTAAGCTGTTATGAGTGTGCTTCCTCGGACAAGAATGATCACCCTAGATAAGTGAATTTTTCAAACTTACTATGTTTGAAAGTCATTTCCCTCCTGTACATAGTTAGAATTAGCATGTCAAATAGATTAAAAATGTGAATGATGATCGCAGGCTGTTCGAAGGGATTAAAACTTTTAACTTGTGTAGTAGGAAGTTTGTTACTGGCATGATGGCCAGCAGTTAATTTAAACCCCTTGGAAAGTAATGCATGTTAGTTATAAGATTCCTGTAATGATTTATTTTTGTCTTCAAGAAGTGTTATAATGGATGGAAGTGGTATCCATCTAGGTAATCCCAAATCTTATGATAAAATGAGATGCTCTGCCTCTTCAAAGAATACGAGGATGACTTGAATGTCATGTATAAGACGGAGCATTTGAGGAGTTCAAATGATGTTTTTAGATGCGAGTATAATTTCTGGATCGTGAATTTAATATGAATTTTTTTTTAGAATGTCATGAATTAATATCCCTTATGTAAATGTATGCGAGAGTTTGTGGTATTGAGCCGGAAGTGATGGTCGGTGAATATTTGTCGATTGATAGTCAAGGCGATATAAATATGTGCCAGAGTTAATTTATACAAAGCGTGAAGAATTGCACCACGCTAGTTATATTGAGATTAGGTTGAATAGAGCCATGTGAGAATTGACATGTTAGCGTTGAGCTTGAAGAAGCCGTGTTGGCCCGAATTTTATATCGGGGCAGCTTATTAAAGAGAGATATCTTCCCCGACTGTATGAAAGGGAGGCGTACGAAAGTACCGTTACGCTAGAGATAGTGCCAGCTGGATACAAGGGCTGATGAAACTGTGGGCACGTTACAAGCCTCGACTGTGGAGTGTTCAATGGCCATTTACTTTCTAACAATATCCGACGAACATTTACGCATTGAGTAGCTAATTGTCACCGCGACTGAATTAATATATTAGGAACAATAGACTTCCTCCCAATTTATTTTGTTCATTCCATCCGATCTAGAAATTCAAAACATACATCCTGCAGTGAGAAGACCATGAGTTCGACCCCCATCTAGGGCAATGTGTATCATTGCTATTATTTTTGGTAATGGAAGGACCATTCCCTCCATATAATCCTGTATATATATGATAAAGGGTCATATTATATGTTTGGAAGTAGTTGAGTGTATTATTACATGCAAAATGTCGTGTTATTGTCCACGCGTCATCCATAAGCCCAGTATTATTTTATGTTAATTGATCAAATGGTATTTTTTTTAATCCCGGCGAAATATGCCTATGCGATTAGTTACACCTTTGTAAATAATAATGAAGTTAGTTATTAGGGCTGAACATGACTTTCAGATATCTTGGAATGTGCTTGTCATAATTAACATACTGTCTTAATTCTTGATCGCGTAATGATATGATCACAAGAAATTATAATATTTCAAAACTCCTGTTCGTGAATAGAAAGCTGGGATGATATCCAGAGGGGTGATCATTATAGTGCCGATTATTATGTATAATTAATTGATTAATTAATTAATAAATGCCTAACAATGTTGTGAATAATAGAGGTAGTAACAAGTGAAAGGCCTTTAAATATCGGGATTATTGGTGTGGAATACTAATTCTACAAGACAATTAAATAATAATTTCATCAATATGAATCCCGCCTTTTTTTAATTTTTGTGATTCAGATGATATACGGCACATTTCGTTTCAGTTGTGGATGTTCTTTCTCAGTTGATAATAAATCTGATATTCATAAAACTTTAAAACATCATTCTTCTGATTTAGTAGTGACGTTGTATTCCTCTTCTATATTGAGATCCCTACTTATAAATAATTTATTAATGCCCATTAGTCCGAACGTACCATAGACCTGGAATGCTCTAAAATTATAGCCGTGGTTATTCTGAAGTAGGGATGATGAGAATTCGATTCTAGGGCCGTTCGTCGAAGATCTCATCACGTATTTTCCATTCGGCCGATGCACTCACGAATTATTATTATTATTATTGTGCACTGAAGCCCCGGACAGGCACAGTACGAAATAGGTTTGTGATTAGTTGCAGTAAAAAGCCTGGCCTGGTGGTTTCCAGTACCCGTGCGTTGTACCCATGTGGGCAACACCGCGGGTCTGGGCGTAGCCTGTGAGTTGTACCGCTATATGAGCGGCACCGTGGGTCAGCGTTGCCTGTGATTGGTACCCACTATGTGAGGAACACGTCGGGAATACCGGCGCCCGTGACTAGTACACCTAGGTGAGGAACCTTACCGGTTTGTGTTGGCTATGAGTGGCGCCATTGTGTGCGAAACACCATAGGTCTGCGTTACCTGTACTAAGTACAATACTTGTGAGTAGTACCATCTTGTGTGGAACACCGTGACTCTTCGCCACTTTTGATTAGTACCCCAACATGACAAATACCATGGTTCGACTTTACTCGCGACATGTACCATTCTGTGGGGCCTTAGTCGTGGATTTTGCACCCCTGTAGACATCAAGCATCACTGTGCTTTATAAATGGTCCCTTGGTCAGTAATACTATTATTCACGACCCTTTTTGTGTCCAATCCACTGTTTTTGTTTGTTTTTTGTAGGGTTCATGTCCATCCATTCATTCTTCATGACATTTTTTCTTTTATTTTGTTCAGTGGATTAATTTGAACTTTTGGTTATTTCATTTCGTACCATTAGGGGCCGATGACCTCGATGTTAGGCCCCTTTAAAAAACAAGCATCATCATCATCATCATCATCAATCTACAGACATAATGTCCGGACACTTCCGGTCACTGAGATTGTGTTTGTACCCGGGTTGTGTCGGCCGAGGTGTGAGAGGTACCTGCCTCCGGAGAAGTGCGGACGTTGCTCTAGTCGACCAAAATATGTGTAATCGAGTTTTGAGGTTATTTTATGAAATAAGCAATAGGCTCAAAGAAAATTCAATAATAGCACCATTCTCCTCGTATTATTTCACGTTAGATCATGTAGGTTTGGAATGTGTAATTTATAATTTAATATTTTTTGTCGCAAGTAGAACGCAAAAAGTGGCCGTTTTTACATCTGTTTCAACGATGCGTAGACTTATAAGACATTGTTTATCTAAATAATGCGCGCGAGAGAAGAATGGTGTTCACGAAGCGAGCGAGCAGAAGCCCAGACAGGTTAGCGGGGATACACCGAGATTAAGCTAATGAGGACCACCCGGTGCTGGAGTGACCGCAAATCTCCTGTAACTGCAAATATCCGGCAACCACAGACACGAGGCTGCTGTATTAAAATACCATCAGATCGAGCGGTGATTGAACCGGCCAACTAAGCGTCAGCGCTCTAATGTCTGAGTTACTCAACAAGACACTACCTGGGATAGAGTGGTTAACTGTATCCCCGGCCCCCAGTAACTAACCTAGCACTTCTTGTTGGTGTAGGCTGAGTGA
Organism: Anabrus simplex; assembly: GCF_040414725.1. Lineage (NCBI taxonomy): Eukaryota > Metazoa > Arthropoda > Insecta > Orthoptera > Tettigoniidae > Anabrus > Anabrus simplex. The sequence goes on along the minus strand of NC_090267.1, from coordinate 443,960,848 downwards.
ACCTCAAGGTCATAAACATCTCCTGAAATTGACATCTCGTTTGTAACTTCCTGAAGAGGAATCAAGACACGTCGTCCCGGGAGAACCACGTGCAGTTTTACCTCCTTGGTCACGCAGCCCCCATAGAGGATCGAATACTGGGATGAAATAGAAAATGCCGAGCAAGTTCGCCGTGCGGTTTGAATCGCGCAGCTGTGAGCTTGTATTCGGGAGATAGCAGGTTCAAACGCACCTGTCTGCAACCCCAAAAATGGTTTTCATCTTAATTAAGGCCATGGCGTTTCCTACCAATTCTTAGCCCTTCCCTATACCATCTTCGCCATAATACCTATATCTGTCGGTGCGACAAAATGCAAATTGTTACAAAAAATTATAGAAGACTCATGATTGATTTCCACTGACCGTCAAAAACGAACACAATAAATCGACTTTAAATTTTCTGTTACTTTGAAATACTGAATAAGTACCCGTTATTTGCATGGGTTGAAAAACAGATTAAACTAATCCTTTTATGTATAGGTTTCAGCGTAATCCAAGAAACACAACGGGTGAGCACCGCTTTGTGATAACATGTACCTCCTAGTGACAGTTTCATTAAGTAGCCTGCATTAGCCGATGCTGAATTGGCGGAAACTTGAGGAAAACTTAAAAATAGTATGCGAGCAAATGTAAAGTTTACTACTTTCAAATCTTTCAGTTACTCCTTATGGGTGAAGTACGCTGACGAAAATTACACCCACGGTATCCCATGTCTGACGTAAGAGGCGACTAATAGGGGCGACGAAGGGATGATTGAATTAGAACCATGAAAATATGCGGGATTAGTACCATCACGCGTGGAACACCATGGGTCGCCTTTACTTGCGAGTAGTACCACTATGTTAGGTACACAATACATTTGAGGTTAGTAGCAGCATACAGTGGTTCACTCTGAGTTTACGGTACCTGTGGTTAGTACCACTATATGCGGAACACCGCGGTCTTAATTTGCCTGTGATTAGTACCAGTATATGAGCGACACCGTGCGTCCGCGTTGCCTGTGATTAGTACCCACTATGTGAGGAACACCACGGGAATTATGTAGGGCCATTATATGAGAAATACCATAGGCCTGCGTCACCTGTGCGATGTGCATTAGTTGTGAGTGGTACCATAATGTGTGGAACACCGTGAGTCTACGCCACTTTTGATTAGTACCGCAACATGAGAAATACCATGGTTCTACTTTACTAGCGATAAATACCATTATCAGGGGGTTGTTGACCTAAATTTTGGAACCCTTTAGACAGCCAATGCCTTTGCTGGCAGGACCTAGTGTTTACAGTGCACTATATCTTCTGGTATAGGCTAGAGCAATTTTGTTACTTTCATAGATCTGTCTCTGTCTTATCCTTGGCTTTGACAATATGAAAGTGACTGAGGTATGAGCGTTGTTAGTAATGCCAATTCCTCATGCAGCCAGTCTCTGCTATGAATGGTGTGAAAATGTTGCTCATATGGTCAGTTGATGCATTTCAGTGGGGTTGGCAGACTGATATGTAATAGCAACTCTGGCTCGGTGAGGAAAGCAACGGGAAACTACCTCACTCCTCATTTCCCTAGCCCGCCTCTTCAGTGATGCCTAGGCCATCTATGACAGCTGATGGCAGAGCTGTTGAGGATCCCACCAGCGGAAGCGCTGACGGACTGAACATACATACATACATACATACATACATACATACATACATACATACATACATACATACATACATACATATCATCGTCGTGTTTTTTAAAATTCTAGTCAGTGGTTTCGATTTGCCAATTTTATTTTTAATTTGCTAGTGGTTCAACGTCGCACTAACTTATCGAATGTAGGCCTATTCAGAGACGACAGGAGGGGAAAGGGCTAGGACTGGGAAGGTAGCAGCCGCGTCCTTAATTAAGGCACATCCCCAGCATTTGCCTTTTTGTGAAAATGGGAAACCACGGAAAATCATCTTCAGGGCTGTCGAGAGTGTGGTTCGAACCCACTATCTCCCGAATTCAAGCTCTTAGCTACGTGATCCGAAACCACGCGGCCACTTGTTCGATGCTACGATATCTGAGAAGGATTCACTTATTTTTATGAGGAATGTAATGGCATAATATCATATGCTAGAAGTGGCGTCCGTTTCCGTCCAAACAGGATTGAACCCAGTGGGCCATATTCTGGAAAGTCCTTGCCAGTACATCCGCTGTCACTGCCTAAATTTCTTCTATATATTTAGACGGCCTCCTAAAAATTTAGCCTACCTTCAAGTCAATCGAATTTTAACTTGAAAATTACTGTGTGAATGCCCGAACTCCGGGATGTATTATACGATTATTTTTTCTTTCTTTCCTTTTCTTTCTTTCTTTCTTTCCTTCTTCATTCATTTACCCTTGAGGGTTTGGTTTTCCCCTCGAACTCGGGAAGCGATTACACCTCTACCGCCTCAAATGCAGTGTCCTGGAGCGGGAGACTTTGGGTCAGGGATACAACTGGAGAGAAGTACCAGTAACTCACCCAGGCAGCCTCACCTGCTATGCTGATCAAGAGATTTGTTGCGGGATGGGAAGATCGGAAGATCGGAAGGGATAGACAAGGATGAGGGAAGGAAACGGCCGTGGCTTTAAGTTAGTAACCATACCATACTGGAGGAGAAGTGGGAAACCACGGAAAACTACTTTGAGGATGGCTCAGTTGACCTGCCGAGGGTGAGTGGACGCCATTCAAACCCTTGCACCAGTTTTCAAATTTCGTGGATGAACCGAGAATCGAACACGGACCTCCCGGGGTGTCACCTAATCACACTAACCACTACACCACCCTGGCGGGCTATGATTACTTCACAAGTTCTTTTCCACGGTGTCAAGCTCATGTCGGTAGATTTATCACCACGTAACGGAGCTCCTATGGGACAACATTCCGATACTTTGGCGTCTCCGAAAAATTTGAAATACACCAGAATGAGTCGGAATCGAACCCATCAACTAGGCTTAAAAGAATATGATAAATTCACTAACTTGCTACAGGTTATTAATAATATATTTATGTGTATGTCGCTTATAAACGCTTAAAACTGAATAGAATAGAGGGCATTATCAAGAGGACTTTATCAAGTAAATCTTTGAATTCATGGCTCCCGAAAACGATGACAACGATAATGACTTATCTAACCTTATCCTTGAGGCGCCTTTGTATCTACAAGATATTGATAGACTTATAATTGTCTATTGAGATGCAAATTTCTGCAGTAAATGATGCATTATACAGGACAGAGATTAGAATTAAATGATTTTAAGTGCATATTTAATTATAATGACAATAATATTTTTTCTTCAACAACAGCTTGCCGTGTTCATGTGCGTTCAACTAAGCACTCAGGTTTAGTTTAGGATTTGACTGGGTGTTTAGAACTGACTGTCCTTCCAGCCACCGTACGTTGGTTGTTGAGACATTCGCACGCGAGTCACTGAAATTCGAACCCTGGATACTCCGGGTGGGAGTGTAGTGGTTAAACCATTTTGCCAGAAAACCAAGCGAGTTGGCCTTGCAGTTAGGGTCACGTAGCTGTGAGCTTGCATTCAGGAGATGATGTGTTCGAATGCCGCCATCTGCAGCCTTGAAGATGATTTTCCGTAGTTTCTTTCTTTAACACCCGGCAAATGCTTCGGACGTACTTACGCCACGGCCGCTACCTTCCCAATCCTAGACCTTTCCCAAGGATAAGTCACCTAAAACCTTGGATGTGTTGCGACGATGTTAAACGACTTGAAAAATTATTTTCAAGTTCTTCAAAATTCAATGCAACGTGATCGAATTCCGGTGGTGTCGGTTTGAATTTATCGTGCTGAAATATGAGTGTACCGTGCCTATAGATTTCTGACATGATAAAGAGCCCTATTTCAAGAAAAAAAATGCCAGCACTCCGACATCTCTTAACACGTTTAACACTATGCGCGTACAGGATACGGGCGCACTGCTTTCCTAGTAGTGGACGTATACAATACGGGCGTGATTTTCGCGCGTGTTTAGAGGCAGCTGCACGTATCCCGTACGGTTCCCGTCCCATGCTTCGAGGTAGTAGTTTATCTAGTGTCCACTAAAACGCAGCAGTTTTCTGAAAGTTCAAACCTAAACGATAAAAACCGTAGTTTCACCTTTGCGAGACCTCTACTGACGCAGTCGGGTGCTGAGCGAGCCAACTATTTCGCGCTCTCAGCCATATACTCACGCCGGCTCAATGATAGTGATATTTGGGATATTTTATCGGGAGTAGCGGGTTCAGATATAGATGACAGTGATGAATACTCTACCTACGAACCAGATAATGTATCAACTGATAGTTCGGTCAAAAGTTTTATTACTGAGCTCGATAGCTGCAGTCGCTTAAGTGCGGTCAGTATCTAGTAATCGGGATATAATGGGTTCGAGCCCCACTGTCCGCAGCCCTGGAGATGGTTTTCCGTGGTTTTCCATTTTCAGACCAGGAAAATGCCGGAGCTGTACCTTAATTAAGGCCACGGCCGCTTCTTTCCAATTCCTAGGCCTTTCCTATCCCATCGTCGCCATAAGACCTATCTGTGTCGGTGCGACGTAAAGCAAACAGCAAAAAAAGAAGTTTTATTTGTTACGTTACCTTCGAAAGGAAGTATTTAGCTGCATTATATTACACAAATACAAACGATAAAATACTTCACCTCTCCAGAAATTTGGGCCCATTTTTTCGTTTAGACGAAGAGACCCAGGCTAATGATTCACCTATACCACGAAAAGAAAGTAGATGTTGGTGCAAGAACTGCAAGGTTGGATTGTGCATAACCCAATGTTTTCAGGGCCTCTGTACTAAAACAAACTATTCCTGAATAGATCAGTTTTGTATTTCAAATGTGATTGTGTTTATTTTTGGCGTAGGTAGCCTTATTAAATTATTGATTTTTATTGTTTGAGCAGGCTTATTGGTATAATTTGAATGCAAAAGATTTTACGTACATTATTTTATTTTCCTTCATAAGACTAGTAAAATCAAATTACTTAAGATATGTACTTTCTGGATTAAGATCTTCATTTTGGATGGCTGATACCTTAACATGATACAACAGTCAGGTTTGCACTATGTTTCACTGTTGTGTTATAATGTATTAAAATTCAGGGGGGGAAAAAACAGTTCACTGCCAGGGTCCATGTTAAAATATGGTAGTGTTGAAAGTGTTAAAATCCATAGACATCGAAATGAGACTTTAAACTCGTATCACCAATAAAGTTTTTTCATTTTATAAAAAGCATTTATTATTTCAAAGCAAAGAAGCAAAGTCATCTCAGTACAGGCCATGAAGGCCCTTGGCGTGGTGGAAGGTAAAGGCTTCCACTATCCGTAACCTCAGCACTTGATGGGGTAGAGTGGTTTGCTCTACGCCTGGCCGCCTTTGCCCCCAGGAATTAACCAGGTACTCATGTTTGGTGTAGGCTGTGTGAACCTCAGGGCCATATGCACCTCCGGAAGTGGAAATCTTATTTCTTAAATTTGACGACTTCCTGACGGGGATTCGAACCCACGTCCTTCCGGGCCTCGGCCAGGCAGCCCCTATTTATTATTTCAGTGAAGATAACGTCCATGTTAGAAGAGATGTTTAGCACCGAATTAAAATGGTAAGGTGTGACGTGAAATCAAACTAGATACCTTCTACTTCCTGGAATTACTCTGACCACTAATCTGCCGTTGCATAGCATTATGCTCTATTAATTCATGTACTTAGTATGAAGCAGAAGCTGTGGTCAAATAAGCTAAAGCTTTCGAGATAGCTAGCTTAGTTCAACACCCTCCTTCCCGTTCTGTGCAGAGGCATGCAATACTGTACCGCAGTGTGGAAGTGTTGTAATGGTTGCCTAGCTGATTTACGTCGCGGCGTTCCAAGCTGGTGACTGCGTAATGGATGAAGAAGTGTACACTCTGCTTATACACACGAGTGCGAAACCACAAAACAGCATATACTATATGGATTATAAAAGTTAGTTTGCTTTATTATTTGTAGTTTTGAAGTGTAGTTGTAATTTCCTTTAAGGAACGCATACCATTTTGTCAAGTAAATAAGGCGTACTTGAGTAGAGGAAAACCACGATCATTATGTAGAGTGCCCGTAGCCTAGACTGACAGGTGAATACTGTTGGTTGGTTTCTCACTTCAATTCAAAATAACTACTGGGATGATAAGTTTGTCAAAGCTATAGTCCATTGATCTTTACCTCGGGCGTTGGCTTGCCAAGAAGACTACTGCCCAGCCGGATGACTTGAAGGTATTAAAGTGCAATATTGCTTTATTCTCATTTGCGTTTCCTCTGGTTCTCGTATCAGGCATCCCTTCAGTTGGTTTCATGAGACTGAGTGAACTTCCTCCAAGCCCTCAGTCAAGAATTAAAATCCGACGCGAAATCGGGAGGTTGTGAGTTTGGATCCCATTGGTGTCCGGTTGGCCATGATTTTTCTGTACATATCATCTCTTCAATACGTACTAAATGTACGTAACATGACCTAATAGGTTGAAAATCGATTTCAATTATAATCTTATTTAGCCCCAGCAGAGTGTTGCAGACATTTTGATTTGATGACATTTAAGCTGCCTGCTTGTCAATTTTGACATTCCGTTCTACTCTGTCATGAGGCAGAGAAACGTATTTCTGCTTGGGTTATCTTTGACGAATAAACATCGAATTACTCACCTGTGAGCTTTCACATGCCGACATCATACGATATGGAGTACTGAGTAGACTTCTTTCCACCTTTCAAACTGCCGACTATTTCTGCCGGGTTTGAACCTGCCTTCATGAAATGCGAAGGACAATACTCACTGTTCCATTTCTACTCTCAACTATTTCTTAATGAACATACTTGAATATAAAATACAACCTTGGCATAGACTTTTGCAGACTATTAAAACACGCGAACCTTATCAATGCAATGCAGAATATGATTCAAAAGGTACGAAGAAACTGAGGTAACCCATAAAGGACCTATAAAGAGGAAAACCTGTGTCAAAGCAAGCCTAAGAATGTTAGGATTTATATAACGGACGATTCATTTGATATGCTTATTCAATTTCTGTACATTAGACCGCCTGGTGACCATGATCGTTAAGGCGCTGAAATCTGAACGGTCTGACACCGAGGTTAGCCGGTTCGAGTCCCGTTGGTCGAAAAAATTTCCAACATCAGAATGGAGTGAGGTCATATGACGCTGTTGATGGTGATTTGTCCGTCGGATGGAGACGTTAATCCTTGAGCAGACCCCGTTGGTGCTATTCGACAGGAGTAGGCTATGTGCCGACACCGGGTTTCACCCTCTCCCCACTATCATTTATTACGACATTCATTACATCTCATTAACTCCTCTGATGACGTCAGGAAGGGCGTCCGGTCATAAAAACCCGCCACGACAGATTCATCTCACCTCATGACCGACTCCGTAGGGAAACGGAACAAGGGTTGGACAAACACTCAAATTCTGTACATTCTTAAAGAAACTAAAACTGAAAATTAATAAAGTATAGTCGTTTGCGCAAAGAGTAATTAAGGAGTATACTATGCCGATCTGAGGTCTCATTTAATGTCCTGGTTGACAGTTTGAACAGCTTTTGTATATAACACTCACTGTTCAATGTATTTTCTCATAAATATGTATGATTATATTTAGGGCACAGATTCATAGAATTTAGCCTATTTTTCCTTATATTTTAATTAGGAATTTCAATATACCTTCATGTTTTACGTCCAAAAGATTCTAATGTGAAATTCTTATTAATTTTAAAAAGGGATAAATGGGACTTCAAGACCTATAAAAGTTTAAAACGGCACTGCACTAAAATAAAATTCCAAATATTGGCTTGCTTTCACGGCCGCATATCTTAAAATCACGAAAATAGGACCAGATTTTGGGTGGTTAGGCCGTCTGCGTTTGCGGAGTTATGTCCAGACATGCCCTTTGGACTCATCAGTTGGATACGAAACAGTCCTGGAGCGGCTTGCCAATGCACGTCTGGCCGAAACTCTCCAAAAGCAGACCGCCTAACCACCCAAAAGCTGGTTCTATCCCCGAGATTTTAATTAAATTCCACTTTTTTCGAATCCATGTGGACCTACCCCTTATTTCCATTGCTGATGTTACATGAAATCTGCAGAAGCATCTTTTGGACTGCTAACAGAATACGAAGGAATGAAATGCAATATTCTTTGAAAATTTAATGTCGTGGGATAGTTCTCTTGCATCTACCGACAAGAAATTGAACATTAACTTTCACCTTTCAGTGCAGGGCAGCGTTATTTTTTCTCATCGCCTTTCTGTCGCTAGTGAGTGTATACAGAGCTTGCTTTCTCAGACTGTGTGCCCTATTCAGTTCATTATTTCAGCTAGCGTGTGGGATGTTCGATATACGAAACTGTCGTTCAAAGTAGAGTCTGATAAGGTAGTTCACTGGAGAATACAGTAATTATATTACCAACTAAAACAAATCATTGAACCTCTCAAACAACAAATAAGTGGATACATAGCCTACCTCTAAATTAGATAGATAGATAGATAATGCCTTTATTGGTGGCGAAGTTAGGGCTCAAGGCCCTCTCTTACACTTAACCACTAGACGAGTATACATGTACATAACTTATACAGTACTTACAAATACAAATAAAACAAATAATATTAATAGCAAAAATAATAGTAATAATATTAAAAATGACAACAAAAGAATCCTTAATTTTAAAATTCACTGCAATAGTCCGTTCATTCATCCCATTCATTCTTTCATTCACTCAACAAGTCAGCAGGATCTACTCAACAAATACTCGCGGCACTTTAAACTTGCGATGAGAGGGATTGTCCCTAATGTTCGCAGGTAGCAAATTCCATGCCCTGGACGCAGAGATTATAAAGCAGCAGTGCGGTTTACAGGTATGGTAAGAGAGGAGCCAGATCTCGTATTGTGGTCATAATATGAAGAGAGGTAAGAAAAAGGTGAAGAAAGATAGTTGGGAGTATTAGTGGAAAGTATTTTGTGCAGAAGTGATAACATGTGAAATTCACGGCGCTGGTGTACTCGAAGCCACGACAATTCCTTATAATATGGTGATATGTGAGCATCATATCGCAGATTAAATATATATCTCTTACGCAGCTATTGAGGCTCCGGTCGAGTTTCTTGTTACTGTCGCAGGTAATTTCAGTCAACACAGTGTCACAATAGTCAAGTATAGGTAGTATAATAGAGTGAATTAGTTGTACTTTAAGTCGAACCGAGAATGCATTGCAGAATCGCTTCAGAGGATATAAGCATTTGTGCACTTTATTACATGTGCTTATCACCTGTTGAGTCCAATTTAGGGTCTCAGTCATAATAATTCATAAGTTAGTCACTGAAGTAGAGTAGGGTATGATTTCATTGTTTAAAATTATTGGAGAGATGTCCCGTTGCTTAAGGGAATATAAAAAAACATTTGTCACGTAATTTCTAAAAAAAGGCTAAAATAATTTATAAAACCTAAAAGGAATGCTAATCTGAGATATTGAGAGGCTAAAACTGCCTAAAAATACGGAACCTATTTATAGTGTTAATCGTTATAACATACCACAGACAATTCTTCATACGTACAACGAAGAACGACAGGGATATACTTTATACTGAATACATCCAAAATGCGCGCATACGTTTATTCTTCCTCCACCGACAGAGTTGACCACGCGTTAAGCTTGCATTCGTCAGATAGCGCCTCCGAAAACCGTAAAAGTATTTAGTGAGAAGTAAATAAAAAATCATCATTTATTTTATTTACTTAGGAGTTCATCCAGCATTTATCAGTTTCCCTCAGAAATAATAACTTAATGTACCGTGTGCAGGCATTATAATTTGGCAACTGTTAGAATAACTGCGTGCCAAATTCGACCTTCCGTTTTACTCTACCAGGTGGCGAACAATCGGGAGCTCTGGAATGTCGAAGTAACATGTTTCCACCTTTTAAAATATCGACTATCTTTGTCGGATTTGAACCCGTGGTATTGGGATCCGGAAACCTACATTTACCTGTGAACCACAGATGAATAACTCATCAGTAATTACTAAACGATTACTGTTCATTACAACCTAAGTGAGTTATTTACAGTAACTCTTAGAAACTTTAATATTATAAACGTAGTTACAAACTTTGAAACACTCCATTCGAGAGACAAAACTAAGCTCCTGATATTTTTACATTAATAGGTTTGAATGCAAACTAATTTGATTATTATGAAGTGTTGACTAGCCCGCTTTTACGTTTTGTAGCGAGTAATATAAATTCAAGTGGTTCTGATGAGCCGTACTCTTAATACTTACGCAAACCTCAAAGCGCAACCGTTTGCAGGATAGTGTATACTTGTTATTCGCTTTGTACGTTTGCATTCTAACCCATTACAGCCTAGCAATCCGGGCTCTAGTCATAACTAAATCCACTCTGTGTTAGTCGTACGCAGTACATTTCACACCAGTGACGTTATCCATAAAGAAATAATCCTCTTTTAGCTCGTGCTACCTTCTGCCAGGTAAATGAAACCGCAATTAGTGGTAGAAGAGCAAATTATATGGACACTCATGAGAGGGAGTCTCTACATTCCCTTACGAAACAGAATTAACGTTTTAATACCAATCTGTACTCTTTTACGTTTGTATTAGAATGCAGAGTGGTTAAATACTTTCTTATATTTATTTCACTCTCAATATTTAGCCGGCCAACCGGTCTAGGGTAGCGAGCGTACCTCTTACTCGCAGTCCTCGGGTTCGATTCCCGATCAGGTGAGAGATTTTTACTTGTATTTGAGGACTTGTCCGACTTCCACACAATTGAGGAGTTTCTGGCAGTGATATATCGTTCCTGGTCTGAAAAGCTATTAATAACGATCGAGAAGATTCGTCAAGCTGGGCACGCGTCATCTCAAAAATTGCAGGCCCCGAGTAAAGCAGCAGTCGCTTGATAGGCCAAGGTCCATGAGAGCTGTAACTCCATGGGATATAACTTCAGACCACGGTGAATGTTGCTTGAAACGCAGCTACAATGTTCTGTAATTAAGAATATATCGTCATGTTGAGAGCAATTAGAAATACATAAATGAATTATTATCATTATTAGGCCGGCCAGGTGGTCTTGATCGTCAAGGTGTTGAAGCCTAAATGGTCTGACACCGTGATTAGACCGTTCGACACCCGTTGGTGGAAGAAATTCACCATCTGAATGTTTGCCGGCAGGGTAGGGGAAATGGTGATATACAATTTCTAATAACTAGATTGCGTGCTTAAATCCTGTATTAAATTCCAAACCACTCTGCAGTTCTCATCTGAAGTGAGAGCATTCGACGTTGTTGGTGGTGATTCGTTCGTCAGATGGAGACGTTAAGCCTTGAGCAGACCCCTTGGTGCTACTCGACGGCAGTAGGCTATGTGCCGGCATCTGGTTTCACCCTCACACATCACGTCATTCATTTCATCTCATTTACTCCTCTGATGAGGTTGGCGTCAGGAAGGGCATGCAGTCGAAAAAACTCGCTACTTACAAAGATTCACCTCACTTCACACCCGACCCCGTCGAGAAACGGGACTAGGGTTGTACGTACATATATTATTATTATTATTATTAATATTATTATCAACTAAGCAAAAGGCTTGAATTTTCCCTTTAACCACTCCATTGCTGTAACCATTAAATGAGGGAAATGGTCAACCTTAAACCTGGATCCTATTAATATTCAATTTATGTGCACTACCTAAAAAAGAGCCATCTCCTTATAGATCGTGGAGGTCTCATGAAGGTAAAGAATTTTACTACTCATAATTTTACCACTAAGTGAGAGAGAGTAGGTCATTCTACGCCCGATTGTCTTTGCCCCCAAGAATTTATCAAGTACTAATTTTAGTGTCAAGCCTCCGTGGCTCAGAGGGCAGCGCGTCGGCCTCTCACCGCTGTTTTCCGTGGTTCAAATCCCGGTCAGTCTGTGTGAAATTTGTGCTGGACAAAGCTGAGGCGGGACAGGTTTTTCTCCGGGTACTCCGGTTCTTCCTGTCATATTTCGTTCCAGCAACACTCTCCAATATAATTTCATTCCATCTGATATTCATTTATCATTGCCCCAGGTGAATACGAGAAGCTTCGGGAGCTGGTACAATTCCTATCCTCGCCGCTAGATAGGGCTTCATTAATTCCATTCCTGACACGGTCGAATGACTGGAAACAGGCTGTGGATTTTCATTTTCACTAATTTTAGTGTATACTAAGTGAACTGCAGGGCCATGTGACTCTCCACAAGTGAAATCTGGTACCTAAATATCTCGACTTCCTGATGGCAATCGAACTTACGTCCTTTCGGATGAAACGAGCATGCATTTATCACCTCGTCGTGTACACTAAATCAGACGTCTAATACTGCCGACTACCACTTCACCCACTCGGGTACACGAAGTGACAACGAATCCATGACCAACTAATCAGGTTTCCATTAGTATTTAATCCGACTTTGCGAACGTGCAAAGAACTGGTACGGTATCATTTCCGATCGAAGCTTTGCTTTTCGCTCAGTTAAGAATTATCCTAACCATCAGTCTACCGCGTTCATGGAGAGATAACCGCACGAAACTTAATGGGGAAGCACGCGACAATATGTTACACGAGATCAATTCTCTACGACGTAACAAAACTTTATGTAGGCAAGCTACTAATAATAGAATGTATTTTGGCCTAATAAAGGCAGATCACTCTTTCAAATCCTTCCTCCAAGTATGTGTATGTACAATAGAGGTGAAATGTTTGTGAAAGGCTTGTTATGAAAGCTAGAAACTGATTAAGAGTTGTACGAAGGAAGCTGCTGTTCAAAACTATGGATTTATTGAACCAAATGCTGCATTATTGTATGTTCGGAAATCTTGGACGTTGCTGTCATAGTCTAAATGAGCTTAAAAAATGATATTTTGTAAATTTATCATGTATCACAACATTAACCAAATGCTTAGCAATGTTTACCCCCAATTACCTCTACATATTTGAGGATAGTGGTGATACTCTTAGCCAGTCCCGTGGTCCAGGGGTAGCGTGCCTGCCTCGCACCCGGAGGCCCGGGTTCGATTCCGGGCCAGGTCAGGGACTTTTCACCTCGACCTGAGGGTTGGTTCGAGATCCACCAAGGCTACGTGACTACAACTGTGGAGCTATCTGACTGTGAGATGGCGACCCCGGTCTTGAAAGTCAAGAATGATGGCCTAGAGGATTTGTGACACTGACCATACGTCTTCTCATAATCTGCAGGCCTTCGGACTGAACAGCGGTCGCATGGTAGGCCAAGGCCCGTTAGGGTTGTAGTGCCGTGGAGTTTGTATTTCATTGTTTTATGGTGGTACACTTCATTGAATGCATCATCTGACTACTGAATTCGGGCTCCTTCGTTGAATGATGTCTTGCTAGTGACTTTATGTCGCACCGACACAGATAGGTCTTATGGTGACGATGGGAAAGGACAGGCCTAGAAGTTGGAAGGAATTGGCCATGGCCTTAATTGAGATACAGCCCCAGCATTTACCTAGTTTGAATATGGGAAACCACGGAAAACCATCTTCAGGGCTGCCAACAATGGGATTCGAACCCATTATCTCCCGAATGCAAGCTGACAGGTACGTGACCCAAACCGCATATTCTCTTGCCGTTCACTTTTGACATCAAGATCGTAGCTATGAGACCTCAAGTTTTACGTAGAACCCGAACCACATGAACGAGCCTAATTTATTTCAAATATTATTTGTTGTCTGAGATTCGAACAATGATAACCTTGGAGAGAAAGAAACCAGTGAGGTAGTCACTCGGCTACCATTTCTTCTACTCCAATTCCCTAATTTACTAGGAAATGGTTACGAAGAACACAGAAATGTGACTAAAATATATTAATTGAAAATCCATATTGAGTTTTGAAATTAAGACCTCATGCCATTGAAGCCAGTGGCGACTTATAACAATTTAAAGGGTAACAATCCGTTATAACTGGAGAAAATTACATCCTACGATTATAAATTGTTCCTTAGGTCCAAGAAATGAGCTATCCCTACTTGAACAGAAATATTCCAGGTTTGATCGATAAGCGAAGTCACTCGTACGAAGAAAAGGAAGTTTTACAGCTGAGTGACCCATTCCGCGAAGTAATATTACATAATAAACGATCCGTCAGTTTTCGTATTTCCTCTGAAAAACTTTTATTTTCGCTTCACTTAACGTTCCTGATTTCCCCTCACCATCTTCCACCCCTACCATCGGCTTAAAAATGGGCAATATATTTCTATCGCATTATTTTCCTTGAACTATGAATGATAAATAACACAGTTCAGGTGACAATTGCTTTTCTTACTGAAAGTGAATCCTGAATAACGTAGAAAATAAAAAAATAGTGATAAAAGAGGAGGTGAAAGATGGAAACGAAGATCAAGGGATGAGCTACACCAAAACATGAGGGAGATTTCGGAAGAAATAAGTCTCAAGTGTACTCCCTATGGGTGTATGACGAAATTAGAACCATGAGAATACTTGCGATTAGTACCATTACGTGTGGAACACCATGGGTCGACGTTACTTGCGACTAGTATTACCTTGAGAAGAAAACCATGAGTCTACGTTACATACGAGCAGTACCATTATGCGAGAAACACTACGGGTCTGGGCGTTGTTTGTGATAAGTAGAGTCCGGATTATTTGGTACTGATAGGATAAAATGCAAACTTACTTAAGCCAGTAACAAGGGTACCCTACACTGTACAACAGTTATGCTATGAGATTTGCATAGATATTAGGGGTGCAGTCTATGGAACTCCTTGAATTTATGCTACTCTTCCTATACTGTGATACAACGGGTTGCATGACACATCCTACAAACCGAATTAGTTTGCAATCTAACCTATTACCACCTACAAATCCGAGGTATAGTGATAAGTGTCATCGTGTGCATTCCACCGGTCGGTTCCACCGTGTTGAGAATTGGTCTGCGTTACCTGTGAGTAGTACCACTTTATGAGAAACACCGTGGGTTTGGCTGGCGCCCGTGATTAGTACTGCTATGTGAGTAAAACATGGGTCTGCGTTTCCTGAGGATAATAGTACCATTATGTAAGGAATACCATGGGTTTGTGTTGTCTGTGGGCGTTGCCATAATGTGTGATAAACCGTGGGTCTACATTGCCTATGATTAGCACCACTATGTGAACAACACCATGAATATACAAGGCCTGTGATTAGTGCCACTAAATGAGAAACAGCACGGTTTGTCTGGCGCCCATGCTAAGTCCCACTATGTAAGGAAAACCACGCGCCTGCGTTGCTTGTGAGTAGTGACCGTATGTGCGAAACTCCATGGGTTTGTGTTACCTGTGAGTGGTGCCATTGTATGTGACATACCATGGGTCTACATTACTTGTGATTAGTACCATTGTACGAGGGACACCATGAGCCTACGTTACCTGTGATTAGTACTACAATAGGAGGAACACCGTGGTTCTTCATTACCAGTGATTTGTACCACTATAGGAAGAACAACATGGTTCTTCATTACCAGTGATTTGTACCACTATAGGAAGAACAACATGGTTCTACTTTAAAACTCATTAGTGCCATAATGAGGGGCCGGTGAGCTGGATTTTGGACCCCTTTAGATAATGAGTATCACCTCATTAATGAAGGCATTATGGATTAAATCTACAGATTGTTTTGATTCACGATCATTTTTTCATCATCATCATTCGTTTTAGATTCGAGTCAGTGGATACATTATCAAGATTTAATTTTCGTTTCGTTTACCTTGTACCATTATGGGCCGATGACCTAGGTGTTAGGCCCCAACAATCATCATCATCATCAAACTCAAGTGTGCAAGAATTTCTGGGCATGTGAATAGTATGGACATGGAGAGAATGACTAGAAGAGTATTATAGACAACGGGTAGAACGAGAGAAGAAACGGGAACTAATTGAGTTGCTGAAGTCCAGAAGGACTGGACTGACAAGGAGATCAAAGTGAAAGGGACAAAGAACTGGAGACATAAACATACACCAACCAATATGCCAAAGCTCAATGGCAGAGAAATACAACAGGATAGAGAAGCACCAGTATGCGGGACAAGAGAAGAGAATACCGAAAATATAAGCTGAAGGACGGAAGAGAAGGAGAGGTAGGATCAAGAGGTTCTGGGAGTAGAAGATGAAAACCCAAACCATGACAAAGCTGTTAGTGGTCCTGCAGAGGCCGCAACGAAAGAAGATCATGACTTCCTTTTTTGTACAAGTTTTCTACATCGCGCCGACACAAATAAGTCTTATGGAAACGATGGGAGAGGAAAGGCCTAGGAGTGGGAAGTAATCATCCTTGGCCTCAATTAAGGTACAGACCCAGTACTTGTCTGGTGTGAAAATGGGAAACCATGGAAAACCAACCATCTTCAGGGCTGCTAACAGTAGGGTTCGAACCCACTATCTCCCGAATACTAGACACTGGCCGTCAATTAAACGACTGCAGCTATTGAATTCGATAGAAAAAGAGAAATAAGAAGAGGAGATAAGTAGCCTACAATTGAATACACTAATTTGTTCACAAACGCGTAATATATATTTTTCATATCAATGGTTACGTTTTTCAGTATTCCATTAGCAAATCTTAGTCAGACTCCATGGCTGAATAGTCAGCGTTGAGATCATTGGTTCAGAGGGTGCAGGGTTCGATTCCCGGCCGGGTGGAGAATTTTAATCGAGACTGATTAATTCTTCTGAATCGATGACTGGCTGTTTGTGTTTGTACCTAACACTTTCCTCTTCATATTCATACAACAGACTACACTACCAACCACCACAGAAATATACGACAGTGATTAAATCCCTCCACGGAGGTTTGGCGTCAGGAAGTGTATCCGGCCGTTAAACAGGGTCAAATCCACATGTGTTCCACGGTTCACACGTGCGAGGGGTGGGTAAAGCGGTAGTAGAGATAGAAGATTTGCAAATCTCTGTAAATAAATTCACTCCCCCCCGTGGCACCTACAGCCCAATCAGAGCCGAGGACTGCTGAACGACTACTCCCCAGGCAGATGACTACGAGGTCATCGTGACAACATCCTCAGCATCATGGCTTTTGTGACCAGGCTCCGTACACGGAAAAGATCACAGATGCGGCGAGAAAGAGACATCTGACCTACTGACATATCTCTAGGCTGAACTCCACCAAGCTGACCAACCTGTTGTAAGAACAGGACAGATAGCGGAAGTGTCCGACTCTTTGACTGAAAGAACAGCGTACTTGTCTTCGGTTCAGAGGGCCCCAGGTTCGATTCCCGGCAGGGTCAGGGACTTTAACCTTCATTGGTTAATTCCATTGGCTCGGGAGCTGGATGTCTGAGCTGTCCTCAACATCCCTGAAACTCACACACCACGCATAACACTATCCTCCACTACAATAACACTCAGTTATCTACACATGGCAGATGCCGCCCACCCTCATCGGAAGGTCTGCCTTACAAGGGCTGCTCCCGGCTAGAAATAGCCACACCAAATTATTATTAGCGGAAGTAATTAATAGAGCCCGGATGTTTAGGCAGTAACAGCTTAGAATGCAAAGTACTTTGGTCATTAGGATATGTCAACTAGCCCGCTCTTCAGTAATGTAGCAGAAGTAACATAAATTCTAGGAGTTTTGAT
Organism: Anabrus simplex; assembly: GCF_040414725.1. NCBI lineage: Eukaryota > Metazoa > Arthropoda > Insecta > Orthoptera > Tettigoniidae > Anabrus > Anabrus simplex. The sequence goes on along the minus strand of NC_090267.1, from coordinate 443,943,122 downwards.
GGGCCGGTCCCCTAATATTCATGCAAAACTCACAGCATCACCGTTGCGCAGGCATTCTAACTTGTCACTGCCTAAACCTCCGTCTCCTGGTAATCAAAGAACTGAAGGAATTGGAAAGCGACCTTATAGATCGATCACGTCGCAGAAGTATTCTCAGAGAAAAGTGGTTCCAGGACAAATCGACCACTAACAAGACACACCGCTCTTTGGACGAAAGAGATAAAGGAGCAGCAGAATGAGAGAATGCGCAATCATTGAGCAAATGGGCAAACAACAAGGCCCGCTCTAAGCTAAGAAGATGAATGTCGTGGTACTTATTTGGCCCATTCAAAATAATAATAATAATAATAATAATAATAATAATAATAATAATAATAATAATAATAATAATAATACCGAGCGAGTGGCTGCACGGTTTGAGTCACGTAGCTGCCACCGTGCATTCAGGAGATATAGGGTTCAAACCCCACTGTCGGCACCCCAGGAGACTGTTTAGAGTGCTTTCCCATTTTCACGCCAGGCAAATGCTGGACTGTATATTAATTAAGGCCACAGTCGCTTCTTTCCCACTCCTAGAACTTTCCTAATCCATAGTCGCCATAAGACCTATCTGCGACGGGGCTACGTAATAATAATAATAATAATAATAATAATAATAATAATAATAATAATAATAATAATAATAATAATAATAATAAATTTGTTAAACTGTAAAAGGCTTATGAAATCACCTGGAACAGATAAAACAACAAATCTACATAAAAATGCAAAATTTCGACGTAACAACAGAGTTATCAAATCAGAGGCCCTTGATGCAACCGAAACACTGATAACTGAGAGCGAAAAACATCGAAAAATACTAGGATCAAGAAATGAAAATGGAATTTAGATGAAAAAGACACCACGGAACATTTAAGTCACAGAAAGAATCACCCGCCTCTGTGGTGTAGTGGTTAGTGTGATTAGCTGCCACACCTCCCGGGGGCCCGGGTTCGATTCCCGGCCGAGCCACGAAATTTGAAAAGTTGTTCGATGGCTGGAGCGGGGCCAAGTTAGCACCGGGAGTTCAATTGAGTACAGGGGTGTTCGATTCCCACCTCAGTCACCCTCGAAGTTGTTTTCCGTGGTTCCCCACTTCTCCTCCAGGCAAATGCCGGGATGGTTTCTAACTTGAGGCCACGGCCGCTTTCTTCCCTCGTCCTTGTCTATCCCTTCCGATCTTGCCATTCCCACAAGGACCCTGTTCAGCATAGCAGGTGAGGCCGCCTGGGCGAGGTACGGGTTCCTTCTCCTCTGTTGTATCCCCTCTACCGAAAGTCACATGCTCCAGTACTCTCCCTTGAGGCGGTAGAGGTGGGATACCTCGCTGAGTCCAACCCTGGGGGATAAACGGATTAAGAAAGAAAGATCACAGACACAATTAGGAAATGGCGATTACAATTCTACGGAGACCTACACAGAATGGATAACAACAAGCTGAGAAAGAAACTTCTAAGCGTAGTACTGCCCCCAAAAATTCGCATTAATTTGTTAGTGGAAATAAACGAAGATCGATAGGAAATTTGTATTAACGACAGAATCATTAAAGAAAGCTCCAAATTTAGAAGGTTAGAAAGCAAATATAAATTTGCACAGAAATCTACAAAAATATACAGGATGGACAGCAGAACGCAGGAGAATGAAGAGATATTGATTAGAAAGAAGAAATATTGTACTGAAGTAGTTCGTATATGCTACTTATTGGGGCATGACGAAGTAATAATAATAATAATAATAATAATAATAATAATAATAATAATAATAATAATAATAATAATAATAATAATAATAATAATGTTTTGGATGTACGTCCTACTAAATACTCTTAAAGTATTCAGAATCGCGAGGTGGCGAAATTCTTTCCCAGACGAGTTCTTTTACTTATCGGTAAATCTACTAACACAAGGCTGGCGTACTCCATAATATTTAAATGCCACCGGAAAAATCTGGGATCGAACCCGCCTACTTGGGCTGGGAATCCAGCGCTTTACCATCTGAGCCACTCTGCCTGGCAATAATATAAAGGATAGAGTGCGCGGTCAGACAGAATAGCAAGCAAGGTTAGCGGTAAGAGTTTAAGAGTGTTGTTCTTGTTGAGAGCAAGTTATTAGTGTTGTTAATGTTGAATTCTTGCACTTGTTGTTGATCGTTATTTGTGTTAACCATCAGTATGTTGATGTATAGTATTGAACAATGGCTATTTCTAGCTGAAACATTGCTCTTAAAGAAGAAAGCGCATGACAGGGCTGCTCGCATATTTCTACATCGTTTCCGTGGCGCATACATTAGAACAAGTGTTCGATAAACGAATAATAATTTTATTTTTTATTTCTTTCAAGTTGCTTTACGTCGCACTAACATATATGGGATAGAAAAGGGCTAGGAGCGGTAAGGAAGGGACCGTGGCAGTAATTGAGGTACAGTCACAGCATTTGCTTAGTGCGGAAACGGGAAACCACGGAAAACCATCTTCAGGCCTACCGACACTGGAGTTCGACCCCACTGTTTCGCGAATGCAAGCTGATAGCTACGTGACACAAACCACTCAGCCACTTACTTAGTCGAATAATAATTACTCGTGGACTTCATCCCCGTCGTTCTGCCAATTTAAATGTAATAACAATAATAATATTAATAATAATAATAATAATAATAATGTTATTGTTTTTACGACCCACTAACTACTCTTTCGACGGTTTTCGGAGACGCCGAGGTGCCAGAATTTTGTCCTGCAGGATTTCTTTTACATGCCAATAAATCTACCGACACGAGACTGACATACTTGATCATTATCAAATACCACCAATTTAAGTGTCTGTGACTTTTATTTGCGGTGAACTTTAAAACGGAAAATGTACACAGCAATCCGCGTAGTTTTCAAGCCCTGGAGAATGAAATCAGATGATTGATACGTGAAATTTTGGAGGCAGAAATACAAGACGTGTTTCGGAATATTTTACACCCATGCGATGTAGGTATCAAGAACGATGGACATCATTTTCAACATCACTCATTATTAACTCTTAAGTTTTTTTTTTTTTTTTTTTTTTTTTGCTTTACGCCGCACCGACACAGATAGGTTTTATGACGACGATGGGACAGGTAAGGGCTAGGAGTGGGAAGAAAGCGGCCGTGGCCTTAATTAAGGTACAGCCCCGGCATTTGCCTGGTGTGAAAATGGGAAACCAAGGAAACCATCTTCAGGGCTGCCGACAGTGAAGTTCGAACCAAGTAATAATTTGGACCTGCCGTAATGAAACTGACCGTCCACTCCGCTACATGTTACCGGTGAGTCTAGCAATGGATTAAGTGCAATCTGTTCCCCAAATTTCCCGTGCATAATGCGGTAACTTTTCGCTGCCTCACCCTGTATCTCTCTCCTTCCATTACATTTTTCACTTGAGACGTGATGTACACATTACATCTTATTACGCACGACTACAGTACCTAAAATTTCGAGAACGTAGACATTAATTCTGCAACTTCTTTTACATTTTGCTTTACGTCGCACCGACACAGGTAGTTCTTGGGGCGACGATGGGATAAGAAAGTTCTAGGAGTGGGAAGGAATCGGCCGTGGCCTTAATTAATCTACAACCCCAAGATTTGCCTAATGTGAAAATGTGAAACCACGGAAACCATTTTCAGGGCTGCCGACAGTGCGGTTCGAACCCACTATCTCCCGGATGCGAGCTCACATCTGCGCGCCCCTAACCGCACGGCCAACTCGCCCCCTAATTGTGCAACTTACAAGTAAGATATTGTATACTAAGATCATATGTTAACTCTGTTATCTATTCACATTAACAAATCACAAAATCTACACTTCATATTCCCATACATTGGTGGTCGGCGTGTTCCGTGTTCTGTAACATGATACCTCTGAGCAGCTGTGCTCTGTGCTTAGCACTTGAGCATACTGAGCACTATGTAGGCACTGAAGGGCGCGTAAGCTTCAACGTAAAGTGGTGGCACAGTGTATATACACAGAATTTAGAGCGCTTTATTCTTCCATATCTCAACATTTGAATCCATAAATAAGAAGTAATCTTCTCACACAGATATAAATACCGCAGCATTTGTCGGTCTTTCACTATTACATCCCGCTAAGGCCTCCATTATTATTAATAACTAGCTGATGTACCCGTGCTTCGCTACGGAATTTTCAGAAAGACTGACTTTGTGGTTTTCCTAACTGAAGTCAACATAGGTCATTACAAAAAGGTCAGTAGGAAAGTAGCGGTTAAAAGCAATGTTATCATATAAAATACTTGATCAAATAAAAAACCGCACATTTTCTCACTTCTAACGAACAGTACTACGGTGCCGATCTAACAGTCCAAAGTTCCAGAGCTGGAATGACCAGCCCGCAGGCAGCTGTAAACACTCCTCTGCCTTTATTTCGTTAAATATGCACTCTGCTCATTCCAGTCAGTGCCTCAGAGTCGGGACTGAATGGCTTGAATGCTTTTATGAACCAGTGTGTTACGTACCAGTAGTATCGGAAAATTTACGAAACAGAGGAATGACATGCTAAAGAAGAAAGTTATCTGACTCGCAACTACTTCCCGCCAATATTCAGGCAGGCTGTTTCACTCCGCACGACCGGATGAGTGGCCGTGTGGTTAGGGGCGTGCAGCTGAGAGCTTGGATCCACGAAATAGTGGATTCAAACCTAAGTGCCGGCATCCCTGAAGATGGTATTCCGTTGGTTTCCCATTTTTACACCAGGCAAATGCTTTGGCTGTACCTTAACTTTTTATTTTTGCTATTGGCTTTACGTCGCACCGACACAGATAGGTTTTATGGCGACGATGTACCTTAATTAAGGCCAAGGCCGTTTCCTTCACACTCCTAGCCCTTTCCTGTCACATCGTCGTCGTATGACCTGTCTGTGTCAGTGCAACGTAAGGTAAATTTTAAAAAAAATTCGGTACGCAGCAGTAATCGTATCTATCTGAGATGAGTGGCAACAGAAGACACAAAGCACATCACAACAAACAATGGTCAATGTCATGTTATTGATCAATTTTATGAGCTTTCTATATTGTAGGCCTTCACATTTAGTTTTCTTTCGACTCTGTGACATTAGGGCGTCTTATAAAATTATTTATAGCGTAGACCGTAGTTCCTTATTCTCCGACGTTGCATACCCATTTTCATTAAATTCTGTTGACCCATTTTCTTGTGACTTGGCGCTGATATGGAGTTAGTAAGAAAATCCAAATTCATGAGTATTTCTGTGATAATAGCCGGTACGGTAAAAATGTATAAGACATAAATGATCGGAAATGTAATACTATATAACTTTAGTTATGTAGTATTTGTATAGATACGACCAATAATAACGTGAATATTTGAGTGTTAAATTTTAGGCCTTCCCCTAAAATACCATTTTACTCAGCGTGAATAAAATTATTTATGGCCTAGATTATAGCGAGTTATTCCGTGACTTCGCCTACCGACTTTCGTTAAGATACGACCACTAATAACAAATATTTGAGAATTAAATTTAGGTCTTCCCCTAAACTACCATTTCACTCAGCATGAATACAATTATTTATAGCCTGGATTATAGCGACTTATTCACCGACTTTGCATACCGATTTTCATTAATATACGACCAATAATAAGAAATATTTGAGAATTACAGTTTAGGCCTTCCCCTAAACTACCATTTCACTCAGCACGAATACAATTAATTATAGCCTAGATTGTAGCGACGTATTCCCCGACTTTGTACCGATTTTATTAAATTCTCTTCAGCCGTTTTTTGTGATGCTTGTACAGACAGATAGACAGACAGACAGAAATTACGGAAAATTAAAAATTGCATTTCCTTGTTACTGTGGACACGACTGATACAGAAATACAATCCTTTTTAAATTCTGAGCAATTTACAGACAAAACTCTTATTTTATATATGCGATATAGATATGCATCAATACATTAACATTTCACAAGTTATTCAGACCCCTCGTCCGACTCATTAGCTGCTCAGGCTTCAGATTAGAGTCTCCCGGGTTCGATTCCCGGCCAGGTCGGTAATTTTCATCGCGTGAGTTTAATTTTTCTGGCTCGGGGACTGGGCGTTTGTGTTTGTTCCAACGTTTTCCTCTTCTCATTAGACAACACACCACAGTACCAAGCACCGCAGAAGCACGCAATAGCGATTACATCTCTCCATATATGGTTGGGGTCAGGAAGGGTATCCGGCCGCAAATCATTACCAAATCCACATGTAGGACACAGTTCACACGCGCGACTCCGTAGATATAGCAAGAGTGGAAGAAGAAGACGAAGAAGTTATTTAGTCCTCTTGTAGGCATACTACTACACTGGCCTTCAAGTGTTAGCGATTAGTTGCTCGTTTCCGCAGCTCACCCTAGGGTTCTAATTCATATATAATTCGATCTTACGTCACAACAGCAGTGATTGCCAATCGCTGACATACGTAATAGTACTATTGAATTCAACAAATATTTTCTCTGAACAACACCATGACATTTCCTTTTTTTTTTTTTTTTTTTTTTTTTTTTTTACTTTCTTTTAATCTTCACCAGTTTCTGCTAAAATCACGTCTCACATGAGCACGTAAAACCTTGATTCCTGAATAAATTCAACAGCTGTTAGTAAGGGAATACGCACTGACTGAATATTCTAGGAGTCTATCAAACAAAATCCTTTAATTTGTGGAAGAATGCGTGCTTACTGTGCACACTACATCATCTAGATATCTGTAAGACAACAAATTTAAAAAAAATCTCTTTCTCCTTTAAGATATTTCTTACTTATAGCGATAGTTCGTACTCTCACCTCAAAGACGAATTTGGAAGGGGAATCACAATCCCAGGAGAGGAAATCAAAACTCTGAGATTTGTGGAGGATATTGTTATTTTATCTCAGATTGCAGAAAATCTGGAGAAATTTGGAAATGGTATGGGCACAGTCTTGGAACAATTAATATTTTTTAAATATATTTTTTAAATGTTATTGCCTTTACGTCTTACTAACTACTTTTACGGTTTTCAGAGACGCCGAGGTGCCGAAATTGAGTCGCTCAGGAGTTCTTTTACGTGCCAGTAAGTCTACCGACACGAGCCTGACGTATTTTAGCACCTTCAAATACCACTAAACTGAGCCAGGATCGAAGCTGCCAAAGTGGGGTCAGACAGCCAGCGCCTCAGCCGTCTGAGCCACCCAGCCCGGCACACAGTCTTGAAGAAGGAGTATAAAATTAAACTAAACAAATCTAAAAGAAAATTAATAGAGGGTGACTCCGCGGTCTAGGAGTAGAGGTCCTGGAGGTCCCACGTTCAGGTCAGGGATTTTTAACAGAATCTGAGGGTTAGTTCAAGGTCCACTCAGACAATTGAGAAGCTATCGGGCGGTAACATGGTGACCGCGTTCCAGAAAACCATGAATAGCAGCCGAGAGGATTCGTTGTACTGACCATGCGTCACCTCAAAATCTGCAGGCATTCGAACTGAGCAGCTGTGGCGTGGTAGGCCAAAGCCCGTCAGTGCTATAGCGCTATGGGATTTGTTTGGTTTGGTAATGGAGTGCAGTCGAACGAAGTCAGGTGATGCAGGAAACTATAGAGTAGGAAGTAGATGAATATAGCTACTTGGGTAGTAGAAAAACTACCGACGGCAAAACTAAATACGACATAAAATGCGAACTAGTACAAGCAAGAAAAGCCTATCTTAAAAAAAAGGAATTTGCTCACCTCGAACATTGACAAAGGAATTAGAAAGATTGCTTTTGAATACTTTGGTGTCCTACTCGTTGGCTGAAAGGTCAGCGTGTTGGTCTTCAGTTCAGAGGGTCCCGCGTTCGATTCCCGGCCGGGTCGGGGATTGTAATCGCTTCTGATTAATCCTCCTGGCTCGGGGACTGGGTATTTGTGTCCGTCCCAACACTCTCCTCTTCATATTTACACAGCACACTACACTACCAACCACCACAGAAACCCGCAATAGTGATTACATCCCTTCATATAGGGTTGGTGTCAGGAAGGGCATCCGGCCGTAAAACAGGGCCAAGTCCACATGTGCGACACAGTTCGCACCCGCGACCCTACAGGTGTGGGAAAAGCGATAGGAAAAGAAGAAGAAGAAGAAGTTTTTGAATACTTTGGTCTGGAACGTGGCATTGGATAACAGTGAAACAATAAGGAGATCGGAAAGGAAGCTTTTAAAATGTGGTGTTACAGAAAACTGAGGTGGCTAGATAGAATGACGAATGAAGAGGTATTGAATCGAATTGGTGGCTAAATTGAGGAGGTATTACGACACATTTTAAGACACCCGGGACTTGTTCAAGTAGTTTTCGACGGAAGTGTAGACGGTAAGAATGGAAGGGGTAGACCAAGGCATGAGTATGACAAACGGATTAGACTATAAGTGGTAGGATGTAGTAGTTACGTAGAAATGCAGGATAGGGTGACATGGGTGGCTGCATCTAATAGTCTATGGAGTGATGACCTGCACAAGAACAGCGATAGTTAAGAACATCTAATTTCTCCACATCCATCATAGTTCTTTATTGCGAGCGACATCACCCATTTAAATCTCCGTAATCATTCCAAAATTGTGCAGCTCCTTGGCTGAATGTTCAGCGTAGTGATCCTCGGTTCTGATGGCCCCGAGTTCAATTCCCAGCGGGGTCAGAGACTTTAACCTTAAATGGTTAATTCCCCTGGCTCAGGAACTGGGTGTCTGTGTTGTCCCAAACTTCCCTGCACCTCGCACACGACACACAACACTATCTTCTACTCCAGTAACACGCAGTTTTCTATAAACGGCAGATGCCACCCACCCTCGTCGGAGGGTCTGCCTCGCAAGGGCTACACCAGGCTAGAAATAGCCACCCGAATTATTATTATTATTATTATTATTATTATTATTATTATTATTATTATTATTATTATTATTATTATTGAAAAAATTGACGTCAATCAACTGGACATTATAATTATACGTATTTTGCGTACTTTGTCTCAACTCCAAATATACTCATTTAAGCTTGTATTTAGATTTTTAATTAATTAATTAATTAAATGTAGTGTGTTTTTATATACAGATATATATTATTTATTTGAGATTCCTGTCTAAGTTTATCCTTTCTTCCTAAATAGTTGCATCGTGTATTTGATATGGGCACGACATAAAAGGACTCCATAACTTCGGTAGCAAATTGCTACTAATAAATTCAAATTCTCACACACATACACACACACAAACTGGCATTTACACAGTGATGTTAACCACGAGTACCATTATGAAGCCGTTGTGCTGAGCGATCACATCCGCAATCTCAACAATCAGCGAGGAACATTTATAATGAGATAGCATTACATATAGCACCAATTATTTCTCTTTCTTTTTCTTTTTTTTTTAATTTGCTGTTCGTCTCTCAGACGCAGATATGTCTTATGGCACGATGGGATTAGAAGGAAGCGGCTGTAGCCATAATTAAGGTACAGCCCCAGCATGTGCTTGGAGTGAAAATGGGGAAACACGGAAAACCATCCTCAAGGTTGCCGACAGTGGAGATCGAACGCACTATCACCAGAATGCAAGCTCACAGCTGCGTGCCCCTAACCGTTTGGCCAAATTTCACCGTCAATTATTTATTTGTAATATAAAAGAAGGGCCTTTACGCATGCCTAAAAATTTTACCATCATAAGCGATAAGACGTCCAGTTCAGCTTGCAATCCAAACTATGAGTGAGATTGTCCTCCCCTAGTAAGTACTTGCTTGCCATTAACTGGAGGCATAACGTCTGTGTAACAATAATAGCCTAATGTTCTTGGTTTTACGTCCCACTAACAACGATTATGGTTTTTGGAGACTCCGAGTTGCCAGAATTTTGTACCTCTGGTGTTATTTAAAGGGCCAGGAAACCTACCGATATGAGGCTTAGTTATGTGTAAATGTAAAGTCATCTCCGTACAGGCCATGAAGGCCCTTGGAGGGGTGGAAGGTAAATGCTTCCAGTATCAGTAACCTCGCAACTTGGTGGGGTAGGGTGGTTAGCTCTACGCTCGTTCGCCTTTGCCCCCAGGAATTAACCGGGTACTCATTTAAGGTGTAGGCTGAGTGAAGCTCAGGCCCATCTGCACCTCCGAAAGTGGAAATTTCGTTTCTTAAATTTTTCCACTTCCAGAGGGGGAATCGAAGTCACTTCCTTCCGGGTAAACCGAACACGCATTTACCGCCTGAGCCAGGGAACTAACGGTTTCTTATTTTGCTAGTAGCTTTACGTCACACCGACACAGATAGGTGTTATGGGGACGATGGGATAGGAAATGCCTAGAAGTTGGAAGGAAGCGGCCATGGCCTTTATTAAGGTACATTTGCCTGGTGTGAAAATGGGAAACCACGGAAAACCATCTTTAGGGCTGCCGACAGTGGGATTCGAACCCAGTATCTCCCAGATGCAAGCTCACTGCCGCGCGCCCCTAACTGCACGGCCAACTCGCCCGGTACCTACGCATTTGAGCACCTTAAAATACCACCGGATTGAGGCCGGATCGAACCCTCAACTTGAACTAAAAGGGACAGTTCTCTGTCATCTGAGCTACTCAGTCCGGCTGTGGTTATAATACAAATATGTTGGACATTGCGTTTTCACGTGGTATGTCTCAGTAGTTTGGATTCCACGCTGAACTGGGATGGATTTCTATAACGTCACACTAACGCATCGTAGGTTTTCGGCGACGGAAGGACGGAAAAAGACTAGGATTGAGAAGGTAAGATTCCTGGCCTTAATAACGGTACAGCCCCTGCATATGCCTGGTGTGAAAATCGGAAACCACGGAAAACTATCCTCAGGACTGCTGACGGTGGGATTCGAACCCACTATCTCTCCAATACAAGCTCACAGCTGCGTGACTCTAACCGCACGGCTAACTCGCTCGGTGGAGAGTGTTGCCCCGTTGCTATGATCACGACACTAACGTTCACTCTTCTGGGTTTCCTCCGAACTAGTTCATCTCCTTCTGTCCCAAATTTTAGGGTTGAACCCGGTTGAGTCTTGTGGTATTTGAAGGTGCTCAAATGCATCAGCCTCGTGTCAGTAGACTTACTAGGACCTAATAACAGTTGTGGGTCAAAATATCAGCACCTCGGCATCTCCGAAAGCCGTAAAATGAGTTGCAGAGACGTAGTGTTTAAGTACTATATCTGGTCGGTACTGTTATATTGGTATGACACTGAAATTATCGACAATCAGCAAATAGAATAATTTGAAATGTGGGTTAACAGAAGAATACTTCGTATTAAATGGACAACTCAAAAATTGAATGAAGAATTACTAATGAAAACCAATGTTGGAAGAGTACGTCTAACTAAAGCGAAATCGTAGGAAACTGGCATACCTAGGGCATATACTAAGTTGTAATCAGTGCCAGCTTATGAAGTTAATCATATAAGGAAACTAGAAACTCGTAGAAGTGTTAGAAGATAATCTTTATTGTGGTAGGGGAACATTCAGGACTGGGCGAGTACACGGAACCCTCAGAATCCATTCCACCTTGCAGAAAACGCGGACGAACAGGCCCAGATTAACAGCCAGTGTCAGATTACCTTATTCGGTGTATTCAAGAAGAAAAGCGACGTTAAAAAAAGTTTTCCAATCAAACAGTCAACACGGCCTTTTACCATAACATAATGAGTAACATTTAAGGAGATATCATCACAAAATACAAACAACAAATACCCGAAGACTGGAAGACTGGAATTTTAATTTAAGTAACCCTCTCACAAATGCCTGAAGACTGTTACAAACACTGACTTTTTATTCATGCCACCTAGTGTTATTACAAAAAGTGTTTACGCCCGGCCGCCTTTGCCCCCAGGAATTAAACTGGTACTCATTTTTGATGTAGGCTGAGTGAACCTCAGGGCCATATGCACCTCCGGAACTGGAAATCTCGTTTATTAAATTTTACGACTTCCTGACGGGAATTCGAACCCACGTCCTTCCGGGCGAACCGAGCACGCCTTTAAGGCCTCAGCCAAGCAGCCCCTTATTGATGATGATACTTGCTGTTTAAAGGGGCCTAACATCTAGGTCATCGGCCTATTATTATTATTATTATTATTATTATTATTATTATTATTATTATTATTATTATTATTATTATTATTAATATTATTATTATTAAGACCATCAACATCAATCTCATTCAGTCATTTGCTATTTCATTCAGATCTATTTTAAACAGATACAGACATTACTTTTTTGATTTTTTTATTGGAGGTCCCTTTCCTCACCATTTAAATGACGAGTCTTAACTTGCGAGTTTCCTCTAAATCTGAGTATAGGAGGCGTTTAAGGATCACTCGGTACTCGAAATAGTGTACACATCAAAAATTTAAAAATATTTTGAAGATTTATGTACGCAAGGGTTTTACATTTTTCCAATTTGCTCTATTTGAAGGTTGGTTTCTTGAGAGTATCGGTAGAAACTGGGGCATTAATTGGTTATTTAGAAAGTGGATATCACACAGCTAGATCTGCAGATATAAAAATTCTCCAAAGAAATGCAATATTTTTATTGAGGATTCTGCTTACCTTAAGATTCACTCTGAAGTATTCTGTGTTCCATGTCATATTTTAAATACATCACTACCCATCTCCTATATTAATTTAGTAAAAAAGAACAACTGGAACTTAATCTACCATCACGTGTGCGTAAAGTGAATATTATATGTCGAAGTGTACGGAACATTGATTGAGAGGACAGTCAGATGATCATCAATAGCGGGAGTGGCTCCTGCAATTACGCTAAGACCGAGGCTAACGGCACACTCGCGTTGACAAGTTAAAACCGCGCACTGCCGATGTTGCAGTTCGACTGACCTGGAGTAGGCAGCCACCGCCGGGGCGCGGGACGTCTCAACGGCACGGCTCGGTCAGGATGTGGGTGCGCCGCGCCGCGGGATGAGATGGAAATCTACAACAGCCTGTGTTCTGCTAATGAAGAAACCAAACGAATCGGATTATTATCCGAATGTGTATTTCAATTCTACAAGCATAATTACAGTATGTGTCGTTGCTGTTGCTTCGTATTGGTTTTAAGCTTAAATGAATTTGTCAGAACATCTACAGCATTATATTCGTCCCATTAAACTATTATTTCCTTAGTCTTCTAGTTATATAGATCATGGGAAGTCCGCCTCTATGGGGTAGTGTGATTAGCTGCCAGCCCCGGAGGCCCGGGTTCGATTCCCGGCTCTGTCACGAGGACTGGAGCGGGGTTCAATCAGCTTCGATAGGTCAACTGAGTAGAACGGGGTTTTATTCCCACATAAGCCATCCTCGAAGTGGTTTTCTGTGGTTTTCCACTTCTCCTCCAGAAAAATGCTGGGATAGTAGCTCACTTAAGGCCACGGCTGCTTCCTTTCCTCTTCCTTTTCTATCCCTTCCGATGTTCCATCCCCCCTACAAGGCCCCTGTCCAGCATAGCAGGTGAGGCCGCCTGGACGAGGTACTGGTCTTCCTCGCCAGTTGTATCCCACGCTCCAGGACACTGCCCTTGAAGCGGAATATGTGGAATCCCCTACTGAGTCCGAGGGAGAAACCAACCCTGGAGAGCAAACGGATTAAGAAAGGAAACATCGTGGGAGACTGCAGAAATAGTTACTAGGTTTCTGTGTTCCGTATGATATTTTAAATACATCACTACTCAACGATATTAATTAAATATGAACAAATGTGCACAGAGTGAATATTAAATATTGAAGTGACTGAAGTGTAGAGAACATTGATTCAAAGGACAGTCAAATGAACATCGGGGTGTGCCTCCTGCAAAATATATGTTGTTAGGCTTAGAAGAAGAAATGTTTATGTCCAACCTTTGTCCCGTTCCTCTACGGGGTTGGATATGAAGCCAAATGAAAATCTTCATAGAGAGTTTTTATGACTGGATGCCCTTCCTGACGTCAACGTCATCAGAGGAGTTAATGAGATGAACTGAATGACGTGATATATAATAGTAGGAAGGGTGAAACTCTGTGCCAGCACATGCCTACTCCTGTCACCAAGATATCTGGTCAAGACTTAGCGCAACCGGACGAGTTGGCCGTGCGGTTAGGAGCGCGCAGCTGTGAGCTCGCATCCGGGAGATAGTGGGTTCGTTCCCCACTGTCGGCAGCCCTGAAGATGGTTTCCCGTGGTTTCCCGTTTTCGTACCAGACAAATGCTGGGGCTGTACGTTAATTAAGCCCACGTCCGCTTCCTTCCCATTCCTAGGCCTTTCTTCTCCCATCGTCGCCATAAGACCTATCTGTGTCAGTGCGACGTAAAACAAACAACAAGACTTCACGTCTCCATCCGACGGACGAATCACCATCAACAGCGTCATATGCCCTCACTCCATATGAGCTCTGCAGAGTGGTTTGGAATTTATTCCAAGCTTTGGGCACGCAATCTAGTGATTAGAAAATGTATACCACCACCTCGCCTACACCGCCGGCCAACATACTGATGGTGAAAAAGTTTTTCGATCAAGAGGACTCGAACATGCTAACCGCGGTGTCAGGCCGAATAGACTTCAACGCCTTAAAGATCATGGGCACCAGGTGTGCTGCTTAGAAGATGAAATAATTTCCATAAATGCCATGTTGTGAGAAAATTAATGACTTTATTCCAGAGAGATGTCCAGCCAAACATGTTAACATCTACACATTTCCTTTACACGTTAATGTACAGACATAATAATAATAATAATAATAATAATAATAATAATTTCGTGTGGCTATTTCTAGCCGAGTGCAGCCCTTGTAAGGCAGACCCTCCGATGAGGGTGGGCGGCATCTGCCATGTGTAGGTAACTGCGTGTTATTGTGGTGGAGGATAGTGTTAAGTGTGGTGTGTGAGTTGCAGGAATGTTGGGGACAGCACAAACACCCAGCCCCCAGGCCATTGGAATTAGCCAATTAAGGTTAAAATCCCCAACCCGGCCGGGAATCGAACCCGGGACCCTCTGAACCGAAGGCCAGTACGCTGACCATTCAACCAACGAGTCGGACAATGTACAGACATAGGTTGGGGTACATTAGTTATACTCAGTAATAGATGGTGATTGAAAAATCTACTGTTCTAGCCCTTCAGGCAAGCAACTCAATGTTAAAAATACCCTAGGGATGTGAGCTACGAATTTTAGGTAAATAAAATATAACAAATTATGAGAATATATTCTTTATTTATTTCTAAAAGTTACAATCCTTTTCTTAATTATCGTTGTCTGGTCGATTAGATTAGCAGTTTGACTTTTTCTGCCACTACGAGCGCTAATGTGAGTCAATGCAGAGTTTCACTTAAGCCCATATAAATACATTCGGTGTGGACTTTTTTTAAAAAATCAATAAAGCCTGAGGGTATTGAACCAAGGAACACAGTACAGAAAGAATTATGTAAATAAGTTAATTTGGCTAGGATTTGAATTGAAAAGAAACCAGTAAAGAAATAATCGATTTTAGGCTGTTTTTATTTTTTCACAACTGCATTCAGGCTGGAAGTGATCTTCGAAAATTCTTGTTTAGTTTGATGGAGATATCCAATACTTACAATATGAAACCTTGCCGGGCCCTTTATCCCTTCAACCTTCGGCACAATTGGGTTAATTTTAAGTTTTTCGCAGTATGGCACCCCTACTTTGTCTGCTAAGAAATGTTTTCTTCTTAATCTGCTTACCCTCCAGGGTCGGTTTTTACCTCGGACTCAGCGAGGGATCCCACCTCTATCGCCTCAAGGGCTGTGTCCTGGAGCTTCAGACTCTGGTTCTACTGATACAACTGGGGAGGATGACCAGTACCTCGCCCAGGCGGCCTCACGTGCTATGCTGAACAGGGGCCTTTCGGTGGAATGGGAAGATTGGAAGGGATAGACAAGGAAGAGGGAAGGACGCGGCCGTGGCCTTAAGTTAGGTACCATCCCGGCATTTGCCTGGAGGAGAAGTGGGAAACCACGAAAAACCCCTTCCAGGATGACTGAGGTGAGAATCAAACCCTTCTCAACTCATTTGACCTCCAGAGGCTGAGTGGACCCCGTTCCAACCCTCGTACCACTTTTTAAATTTCGTGCCAGAGCCGCGAATCGAACCCCGGTCTGTGGGGGTTTCAGCTAATCACACTAACCACTGCACCACAGAGGCGGACAGAAATGTTCTCAGCATTAAAAATTAAAGCATTTAAACTGTTAGTGCGAAAAGTATGAAATGCATGCTTGAGCTGTCAACTCAACAATGTGTTGACTAAACAAAGCGTCAATTGTAGTATCGGATCCTGATGTCGAAATCTTGGCGTCGTTCTTAAGTTCCAGCGCAAGTGTATTTCGCATGAACGAGGGAAATTCTTGACCAGCTGTAGTTTAAAGATCGATATTAAAATCACCACACAAGATCATAGGGAATGTGATGATAACCACGTCTTTCTACATCATCAAACACACTACATTTACTATATGCCATTAAATTCAACACAAAGGAATCACTAAAGTCGAGATTCTTTGTACCGGTGTGATTTACATAGAAATAAATAAATCTCTGTTCCTGCCGTAGTGTTCAGAATTTTAAATAATGTTTTCCTTGTGAAAATTTAGATTTGTTCTGGGTAATTTTTGACAAAAGAGCAGTGTTACGAAAATGTTGTAAAGTTTCGGCTAGGAGGACTTTGAGGAAAGGAGAAGAGCTACTCGACTAAGTGGTATGATCCGAGCTGTCAGTGAAGAAATGGTGTTGAATTACATTAATAGAAGAACAGCCTTGGATGGTGGTTTATTTATTTACTTTTTTGCTTTCCGTCGCACCGACGCGGATAGGTCTTATGGCGACGATGGGATAGGAGAGGCCTAGGAATGGGAAGGAAGCGGCCGTGACCTTAATTGAAGTACAGTCCCAGCATTTGTCTGGTGTAAAAATGGGAAAACCATTTTCTGGGCTGCCCACAGTGGGATTCGAACCCACTATCTCCCGGATGCAAGCTCACAGCTGCGCGCTCCTACCCGCATGGCTAACTCGTCCGGTAATGGTGTTTTTAAAAGTAGGAAGGTAGTAAGTTCGAACCCCACCGTCAGCAGCCCTGAAGATGTTGGTTTTCCATTTTCACACCAGGCAAACGCTGGGACTATACTTTAATGATGACCACGGTGGATTCCTCCTCACTCCTACCCCTTTCCTGTCCCAGACCTGTGTGTGTCGATGCATTATAAAGCAACTTGTAAGGAAAAACGGACAAATGAGGACAAATATTCATCTATAGGAAGAGGAATTAGGGATTGGAATAATACTAATTTACCGATAAGTTTCCATATTCGTAATTATTTAAGACTGAAAGTCCAATATCACACACGCTGAGATTTAAAATGCTTATTGGGAATGTGTCAAATTTCAGGCGACCGACTTTCGTGAAGGGAGTTCAGCGCTGCTGAAGTCCTCTTCTTCTTCTTATTCTTCTTCTTCTTATACATCTTCCCCTTCCAAAATCTAACCCATGTCTTTCCAGCCACATTTCGCTTTCCTTAAATGCCCTTTCCTTCTCCAAGTAGGAAGAACATCCCATCTCATCATCATCATCATCATCATCTGTTTACCCTCCAGGTTCGGTTTTTCCCTCGGACGTAGCGAGGGATCCCACCTCTACCGCCAGGGCAGTGTCCTGGAGCTTCAGACTCTTGGTCGGGGGATACAACTGGGGAGTATGACCAGTACCTCGCCCAGGCGGCCTCACCTGCTATGCTGAACAGGGGCCTTGTGGAGGGATGGGAAGATTGGAAGGGATAGGCAAGGAAGAGGGAAGGAAGCGGCCGTGGCCTTAAGTTAGGTACCATCCCGGCATTCGCCTGGAGGAGAAGTGGGAAACCACGGAAAACCACTTCCAGGATGGCTGAGGTGGGAATCGAACCCACCTCTACTCAGTTGACCTCCCGAGGCTGAGTGGACCCCGTTCCAGCCCTCGTACCACTTTTCAAATTTCGTGGCAGAGCCGGGAATCGAACCCGGGCCTCCGGGGGTGGCAGCTACTCACGCCAACCACTACACCACAGAGGCGGCACATCCCATCTCACTCACCATAATTTTTAAAGTATCCGGCTCCATGGCTAATTGGTTAGTGTGCTGGCTTTTGGTCACAGGGATCCCGGGTTCGATTCCCGGCAGGGTCGGGAATTTTAACCATCATTGGTTAATTTGCCTGGCACGGGGGCTGGATGTATGTGTTGTCTTCATGATCATTTCAACCTCATCACGACGCGCAGGTCGTCTACGGGCGTCAAATCAAAAGAGCTGCACCTGGCGAGCCGAACCCGTCCTGGGATATCCCGGCACTAAAAGCCATACGACACTTCATTTGATTTTAAAAGTAAGATGTTTGTGGTCGTCCCCTTGTTTTCTTCTCTAAAGTCTTGCCTTCGAAATGCTCTGTAAAAGAATACCATGCCTAAGTAAGTGACCAATGAGCTTTACTTTTAGTTTTATTATGACTTAAAGAAGTTCCCTTTCTTCTCGTGTTTCTTTCATAACCATGGCATTGCTCTCGGTATCCGTTTTTGACATAATAATAATAACAATAATAATAATAATAATAATAATAATAATTTCTTGCTAAATGGCAATAAAGCGTTATGTTCCTTATAAAAATGAAATGGCGTATGGCTTTTAGTGCGAGAGTGTCCGAGGACATGTTCGGCTCGCCAGGTACAGGTCTTTAGATTTGACTCCCGTAGGCGACCTGCGCGTCGTGATGAGGATGAAATGATGACGAAGACGACACATACACCCAGCCCCCGTGCCAGCGAAATTAACCAATGATGGTTAAAATTCCCGGCCCTGCCGGGAATCGAACCCGGGACCCGTGTGACCAACGGCCAGCACGCTAACCACTTAGCCATGGAGCCGGACTGTGTTCCTTATGAAGGTAACGTATAAAAGATCCGAGAGAAAACGTTGTGCGTCGCTACTATTGCCATTCACAACACGTGGTATTCTCTTCTGTGAAGCGAGTGGGAACCTTCCGATATTTCGCTTCGGACACTCTTACCAGTTGACCTACGGTCGCCCAGGTCATATTTCTGTTCTCACTGTGGTCCGGTTGGTCATTTTTGTTCTGTACTTAAGGCGGGACCAACACCTTTGGAGGTCTAGGAAAGTCAATTTCAATTTATATTTTTTCATGTACAGTGAAATATCCTTAATGAATCAGTTTTGAAATTTCGTCCATATCTATAATATTTATACGTTATGACCTAGAGAGGGCAGGGACGTTACTCACGTCAGCCTGTTAGAGTCTAGAAGCTTTATGTCGCTCGTTTTCTGTAAAACAAGTTTTTCAATCCTGTTTCCCTGATAACTCCCAGAGTTTTCAAGATAATCGGTTAAAATATTGTACTCTTGTGCAGTGTGTAGAGAACAACAATCCGTAGTAGAACTGAAGCTGTCTTCTAAAGTTTAATTTAAAATCTGTATTTTTTGGTGGAAATGTGAAAAAACTGTGCTTAAATATCTCGATAAAAATATAAATTCTTTAAATAATTCACTTATTCTACTAGGGCATGTAGATACAACAATGATACGTAGATTTAAAAGGAATCATAAACAAATGTTGACATTCAGAGATGTTATAATGAAAATGTGTGTTCATTATACAGCCGCCAGTTTGAATACCACCTGGGCGAGTTGGCTGTGCGCGTAGAGGCGCGCGGCTGTGAGCTTGCATCCGGGAGATAGTAGGTTCGAATCCCACTATCGGCAGCCCTGAAAATGGTTTTCCGTGGTTTCCCATTTTCACACCAGGCAAATGCTGAGGCTGTACCTTAATTAAGGCCACGGCCGCTTCCTTCCAACTCCTAGGCCTTTCCTATCCCATCGTCGCCATAAGACCTATCTGTGTCGGTGCGACGTAAAGCCTCTAGCAAAAAAAAAGTTTGAATACCTGATTATCTGTAATGAGATGCATTAAGTGACATTTATATATATGGTCATGTTTGTAAATAACAGTCACACCCTTTTACCTGCTGAGCAGTAAAAAGTGTCATCAAGTGTGCTTTTTAGCCGTTTAAGTTATTGATCCCCCCTTAACACCTCTTCTTTACACATTGCATGTACTGAACATGACCTAATACAATGAATATTTCGAGTAGTTAGATTAACTGAAAAATTCGAAAACGGCGAAGTCATGGTCGTGGACAATGAAGACTGTGGCGAGGAAGAAGAGACTGTACCTTGATTCTAAATCCTTCAATAAACTGCAATTGAATCGTTTGTTGCAGAAACAGCACTTCTCCACCTTTTGACACTATATGAGTTATTAATACTGCCATGATTAATGCACGAAGGGCTACCATTTTGTGCAGAATAAATACTTCTACCATATATCTCTGCCTGTCAGTCGCGAATGACAGTTTTCGTTTTGTGCAGAAAGAACACTTATCCTGGAGAGGTGTTGTTTTTACCTCAAACCAGCCCGCTTCACAAAGTAGTACTGGTGGAAGACATTCTTCAAAAAGTCAGTTCTTTCACTTGAGTCGCTAGGAAGAGGTGTGAAAAGAGATGCAAAAGTCGCGTTTCATATAAATCAATTTATGGAGTTTCAGTATGAGGCAAATCATGTCTTAGGAAAATACTGTATTGACGGACTGTGCGTTCATACTTTCAAGTTGCTTGTTTCTGCAACCCGTCTCCCTGTGTTACCAACTAGACTTGCCTATACAAAAGGCTGTGTTCCATTAAATGAAGAGAAATTAGCAGGCATAAAGAAGTTGGAATCTTACATACCAGAAGAACACCATGAGTTTTATAATGAACTGTTGGCATGGACAACATCAGCGCAATAGAAGTGGGAAGCATTGTTCAAAGATAAGAGACTTACATGTTACTTGTATTATATTGTGTTGTTTTGTTTTATATATATATTGAACTTTGGAAAGGGACATAAAAGGAGTATTCTTCTGTTTATTTTTCTATACAATGTGGTCTAATCATAATATGTGCGAATAAGTAAGTCTTACAAATAACTATTAAATAATGGGTTTAAACACTGTAGTTCTTCAGTACAAATAAAGTTCCCTTTGAAATTGAAATGACGTTAAAATCAATGTTACACTTCCTTATATTCTCATTAATGGTGTTTGTTGCAGAAACAGCACGTCTCCACCATTTTCAACAAAGTCTGTAAAGGAACGTATTGGACTAATTCATACAAACAACCTATCTGTCATAGTCATTTCAACAGTAGAATAAGCATAATAAATATCGGAAGGATAGATATGACATTACACACTACAGACAGTTTTTCCTGTTTTCTGAACAATTTGATACTTCAGAGAAGTGTCGTTTCTGAAAGAAACGATTCAATTGAATCAGCAGGAAAACTCATGCAGTTTATTTAGAAAGACGATGAGACGATGACACTTCATTCTCGGACATTACCGTAATCCGGAGAATTAGAAGTGACATCAGAAAAGAAATCTACTAGTAAAGTTCAGAGGAAAGTTATATACCTTTAATATTCACAGCGCTTTAAAAATAAATGGAACGGATTATCCGTCTTTTCCGATTATCCGCTCCTCTCCTCCCCTTCATTAATGCGAACAATAAAGGCTCTACTGAGACATTTTATTCAAGACCGATGGACCCAAATTCATTTCCGACTAATGAATAACTAAATATTACGATAACAGTGTGGTTTCCATCATTTTTAAATCTCTGTGCCATTGACGAAGATGTTTAGAAACTCTAAGGCCAGTCTTAAAATTCCTCTACGAGTTATTTAAACAGGGTAGCGTGAGTGCCACATTTACTCAGTATCCGTCCTTTCAGTATAGCTATATTTCCTCTTAGTGGGTGAATTAATGTTCAGTTCTAATCCTTTAACATGGGAATTTTAGTGGTCGTTAGGGGTTACATAGTGCGGTACGCTGCCTGTTCACTTGGCACTACATAGCCGTAACAAGGCTCAGCTTACATGCCAGTAAGTTGTTAGTAGTAAATGTTCAGCTTTATTGCATGCGTCGCATCACATTCATCTGCCTTATTTATGTTCTGACTAATGGTTAACACATCACAATTAGCAGCCCACTGAAGAACACCTAAACATCATATATCAGCGTGCTGTCAGATTATTGACTAGCAGAAGATACGGCGGCGGTTCTTGAGAGAAGAATACATATTTTCTGGCTCCATTGTAAAGGTTTAGTGTATTCGCTTCTTAAGCGGATGTCCCGAGAACGGTTTCACCGTTTGTTGAAGAATGTATTCTTGGTTGAGAATGACATGATTACAACTGGTACGAGGCGTATCGGATTCGACCTTGAAGGCCACACAGTACAATAAGGAAAAATTGTTGAACAATAAGAAAAAGCGGGGAACGTGAAATAATACTAATAATAATTTATCAAATGATCGCCTTCTATTTTTGAGTTTAAGGGCTCGAATTCTAAGGCAATCGGTTGATATTTAAGTTGTTAAAAGTCAGGAATGAGTGTCAGCAGATTTATATATATATATTAAAATTCTGGAACTCCCTTTTCTTCTAAAAGTGACAGTAGTTAAAGAAATGTTAAGCATATAGAAAATGAAAATTTATTTTTAATATTATTACCTTGTCTACCGTAAAAGTATTTCTTATTTTAACTGTAACTGAGAGATTAAATAAATGAATAAATAAAAAGCGAACACAATCTCTGAGGCTAAATTCAGACGTAAAATCTCACAAATATTTGAGATTAAAATGGGAGCAGCAAGGGATGGGCTGCCTCCCATACTCTATAGTTGTGTCCTAGCCCGCCAGGACGCGCGCTCTATATCGAGACGCAACGACGCGCGATGAGTGGAAATTGACCATCAGCAAGAAAATATCCTTAATTCTAAAATGTAAGCATTGGAAACCATGTAAATGATGATACATTTATGTAGTAAAATCAATTGTAATAGTTTCGGAGTATTTATAGCAATGTGTAACTTGTGATAATAAGAATGGATATTGAAATATTGATGTTCTCATAACGCTTACACATCCAATGATATAATTCAGTTGTTTATGTTATATAGTTTATATTAGACACGCTTATTCTGTATCAAAAGAGTCATGTATGATTATCGACCGTAGGGTATAGAGGGAATAACAGAGGGTAAGAACTGTAGAGGATGTTCAAAGATCAGACTTGATTAGCTCCTGGTCCGTTATTTCCTGTTGCTCTTTCACTTGTTCCGCACATTCTCCACACGCTGGCTTCGCATGATCCCGGCAAATTAGTTTTCCGCACATTACACAACACGTAGTTTTTCCGTCCAGTTTACTTCCACTGTCACCGGGCGACTTGGCCGTGAGGTTAGGAGCGCGCAGCTGTGAGCTCGCATCCTGGAGATAGTGGGTTCGAACCCCACTATTGGCAGCCCTGAAGATGGTTTTCAGTGGTTTCCCATTTTTACACACGCAAATGCTGGGGCTGTACCTTGATTAAGGCCACGGCCACTTCCTTCCCATTCCTAGGCCTTCCCTGTCCCATCGTCGCCATAAGACCTATCTGTGTCGGTGCGAAGTAAAGCAACTAGCAAAAAAGAACTTCCACGGTCTTCGCATCATCCTGCTTGACGCTTTCCGAGGCTGTACTTTCCCTTTCCTTAGAGTTTCCGGAAAGCTACTGAACATGAATTCAGTGATTTGTTGCTGGAGTCAATGTTTTACTTCCCTTTGTGAAATCCAAGGACAGCATTTCCAAGCAATTTCGACGGAATTTAGGTTCAGAGTTGAGATTATGACTTGAGCGTTTGAAATAGGTTACAATTGTCAATTACTAATTCCTATAGGGGAAATAAATGTATTAGGAACGTAGACATGATATAGATTTTTGGGCTTATACCGTGTCAAGAAAATAAGGTGAAATTCTTTACGTTTCGCAGAGAAATGCGTCTTCGAAAGAAAATCTCGACTGTTCACGAGGAAAGCTTCTCCAAGAATGAAGTTTGAATTTAGACGTTAATAACAGAAGTAGAAGTGATACGTTCATTCGTCACCAGATGGCTCACCGTACGCGGTACAGCGCTTGCATTCGAAGTGGAAGCTGTCGGAACCATCAGAATCAGTCTGAGAGGGAGTCACATAAATTAGCAGGTGTACCCCATACGAAAGTATGACATTGACGCAAGCCTGGAATGAAACGTCTAGTCATGAGGAACGTTCGAATTTGGAAAATACCGAAACGAAGTAACAATAGTAAAAAGACAGGCAACCACGTATTACTTAACTGATAGCCAGTGTCCCTGTTGAAATTGTTAGGATATCTACGTATTTCCACAGCTTCCCGTGTAATAGTAGACCTGTAGTGTCTAGTGTGCGTAAGAGCTCGAGCTTCTTGGAACACAACATAATGACCCGACGATAGGGCGTGTTCAGCTATTGCTGATTTGTCTGGCTGGTTGAGACGAATATTACGTTCATATTCCTTGATGCGAGTACCAATGGACCGGCATGTTTGGCCAATATATACCTTGCCGCAAGTACAGGGAATTATATACACCCCAGGATGTAAAAATGGGAACAATTTGTCCTTGGTTTTACCTTTGACTGTGAGCAATTTTAGTGATGGTGCCAAACACGGTTTTTATATTGTGTTTACGGAGGACATTGACAATGCGATCTATGATATTGTGAACGTAAGGCAAGTAGATAGTTCCCTTCACTTCCTCCTTCTGTAAGCTTTGCTTGGTCATTTCTGTAGGATGCAGGGCTGTTCAGTTTTTGAAATTCACTAAAATTTCGCGTAAAATTGCCGAAAAAAGACCCACATGCTGTAAAGTATACATGTCTAATAAGAATTACTGCACTGTTCGTCCGTGAAAGCAAAGTAGTTAACAATAAATAAGAATGACATTGTGAAGCGTATGAGCGCGTGCACGGGTGAAATTTACTCAGTCGATGTTTCACACTATGAGCGGAACTAACAAGGCCGAGCGGCTGATTCAAGGTCATGACATTTAGAAGGGTTCACTCGAAAAGTACTGAGAGAGGAGACTTAAAGAGCACATTAGAAATAACTTAAACACACGATTCAATTTCACCTGGGTATTTTTTACCCGTACGCGCGTTCTTACGCACTAGAGAAGTTCATCAGCGAATGGACCGATTCCTTATCAGAAACATATGCATTAAGATGGGGATACACATTAAATAACATAACGTCAAATATCTGTCTGTTATAGATGATCTCACTCTGATTGCCAAGAACTTGAACCACAATTAACCATCTTCCAAATAGTCGTTGCAAGAACAGGTCTGAAGATAACCTTTAACAATAGTCGTCTACATTTACTGTACTGTACATGGCTCTGCCTTGAGCAACACTGAATTTACAGGAGACCTCAGAGATGTTCCTAACCACATTCCAAATAAGTTTCAAAAAACCCAACAGACCAACAATAACTATCTGGGAGGAATGAATCACTCAGAGCCTAAACGAAAACCGATCCATGGATAACAGGTGACCCAGACTATGAAATTCATATCTCAAATGCAAGAACCTTTATTATGACAGCCTTGAACTTGGTGGATGCAGAGAGGATCTCGCCCCACAAATGGCCCCGGCTGGTCCATGGTCCAACAGCTCTGCACTCCGACCGGCCAACCAAGCAGAGGAGGGGTGGCCACGGCTCTACCGTGGTTCTACGTTTCTGCATTCGGAAGACGGGAAAAGGCTGGTCCTTGCGGCTGGCTCCAACCGTCTGCTGTCCTGAAAATAGTTTTCCGTGGTTTTCCGTACTCTTTCAGTAAGGCGAATGCCGAGACAATTCCTAGTATAGGCCACGCCAGTCCTCTCACATTCGCCGCACATCTCCTTCACCGTAAAAAATCTCTTTGCCTGAGAGACCGTCTAAGAGGCCCGCCTCCCCCTTCAGGGAAGAAATAAAATCATTCTAACAGTAGTAACTTCACCTTATTTATATTCTGACTAATGGTGAATACATGCCAATTAGTTGTTCACTGAACAACACATAACACCTAGATATCATATAACGGTGTGCTGTCAAGTAAATATCGGTTGCAGAGTAGGCTTGGCTTACAAGTGGCCAGGGCTTGTCTGAGATCTCACAGCTCTGTACACCGGCCGACCAACCGAGCAGAGGAGGGGTGGCCACGGCTCTACGCCTCTGCATTTGGGAGACGGATAGCGGTTGGTCCCCAACATCGGCTGTTCTGAGAATGGTTTTCTGTGGTATTCCATGTTCCTGCACTAAGGCGAATGCCGGGACAGTTGCTAGTATAAGCCACGGCCGCCAACCCTCTCACCTTCTCCGAACATCTCCCTGGCTTGAGAGACGGCGTTACCAACTAGGAGGCCCGCCGTCCCCTTCAGGGATGGAATGAAAATATTTTAGAAGAACACCCTGCGATTACTTCCCACAAGTTATGGAATAACCTGTATAGTAATTTAGGGATATCTCGACACGCTAAGCAAAAACCTGTAATTTTGATAATGCTTTATTTGCAAAATAGTTCAATTTTTACCTGGTGAATTTGTAGACAGTTAGTGTATGTTTTCTATTATTTATGGCCAAAAATAAAACTTCATATCATTGTAAATTAGAAAATAAATAAACGATGCAAAAATGTCCACTTCTCCCGCACTTAGGGAGAACCTGACACTAGGTAGGACCTCGGAAGAGTTACACAGCTATTGTACACAGTGGGCACATATAAACTGTTCGTTGTTTCCATTTTCTACACACATCTCGTGGAACCATTTCCTGCATTCCCCACTACACTGGACCCATGCCTCATTTCGGTTGTCGTCATAGAAATAGCCATCACAT
The DNA here is from genome assembly GCF_040414725.1 of Anabrus simplex. NCBI lineage: Eukaryota > Metazoa > Arthropoda > Insecta > Orthoptera > Tettigoniidae > Anabrus > Anabrus simplex. The sequence goes on along the minus strand of NC_090267.1, from coordinate 443,916,270 downwards.
ACTGCGCAGTAATTCTCAGAGCAATTAAGACTGCTTGAGGAACTAGCTTCCCCACTACCAACACGCCGAGTTCTCGTTGTTTTGTTTAGATTTGAGGGATTCTGTTCATTTACGCGTTTCCTCTTCCTTAACTTTTGTCGGTAATCCGGAGAAGTCACCATGGCGGATTCTTGCACTCTTCTTCCTCTTCCTTTTCCAGATAGGAGTCTTAATATCGGAACAGGAGATAACTCCTGGACTGAGCAACTCGGAGGTGTAAATGCAGGTGAGGCTTCATGTTCCTGTGATAATGTAGGACTACTGGCCTTAGTTTCGACAGCAATATCTTCTCCAACATGTACGTGATTTGAACCATTTTCGTCTTGCACAAGGTCGTATTCAAAAATGTCTTCTTGGAGGATATCGGGATTGTACGGATAAATGACAGTGTCGAGATCTCCCACGCTTGTCATGTCGACATCTCCCCGAGTTACATTGGCAGGCAAGAGGTGGCAGCACTTACCACGCTGAATGATTGGCGATTTGGAAATGACATGGCCGCTTCTCCAAAACGTGCTTTGTGCGCCTAACCTCAAACATTGCCTTAAAAATATCGCATATCTACGTATTTCGTTCTACAACCTACTCATTATCTTATAGTACCTTACTTTTACATCATATATCACTTACATACTCACCTTCAACTATTCAGATGTCCTGTATTTATACTGATAATCGTCTGCTACCAGGATCACCATGAGCACAACACCCTACGGCTCCAATACATGTAGTTACTAGTTCGACCTGTAGAGTACTGTGGTTACCAGGGGCGCTAAGCTTAAAAGTGTCGAGTTCTCCCTCATGTCGGGATCTCCCTAAGTTACCTTATACTTTTTAAGCACAGGTATACCTAATAAAAACTAAAAAGCAGCTTACACATTTAGAAAATGTGTGTTTCGTTAGAAGCAATTGCTACATTTGAAATGCTGCATGAGTATCAGAAAAAGAAGTCTTCGGTTGCAAAGTAAGAAAAACACAAATACATCCATTTTTTCTCAAAATATTGAAGAGTATACAACGTGTGAATTTCCAGGTAAATTAGCTTGTAAACCTATGTAGAGGTATATGCAACATAGCCTGGCATCGAAGAGTTACAACAGCTTTGAAAGGGAAGGTACTTTTAAATCGAGTTCAAGAAAACACAACCAGAGAACTAAGCCTGATTCCAAATGAGAACTTAACAGATTGCTTTGAAAAGTGAAAGAGACGCTGGGCTAACGACGTGACGTTCAAAGGGCGCTAAAGTAAATTATCTTCATCACATACTAAAGGCAAGATCTTGTCTCTGGAGCCATTGATTTCTGACCTGAGTAATTCCTTTCTACTCAGCATACGCCTCTCAATCGTTCCCCTTCTGAGAGATGTTAAAATAAGGCTCGCGATCCCCACATTAGCTGTGCTTCCTCCAAAGAGATAAAACATCAACTCACTGTGGACACACAACGTGAATAATAAACCTTGTACGTATTTAATCATTTTCGCTGAGGTTTATCCTCAGAACTTATTTCTGTCCAACTAGTCCGATTAATTCTCGTCCTTATCCAGATTTCTACTGTATTTATCTTGGTTTTCTAGCATCTAGATTTCACTCCTGTACAGAATAACATTCCTGACAAAAGTTTTCTACGAGTGCTTTCTGTGAGTTTTAAAAATTTAAGATTCCTTACCCTTAAGGGGTAAGGCGGGCCACTTACAGAGTGACGCCCTCTTTCTGGCCAGGATATGTGGTGATAATCTGAGGAGAGGTGAAGGGAGAGAAGGGATTGGCTGTGGGCTATGAATAGGAACTCTCTCGGCAATTGTCTGGAAGAGAAAATGGGAAAGGAAAAGAAACCATTCTCAGGACAGATGATGACGTTCAGCCCACTCGCCTTCCGAGTGAAGAGCTCACCTCCAGAGCCACAATGCTCGGTCTTCTCTCTATGTGTGTGTGTTTTTGAACACATTTCTTGTAGTTCATCAATTGTTTTCTGTTTAAGCAAGTTTTTCTTGGTTCCAGCTGTCGCCAGTGCTGTAGTCCCGAAATTCTCGCACGGTGTACTCTTCAGTCAGGCCGTGACAAATCCATGGTGTCAGACCACCCTGGCGCTTGAAATTAATAGGCTACAGCTAGTTGCAACAAATATCCCTAACCTTGGCGTAAATCAGGTATATAGAAGACATTTTATGATGATGACAAAGAACAAATCCTTATTTTAATACACCAGTTTGAGAATCTTAAAGGAATGTAAAACCAATAACATAAATCATGATTTCTGAAACAATAGTTTTTAATGGACCTACTTTCCGCTATTTATTAAAAACAATCCAAGATTCCTCTTTTGATTTACGATCACACTCTTCACTTGAACAATACGTTTGCAATGCGGTGGTTTTGCTGCCACTTCATATATTTCTCAGGCTTAAATCGGTCAACTGGTGAGGCATTTGAATGTGTGAACATAAGGCTAGAGACGTAATCAACGAACAGTGATGGCCGTAAATAAGTGATGGCTGATAATGTTGTTCATCAAGCTCAACCTTCGATGCTCACGATTACGAGCGTAGCTGGAGAGTTAAAAGTCAATGACAGAATGGAGAAAATAAAAGAAGAAGTCCAGAGTAAGTAAGTAACTAAGATTCTTTATAATTTTACCTTGATTAAGGCTTTCTGGCCATCCCTTCCATCTAAACAGACACTGAAATTATATATATATATACTAAGGGACCCGTACGAGAAATCTCGCATGTTCATAAAGTATGTGGTGGAGTAGCTGCTGGTGAACTAAGGAATACACAAATCAGTACAATATTAGACAGTCTTACTTACCACTTAATGTAATCTTTGATTTTTTAACATTTATGGTATTCACTTGAATGGAAGCAAATGCAAGTGCATTATTATACTGAAAAATGTTTCGGAAATATTTTTTGGTTTAACTATCATTCGTTTCTTCTGTAATACCTACAGTATAATGACATAAAACAGGCGTCCCAGCGGCCAAAATGTGAAGTGGAGAGCAATGATGGTGCGCATTTTCCTACAACAACAGTATTTGCAAATCGCACACTTCGTATATTTTAAAGTCATTTTTTTAAGAAAGTATCGATACATATGAAATGAGAGTGCAGTTCGTCACTGCTAATGTCTATTCTCCTTCCTTTGAATGCTCATTTTCACGATCGGTTATTTGTGAGTGCCGCAAACGGGATCTATACGACTGATATGAAATATATTATATATATATATTACAAAAATTAAATTAAATTATTTTAAGTAGAAGGTATAACGCAAAAATATAAGAAGGCATACAAAGTGTGTGAGAAAAGTAATGAGAATGATTTTATACTAACTAAAGTTTTTTTTCAAACAACAATGTTGAAAAAAAATGAAAACCTACAATCTGTTTTCCAGTCATTGACCGGGTCAGAGATGTAATGAATGAAACATATATAGGCTGTTATTACAATGGGGTCGCCACTCCCAAGGTGATTTATTAATGAGTGATCAGCGCTGGAAGTCTTCATCTTGTATGGCTTTTAACTGGTCAGTCACAGTCCTTTGAATGTTCTCCAGAGTTCCAAACTGACGTCCTTTTAGGACATGCTTCAATTCCTGGAAAAGGAAAAAGTCACAAGGACTCAAATCAGATGAATAGGGGAGGATCAAGAAACAACAGTAATGCCTTTTGAGGTCCAAATTCACTTATGGAAATGGCCGTGTGACACTGGGCATTGTCATGATGAACCATCCACTTGTCTGCAATGTTCAAATCGTCTGTCAAAATTTTATGTACGGCAGAATTGTTTAAATTTAACTGTTCAGTCATTATCGTTATTATGAAACGACGGTCTGATCTCACAAGAGCCCTCACACGTTCAACATTTTCGCCAGTTTTTGGCGTTGAAGGTCTCCCTGAGCGAGGTTAATATTCAACGTGTTCTCGTCCTTCCAAAAATGATTTGTGTCAGCGGAAAACTTGTGCTCTTGATAAGCAATGTTCCCCATAAACCTGTTTCAACTTTTCAAAAGTCACTCCCGCGATTCACCAAGTTTATCACAAAAATCCATTGCACAACGTTGCTCTAAATTCCGATGCTCCATTTCTGAAACACACGACAAAAACACAACTTCATTGATGGAGCTGTCAAAAATAATGTGTTAGCTGTACGGAATTGTAACTCAGACTGAGGAAGTGGAAGGGATAAACAAAACTGTCTAGCACAGGCCGGTACACACAACGTTGCCAGATCGCCCGCAGTGTTGCCAGTCTTATTACTTTCTTTGTACTCTAAGGACTGGAGTTAAGCAGAGGGCATGCAGCGTATACCCGTGTGTGCCCTTAACTACAGCCCTGTCCCTTTCCTTCAAATATGCTTCCGTTCGAAAATAGCAAAATTTATATACTGTCACGATTTTCTATTTGCCTGTCTTAATATTCGATACCAGCTACAGTATAGCCTACCCTCAGTTGATGTGTTAGGTTTTGTAATTGCAGCGGCATTAATGCCATCTACCGTACATGCGTGGCATCAGAAGAATAAGAGCACACTTCAACTAACAACAGTAGTCAGATATGATACTGTATAGGCTATTGGACTTATGCCGTGTCAAGAAAATAACGTGAAATTCTTTATGTTTCGCAGAAAATTGTGCTCTTAAGAAGCCTTTCTCGTGGACAGTCGAGATTTTCTTCTGATGACGCAGAACACAGTTTTCTGCGAAACGTGAAGAATTTCACCTTGACACGGCGTAAGCTCAAAAGCCTAAACTGTATCATGTCTATAAGTACGAGTCGTGAAAGCATCAATGGCAACAATAGTCAGTTTGCGTTACGGTATTGCGTTCCTGCTGATAGGTTTTTGGGGATTAAAACAAAGTAAGCCAACGCGTTTTATCCCCTCCCCCCCTCCTTTAATAATTCCAGTTTCCCTTCATTCTTCGGGTGTTGGTTCCTCCACACTTATCATTTCCATAGTCGTCTTCACTATCTTGTTTATCATCAGGAACACATATCCGACACGGTTTTGTAACTCATAAACATAACCACGACAATCAAGACCACTTTACCATTAATTTCGTAACGACTAAACGATGATTCCACGGTGCTCGCTGTTGATGGACTTAGCATTAAAAATGTAAATTCGTGTATTCTCCATTATTATAACTTGTACTGTAGAACTGTATCAGATACAAAAGCTTGGAAATTCTATTGAAAACCTACAACCTGTTTTCCAGTCATTGACCAGGTCAAGGATGTAATGAATGAGGCAGATATAGGCTGTTAGTACGATGGGGTCACCACTCCCAAAGTGATTTATTAATGAATGATAGATGCAATGAAATGAGAATGGAGAGTGTTGCTGGAATGAAAGATGACAGGGAAAACCGGAGTACCCGGAGAAAAAATGTCCCGCCTCCGATTTGTCCAGCACAAATCTCACATGGAGTGACCGAGATTTGAACCACGGTATCCAGTGGTGAGAGGCCGACGCGCTGCCGCCTGAGCCACGGAGGCTCTTGTAAATTCTATTATTTTATAATATTTGTTATGTAAAAGTTTAAGGTCTTCTTCTATCGAAGGTCAGCGATCATCATAGCTGGTGTAATCTTTGAGTGTGCCACATGGACAAGTGGCATCGTGTTCATCTCGAACGAATCCCTTAGGTTCTTCAGCCAGGAGATTCTCCTGCGGCTAAGTCTCCGTTGTCCTGCGCCACCAACGGTAAGATCCTTACTATTCATTCCGCATCACGTGTCCCAAATATTTAAGTTTCCGCTTCTTGATCGAAAGAAGTACTTCGATCTTCTTGTTTAGTCTTTCCATCACCTCAGTTCACCTGCTTCTCCCGCTTCACGCCTGCCTGCAACTGATCCACATCGCGTTCTTTATTCTTCAGTCGCTTCAGTCCTTCCACAAGGTCAACCTCGACTACGCTGCGAACCTCAACCTCATTGACCTTGTTTATATTTATTAGCGTTGTCCTTGGCACTTTGTGAATGATCTTGAAATTATGCTCCATGCTGTCAACCACCGAGCAATGGTCTGACGCGATTTCATCTCCTGGGTACGTTCTGACTGCCAGGAAGCTGTTCTTGAACCTCCAGTTGACTAAGATGTAGTGAATCTGCTTGCTGACTTCCTCTGTATTGAGGTGACTTTCTCGTGTAAAATCTGAAGAAAGTGTTCAGGACGATTAGATTTTATTCCTGACAGAACTAAATGAGTCGACGTCTACCCTCGTTCTGCACTCCCTGTTCAATATCTCCCTCCAAATGTTCTGCTTTTCCCAACCCTAAGTCTCCCATGAAAATATTCAGGTCCTTCTTCTTGGCCATTCGCATCACCTGCTGGACTTGTACATAGAACTGCTCAACCTTTTCATCCTCCTTATCGGCAGTTGGTGCGTATAACTGGAAAATGCTAAACGTTGAGAGGATTGGCTTCAGTAATGCGACGCGGTCTGAGAGAGGCACAAAATTCATCACGGCGCGCCTTACCCGGCGTGAAACGATCACGGCGACTCCTTGTCGGTGATCTGTTTCTTTATTCCTCGCGTAGTACACCATGTAGTCGTTGGACACGCATTGTCCACATCCCGGAGATCCCATTTCACTTATACCAAACATCTCGATCTTAAGTCTCTTCATCTCTTGTCCACCTGCTCCCTATATCTTGATGCATGCAGTATTCCTCTATCTGTCTCCTGACACAGGCCAGAGCAAAATGCGGGTTCCACCGAATTCTCGGACTCATTTATGGCTTTCACAATATGGAAGCTACTGAGGTATGGGTGGAGCTGAGTATTGACACTCGGAGCACGACGAATGAATCTGGATGTTACGATTACAGAGTCCGTATTTTTAGGCACCGATATGTTCGAATGAAAACTGAAGTGACTAACAAGTATACTCTACTCTGTACAACGGTAATGCTATGAGATTTGCATAGCTATTAGGGTACGGCCTGCAGAACTCCTAGAATGTATGTTATTCCTGCTACATTATAGAAGAACGGGTTGCACGACACTTCCTACTAACCAAATTAGTTCGCATTCTAAACTATTACTGCGTAAACATCCGAGGTTTAGTTATGAAAGTTTTACTTATAAGGCTAGTCTTGCTGTAATAGCAATTTCTGGCCCAGTGAGGAAAGCAATAGAAAACTACCTCACACTTCATCCTGCCTGGGAAGCCTCATTATGGAGTCACCATCGGTATTTGCTGTTTTCTTACATCTGCATAATCTTGGATGATGTTATTTTAAACTCTAACTAAACATATAGACCGTTTTAGATATTTTGAGAGAGATGTGGAAGTTTGTGAAAAACGTAAAAACCGCGAATACCTTCGTTATTATTCGTCGAACGGTGAAAATTCATGGAACTCCCTAGAAGACTAAAAATGTGTAGATAAAATTATAATTATATTTAAACAGAAACTTGCCTGAATGGGGCATAGATATGTCTGAATATTAAGTGGGTGGATTTTCGTGCTTTACGTCGTATTTCATAAAATAACAGATAGCATTCATACAGAGTTTTATACATCCAGACACTACAAAAGGCTGCAGCAATAACAGTGCTATCCACCTTCTTTCATGATATTTTCTTCCTGAGACTACTCAAGTTCTTTTCTCTTCTGTAAAGTTTCGTTTTCTAAAGCCATTACTTAAATGTTCGTTCATCCGAAGATGGTGCTTGTTCCCTCTCATATTTTCTTCTCTACTCTTTATACACTTTTACCAGTGTTGTTGTCACCTGTGAAATGATCCAGAGAAATGCAGAATGTTTGTGCCGTCAAGTGAAAGATCTTGTCGGCTGGAAAGTGTAGACACTAGATCTTACCCTCCAAGACACATCATGTGTGGGAGGAAGAATGCTGAGTATTATAGTGCACTGAGTTGTGAGGAAACATGCGTATAGTATGTGCTATCTTGTGCATTAAATTCGCAGGAGATCAGGCTGAAGAATAGTGACCAAAGTGCTCCAGGCCTTTTCAGTCTCAAACTTATAAACCATCAGCGACCTCAGTGGCAAAGTCTGTTGGTAAAACTATTGGGCCTACCAGAATGTACTGTAATAGTGGAGTTAGAATTCTATGTGAATATACAAGTATATAAGCAGATATAGCAAAAAGGTAAATAAATGTTGGTTAAGATTGAAGTGAGGAACTGTGAGGGAAAATTAAATTTAGCTTCCCAACAGCAGATGAACCATCTACACGATGATGATTGAGTAACCAAGGTGAAAACGATGCCAGATTGAATAGTAAGCGAAGACTACTTCGTACATAAAGAGATTAAGAACGAAAATAAGCTGAGTAAAGAGGAAACTATTCGAGTGAAAGATACTGAGAAGCAAATGATCGTGTCAGAATGTAGGACCGAAAGAACATTACTGGAATTTTGTGAAATAAGCAATAAGTTGTCGAGAAAGAAAGAAAGAAAGAAAGAAAGAAAGAAAGAAAGAAAGAAAGAAATACTAAGAGATACGTCAGGGATATAATGCGGTAGCTAGTGGTAAGAGAGAGAAAAATGAATAGAACTGTTGTTTGTTATGTGGGGAGATAATAGAAGGGGCACATCCGTTGAGAGTATTTACGGAGGCAGACTCAATTAGGGTCAAATACATGGATTATGATTTAAAATGAAAATAGGAAGAGAGAAATAATGTTATACAATTATTAAACGCAGAGTTGATCACACCAGGTATAACAGCAAAATATTTTTACAGTAATAGTATGTGGTAATACATAATAAAAGAAAATAAAGTAAAAACTAATTCAACTAATGAAGGTTAGGATACATGTTGTCTCTGATTGGATGACTAAAAAACTACATTTGACCTTAAGATATGAATATGGCACAAAACACCTTCAAATTGTTGAGGAGATCGTGGGTTCGAACCCCACTGTCGGGACAGGGAAGTGCCAGGAGTGGGAAGGAAGTGGCCGTGGCCTTAATTAAGGTGCAGCCCCAGCATTCGCCTTGTGTGAAAATGAGAAACCACCGAAAACCATATTCTGTGCTGCCGACAGTGGGGTTCGAACCCACTATCTCCCGGATGTGAGCTCACAGCTGCGCGCCTATAACCGCACAGCTAACTCATCCGGCATGTGCTCCATTTTAGCGGGGATACAATAATCATCATCATCTGTTTACCCTCCAGGGTCGGCTTTTCCCTCGGACACAGCGAGGGATCCCACCTGTACCACCTCAAGGGCAGTGTCCTGGAGCTTCAGACTCTTGGTCGGGGATACAACTGGGGAGAATGACCAGTACCTCGCCCAGGCGGGAAACCACAGAAAAACCACTTCCAGGATGGCTGAGGTGGGAATCGAACCCACCTCTACTCAGTTGACCTCCCGAGGCTGAGTGGACCCCGTTCCAGCCCTCATACCACTTTTAAGATTTCGTGGCAGAGACCGGAGTCGAACCCGGGCCTCGGCGGGTGGCAGCTAATCATACAAACCACTACACCACAGAGGCAGACGATACTCTATTTGTGTATTCTTATTCTGGTAGTGAACGTCTTATTAACAGGACAAATACCGGGTGAGTTGGCCGTGCGGTTAGGGCGCGCGGCTGTGAGCTTGCATCCGGCAGATAGTGGGTTCGAAACCCACTGTCGGTAGCCCTGAAAATGGTTTCCGTGGTTCTCCATTTTCACACCAGGCAAATGCTGGGGCTGTATCTTAATTAAGGCCACGGCCGCTCCCTTCCAACTACTAGGCCTTTCCTATCTCATCGTCGCCATAAGACCCGTCTGTGTCGGTACGACGTAAAGTTAGTATCAGAAAAAGAGAGCACAACATTTTCTTTAGGGTTCAATAAAGTAAATAGTTTTTTGGACACAATAAATTGCCTCGAATATTTAATCCTGAAAGCCTCTGGCGATCCAACTCAAGAGCATTTCTCTTATTAGCCACTTGCACAATCGTAATCGTTATCAGCTTTCGAGCTAATTTATTCGCTTGGATTATTCTCACCAATCTCATGATATCAGCGGTTACTTGTTATGAAGAATGTGAGGTATTTCCATGCTATAATGAAATCCAAAATTATTACATATTATTTTACATGAAATTCTACAGAGATAAATGAGAAGTTTTAATGCAAATCATGTCATTGAAATATTTATAGTTATTAATTAATTAGTTCCTTATGTACATTTTTTAAACATAAAAAAATACCTACTGCAAGTTAATATTTACAAACTAATGTTTCTGAAGATGGAATGAATATCATTTTTGAATGCATATATTTTATACCATTATTTCCCATTGTTATAAAAATGCAGGGGCTGCCTGGTTGAGGTGGTATAAGCATTCTCGCTTCATGCGGAAGGACGTGGGTTCGATTCCCTGACAGGAAGTCTAAAAATTTAAGAAACGAGATTTCAATAGTTTTTTGGACACAATAAATTGCCTCGAATATTTAATCCTGAAAGCCTCTGGCTGAGGTTCATTCAGCCTAGACTAAAATTTAGTACCAGGTTAATTCCTGGGAGCAAAGATGGCCGGGCGTAAAGCTAACCAATCTGCCCCCCCAAGTGCCTTGGTTACGGATAGTGGAAGCCTTCATGACCTGTACGGAGAAGACTTACTTGTTTTTTTTTTTTTTTTTTTTTTACAAAAATGCCATATTATGAATGGTCAGTCGAGGAGGTACAGAACTAAATTGCCCAACTCCAGGAAGAAGCAAGAAAGGCAGGTTACTGATCTGCTTCGAGAAGACACAATACATGCTCAACATCAAACCACCACCCAGATGGAACGCAGTTGAGAGAGAAAGGATTCAGAAAGTGGAGAAATTCAAATATCTGGGGGAGTGAAAGACAGGCACTGTTATAGAGAATCAACAATATTAACTTGGCATATAAACTGACTATGTACACTTACAACAAGAAGAATATCTCGATCAATGCAAAACTCAGACACTACCAGACAGCGATCCTCCCGGAGGCTTTATATCCAGCTGAAAGTTTGAACCTGATAAAAACAGGATTGGTCAAGAAGTTTGAACTAGTGGAGAGAAATATTCTGAGGCTGATACTGGAACCGCAAAGAACAGAGGATGGATCATACAGAAAGAAAATAAACCAGGAATTATATCTCAAGATGGAAAATATCTCAGATACCATCCGGAAGAGGAGAACCATGTTCTTCGGACATATCTACAGAATGAACACGGTAAGACTGACCAATCAGATCATAAGATTTTTGAGATTAGGAAAACTACAGTTCGCTTGTACCAGGAGGTGATTAAGGTGCTGGAAGAAATGGGAATAGGAGGAACGGAAATCAGCAAGAGCTGTGCTTACAAGCAAGGCCATACAGAGGTTTCAAGAAAAGTTACATTCAGCGCCACAGACAGAGGAGAGGAGGAGATTGCAGAATGAAAGGATGAAGGAGAACGGGACGAGTATTAAAGCACAGAAACAGATGAGGCTGAATTCGAATTAACGTCATCCATATTCGGCCAAAACGAAGGAAGAAGAATGGTGAATCGACTGAGTCAGTATAATGTGAACATTAGATAAAAAGCTGAGACTCTATAAGTACAAAAAAATATTCATCCTGGCTTTGAAAGGTTACTTGGGTAGTAAAATAACCAACGATGGCAGAAGTAAGGAGGACATAAAATGCAGACTAGCACAAGCAAGGAAGAGCTTTCTTAAGAAAAGAAATTTGCTCACTTCAAACATTGATATCGGAATTAGAAAGATGTTTTTGAAGACTTTTGTGTGGAGCGTGGCATTGTATGGAAGTGAAACATGGACGATAACTAGCTCAGAAAGAAAGAGAATAGAAGCTTTTGAAATGTGGTGTTATAGAAGAATGCTGAAGGTGAGATGGATAGATCGAATCACGAATGAAGAGATACTGAATCGAATTGGTGAGAGGAGATCGATTTGGCTAAATTTGACGAGAAGAAGAGATAGAATGATAGGACACATCTTAAGACACCCAGGACTTGTTCAGTTGGTTTTTGAAGGAAGTGTATGTGGCAAGAACGGTAGGGGTAGACCAAGGTATGAATATGATAAACAGATTAGAGCAGATGTAGGATGCAATAGTTACGTAGAAATGAAAAGGTTAGCACAGGATAGGGTGGCATGGAGAGCTGCATCAAACCAGTCTATGGACTGATGACTCAAACAACAACAAGGAAATGAATCATTTATTTAGCGTATGGATGCATCACTAAAAATAATATTTACAATTATCTTAAATTACAAACTAATATTCAGGCCACGAATGTAGTGTATTGATCCTTCCGTCATAACCAGCAAGTATGCTGGATCGCCAGGAAAAGCTCTCCTGAATTACATGGTGAATTCCACTTGTGCAAGAAATCGGCACACCTGCCAGTGTTGGTTCATATTCGGTTAAGAACCGACCAGATCTTGCGTGGCAATTCAAAGCCAGGTGGCTTGGACGGTATGCACGGCATCTGAAGTTGTTCCGTCGTAGCATTTATCTGCGATGTGTATCTTCAGCAGTCATTAGTATTAAAGTCGTTTCCAACTAACATCCTTGCAGTTTACAGAGGTGGTTGACGAGAGCGCAGCCTAGCCTACCTTTACTGGTAGTTGGGATGTCTGCGTGAACAGGGGGATGAGGATTTCTGTACTCCCGTACAAGAGCACTTTCCACCGCATAGGAAAGGAAATGAAATCAATGCTTAACAGCTACCCAAATCCATTTGGAATTTTAAGACATCGTGGCAATTGTTACTTCCCTAAATATCTTCGAACAAAAAACTCTTTAGAAAATGATGTAATATCCATCAATTTATAAACAATAAACAATAGTCGTCCCAGGTTAGACCCTTGAAGTACACCAGAGCTGACATTAAAAACACAACATTTTCTTCAGATTTTAATAAAAGAAGTATGTAATAAACACAATAATTGCTTCGAATATTTAATCCTAAAATCCTCTGTGACATGATCGTCTTATAGTTATTTTTAATTTCGATTTAGTTTCGATTTAATTATAATGAAACAAATGTCATGACATTTGGTGATCGACATGTCAGTGATCTGTTCTGAAGCACTTGTTCGCAAACGTGTACAGCCTGGGTTTACGACGTATTGAGTACCATTTCATTCCTCATTACCCTCCTCCTCTTGGCAGTGGAATATTACCACCTAGTTTGTTGAACTAATGGATGCTTGTTCACCTGCCATAAATCACCACTGAGTGATTAGGGAAACGGTTACGTAATTGAATCGCATTATGATATGAAGTGCCACTCTGTGTACTATGTTACAAACTAGTTTGGGAGCACCGGTTTCTTTTCTAGACTGACAGTGGTTTGATTCCGGTAATTAGTAACTTGGTAGTTACTGTTTCTCATGTAGTATTTGGAACTTTGTTGTTCATGCTGTAGGGTTCGATACATTCCAGTATTAGTTTTTTATTTGCTAGTTATCATTATTTTAATGTATTGTTTTACATTATGGGGCTCAAACCAGTTAGATGCCTCCAGCCAACTAAAAATTGCTTAAAATCTTTGAAATAATGCGTAATATTTCGATAAGATGCTGTAGGGATCACATTTATATGCTCCGTAATTTCCAAAATATGTATAGAAGTATGCTTGAAAAATTAAAAGATCCAAATAAAATATTCGTTTATACATATATTTATTGAATAAGCATGTTGAAACACATTAATTTTATAAGTACATGCAACTAAAGTAAGTGTGTGTATGTCATATTTTAAATTTAATAAAACTTCGAGAAAGTACACAATTCAATTCTCCAAGCTGTTATCTAAATCTTCCTGTATGTTGCATTTTACAATAAGTCAATTCTTATTTTTTCTACGATTATTCGTTTCCCGTTGTTTCTCGAGATGTCCTTACAAGGAGGAAAGATTATTTCCACATCACATGAAACTAAGGGTGCAAATTTAAATGCTGTCTTTTGTCCTGTTAATGGTTTTTATACTTGGTATCTCAGCATGTTTACCTTCTAATTCGTGGAAATTTTCACATATTTGTTTATATACTTCATTTTTTTAAATAATACTATTAATTATTCCTCTACTACTTCACAGACACTTCCCGGAGCTGCTGTCAATTTAGTAACAGTGATATTGACTGAATTTAACGAACCACAGAGAGTAGCATTATTTTCCCCAAGTGAGGAAATAGAAGAAGGAAGGTTTGAAAAATGTGCAGATATATACTTCTCTCTCTGCTAGGGGCTTTACGTCGCACCGACACAGATAGGTCTTATGGCGACGATGGGATAGGAAAGGCCTAGGAGTTGGAAGGAAGCGGCCGTGGCCTTAATTAAGGAAAACCATCTTCAGGGCTGCTGATAGTGGGATTCGAACCTACTATCTCCCGGATGCAAGCTCACAGCCGCGCGCCTCTACGCGCACGGCCAACTCGCCCGGTGATATATACTTAAGATTACCTTCTAATTCTCCGTTATTCAGTGCTTCTTGTACAATTTGAATTGATGCTGCATCATTTTTATGGAAATTATTCACAAGAATCCTAACACTGTATCTAAGTGTTCGGAATGATATAGTGCCGCACATAACCACGTTCCCCAGCGCGTCACAATTGTTTCCGCCGAAAGAGGAATATCCTGTACCGTTACTTTAAATGCTTCTTGTCCAGAGTGTGCTTTAAGAAAAGCTTTTAAAATAGAGAAATCAAGCGTTTCATAAGTGGAACTTTTTCGTAATTCGTGACTGCTACACGGTATAAGGCCTGGGGTTGCAGTGTAGGCTCCGGCCTTACAAAGGCCACGGATGGTCCGTGGTCCGATAGCTCTGCACTCCGACCGGCCAACCGAGCAGAGGAGGGGTGGCCACAGCTCTATCGTGGCCCTACACCTTTGGTTCTGGAGACAAAGAGGGAATGATTCCCATCGTCGGCTGTCCTAAGAATGGTTTTCCATTTTCCTACTCTAAGATGAATGCCGGGACAGTTCTTAGTATAGGCCACGGCCGTCAAACCCCCTCACCTTTTCCGAACTTCTCCTTCTCCGTAACATATCTCCTGACCCGAGAGGCGGCGTCACCGTCTAAGAGGTCCGCCTCCCCTTCAGGGGAGGAATGAAAACAATTTAGTAGCAGTACGGTACAACCCATAGGCAAGGCAAGTCAAATGTACCAGGTCTGATCATATAACTAGCGGCCACAGTTACAAAAAGCAACACATGACCTTTCTGGAAGCCGTAATAAATTTATGGATTTTATAAAACTGTGGAGCTGTTTGTGGCTTTAAATTGCTCTGCAAGAAAGTCTTTTGCTAGTTGCTTTACGTCGCACCGACACAGATAGGTCTTATGGCGACGATGGGACAGGAAAGGGCTAGGAGTGGGAAGGGAGCGGCCGTGGCCTTTATTAAGGTACAGCCCCAGCATTTGCCTGGTGTGAAAATGGGAAACCACGAAAAACCATTTTCAGGGCTGCCGACAATGGGATTCGAACCTAGTATCTCCCGAATACTGGATACTGGCCGCACTTAAGCGACTGCAGCTATCGAGCTCGGTGCAGGAAAGTCTAGGGTAGTTCGTTTGTTCGTATGAAGCTCCTGTAAATCGTCCTTCACGATTTTGGGTTTCGACGATAGAGACATATGTAAAATAATTTTCAATTTCAATTTTAAATTTGTCAGTGGTAAGATCGTAACATTGTTGGACACAATTTTTACCTAGAGCAGGTTTATTTGCCACTTTGCAATTTCAATAATTCTCCGCAGGCTGGGGCTGAGAGTTTCCATGGCGGGATGTCTGTCGCTGAAGAAGCTTAACACGAATCAAACGAAAACTGTGAATGATTATTACCGGAGAAGTCTCCAAGCGATTTTTCAACGGGATTACTTTGTACCTATTCATTCTTAATGTCGTCCTTATGTTATCATGAGCTGAAAGGTGACTGGATCATCAAAGTGTACAACCAAAGGCAATCGCAAAACCCGGGGCGACAACTACTGACATACTGATTCACCAGAGTGGAAAATTCGACTGAGCACTATGAAACATCGAATTTCCCTGCAAGCTTCAGCTTCGAATTTTTCCACTTTTAGTGACCAGTGTTTTAGTAATGGGGCATGTATACAGGATGAGGAATGGCATAGTTTGTCATTGTTTTATTTGAGTTTCGTGGTATTAAAATGCTAAAGCACTAAGAAACATTTATCACTACCAACTAGTTTTTCACACGCTTTGCTATAAATAATTCGTCTAGTTAGAGCAAAGTCCAGGTGATAGTCTCGATGTTTCACTCAATTTCAATTTTACCATGATGAGAAATGCAAAGAGCTTAACAATTCACTAATCGTAATCACTATTTGTCAACAATGGTGCAGAGATTCAGCTGCCACAGCTCCTGAGCAATCTCCAAAGAGTCTGTCAGTTTCCTTATCTTGGTTCAATAATTGAGCATGCAAGTAGCCGCAAAAATAAATTAAACGTCGCATAATTCAAGGACGTACAGCTACGGCAAAATTAAAGATGATCTAGACAGATCATGATGATCTAGAAAGATCTATGCATACGAAGAAAAGATTAGACCATTCGCTTGTGTTCTCGATCTTCCTGTATGGATGCGAAACATGGACCATAAAAGCTAAAGACAGGAACCGAATCAACGCCTTTGAAATGTGGTGTTGGAGAAGGATGTTGCGAATAACATGGACAGCCAGGCGAACAAATGATTCTCTGTCATCCGGGAAATTGGAACACAAGAAAGTCTATACCAAGTTGTGTACTAGAGAATCCTGCAATTCTTTGGTCACATTATGAGAAGAGATGATGACAACCTGTAAAAAATTAATTGTCCAAGGAAAAGTTTCTGGCTCAAGGTCACGAGGACGGGTCGCTAAAAGATGAGTTGATCAAGTAAGAGAGATCATGGACTTACCATGGAGAATTACTCTCCGAAAATCGCAAGTTCGTACAGAATATCATCAGTTTATAAAAGAAACAACAAAGTCCTTGGGTCACGATACCCAGTCATGAGTGGAACGACTGGAGAGAGGGAGAGAATCACTTTTTTAAATAAGTGTTATCGTAACATCGACTAGAATACTGAATCACAAGAGCCTAACATTGGACTGAGCACTGTGAAACATGGGGATTCCCCGGTAAGCTTCAACTTCGATTCTTTACATGCGCAGTGGCAATTGTTGTCTAGACTGCTACGACACACTGCTGCATGTCAGCATGTTCCCCTCAAATCCGGGGAGTCCCCCGCTTATCCAAAAAATTTGCACTTTTCCGTTACGATTGCACCACTAGATGTTGTGGCGCGGGCATTCGGGCGTGGGAATCGCATAGGGGGATTCACATGATGCCATACAGTTGTAATTGCTTTCATGCAATAAATTTTTCTTTCTTTTATTTATATAGAGTGGTCGTAAAGAACGTGAACCGGGTATATGAATGTCACAGCGTTGTTCGACATTTTATCAGCTTCTGAAGTAGCCAATCAGATCGCTTCGCAGGCGATTTCAGATGGGCTTTGCGAGGCGGTGTTGCTAAATCTGCACGTGGCTTATGGCAGGCTTGAGAGTGCCAATAGAAGAAATAAACTTCTCCAGGGGAGGGACTTGAACAAGCACTTCCCTGCTGATAGGCTCGCCCCATAGCAAGCTCGCTACGGTGGCACTGGCTGAAACCTACTGTGTGTTAATGTTTGATGCTCATTTCTCGGTATGGCTGTCAAGCCCGGCCAAGCAACGTGCAGGTTTAGCAACATCGCCTTGTGAAAGACCAATTGAATTTGCCCATAAAGTAATTTGATTGGCTAAATTCAGCAGCTGATAAAATGACAACGGTGCGAGATATGGACGTATATTTTTCAAATTTCTTATATAAGTATGAGTAACGCTCTCACGCTCATATAACTCGGTTCAGTTGTTTCCGACCACCGTGTATAAAGGTGCCTGGGAAAGGAATTAACATTGGCAATAGAAAAAATACTTCGAAAACCCTAAAAGTACGGTACGCCGTACAAGCTCCACACTAATAAATATATGATTTATTTATAAAAGTGAGCAAAATAAGCAACTTAAAACAATGTTTAACAAACTCAAAAAGTGATAATTCGTATAAATGATGCATAAGCATATAGATTTAAGTCCAGGGAAAGAACATGAAATGCATGATAATCCGGTCGCTGGATCAACAAAAAGGCTTGACTTAATATCAGAAAAATCATTCATCATAATTAAATATAGAAACGGTCTCAATGTGGACTTCTGAGAGTCTCTTACGTTGGTGTTAGAAATATCAGAAGAATATTGATATTTAATACAAATAATCTATATTCGATTAGAGTGCAGATAGGGAATGAGATGACAGAGGAAACCACAATTGGAAGAGGAGTAAGACAAGGCTGCTGTCTCTCCCCTATACATTTTAACATGTATTTGGAAGAGATTATCCAGAAATGCATGCATGAAAAAAGTGGAGTGAAAGTTGGTGTTAGGAGAATATAATGTATTAGATTTGCTGATGACATGATCCTACTGGCGGAGAGTGAACGAGCTATAATGACAGTGCTAACAGATCTAAATGCTGTCTATGAAGAATTTTGAATGAGAATTAATAATAAGAAGACAAAGTGTATGGTTATAAGCACAAGAAAAGTGAAGAAAAACATAAAGTTAGGTCAGGAAGTAATAGAACAGGTGGATGCTTTCAAATACTTGGGAAGTGTAGTAACAGACGACATGATGTGCAGTCGAGAGGTGAAAACACGTACTGCGATTGCGAAGGAAGCATTTAATAAAAAGAGTAGACTTTTTGTGGAGGCATGGATAGAGACTTGAGGAAGCGATTCGTGAAGTGCTTTGTATGGAGCGTGGCACTGTATGGAGCTGAGACTTGGACATTGAGAAAAGAAGACGAAAGAAGACTGGAAGCATTTGAGATGTGGATTTGGAGGAAAATGGAAAGTATACAACAGATAAGAAAGAAGAAGTCTTGAGAAGAGTTGGAGAAGAGAGAAATATATTAAAAGCAATCAAGAAGAGAAAGCACAGTTGGATTGGTCATTGGATGAGGAGAGATTGCTTGCTTACAGATGCTATAGAAGGAACGGTAAATGGAAAAAGACAAAGAGTACGGAGAAGATATCAGATGCTGGACAGTATCAGGATAGAATACAAGTATGAGGAAACGAAGAGGGTGGCAAGAGACAGGATTGCGTGAAGAGCTGCCATGTGAAGACCTGCCATATGGCAGAACACTGATGATGATGATGATGATGATGAGATAAATAAGATGTAATATAGTCCAGCTTTATGAGTTTTATTCCATGAAAATGGATTTCGAAACAGACATTAACATTAGGAAGTCCGTACAATCGAAAGCCTTGGACAAATCACATAGGATTGCTGAAATAATAGAAGGAATACATATTGACATGGAAGTTAGTCGGGATAAGACACAACTGATAATGAGTGATAAAGATAAACAGATTCGTCCAACTATTCAATTTTCTATGCTCTAAAGAATACTACAGTTCACTTACCTGGACTCAGCGACATGTAGCATAGGTGATCGTGAGAAAGAAATCAGGAGGCGCATTCTGGTGGAGCCTGCAGCCACGGACGAACTACGGAGCAACAACTGTGAACACAAAGAAAATATTAATCAATTCATTTGCCTTTTTAGTCTTTCTGTGTGTTTTTGAAACGTTGGCAGTGAAGCGTACAGGCACACTCCACATCACTGCCTTCGAGTTTTGTTGCTAGCACCACGGAGAGCCAGGAAAGCAAATTATTCGGTCATCCAGAAAGTGAAGCTGGACAAGCGTCTCTATAACCTTGTGGAACAGAAAATATTACAGTTTTTAGCCACATTATGAGCAGGAAAGATGACAAACTGGAACGTTAATTGTTATGAAAATGTTAAGGGTGAAAGGTTTAGAGGATGAGTTGAAAAAAAAAAGACGGTTCCTCCAGATTTGTGGCATTACTGGGTTCCCATGGAGAACCGCTCGAGAAGCAGAATATGATCAGGAATGGCATCAACTCATAAATTCTCCAACAAAACCCTTGGGTCATGGTACACATATATGAGTGAAATGACAAGAGAGACAGAAACTATCAAATCATTAATGTAGTAACGTAACTCCTTCTTGGAAAATTTACCTGTATCACGTTCAAATCTCCTAAATCGAAAATAGTTACTAAAATGAGATAAAAATAAAAAGTATTATTACCTCAAAAACATAAATTACCATTGCTGTACACCTTATACAAAAGAATTCTATCAGAAATCGTACAGTGGATCAGAAAACTATTATTCTGATTCAAAATATGAAGTTTGTACCTTATTCATTACAATTTCAATCAGTTCAAAGACACGATTTAAATTTATATGTACAATTTCCAATTTGGAATCCACATTTCTTAAGTATACAGAGTCTCTCATACAAACCAAGACCGAACGTACTTTTGTACTCTGCGCTACGGCAGCTGCAGTGTGGGAGGCGCAGGCATAGTTCCTGACCTTGCAAGCAGCCTGCACATGTTCGACCTGGCAAGAATGAGTCGCCAGTGTGAATCTCAGCAGTTAACATGGTGAGACAGTTACCATTGCAGCAACGTATTTTCATATGTAAAAGTTCTGGTTTCATCTTAATGGTCGTGTGAACAGTCATAACTCTCGCTACTGGGTGCAGAAAATCCTAATGGCGTTTATGAAGTCCCTCATTATGATATGGTGTTTGGTGTGCTGTTAGTGCAAGACGAATAATTGGGTATTTTTCTTTTCGAAACGACAGTAAATGTATAGTGGTACCAAGGTGACATTTTGACACCGTTCTTCCATCAGTTAATGAAAAAAGAAAAATCACGTGGGTTTCAACAAGATTCATCCCCTGTCCATACAACAGAAGATACCTTTCTTACAATCTCGGAAGTGTTTGCAGACAAAGTGATCAGTGCTGGTCTATTTCTCCCTCATTCTACAGATCTAACAGTGTGTTATTTTTACTTACGGGGTAAACTCAAAGAAAAAAAGTGTATCGAACAAATCCTCACACGTTGGAGGAACTGCAATAATGCATTACGAATGAAATCAGAAACATTACAGTGGCGGAACTCACTCGCGTGAGCCAGAATGTGGTTACCAGACACAGTGGCTGCATAACCCAGCAAGGACGACACTTCCAGCATCTTTTAAAGGGTAAGATTTCATTTAATATTTTATACACGCTTAAAGCAGGGCGGTCACATGTGAGGTAAATTCCACTGAGGCAGATGCCGTAAGGCAGAATACAA
This sequence comes from Anabrus simplex, assembly GCF_040414725.1. Lineage (NCBI taxonomy): Eukaryota > Metazoa > Arthropoda > Insecta > Orthoptera > Tettigoniidae > Anabrus > Anabrus simplex. The sequence continues at coordinate 443,894,983 of NC_090267.1, read as the reverse complement.
ACACCGTACGTTCAGTCTGACTTTATACAGCGTGTCCCAATAAAATGTTTACACTCTTTCAACGACTATAACACTAATAATTATTATAATACAGGAAAGTTTCTAAAATCAAAATAATGCGAACAAATGTAGAAATCAGCCAATTATCGAAAGTGTTCAAACTGTTGGCCATTGTGGTCTAAGTACAGCTGATAACGCTGATTGATTGAATCCAAAACGTTCCTAAATATTTATATTGATATTTCGGCACATTCTCTTTCAATGGCTGCTCTCAACTCATTGATTGTAGCTGGCTATGTGGTGGGTGCAAACATTGTGTTTAACATACCCCCACAAGAAAATCCATGGGGATAAAATCCGGTGAGCATGGAGGGTACTCGATACTTCCTACTCGTCCTACCCATCTGTTTGGCAGGTGGCCATCACGATCGGCCCTTACATCGCGATGGACACTGGGGAAGTGCTCCATCCTGCTGGAAGTACCATTCTTCATTCCTAAACATCTCTTGGATGCGTAGCATAGCGTATTCTTGTAGGCAAGTTGAGGCAATTTGCACCATTAACGGTATCATCAAAAAAGAAAGGTCCAATTGAACCAAATGCTGAAAAATCACACCACACTGTAACTCCAGGTAAGTTCACATGGTGTTCCACTGTCAAATACTGTGACTATTAATAGAACCATTTAACTGGAACGTAGCCTCATCACTTCCAAACAATCTTGTATGGCGATTGATTTTTCTCTGCAGACTTTGCTTGGTACTACTCACAAAATTAAATTCTCCTGCCATAATCATCTTCATTAAGAGCGTGGACTAATTTAGGAATAAAACTTTTCCATTGGGCACGCTTCGAAAGGCGATGGACACTCAATTTTGGAACTCCTGTCTCACGAGCCGCTTGCCGAACAGATTTTCTAGGCGATTGCTGAAATAGAGCCATGACTTCTCTTTCTCTTGTGGAGCTGGTGGATGATCGTGGTCTTCCATAATGGCTCTTATAGACATCCCTAACAGTTCCTTCTTCCGCACAAACAAGTGGCACGCAAGTTTCTTTGCACCTGTATTACTAATTGTATTATTAATTTCCCCAGCCATTTTACACTTATTAGAAGTTTACTGCTACAAAATGCTTTGAAGTCACGTTTAACTTGTTTAATAACTCCACCATATTCTCTTTAACGATCTAAGTTCAATTACATTAATATTAAGGTGAGTTCACCACTCCATTTAACAGTATGAATGCAATACACCTAATTCTAAAACTCGTAAATTATTATTGTACCAGCCTGACGTCTTCTTCTTGGAAAACTTATCAACATTCTGTTTAATTAGCCTTTCTGGAACTGGCATTATATCCAGATGAAAGTCATGACATGAAATTCTAAAACATTAAAGAGCTATTGTTATTCATAATGTGGCTCGGTGATACAGTGTCGGCTTCCGAACTCAAGATCTTGGGTACAAACCTGGACGAGGAAATTGGACATTTTAGGGGCTGGAAGGTAGTCAATTCGACACTCCATGTCGTACGATGCCGGTATGTTAAAGATTTCTAGTTACACATTTGGTATTTACTAGAAATTATTCATTAAAGCTCAGCCATCGATCACCCAACAGATATTCGGTGCCTGTACTGCCTGGTACAGTGAAACGCAACGTAGAAATTGACACGCAAGCGTCAAATCAAAAGCCCGAAACGGTAGCAGAGGTTATACGAGTATTAATAATAATTCATGTCGTTGTATTTAAGTCCTAATAACTACTTTTACAGTTTTCTGAGACTCCTGGGTGCCGGAATTTTGTCCCGCAGAATCTCTCTAACGTTCTAATTGTATTTGAGCACTTTCAATTACTAGCAGGCTAAGCTAGGATCGAACCTTCCAATTTGAGTTCAGTTCGGCTCCGTGACTAATTGGTGAGCAGGCAGGCCGTTGATTCAAGGGGTCACGAGTTCAATTTCCGGCCAGGTCGGGGATTTTTAACCTTCAATATTTAATTCCTCTGTCTCCGAGGCTGAGTGAGAGAGAGAGAGAGAGGTAGTGTGCAGTCCTCAGCATTACAATTCATCTTACACAGGGCCCGCCCTCGGAAACGTGGAAGTCGTTGAAGATGTCTCCTGAACCCATACGCCATTATTATTATTATTATTATTATTATTATTATTATTATTATTATTATTATTATTATTATTATTATTATCTGAATTTAGAAGTTAAGTACTCTTCTGTCTGAACTACTCAACCCAGTAATGTTATTATTGTTTGTTTGCCCCTTAGTCCTGTTTTTGATAGGGGGTCGGATATAAGGTGAGATGAATTTATATGCCATGTTTCTCCGCCTTGGAATCCGTTCATTTTTAACACTTCATTTCTAAAAATCTCTATTTCTTCTTCTTCTATTATATTGTTTCTTTCCAAATTTTTCTTGATTTCATGAATCCAGATTATTGACTTCTTGTTCCAAAGATATTTGAAGATCTGTCTGGTAAACCTGTTGTCATCCATTCTGTATAAGCGTCCAAAAATATCAATCATCTCTTCCGCATTGTTTCTGCCATGTTTCTATGTTACGGTATGTTTAATCATTACTTCTCAATTTACAGAGTTCTCTAGTTCTTAGGTGACCGAGGACTTTCCCTATGATTTTCCTTTCGAGTACTTCTAATTTATTCGGCTTGAAATTAAGTACTAGTCATTCACTCACGTATAGGCATTCCGGTTAGTCTATTGCGTTTCATTTTGAAGTGTTTAGATAAACACTTGCCGCTGTAGATATTCCTAATTTTACTGTATGCTCTTTCCACCTTGTGTATCCTTTCTTCCAAAGCGGACTTTTCCAAACCAATTTCTTGAATTGTTCTCCCAAATATCTGAATTTATTTACCTTCTTTAGGGTCACTTTCATCAACCACTGTTAAAAATCCGATAACGGTGCGTTAGTTAACACCTTGTTAAGATTTTAACGTGGCATTTTAGTAATCGCGTTTCACAGAATATAATAGCAAGCTCGTTAACTACCGCGACGTTAAGGTTAACGATCAAGTCAGCAGTGTGTAGCATTAATCTTATTTCGCTCTTCTGAACGGTGCTGGGCATAATGTTATTCATTTGTCACATTTCTCCTGTTCTCTTTTTGCGCAGAATAAAAAGTTCAGTTTGAAATATCTGTATGACAACCTAAAAAGACGGGCAAATAATAAAAGATTATTCGAAGAACGAGTTGGAGAGGTCCAAAGCCGGAGGTGGTATTTTTATCACAGCTTTCAAATTGATGACTTCGAAGATTATTTCATTAATGTTAACTTACATGTTAGTAAGTTAACGGATTATACCTATATCTCTTCTATGAAGTGATGCTTTGCTTTTAACGCAGTGTTATTGTCTGAGATATCTCTTTCCTATTACCGTTCAGAGGTTTTTCAGTTGATGTTAACTGGACATTTCATTAATAACTACAGTAGCACAATTATATTAAAAATTAGGCCTACCAGGTTATACCGGTTCATTTAATTATGATCCCTCTCCCTTTGAATGTATATGTTTGTTACATGTTAATAAGTTAATGAAACATAATACCTATCTCTCTTTGGTTTTAAAGCATTGTTATTGTGTGAGATATCTCTTTTGTATTACCATTCAGAGGTTTTAAACTGTATTTTATTAACTGTACATATCATTAATAACACTATGCAATAAATTTTGAGGTTACAAAAACTTTTTTTCGAAAATGTAGGCGTTCTTTATGTATTTCGACCTCTTGAAATTGAAAATGATACTGAAAACATCGTATCACCAACAGTTTTTGCACAAATCGCATAAATTTGTAAGTAATGGTAATGCAATTTAATAGTATCATATTCTTATTGATATTCTGAGCTTCATATGAGGTTTTAGTGTTTATTATAATAGACATGAAAACACCATATGAAGCTCAGAAGCGGTACATCGCTTTCAACTGTTCAATACTTGCGCTCCTAATGGCACGTAGCGAACAGTCACGTTGCAAATGACGCTGCCTTTCCGTCACTGTGTTGTGTCTGTGGAAGGAAGTACGTGTTAGTCTTAGTACAGAATGTCTACCCGAGGTTGTTTGAACTTTGCTAACGGTTTTCGTTATATATGTGGTGAGCTTGTGGTGAAAAAGGACCGAAGAAACATTACTACTTTCGTGAAAAATGTCTACCATGCCTATTTTGGAATAAAACTCGGCGACATCGATAAACCATGGGCTCCACAGGTCGTGTGCATTGTGTGTGTAGATTTATGACGGTGGGTGGGAGGAAAGAAGAAGTCATTACGATTTGGCATACCTATGGTCTGGCGAGAGCAACAGAATCATACCGACGACTGCTATTTCTGCTCTTGTAAGGTAACTGGTTTCAACAAGAAAAACAAGAAGACTATTGAGTATCCGAACAACATTCGCTCAGCTATTCGTCCTATTCTACATGGCCCGGATTTACCTATACCACAGCCTCCGCAGACATTCGATACGGATGACAGTAATGACATGGATGCTGTGCAGGAGACGGATGATACTGTCTTTGAAGTAGGCACAGATGAGGCCCCTCTTCTGTTCACTCAGCCAGATCTAAATGATTTAGTCCGTGATCTAGGACTGTCAAAGGATAAAGCAGAGCTCCTAGGGTCAAGACTGCTTGAAAGACATTTCTTAGCACCCGGAACGTCCGTTACATTTTATAGAAAAAGGGACTTGATATTCACGCAATATTTTTCTCAAAATGACGTGTTAGTGTACTGCAGTGATGTAGAAAGTTTGATGGGTCAGTTCAACATTCCGTACGCACCCGGTGACTGGAGACTGTTCATTGATTCATCTAAAAGAAGCCTGAAGGCAGTTCTGCTGCACAATGGTAACATGCATGCCTCAATACCTGTCGGCTATTCTGTGCACCTGAAGGAAACATGCGACAACATGAATGTGCTTCTTACTACCATTCATTATGAGAATCACAATTGGATGGTGTGTGGCGATTTGAAAGTGTTGGGTATGCTTTTAGGACAACAGACCGGATATAACAAGTTTCTTTGTTTCATCTTTGTTTCATCGTGCTCGTGACAAACAGTGGCAGCAAAAGCAGTGGCCTCGAAGGTTGGAATTGGTTCCAGGGAACAAAAATATCAAGTGTGACCCTCTAGTGGAAAGAGAAAGAATACTCTTGCCACCTCTGCACGTCAAATTGGGCATAATGAAGCAGTTCCTCAAAGCATTACCTAGGTGTGGCAACTGTTTCAAATATCTATGTAAGAAGTTCCCCAACCTGTCAGATGCTAAGCTGAAGGAGGGTGTGTTCAATGGTCCCGATATTCGGAAAGTAATGCTAGATGAAGATTTCCTTAATTCAATGAATGCCGTGGAACGAGAAGCCTGGACTGCCTTTAAGTGTGTGGTTGAAAACTTCCTGGGAAACGGTCGGAGCCCAGAGTATGTCGACATAGTGGAGAACATGCTGACGAAGTCGAAAATGCTGGGATGCTCAATGAGTTAAAAGGGTGAAAGGTTCCATCAGGATATAAAGGACATGGAACGACGATACCAGGGAACTTGGGATGTTCGGACAATGGGCGATTACTGCTGGATGCTTCACCGTGAGCACACAGAAATGACCCATAAGAGAAAAAGTAGGGGCCACGCCATTACAACTAAGAAAGCATGGAATGAATTACGTTAGTGCATGGTTTTACCACATTATCTATATGCATCTGTTCACTGTGTGCATATTTCAATATGTTGTTGGTTTAAACTTGTATTCTAGTTCAGCATGATGCGTGTGCCATATATACTTACACGTCTTAAAACAATACGAAATTCCTCCTGTAGCACTAAACAATACCATTATTCCATTTTGTGAAACAGTTATGAATCTTGGTGTGGCTATAAGCGAAACATTGAACTGGTCGCAACATGTGATGAAAGTGTGCCAAAAGGTATATCAAAGCCTGCATCCTCTGAAGCGGTTTAAAAATATATTTCCTCGGTCCTTGAAAATAAAACTCATTCAATCACTCTTGTTTCCAATTCTCGAATACTGTGATACAGTTTTTATTGATATCAATAACGAGCAAAGCATTAGACTGCAACGTGCCCAAAATGCATGCATCAGGTATGCATTTGACATACAACCATACGCCCATGTATCCCCATTCTATACACAATTATCTTGGTTACGACTGAATGACAGACGTAGACTCCACGCAACTACTTTGGTGTATCAAGTGCTTTCTGAAAACACTCCTCCTTACCTATCCACCAGATTTCGCTAGCTTAGTTCCCTGCACCTGTTCAATACCCGGTCAGGCTGTACGCTAGAAATTCCTGTGCATCGAACCGCAACCTACAACAGATCGTTCACTATCACCGCCACGAGCTGGTGGAATGAACTCCCCAATGACATCAGGGAAGCTAAATCTAAGACAAAATTTAAAATCCTTTGCCAGCGTCATCTTTTAAGCACTTCCAGTCTTTCTTGAGTGTGAATGGGATGCATGAATGAGAGTGAATATGGTTGTTTATTGCAATGTGTTCCTGTATATAATTTAGTTATACTTTACTCACCTTAGTTTAGTTAGTGATACTTTAGTTGCTTTAGTTATACTTTAGGTTGTAAAGATTTCATATGTTTAAATTTTATGTAAAATATACATTGTATATACATAAAGTGGTTAAGTGTAAGAAAGGGCCGGGAGCCCTAACTTCGCCACAATAAAGACGCTTTAATAATAATAATAATAATAATAATAATAATAATAATAATAATAATATATATATTACTTCAATATGTGATATAATTATTAACAAAGTATACGTTTTTGTGCCAAAACTGTGGGTGATACGATATTTTCGGTGTCATTTTTGAATTCAGGAGGCAGAAATACATAAAGTACACCGACTTTGTCAAAAAACAGTTTTTTCTCTGTTGCATAGTGTAACTAAAGTATCAAATTCATATTAGAAATTAGGCCTACCAGGTTATACATGGTGTAGGCTGCATTTGCTTATGTACTACTCCTACAACTAAATTGTTTTCATTCTTCCCCTGAAGGGGGAGGCGGGCCTCTTAGACGGTGACGCCGTCTCTCAGGCCGAGAGATTTGTTCGGTAAGGAGATTTTCGGATAAGGTGAGGGGGTTGGGCGTGGCTTATACTAGGAACTTTTCCGGCATTCGCCTTAGTGCAGGAGAATGGAAAATCACGGAAAATGATTCTCATGACAGCCGACGGTTGGGGCCAGCCGTGAGGTCCAGCCCGGTCTCGTCTCCCGAATGCAGAGGCGTATAATCACGGTAAAGCCGTGGCGGCCCTTCCTCTTCTCGGTTGGCCGGTCAGAGTGCAGGTCGGTTGAACCACGGACCAGCCGTGGCCACATAAGGGCAGAGACCCACTCTGCGTCTACCGACGTTGCTTATGCACTCCCTTCCTTTGAATAAATATTTCTACTCAATGTTTTTTTACATATGAGTAAGTTAATGTAATACTAGTTTAAACAGGCTTACCTATCCCCCTTCTATAGTTTACAATACCGATATCTCCCATAACGATCTGAATGAACCTGTTGCATAATGTCTCAGTGTAATCAGCAATTGCTGCATTGAAAACAGGAGTGAATTTCATCCTGTAGGCCTACGGTATTCTAACCAGTCTTCTATCTCTTCGCGCATTTTACTTACGACAGGTTTAGATAACCTATATCGCTCCTAAAACTGCACTTCTGTTAGTTCAAGTATGTCATTTCTTGTCCGTGAAACTACCTGTCTCGCAGCATGTTGAAGGTAATCTATAGAATCCCTGAGACCGGGCGAGTTGGCCGTGCGCGTAGAGGCGCGCGGCTGTGAGCTTGCATCCGGGAGATAGTAGGTTCGAATCCCACTATCGGCAGCCCTGAAAATGGTTTTCCGTGGTTTCCCATTTTCACACCAGGCAAATGCTGGGGCTGTACCTTAATTAAGGCCGCGGCCGCTTCCTTCCAACTCCTAGGCCTTTCCCATCCCATCGTCGCCATAAGACCTATCTGTGTCGGTGCGACGTAAAGCCCCTAGCAAGAAAAAAAAAGAATCACTGAGCACCAAACACAAAATCTATTCCAGCCATTTTTATTTGAACACGACGTTAAGCAGCCTAACGGAAATAGTGCTACGTTAATTTAACAGAGAGTTTAACAGCGCGTTGACGTTAACGAGTGTTGATGAAACAGCCATTCCGTTAACTATCCCGTTAAAGCAGTTTAACTTGACGTTAAATCCTTAACGGAGTTTAATGAAACCGGCCCCTATTCGACCAATTTATGCTATTAGAAATTTTGGAGCATATTTTATATTTGTCATAATGTTTTTTTTCTTCTATCGAAATTCTTAAACCTGTTCTGTTGGCTATTTATTCCAAGAAATTGACTTGTATTGCTGCATTTTCAGCTTTCCTGAAAGTAAGGCAAATCTGCAAATGCTAGACAGTTCTTTCTTCCCAGTATTATCATATCGTGGGATCAACTTTCGCATGCCGGTGTCGTAGAAGCCTGCCGCATGAGAATGGAACCAGCAGTGTGGCATTCGTCTTCAGTTCTTTGTCCGTGTGAGAATGCTGACAGGAGGACAGAAATTTCTTGAGAACCGAGCTCGATAGCTGCAGTCGATTAAGTGCGGCCAGTGTCCAGTATTCGGGAGATAGTAGGTTCGAACCCCACTGTCGGCAGCCCTGAAAATGGTTTTCCGTGGTTTCCCTTTTTCACACCAGGCAAATGCTGGGGCTGTACCTTAATTAAGGTTATGGCAGCTTCCTTCCCACTCCTAGCCCTTTCCTCTCCCATCGTCGCCGTAAGACCTATCTGTGTCGGTGCGACGTAAAACAACTAGCAAAAAAAAAAAAAATTCTTGAGGTGCACAAAAATATGAAAATCATTGGGAGCAAGGTCAGGACTGTACGGTGGATGATCAAACACCTTCCAGACGAACTCCTACAGAACAGTTGCTGAGCGCCGAGCCGTATGTGGGCGAGCATTGCCATGGATCAGCTCAACACCTGCACTGAGCAATCCTTACCTCTTGTTTTGAATGGCCCATCGCAGTTTCCGTAGAAACTGTATCACAAATCGAACCTTGCAGCGGCGGCAGGAAGAATGCGAGCCGCCATTTCCAGGCACTGCTGCTGCGCTACTGACACCAGGCGGGACTTCTCCGGCCGGCATATGATTGTTACGTTATACTTCTGTTGCACAGCTCATATTTCCCACCTAAATACGTTTACTTTACAAGAAAATAAATAGCGAGACTCAGTTTCTGGATGGTACAAATGTGTACTGAAATACAGCACAGTGCTATTTATTCATTTGAACTACAATGCATTATGCAATAATACTGAAATAAGTTAATGCTGCACTCGTCTATTTCGAATATAAATTCCTATTTTTTGTGCGTGTTGCTCTTGATAGCGTCCTTAATAAGTACTGTTCTAAAAGATGTCAAAGTACGTGCCGTTAAACCAAGTTATTGTAGCATTATTCACAACATTTGGAACTGCTCTCTTTAATCGCTTTAGCATAGGGTCAACTTTTCGGCTTGTAAAATTTTCCTCTATGTTCTCCCATTTTACTAAAGAAATGTTGCCGCGAACTAAATGGCAAATGTTTGATGAGGAATAAAAAGTTCTCCAAATCCTCATTACAATTAAATATTATATTTTCTACATATATCAACTTGATGCATTCAAGTCGATGCATGCTTGAACTCTTAATGTGAAGTTTTAGCGTGCCTTTCTATACAACTCAATTAGAATTAAACTGAACTCTTCAATAATAAGCTGAAGCAATTGATCTTCCTTTTGGAGAGCATGTTTGTACAATTTAGTCCTAAAATACCTTCATAGAAAGTATGTGGTATTGTTAGGTTGCGGGGGGAGTTCGGGGGTCTTCCGGACCAGTCAATAGGACCCGGACATCCAATCAGTGAGGGGACAGTTTCAAATCAATCATGACGTTCTGAATATTTAATACCTAGCGTGATAGACAGCCGACATTACGGCTTCGATTTATGAGAATAACGTGTTAATTCCGCTCCACACGTTCTTAATTCTGTTGCGTACGAAGTGACTTGGGGAGTGACAGCCTGACGTTCTGGAGCGAAATACAAAGGTACTAGGCTGGATATTTCCCTTAGATATACCTGTATACATCCCCCCTGTTTTGTATGTATATACTGTTCATTCGTCCATTTCCTAAAGGCAATGTCTTGTCCGTACAACCATTCGTATGTGTCTTGCGCAGCTCCTTTCATTGTCATGTATCTTCTGAATCCCATTTTTCCTTCATATCTTCCAAGTATTTATTCTTAGGTCTGCCTCTTCTCTTCTTCCCTAGCACTTTGCCTTAAATTACATCGCTGATGAAGGTCTTGTGTCATATGGTATGTTCTATATATTTGATTTTCCTTCTTTCCGTTTCTTTTAACAGTTTTCTCTCCTCTTTGGCTTCTCTTAGTACTTCCAAATTTGTTTTCCTTTCTGTCCAGCTCGTTCTCGTCATTTTTCTGCATACGCACATTTCGGTTGCTTCAAGACGAGCCTTTTCCTGCTTTCCCACCGTCCAACTTTCAGTTCCATACAACGGGGTTGGAGCACTTGCACGGAGTGACATTTGTGCGGAGTGACACTTGCACGTAGCCCTTCACTCTTCCTAACAGTACTTGGTGAGTCAGAAGTAGGATTGTGACATTTGCACGGAGTCTCAATATGCATATACTGCCTACCTCTTCGGTGTAAATTGTTGAAATGATACTCTATTTCCAAATTCAATCCCCGCTTCATCTGGAATGCAAACACGACTTACCTCGCCTAAAACTATATTACTTTTTCTTGTTATTCTTCCTTTACAGTACATTTATTCTTGCAACCCGCGCACCGCCAATAAGTCCGTTGATCTTTATTGGTATAATTCACAATGTGCTGACATCCGTTGTAAATCAACAAAGGGTCTTCTTGAACTCCATATCTGCAGAACAATTATCACTAGTTCAACATGAAACACTAGGTGTCACCAGGTATCAACCATAGCAGTGAACTTTCAACTCCGTTGCTCCTGAACTGCAACCCTTGGTCCTCCGTGCAAGTGTCACTGTTTCACACACCCATGCTCGGTAATTTCCTGGAATTTTTGGCACTCCGTACAAATGTCAACTCATTTCACTCCGTGCAAGTTTCATAACAACAGGCTACTCCAAACAAAAGATTCTGCAGAAGATTTCCTGGTTTCCACATTGATATACTTACTATAGTCCGCGCGGAACTAGAATAGGATTGACAATTGCTTCACCACGTGTTCTCCAGATGTAATGGAAATGGAATGGGAAGAAAGCATTAGCAGGTTGTCTTGTCAACCCGGAATTTGACCAATCATATGCGACTAACCAGAAAAGAGTGCGGGCCAAGGAAGAGAAAGGAGGTAGAGTTTAAGACAATGTTGCCACTTTAGCTACACGTGCCTCGAGAGAAAGCTTTCCCCAGCAATGTTCACTATGCTATCAGTCTCTTAACAGTTAAGGTTACTTTGTTTTTTTTATTTGTGTGTATTTGTACTATTATTAATAAACAGTTTCTCTAAAGACGTGTGCGTGTGTGCAATAATAATAATAGCGTAGTTTATTTATTTATCATAAAATGAATCAAAGTTATTTACATATATACAAAGTTTGTGGACAAATGTGCACACTCACAAGCTCATTAAATCTTACAATTCCAGGTCTATTTCTATGACCCATTCTATTCCTTCAATTGATGTAAGATGGATGTCCGTTATCCTTCCTCTGAAAGCACGAAGAGGACAGTCAGCGGATATGTAGTCGACAAGGAGGCACCACAGTCAAAATTTGCAGAGGTAGCCCATTCCCATTTGTGTAACAGATATCCACAAATGCCTTGTCCGGTTCGGATTCGGTTGATGTTCCTCCACTAACGTACGGGAAGGTCGAATCCTGGTATTCGCTTTGAAAGGTATAACCTTCAATTGCCCTACACGTGTCCCCGGGTGGTGCTAAGATAGCAACAGAGATAAGATGAGACCGAACTGTCGATAAAGACCTCTCGATCAAAGAATGACTATGAAGGAGATGTGCGGTCCTTTCCAGGACCTTCAACTTCCTAGAATTGGACGATCTATGTGCATGTCAGATTAATATCGAAGGGATGAGTCGAGCAAAATGTGAATAGCGTAGTAGTAGGTGCACACTTAATATTTAAATATTGTTTGTATATATTACTCGTATATGCCTAGCATCGTGTAGTTTGAATCCAGTGGCATAAAGTGAACAGAGAAAACGCTTCGGCAAAGGCATTTCTTTAAAGGGACAAACTCGGGAAGTTACTGTTATGTACGAGAGTACTTTGAACGGGAGAAAGTTAATAATGGTCCTCACATTTCTGTAAATAAAGTGCTAGAACTGCAGCTGCGGTTAGAGTAAACAAAACACTGTAGTTAAAATAGGAAATGACACTCTTCCACGCCAAAATAACTCCCACTATCTCATACGGCCTAGGGATAATATGGGAAAGGCTAACCACAACAGATCTCACCACGATAGAAAAAGTGAAAGCACGATTCCTTAAGAGAGCACTGGGCGTGGCAAGATCGTCACCGTCCAGACTAATCTATGAATTAGCAAGGGAACCTTCCTATATAGAAGACCTCCGATTCAAACTACACCTGCCATCTACCCTGCAAATGGAGAAGGTACTTGAGCAGAAGCATCTGAAACAACAGGACATACCACTGGATTTTTACGCAACGGAAGCAATGACCGATAGACGATGGACACAGGAAAATCAGGAACTAAGGAACGTAATCACTAGACTCGCCGTACACGGCTTCCATCACAAAATTTGCAAAAACATAAAATATCATGAACCGAACAAAGAATGTATATGTTATCTGTGTGAGAATCCATGCGACAAAGACCACATAACACTGTGTAGTAAAAGGGAAAAGAGCATAGTTGACTATAGCAAAGACTAAACCGCCTCGACCATCTGTGAATCGCAGTATGTAGTGTGACAATATTTCATGCGTATTTTGTAACCTTGAAACCTATTGTTGTATCCCATTATATGGCCATCTGGCTGCAATAAATTCTTATTAAAATAGGAAAAGGCAAGTATGACTATTGTAAACGGGTAACTGTCGTACGGGAATTATATTTATTGACACTGATAAATATTTGCTCTTGTCGCAAATACTAATCTTAATTATGCATTACATATGCTTAATTTTAGATTTCACTTTGAATATCTGCTTACATTATTTAAAATACCACTTAAACGTACGGTATTGACTTCGTCACGAAGAGGCCATCCTTGAGTAATACGACGTGGCAACGCCGAGCATATGGCTCTCTTAAACGTCAATCCCATTCTAGTTCCGCGTGGACTGTAGTTAGAATATATTTCTTTGCCATGAATGCATGTTTTGCCATACTCTTCACATCCATCGAGAATCTGTTGTCTTCTGTGAACTATGACAGTAAGTTATTATATAATGTTTTCCTGTGCTTACGAGTAATAAAAGTTTTAATGGTCTGTTTGAAATAGTAGTGTCTTCCTACCAATTACGGCGACGTTAAATATGACCAACATGCTGTGGCAATTATGCGATGTAATTGGTTGCAGTAAACCTCAATAAGTTCCTCCTTTGAATTCGTGTTCCTTTGATTGCGGATTGGGAGGTGACGGTGCAAAGGAGAATAGTCCAAACACCTCTGAGCCATTGATCTCCCGTAGAGAGCTCCTTGGTTACAAATTAGTCTGGCACAACTCAACACAAATTACACGCTAATTACATGAGGAGCTAAGGCTCGGTTATTCACCTGTAAAGAAGGCAGCCCTTAAATACAAAGGAGAAAGCTATTATTAACGCCATAAAGTTATTTACCACCCTCGCATTTGGGATGAATACTCAGGATCTATTAATGGCAGAAACGTAGTCAACCTATCACCACACAGTACTCCACCACCCTCGGTTATCGCCCACGACAGCAACGAGCGGATATTCTCTATGAAAACAGTACAGTAACTACCTCGATATAATTCCACCCCTACGTACCGCTATGCGTCATTGGTGGCCCAGATACAGAAGTGCCGGGTATGTCGCCAACCGCTGGTATAAAATTATCGGCAGGAACCCGGAAACCGTTTCTTTGAGTGGAAAAGTGGTTCTTGTCTGATTCTTTAGGAATGTGAACAGGTGGTGTGTGCTACCAAGCGTCATTACCTGTAGCTTATTATTTCAAGTGGCATGCTACCGAGGATTTGCTTGCACTGGCATTGAATCTTCTTGCCAAAGACGGGAATTTCCTTTACGTTTATCATAATGGACTGTTTACGAGAAAAGCCTGAATAAAGCAATTTGAGGATAAAGAGCTTAAGAGTAGCACACCTTGACCTGTTTTAAACTTAGTCTTGTCTGCCCTGTGAGCACAAGTTTCTACGATAAATCAACAAGCGATTTTATGTATGAAATAAAAGCGAAAAATGTATGTTTATAAACAACAGGATCTTCTGTTATTCAAAAGAAAATTGCAACCATTTTTCATTGTTGTGGGGAAAACAATAAGTATAGGAATTATTGGAGGATCTAGCAGTCTGTCTTGGAACTGTTGTAATTCAAAATGCAGATATATATATATATATATATATATATATATATATATATATATATATATATATATATATAAAATCGCCACGACCATGTGTCTGTACAATGGCGAAATTTTCGTACAGTTATCCGTTTCAAGTGTAATCATGACCATCTGCATATTTTTAACTTTGGTGTCTGTTCGTTGGTTTGTCGGTTTGTTTGATTTCTTATCACTGGGAAACCACTGGATATATTTCTACCAAACTTCATATTTATAATCAAGCTGTCCTTGAATAGGTTTTAGGGTCAATATATTTCGAAATGTCTGAATAGACTGGAGGTTTATAGGAAGATCGAAACAGTGATGAGACAATGTCTTCTTTTTGTTGTTTTCGTTCATTTCCTTTTCTTTTTCGTATAATAAATCTGCCGCTTCAGAACCGTATTTGAGTCGCTGAGTGTTATAAAATCTTGTAAGATTTAAAATTAAAATAATTCCTAAACAGCACGTTTGACGACAATGTTCAGTATCTCACTTTTATGAGTAAGGGCCATGCATCTACTAAGATGAGTCTGACCTCGGTGTGACGTCATGGAGTGGTGCAATAGGGCCGCCATCTTGAGATACTAAAGGAACTAAGACGTGAAATGGAAGCAGGGGAATGAGTGAAGGAAGGAAGTCTGAGAGGAAGAATAAGTAGGGTGGGAAGGAGAAAGAAGTCTAGGAAGGAACGGTGGAAGGTGAGGGGAAAACAAGGACAGAAAGGTAAGTGGGAAAGTAAAAAGAAAGAAAGAAAGAAAGAAAGAAAAAGAAATGAGGGAAGGTCAGGTAGAAGAAGAATTTTAAAAAATGGGAGGGTAGAGGGAGAAAATAAGCGTGGGAGAAGGGCGGAGGGGAGGGTTGGAGGAGGGAGGTGAGGTGGGGGAACGAAATTGTCGGGGGAAATAGAACGAAGAGGAAGGATGAAACCGAGAATACGAGATGAGAAGTAGGGAGTGTAAGAAAGGAAAAGGCCGGGCTGAGTGGCTCAGACCCCAACATGGCAGGTTCGATCCCGGCTCGGTCCGGTGGTATTTGAAGGTGCTCAAATACGTCAGCCTCGTTTCGGTAGATTTACTGTCACGTAAAAGATCTCCTTCGGGACTAAATTCCGACAAATTCGCGTCTCCGAAAACCGTACAAGTAGTCAGTGGGACATAAAGCCAATTATTATTAGAAAGAAACGGTGAAAGGTGAAAGAGAGGAAAAAACTCTACTTAAAGACCCAAGAAAATCGAAAAGAAAGTATATATTTCTATTCCCAGAATGGATCGATTAATCAAAAATCCCTAATCAGGTACGCTGGTGACGTTTGTGAAGATTGTAGGTTTCTCCTGACATTTGTTATTTTTAATAGTTAATGTATAGTGGCTAAGGCACCTGTAATCGGAGAAACGTCTCTGTTGGTTGTATGAAATAAATAAATATATTCGTGGGAAGATGAGAAGAATAACATTTATACATCATCATTTATTTCGAGTAAGAATTCAAAGAATTCAGAAGACTCATTAGTGGTTCTCTTGGTAGAGATTTCAGCATTGTGTATCACCTTAATCTTTATCTTTCAACATCCATTTTCTCGCCCCATAATCTGCATAAAACCGCACGCTAACGAGAACGAACGTCCAGCTCCGAGCTGCGAAAAGCCGTCTTATAAATATTCACGCATGCAAGATCTATCCCTCGCGCTCTGTAGTGACGGCACCACAGCTTTTTTAAACTGACCTAACAGCGAGAGAACGTTGGAATGCATAAAACGTGTGTTTATGCAGCAAAGTTTGTAATTGAAACACTGTAAACCTTCAAGCTTCCCAACACGTGAGCCACATTTATTCAGGAAGGGCTTGCCCCATTTAAGGATATTAATAGCTTTGTACGCACTAAAATATGTAAACACTGTACGAAATTGAAAAAGACAGAAAGATTTACTATAATTGTAGCGACAGTCTCAATCAGCGTTGTATGCCAGGATTCTGAAATCATTGAGCCCAACACAGATTTTAACCTTAGAACCACACCCTATTGCTTTCAGGACAAAAAGACACTCTGGGATCACAGATGAACCACTTTTAAAAAATCCATAGTTCTAGTTCTAGCCCTTTAGGCAAGCAACTCAATGTTTTAAACATCTGAGCTACGAATATTAGGTAAATAAAATATAATAATAATAATAATAATAATAATAATAATAATAATAATAATAATAATAATAATAATAATAATAATAATAATAATGTTATTTGCTTTACGTCCCACTAACTACTTTTTCGGTCTTCGGAGACGCCGAGGTGCCGGAATTTAATCCCGCGGGAGTTCTTTTACGTGCCAGTAAATCTACCGACACGAGGCTGACGTATTTGAGCATCTTCAAATACCACCGGACTGAGCCAGGATCGAACCTGCCACGTTGGGGTCAGAAGGCCAGCGCCTTAACCGTCTGAGCCACTCAGCCCGGCAAAATAAAATATAAAATGTATGAGAATATATTCTTTATTTATTCCAAAAAATTACAGTCCATTTTTAATCATCCTTATCCGGTCGATTAAATTAGCAGTTTGCCTTTTTTCTACCACTACGAGCGCTAATGTGGGTCAATTAATCGTTTCACTTAAGCACTACTACGAGTGTTAATATGAGTCAATGCAGAATTTCACTTAAGCTCTTATAACTACATTCAGCGTAGACATTTTTCAAAAATTAAGAAAAGCCTGAGAGGCTGCCTGGCCGAGGCGGTAAAGGCGTGCTCGGTTCACCCGAAAGGACATGGTTTCGAATCCCCGTCAGGAAGTCGTAAAATTTAAGAAACGAGATTTCCACTTCCGGAGGTGCATATGGCCCTGAGGTTCACTCAGCCTACATCAAAAATGAGTACCAGGTTAATTCCTGCGGGCAAAGGCGGCCGGGCGTATAACTAACCACTCTACCCATCACGTGCCGCGGTTAACTCCTCCAAGGGCCTTCATGGCCTGTACGGAGGTGACTTTGTCTTTGTCAAGAAAAGGCTGAGGGTAATGAACCAAGGAACACATTACATAAATAATTATGTAAATAAGTTAAATTGGCTAGGATTTGAATCAAAAAGACACAAGCGATTTTAGGCTTTTCTTCGGAACTGTATTTAGGCAGCAAGTGAATTTCCAAATCTTCTTTTTTTTTTTTTTTTCGATAGAGCTATCCAATTTGAAATCTTTCCAGGCCCTTTAGGCCTTGCACTTTCGGCACAACCGAGATGATGACTTAATTTTTACATTTTTCTTAGTATATGGAGTTCAGGGCGAGTTGGCCGTGTGCGTAGAGGCGCGCGGCTGTGAGCTTGCATCCGGGAGATCGTGGGTTCGAGCCCCACTGTTGGCAGCCCTGAAGATGGTTTTCCGTGGTTTCCCATTTTCACACCAGGCAAATGCTGGGGCTGTACCTTAATTAAGGCCACGGCCGCTTCCTTCCAACTCCAAGGCCTTTCCTATCCCATCGTGGCCATAAGACCTATCTGTGTCGGTGCGACGTAAAGCCCGTAGCAAAAAAAAAAAAGGTCTTTTTTTCAACAGCCTCCTCTTTTATCTGTCAATGGAGACATGAAACATAATCGTAAGTTAAATACTGTCGGCGATATACGCGTCCTACCCAGCGCCTTAAAACTTCTTTCCATGTACCCGTTATCGAGGATCGTAAATCGACAATAAAACATAATTTAGGCAATTATTTAAAAATATATGTTTAACTTTTAAATTATTTCTCTTTCTATCCAGAGTTTAGAAAACCATTGGCGCAACAGCCCCGAAGGGCCAAGACCTACCAAGCAACCGCTGATCAGCCTGAACGCCTGCAGATTACGAGGTGTCGTGTGGTCAGTGGTCAGCAAGACAAATCTTCTCGGCCATTAATTTTGGCTCTCTAGACCGGGACCACCATATCACTGTCCGATAGCTCCTCAATTGTAGTCACGTAGGCTGAGCGGATTCCTAACCAGTACTCAGATGCAGGTAAAATTCCCTGACCTGATCAGGAGTCGAACCCGGGGCTTCCGGGTAAGAGGCAGGAAGGCAGGCGCACTACCCCTACACCGCGGGGTCGGCTTTCTATCCAGAGTATAGTTTTAAAATATTTTTCCTTTTAAATATTAATGTGTGCAATATTCAAAAACTAATTAGGGTACTAGTAAAAATGGGTTGCATCACTACAATGTTACACATTGTCATATTTTGCTGATTAAATCATTTCAAAATTATTTCATTTTAAACAATCATGAATAACATCTTCATTTTTTTAGTTATAATATTAAAAGAAGTGTTCTGATAGCTATCTCAGGAGGAATGTGCTACTGTAGTGCCGTTGCTGACAAGTGAAAGGTCTGGCAACTCTAGTGGACAGCAGGCTCGTCTCCATGGCAACCGGAGTGGGTTCGCCCACGTTTCCATGACAACCATACCCCTACTAACTTCTGTCCAGCCTGGCAGGCAGTAAACGGACCCTGCTTACGCTAGCTGTCAAAATGCTTCCTTCCATATTAGGACTATAAATACAATGCGTCCCGTTCCCAGCGAGACCGGCAGTCGACATACGCATAACCACATGCTGATTCACTGCATATCCACGATGGGGTCAGTTACTCGATTGTGTGTGTGTGTGTGTGTGTGTGTGTGTGTGTGTGTGTGTGTGTGTGTGTGTGTGTGTGTGTGTGTGTGTGTGTGTGTGTGTGTGTGTGTGTGTGTGTGTGTGTGTGTGTGTGTGTGTGTGTGTGTGTGTGTGTGTGTGTGTGTGTGTGTGTGTCGTGGGAAGCCGTGAAGCGGTGAAGTGATACGTTTGTTGCAAGAGAACGTATGGCTAAATTACAGTACAATTAATTATATTAATTACATTATTACACCTTTGAAATGCCAGTGAAATTCACGCTTGAACAAAGAGTTTTTATGTATGACACATACGTAACAACCAAGTCATCTATGTAGGCGATTTCAGAAGAGACTTCCCTACACAGGATTCTTTCACAGCTCATACTGCATATGATATTTTGTAAGACATAGAGGCGGTTTTTGATGATAGGACCCCAACTAGAGTATGGTTACAGTGTATGGGACCCTCACCAGGATTACCTGACTCAAGAACTGGAAAAAATCCAAATAAAAGCAGCTCGATTTGTTCTGGGCGATTCCGACAAAAGAGTTGCGTTACAAAAATGTTGCAAAGTGTGGACTGGGTAGAAGTGAGAGAAAGAAGGAGAGCTGCTCGACTAAGTGGTATGTTTCGAGCTGTCAGCGGAGAGATGGCGTGGAATGACATTAGTAGACGAATAAGTTTGAGTGGCGTTTATGAAAGTAGGAAAGATCACAATATGAAGATAAAGTTGGAATTCAAGAGGAAAAACTGGGGCAAATATTCATTTATAGGAAGGGGAGTTAGGGATTGGAATAACTTACCAAGGGAGATGTTCAATAAATTTCCAGTTTCTTTGAAATCATTTAAGAAATGGCTAGGAAACAACAGATAGGGAATCTGCCACCTGGGCGACTGCGCTAAATGCAGATCAGTATTGATTGAAATAATATCGAAAGGGTTATATCCCCGCCCCGCTCTCCCGATCTTACTGTGTGCGACTTAGATTTGTGGGGAACCCTAAGAATATAGTTTACAGAAATAATCCTCACCATAGATGAGCTTTAAAAAATTAACAACAGTTATTAGGACAATTACGTAACAGGAACTTACACGTGTGAATAACAATTTCATTAGACACTAGTTCTCAACGTTCGTGGGCCTGCGCCCCCTTTTTATCCGTAAATTATTTCACGCTTCCTTAATGAATTATTGATTTTCACAAGTTCTACTTTTCTGTTAGGGTTAATATCTCAAAATATTATAATGATTTTATTATTATTAGTTATGAGTGTTTAATACATAATATTCCTTGTTTCAAAGTAATAATTAGAATGCAATCACTTTACAAAGAAAGTCACGAATAACACAAACAAGAGAATAAAACAAATTATAGTAAATATATTACGAAACATTCTACACTCACTGCAATTAACATTTCAAACTACATCATTTGATTTTATCTTGTAAGAACAGAATTAATGATTTATGAGAGAGCTGGCACTGTTTTCCTTTCACAAGCTTTTTAATGTTTGGTTCCAACAGTGATAGTGCACACCTCAGATCACTTCCAACATCTAGCCGTGCTCGGTATTTTCATTTTATGTAAGCCAGCGTAGAAAACCCATATTCACAAATAGACATGTTGATGAAAATTGCGCCAACAACTTTCCATAAAAACTTGTGGGTATATTGAAAAATAGTTTATCCAAAATTCTTCAACAGTCAAATATACGACGGTTGAGTCATAAGTCATGAAAACTATTTTTTTTCTCGCGAACAGGAGACAACACGGAAAATCTAAGATATGCATTTGGAAATATAGGGTATGTACTTATGCATAGTGCATGAAGACAAATTCTGACTTCAGGAGATTCTCGTAGGAAAGTGACAGAACACAGGCTATTGGTAAACATTGTTTTATTATGATATAGACAGCAAATACACAAGACTACGTACAAAGGACAGCTCTCCGCTGGTTACAGACCTTCGAAATAATCACCCAAGGTTTCCACTGTGCGTTGCCAGCGGCGGGTCAGGCGCTGAATACCATTCGCTGCATGTGTATCACTAACACCTCTCTCCGAAATGCTGTTACGATGTCCTCTTTGTTAGCAAACCGTTGTCCACGTAATGGCTTCTTTACTTTGGGGATTAGATCATAGTCACGTGGGCTCAGATCAGGCGTATAAGGCGGGTGTGGAAGAACCTCCCATCCCCACCATTGTAACCGACACTGAACGATGGCTGTTGTGTGCGCTGCCGCGTTATCGTGTAAGATTATGGCGTCATGGAGTATGGATTATGGCATGGCATGCACACCTAAGGCTTCCCGCAGCTCTGCATGGCATTAGCGTGCATTTCTGCCGCGGAGAACTGCTGTTTTAATATACGATCGTTGCTCCTGCTTGTTGACTTCCATTTTGTGACGCTCTCACTCACACACTGAACTTGGGGACATGCTAGACCCATACTGTTGTTTACATACACCATCTAGTGGCATCACACGCAAGTACATGCCGTACGTTTCCAAATGCATATCTTAGATTTTCCGTGTTGTCTCCTGTTAGCGAGAAAAAAATAGTTGCCATGACTTATGACGCGACCTACGTAGAAACTCAGCGTTTGCTTCTGAATCACATTTTGGTTCGATTGACTGCTTCTGAAGGGAGCCAGGGATCAAATCTGCATCAGTTAACCGTGTTTGTCTACAAGAAATGGTTGAAACATACAGCTACGTAGACTCTGGCATAAGGACTGGCACAGTAATTTCTTAGTGTATGTTTGTATTTGTGTACTTTTTTATCAACACGGCTGCTTGAAGAGATGATAATTTTATTGCAGACAACTTACTTTTGTTAAGATTTATGTAAAAAACATGACGTTTTGCTACAGAAGAGATTTAGTAGGTGAGTAATATTCGGCATTATTCTGCACCATAATTGTTAACAGTAGAATTGAGAATCTTAAGCCCCTATTTGCCCCTGTTGGCCGCTATTTCATTGGAGAATGTCTACGGACAGGATTGCTTCTTGTCTGTTGTTGAAAAGGAAGGCAAGATCGTCTGCAAACGCGAAGTGATCAAGATGAGTTTTTAAGAAATATGCCAAAAAGTTAAAAAGTTCAATCATGAATCATTTGTTTTGAAAACGAAACTGAATACTAGTGGGGATATTCCATCCCCTTGTCGAACACAAGTTCTGTTTTCGAACGATTCAGAAATGTCTTCCATAATAATAATAATAATAATAATAATAATAATAATAATAATAATAATAATAATAATAATAATAATAATAATTTATTATTATTAAATTATAATAATGCATATTATTATATTATATTGTATTATTATTATCTATATAATATAATATAATATAATATAATATAATATAATATAATATAATATAATATAATATAATATTTTATTATTATTATTATTATTATTATTATTATTATTATTATTATTATTATTATTATTATTATTATTATTATTATTATTATTTCCGCCTCGGTGGTGTAGTGGTTAGTGTGATTAGCTGCCATCCCCGGAGGCCCGGGTTCGATTCCCGGCCCTGCCACGAAATTTGAGAAGTGATACGAGAGCTGGAACGGGGTCCACTCCGCCTCGGGAGATCAACTGTGTAGAGGGGTGTTCGATTCCCACCTAAACAATCCTGGAAGTGGTTTTCCGTGCTTTCCCACTTCTCCAGGCAAATATCGGGATGTACTTAACTTAAGGCCGCGGCCATTTCCTTCCCTCTTCCTTGTCTATCCCTTCCAGTCTTCCCATTCACCCCCCCCCCCCCCCACAACAAAGCCCCTGCTCAGCATTGCAGATGAGTCCACCTGGGCGAAGTATTGGTTCTCTTGCCCTGTTGTCCAGTACACTGCTCTGGAGGCGGTAGAGGTGAGATCCCTCGCTGAGTACGAGGAAAAAGCCAACCCTGGACGATAAAAGGATTAAGAAAAAAGGGACATTATTATTATTATTATTATTATTATTATTATTATTATTATTATTATTATTATTATTATTATTATTATTATTATTATTATTATAAGAGGCACTCTGCAATTAGAGTGTCTCTAAAATCCAAAGAGTGATAGAATTTCTAACCAGGGTCTCACGAATAAAATCCCTGATGATATACAGTTGCAGCTGTGTTTGGTTAATGGAAGTGCTCGCAAATGAGCTCGGTGGACTTGAACACATAGGCTCTTTAATTACTAGCGATAGGGCTCTACATGATATTCAATATGAAAAACGATAACAGGAAATTGAGGAGAGCTCTCGAGAGGTATGCAGTGGTTTATTCGTTCTCTGTTGCTATTTTCAGGCGAGTTCAACACAGTGAAGATAATTCGTGAATGCTGAAGTGCAAGCGATACCCCAGAGTTTGAGTGTAAACAGAAGCAATTCTGAATGTTATCGCTCCCTCTGTGCATAAGTGGCATAGTGTTGATCTGTGGGATCCAAGACCTAGGGATTAAAACCCACCGTATGTAGGAAAATTTTAAAAAAAGCAAGAAAGCAAAGTCCTCTCCGCACAAGCTAAGAAGACTTTTGGAGTAATACAAAGTAAACGTTTCCACTATCCGTAACTTCGGCACTTTGTGGGATGAAGTGGTTAGTTCTACACCCGGCCGCCTTTACCCCCCCCCCCCCAAAGAAGATTGACCTGGTACCCATTTTTTGTGAACTTGAGAGCCATGTGCGCCTGTGGAATAAAATGTCGTTTCTTAAACTTTTCGATACCTGACGAGTATCGAACCCACGGGTATCGAACCTAGCACGCCTCTAGTCAGCCTCTAGAGGTAGAGTAAGGTATCCAAAACATGATATAAACTCACAAAATTTGATCTTACTCTGAAACCAAAAGGAGTATCTTTTTTAATAGTTTTACATTGATGTATCACTTTTCCTTTAAAAAATTATACATTCGGGACTTTAAAGTAAATTGATTGATTGATTGATTGATTGATTGATTGATTGATTGATTGATTGATTGATTGATTGATTGATTGATTGATTGATTGATTGATTGATTGATTGATTGATTGATTGATTGATTGATTGATTGATTGATTGATTGATTGATTGATTGATTGATTGATTGATTGATTGATTGATTGATTGATTGATTGATTGATTGATTGATTGATTGATTGATTGATTGATTGATTGATTGATTGATTGATTGATTGATTGATTGATTGATTGATTGATTGATTGATTGATTGATTGATTGATTGATTGATTGATTGATTGATTGATTGATTGATTGATTGATTGATTGATTGATTGATTGATTGATTGATTGATTGATTGATTGATTGATTGATTGATTGATTGATTGATTGATTGATTGATTGATTGATTGATTGATTGATTGATTGATTGATTGATTGATTGATTGATTGATTGATAGATAGATAGATAGATAGATACTGCGTAAACCGTATGTGTCAGCACATATTTTTGTCCCGAGAATTTTTCTTAAAATCTTTTTTTTCTTCTTCTCTACATCTTCAATGTATTTTCTGGTTGTTAATCCTAGCCATCCTGAAGCATACAAGAACTATGTTTGCATTACTGCTTGATAGTGTTGTAGTTTGGTCCTGATAGAAGTCGCCTTCTTGTTTGTTTGTTTTTTTTTTTTTTAAGGTGGAATGCAAGCTCCATTTTTCTGCCTCACTTGCGGTTTCCTTCTTTATGAGTTCGTTAGGCTCAAGTATCTCACCAAGGTACTTGAATTTAAAAACTTGATTTATCTTACATTTCTTGTGTTGTCATTAAGTATCTTGGGGCTTCTTTAATACTGGTCATTAAATGGGTCTTTTCAAATGATATATATAGTCTATATAAATAAAATTGTAGGGGGTCCGCTGTCTGTAATTTCTTTTGTTTTGCCAATTTTTCAGATATTTATCCGTTTTAGGTCAACTCAAGACCGAATCGGTGGTTTTTACGTTTCGTGTCTGTTTGTTTGTCTGTTTGTCTGTTTGTCTGTCTGTCTGTTTGTCTGTTCCACCATCACGTCGAAACGGCTGGATAGATCTCAACCAAACTTCATATTTAGAGTATACTCATCCCGGGGAAGGTTTCGATACGCATACCATTTTAAAATCTTTGAATACACCGGGGGTTTATAGGAAAACCAGAATGGTTTTTCCACCATCACGTCGAAATGGCTGGATAGATCTCAACCAAACTTCATATTTAGAGTATACTCATCCCGAGGAAGGTTTCGATATACATATCATTTTGAAATCTTTGAATACACGGTGGTTTATAGGAAAACCAGAATGGTTTTTCCACCATCACGTCGAAACGGCTGGATAGATCTCAACCAAACTTCATATTTAGAGTATACTCATCCCGGGGAAGGTTTTGATATGCATATCATTTTAAAATCCTTGAATAGACGGGGGGTTTATAGGAAAGCCAGAATGGTTTTCCCCCATTTTCTCTTATACTATTGATTTTCTGTAAACTTCGTTTACCGTACGTGAAACGTCTCTTCATTATAAACAACTTTCGTTATGTTCACAATTTACCTTACTCTTCACATGACGGAGAAATTTACAATTTTCCGCTGGTATCATGCTCTGCATTGAGTGACCGACAGACCGACAACGAACCTACAGGTTACCATGGCAACGTCTCTGACTGCATGCCGGCAGGGAAGTAACGTATTGCCATTTTCCTCATCATGCTTTTAAATTCGTGGTTGTTCCTTGGGTAGAAGGCAAGAGAGGCGTCAATCGGCCTATCTGCGGGATATTGGCGGAATATCGTTGGATATTATAACCACCCTCGAATAGATTGAGTAATAACACCATTAGTCATCTTCTTATTATTTGTTTACCTAGGAATCAGTGGACCTAAATTTCTCCTCTGTTACCGCTTTATTATATCCATAACTCACACTAGCATAATTTATTGAGGGGCATTTGATTTTCCAATACATTAACTTGGCATTTACATATTTATCGTTATCCGACTGTCCTCAGTTATAATCCATTTTCTATTACTTTCAACTTTCTTAACTGTATTATTTTCTTCCTTAATTACGCCGTATGTACGCGAGTGCTACAAACTACTGGATGTATTTCCACCAAGACTCATATTTAGAATACACCTGTCCTTGATAGGTTTTAGGGCAAATATTGTTTCTAAATCCCTGAACTGAGTGGGGGTTTATACGAAACCGAAACAGTGATTTTGCACTTCCACAAAATATACACAACCAACGTTAATTTAAATCTACCTGCCTTGGTAGAAATTAATTTCTAAACCTTTTTTCTCATGTGCATCATTTCGATTCGAGGACTAATAAGGGAGACATCATTAACGGACCGTTTTTCTGTACAAGTCCCATCGGACTTAACTCACGAGCGGGTGCGTGTAAAGCGTATTCCTTACAACTTGAAAACTACTGAAGACATTCGAACCAAAATTTATATTTAGCATCCACCTGTCCAAAGGTAGGTTTTAAACGTAAATAATATTTCATGTTCCGGAATGGACTGGCGGTTTATAGGGAACCGATATGGTGATTTTACTCTTCCACAATGTATACAGAACAAGACCAACCTGACTGGAAATCGACCAAACGTGATGGAATTCCACCTCTAAAACTTTTTCTTCATGTGCATTTTTTTCGTAAGGAGGATTAATGAGGGAGATATCATGAATGGTCAGTTTTGCAGGTTAAGTCCAGCGGACATAGTCCAAAAGGTGTTTCACATGGAGCAGATTCCTTATCTATATAAATCAAATCGTAACGACTGTGTGCCTCTACACTGACTATTTTGGCGAAATTTTCGTACAGCTTTCCGTTTAAGGGGTAATAATGACCATCTCCATAATTTTTGGTTCAGTTTCCTGAAAGTCCTAATTTTTACCCGCCTCGCCCAAAATCCAGATTGCGGCATAATCTGCCAGAAGAAAACGAAGATAATTGAAATTTGACAAAATTATACGTTTTAGCCTGTAACGAACGGAAAACATCCTAGATCATTAAATTTTTCACTTTTTATCCGCGAAGAATATAGAAATATGCAGGCAATTTTAATGATGGTGCAGACCTTCGGAAATTCCTATCACATAACGGATTGCACAATATTCGTTCAATTTGGAATGATCTACAACCTTGGTCTTATGACTTTTTGCCGTATCTGTATCCCTTTTACGTTTGATTTTTCTCTATTAATCGATGTTAAGTCAATTTGGAATTTTCACATGCATAATTCATACTTTCAGTTACTTATATGAAATACAGAATCATCAAACTCTTCACGAAAATTGGCCCACCCAGTAGCCATATGTGAGCCAAATGCTATGTATGTAGCTGTCACATAATTATCCGAAAAGTAATGTAATGTGAGATAATCTTACAAAAACTTTACCCTGTTCCACGTTTCTAACTCAATCTTACCCAAGAATAGATGACATATCATAGGACCAGGCATTTAGGCCACTAAATCCGGCGTGTCTTATGGTATAATCCTTTGTCGATATGACGTACGTTTAGTAGCAGTTAATCTGTAAATGAAGGTCTTCAATATTTTTAACACGCATATACTTTCGTATGTCGATCTATATATATTCACTGATGTCGATTTGTAGCGATCGAGAAAGGGTGGGTCTGCTATTGTAATCAGTACTCCCCACACCGACTTTGACTGGCAGTATGAAAGGGTTCCTTCTCCAACTCCTGTGTAACTGTCATTAGTAAGGAAGGCCTGCAATTGTAATGAATAGTTCACTTCTCGATTTGACTCGCAGAAGGCAAGTGAGCATGCAGTTTTGTTTAAAACTCCCCTACCCGATTGTGTTTGGCATTAGGCAAGGGTGCCCGCCATTATAAAGAAATGTCCTCATCTAAAATGTGACTGGCATTAGGCATAGTGGCCTGCTATTTTGATGGAAACTCACCAAATTGGTGTGACTGGCAGTAAGCTGGCTGGAAGTAGGAAAATGGGCCTGGCATTATAATGATAACTGCACAACTCAATTTCGAGTGATAGTAGGGTAATTGCCTGCTATTATAATAAAAACTCCTCAACTGTAATCTGTCTGGAAGTAGGAAAGGGGGGCTGCCATTTTAACGAAAACTCCCCAAATCGATTCTGTCCGCGTAGTAGGCAATGGGGCCTGCAATTATAATGTAAACTTCCCAACTCGATTGTGAATGGCAGTAGGCAAGTGAGCCTGCCGTTATATCACAAATCCATAACAAACACTTTACATTGGAAACAACGTACGGGGACCTCCCCATGCTCTTTCTCGGATAACGCTAAGAGACATGCAATTTTAAAACAATCTTATTTACTGCATGTACACTATTTACTTCGATATTCGAATACAATGTAGAATACCGTAGCGAAGCACGGGTACATTCGCTAGTTGTAAATATTTTTAAACATTGTTTGTATACGTGTATCCTTCTGACATACGAAATGAATGAATGAATTAATTAATCTCGTCAAAATTTCTTCAAATACGTCAAACCTTTTGGAACATTGTACAGTATTTTGGGTGTTTGTAAAACTCTCTGGAGCCTTCTAGGACAGTAGTGAACTTTCTAAAACTTAATAAACTTCTAATTTTAAAAGTATATAATTATATGACCTTCTGTTTTCTAAGTAATTGTGTAATGTAATAAAGAGCATCGTCTGCCTCCGTAGCTTAACGGTTAGCAGTATTAGCTGCCGTCCTCGGGGCCCGAATTCGATTCCCGGTACTGCCACAAATTTAGGAATGGCAGGAGGGCTGGTATATGGTTAAAATTGTACGTGCAGCTCAACTCCATTGGGGGTGTGCCTGGAAAGAGCTGCACCACCTCCGTGTGTGGGCAGGAGTTTTGTTCGGCTCCATGGCTAAATGGTTAGCGTGCTGGCCTTTGGACCATACATCTCGGGTTCGGTTCCCTGCCGGGTCAGGGATTTTAACCCTCATTGGTTAATTCTGATGCCTTGGGAACTGGGTGTGTGTGCCGTCTTCATAATTAGAATTCGTCATAGGTCGGCATCAACTCCAAAGACCTGCACCACGCCTCATAGGAGGCCACACGTCATTATTATTATTTGCTTGAAGAACTGAAGAAGTAATTTTACTACCTAATCTCAGTAATGCCAGATGGAATTTCAGAGCAATACTTTTCCTTTGTCTTTGATTCTTTTACTAGAAAAAAGAACCTCACTACTCAAAATTTGTAGATTTATCTCTTACAGTTGGGCAGATCGTTCATTTACTGACCAAATTTACAAATCAGATGATTGTCAGAAGCTATGCAGCACCGTACAGGGTCTTGAGAAAGCATTAAATAGTGTGGAAATATTTTGAAATCAAGACCCTTCAAGATTGGAAATTCCCAGATTAAATCCGTATGCACAGCGGGCAGTCTAGTATCTTAAGATCTTCACAATATTTGTAAAAGGAAAAGAATAAGCTACAGCTTAGATTCATTTTGTCTAATAAAAAATGATCTCTTTACATTATGTTATTATTATGCCAAATACTCATTTCCAGCTATTACAGCTCAATACAACTATTGGTACTTGTAGAATCAATATCTAAGTGCCGGGCGAGGTGGCCATGCGATTGGGATCACGCAGCTGTGGACTTGCATCCGGGAGATAGTGATTTCGAACCCCACTGCCGGCAGTCCTGAAGATGGTTTTCCGTCGCTTCCTATTTTCACACTAGGCAAATACAAGGCTGTACCATAAGGCCAGGCCGCTTCCTTTCCACTCCTAGGCCTTTCCTACCCCATCGTCACCATAAATCCTATCTGTTTCGGTGTGATGTAAAGCCAATTGTAAAAACAATCTAAGTTTGTGCTTTTGTGATTCTTTTTAATCTTGAGTGTTATCCTATAACATTAAATTGTCAATTGCTTCGAAAAAAACGTGTTGTACAATTATACCATTATAATTTATATATAGCACTGATAAAAAATATTTTGTTACATTATACATGTATCTGTATATGTTAAAATCAATTTTTGGTTTGGGGGTGACCTTTCTCAAAAATGAATTACAAATAATGTATTTTTCTTTACTTTTGAGCGAACGTTCATCCATCTATGGTACAGGAACTTGAGGTTACAAAAATGTCATAACCTAGTGGAAAACTATCAGTTTGCCGTTTCACTCAACGTATTAAGCATTGTCGGTGTTATTCTGCATATTCGGCGTTCAGTTAGCTGAAATATAAAGGAGATTTAATCCTGAAGTACTCTCAGGTACAGCAAATCATACGTTCTAGTTACGAATGATACATTAGCGGTCACTTGATACGCTGAAGGTTTTATTCAAAACAGTTTACCTTTACTTTCTGTTTTATATCATATTTCCTCTCGAAAGCGGAAACCATTATATTCCACTTGGAGTTGAGGAGCGGGTTTTAATAATCGATTACTACGTAATATAATGGGAACTGCAGTGCAGCACCATTCATTAATTGTGCCGGAGCGCTACCTTGTTCATTCCCGTGCAATAAGCTATCAGTGTCGGGAACACCTGATAATCTCCTGACTCTCTTTCAGAGAGATTTATTACAGATAGCAAAGACGATTGGTGGCAGCTTAATGAAGATGAAGAGTGGAAAAGGTGTTGGAGCTGCTAGTGCCAAGTTTATAGATGGAATTATATAACCAGGAGTTAGTATTGTAATGACGTGATATTTCATAGCCTGTGTCTTATGATTTTCCAGTGAAATAGTTCTAGAGGACCCGTGGTGTTCTGCAGCATTCGTTATAAATAGCTCAGATGACTCATCTTGATCATCTGCCCTTTTCAGTGGTTTTATGAACATTTAATAATAAGCGCGTTATTGTATGCCACAGTTCGCAGTCAGAATTCATCCATTCTCACCTCATCATCCCGGTGTTTTTGTTAAAAGTCTATTCATATATCCGCCTTTTTAATTCCGCAGTTCTTGGTGCAAAGCTTGGTATTGTGTCGTAGAAAGCAATGGTATTTAATCGCAGTTCTTCTAATATACAACCTGTGACAATAAAGTTCGGTGAATAGTCCTGTACTATCAACATAGATGAAGGATGCACAACAGTGACCTTACTGTCCTTCGAAATAGACCCACCCCCATAATTATGCATTATTGAGATCAGCGATACATGTTCTAGAGACTTTGCAAGAAGGCTTCCTTTGCGATGGTGTCCAAAAGCCTCGTCACGTTTCGTTGGATGTCGGGAATATAGTCGAATCTCTTTTCCTTTCAAAGCGAGTTTGATGCGTGACTTTTCGGCTCTGACGTTTTTCCGACGATGTTATCCCGGAGAACGCCATTCCTTGCTTTTCCGTTTCGTTTCAGAGTCGTACCTGAGACACCAGGTTTCATCCTCAGTGACAATACGGTTCAAGAAATTTGGTGTCGCACCCGCCGTTTCGACAAAATCCTGTGAAGCCTCTAAACGTGCCTGCTTCTGATCGTCAGTCAAGTGATGTGGCACAAGACGAGAACAAGTTTTCTTCTTCCCTAACTTCTGGGTAACGATTCGTCGCACGGATTCACGGTTAATCCGCAGTTCGTCCGCTATCATGCGTACAGTTAATCGCCGATCGTTCTCAATGTTTTCGTCACTGACGGCGGTCACCGGTCTTCTGCCACGGGGGTTGTCAGAAACACTTTCCCGGCCTCCTCGAAAACGGGCGAACCACTCGTACACACACTTCAAGGACAGTGCCTGATTTTCACAAACACGCATGCGTTTCTTTCGGTGTCTTGCCGAGCTTAAAACAAAAACGTACATTGATCTTTGGGTCGTTCATATTCTTGTTCGCAGTTCACAACCAACGCACTAAACAAGTACTGTGTCAAACAGGTCTTACATGGCGCACACACGATGCTCAACTGAACAATGTTGGGAGCAGGTGGTAAAAACCTGCTGCTACGCAGGTGCAGCGTTGTTCGTCGCCAGTGTTGCCGGATCGGAAGTTCTGAGTTCATTCACCGAACTTTATTGTCACAGGTTGTAGAACTATTGTCTTGTGAGCTCATAGGTTAATCTCGAAGGAACGTTTTTTTGCCAAGCAGAGAACTTTTTTAAGATACATGACATTCACTCTTTCTAGTGTAGCTAGGTCATCCTTTGGTAGGTGTTCCCGGATAATGTCCAAGGCATATGTCATAATGGGGTCTGTTTGTACGTAGACTTTTCTCCTAGCAGCATGAAAGTTATTAGGAACGCTCTGCCAACTGTTAAATATATTTGGAAGCTGGGGTTAGAGAAATAAAGAGTATCTAGCAGGTAATAGTATTCTCCCGTGATCCGAGGAAGTGTATACTCTCTGTCTTGACAGGTAGTAAATCATGGCTGCATGGAGTTACTAGGGATGAAGATCACGTATATCAGAACACTAGCTGTTACCCACGGCTTCGCTCACGAGGATTTCGTAATTTGATAAAAATTACTAGTTCCTCGGTACTGCAGAATAGTCTGTAAATACCTCATGTATAAAAACTCACCGAAAAATTGCATTTCATTTACCCCAGAACCTATTTGTAAACCACATTTGTGGCATTGCCTTTTCGGGCTACGATGACCAGGCTACTGGCAAACCTAAATCTGGAACACAGGTCATGGAACTCTATGTGTGAGAAACAGTCCTCTCTTATGTCGAAAAAAAGAAGTTTTCTTTATTTCTAAAGGAGATTCCAAATACCAAATTTCACGTCTGCAGCATCTT
The DNA here is from genome assembly GCF_040414725.1 of Anabrus simplex. Taxonomy (NCBI): domain Eukaryota; kingdom Metazoa; phylum Arthropoda; class Insecta; order Orthoptera; family Tettigoniidae; genus Anabrus; species Anabrus simplex. The sequence goes on along the minus strand of NC_090267.1, from coordinate 443,862,003 downwards.
AGTTTTTGAGATATAGTATCCTCACAAAGAGAATTCAATACCTTCTTCACTTATTTTCGATCTCCAACTTAAGTTGATTATCCGAAAACAAAAAGTACGTGTTTCTCTATTTTTAAAGGAGACTACAAATGTCAATTTTCACCTCTGTAACGTGTTACTTTTATGAGCTCTAATGTAGATATAATCATTACAAAAACTGCCCCACTCCTTGGCCGAGTGGTCAGCGTTGAGTTCTTCGGTTCACAGGGTTCCGGCCTCGATTCCGGGCTAGATCGGGGTTTTTAATCGCATGTGATTAATTTTTCTGGCTCGGGGACAGGTTGTTTGTGTTTTTCCGAACACTCTCCTCTTCATATTCACTCAACACACCACATTACCAACCACAAGAGTAGCACGCAATAGTAATTATATCCTTACACATACGGTTGCCGTTAGGAAGGGCATCCAGCCATAAAACAGCGTCAAATGCACATGTGCGACACAGTTCGCACCCGCAACCCCACAGGTGTTGGTAGAGCGGTAGAAGAAGATGATACTCATTTTAAAAATTCACCAACTTTTTTATTCCATTCACCCCTTAAGTAGATTTTCCAAAAAATGTGTGTTCATTTATAAAGGACATTCCAAGTACTAATTTTAACGTCTGTAACATCTTCATTTTCTGAGATATATGTATCCTCATATACTCGTAAATATTTCAACTCCTTCCTCACTTCTTTTCACCTCCCCCACGGTTTAAGTGGATTTTCTGAAATAGAACATTTGTGTTCTTTTATTTTTAAAGGGGATTCCAAATACAAGTTTTCATGTATGTAACATGTTCGGTTTTTGTGATATATTGTAGATAATCTCGCTGCTGTAAGAATGCTGGAGCTGACGTCGCCATGGTTACGGCAGTTCATTACTTTATCCGATTCCTAGAGCAGGGATACTGTGGTGCCTATATATCCGTAACGGTTGGTTTTAGGGCCCGTAGGGCTTACCGAGTTTTTTTCTTTGCATCAAAGCGATTAAATTGAGCTTTATCTCGTCCTTGTACGACAAATTCGATATTTTGGTTATATTATCCTATTATTTTTATATCTCCCTTTTCCCCCATGCCCCCCACCTCGAATTGTTTTGAAAATAAAATACAGCCCGTGTTACTCACTGGCAATACAGCTTTCTATAGGTGAAGTAATTTCTAAAATCGGTTCAGTAGTTTTTGAGTCTATCCGTTACAAACAAATATACAAATGTTTCCTCTTTATAACATTAGTATAGATTAACGGAAGTGTTACTCTCTTAGCAACCTGCTAAGTATAGAATGTATTGCGGGTTAGGGTAATCATTCGCCTGCAATAATTATTGAAGTGATCATTTAATGATTTGATTTTATGATTGCTGAAAGTTGGCTGAAATTACAAGGGGAGGTCACGATGTCCACATCACCGATTTTGTTCAAACTTTGTAGGTTGGGAGTACTGCATTACAAATATACACTGGCAAAGTAATAGCGGGCAACTCTCTAAAATTTCCGAAAAAAAGTGATTTTGAAGATGTTTGAGAAAGGTTTTGAAAGCTTTAGCATGCCAGGTACCATCAAGCGAGAGACTGTTGCGCGGTGGTCGAGTGGTTAAGCTTTTCCACTTCAGTTATGAAGATGGAGAGTTCACCTGTCCAATACCTGTAGTATAATAGGCCCATTGCTTTTCTTAATATATGCAGTCGATTTAGGGAACAATGTATGTATGTTCGATCTTCATCCCTAAGGCTGGTTGGATCCTCAACAGCTCCGCCATCAGCTGTCATAGATGGCCTAAGCATCACTGAAGAGGCGTAATAGGGAAATGAAGAGCGAGGTAGTTTCAAACATAAGACTGAATGCAGAAGACATAATTGTTTATAGGGAAATAAATAACATACATGATTGTACAGAATTACAAAGGGACCTTGACAGTATCCAACAATGGGTTGAAGATGATAATATGCAGATTAATGGAGGCAAATCAATTCTAACAACATCTATGAAGAGGAGCTTAAAGACTAAATATACTTTGGATGAGGTAATTGTCCCAAAATATGGTATATGCATATACTTAGGTGTGAGATTTGAAAATAATTTGCGCTGGAAGGGTCATGTTGATGACATTGTTGGGAAAGCATACAGATCGTTACATGACATAATGAGAATACGTAAAGGATGAAACAAAGAATTAAAAGAGCAAAATTACTTAAGTATGGTTCGTCTAATATTGGAATATGCAAACAGTGTTTGGGATCCTCACCAGGAATACCTAATAAAAGAAATAGGCCTAGATGGTGTGCAGAGGAAAGCAGCAAGATTTGTGACAGGAAATTTCAGAAAAAAGTAGTGTTCCAGAAATTTAAGAGAAACTTGAGTGTAAAGCTTTAAGTAAGAAAAGGGAGAAAAGTAGACTTATAGGATTATGTAGAACCTATACAGGAGAGGAAGCATGGGGGTGGGGGAATGTGAGAGGCTTTCGTTGGAAAATAATTATATCGGCAGGGCTGACCACAAGTATCAAATTAGACGGGACTTTAGCAGAAATGACTGGGGTAAATTTTCATTCAGTGGGAAGGGGGTGAATGCGTGGAACAGTTTACCTGTCTAAGTGTTTGATCCTTTTCCAAAATCGGTACCGAAATTCAAGAAAAGAATAAACAGCAGCAGAGAAAAGAAATGTTAGAAGGCATTCGACCTGTGTAGGTTATTGTAAATAAAAATTGTTTGTGAATAAATTAATTCCATCCCCTTGTCTATGGAGTTTGGACAGCTGAAGTAGGGGATTACCTGTAGGGGTGAAGTACAGTGGGGACTTCGAGGGCCCTGGGACCTCTACGGTAGCCGTGAAGGCCCTTCAAGAACTCTGGAAAGCAGTGGCAAAAGGGGCTCTGGTTAAGACGCAGCAGGTCGTTATGCACGTTGGGTTAAAAATCAATGTAAATTTAAACCTTATTGCAGTTGTATAATATATTTGAAATGATTCCACATACTGTATATGAGATGATTATGTGTATAAGGACAGAATATATTATGAGTAGAATTTTGTAAATAACATAAATTTATTAAAGAAGAGCTGTGTGTTTAATACAAAAATAAATTGTATAATGCTGTATTTCTTTTTAATTTAAAATGTAGTTGTTGAGAACAATATATTTTTTTATCATTTGCCACCGAGGTAGACACTTGATTGTATTGTATTGTATTGTATTGTATTGTATTGTATTGTATTGTATTGTATTGTATTGTATTGTATTGTATTGTATTGTATTGTATTGTATTGTATTGTATTGTATTGTATTGTATTGTATTGTATTGTATTGTATTGTATTGTATTGTATTGTATTGTATTGTATTTGATTTGATTTGATTTCGTGCTGTGCCTATGTACTATGAGCGTCATGCTTTCCGGGACATACGACCATTGTATGGAGGCATCGTGAAAATGTGAGAAAAAAGAATAGTTTCTATGATCCTCATATTATATGCCAATCACGAAGCTATACGAATATTATGAAGAGAGAATGTTTTAGAAGTTGCATGTGGAAGCTAATCTCGCTAGCCTCTCAGTCTATCTCAGTATTCTTACAGTTCGTTATAGGCCATATACTATTACACTATTTTATCAGGAAAACAGGTAATTCTAAAAAAAAGTAAAGTAAACTAGCAATATCTCTTCACTAGTACATTTTCTCCGTCACGCGCAAAATCATACGATTTTCTAAGGAAGGAATGTATCCTATAGTATCAAATTATTTAATGCATTATTTTTCCCTACTGTTATATTGTTTTTGGCTTTATTAACCTGAATAATTTATCCATTTGTGATAACTTTGTTTACATTTAATTTAGTGATCTTATCTTTTGAGTGTGTACAAAGCTAGGGGTTTACACTGTTATGATTACGGGGTGGTCATCTAATTCAAACTATGCATTACTAGGAGTATTGCGTACCGATGCTCAAACGATTTCTTATGAAGTGAGATTATCATTAATTTTGCTAAGATGTTTTTAGTTGATAGCTAATGTCTTCTAAGATTTAAAAGTTTTCAAGGTTATGTATAATTTATATTTTTGACTTTTCCTCTTATATTATCACGATTAACATCATGTTTAGCTGAAATCAACCACACTCCTTTTGATTTTGCGGAAGGAGAGTCTGAGTTTGTTTCAGGTTTTAATGTTGAGTATAGAAGAGGAAGATTTGCTTTAATTTTTTTTGCAGGTTATGCTAGAATTTTGTTTATAAGAATGTTATTTTGTATAATTTTTTTAGGTGAGATGTTTTAACAATTTTTCAAGTTGACTTTTTTGTGTTTTATATTTATTTGGGTTCGTGTAACACTTCTTAGATTCTATTATGATAGGTTAATATATTTAGCATGAAAGGCTCATTTACCTTTGTCATTAAATTTCCTATTTTTTTTCTAGGATTAAAGGTTTTTATATTTTCTTATTTAGTGTATTTTATTTAGTAAAGTTAATAGGAGATTTAAACTTCTGTCTTATGTTTTCAAAATATACGCTTTCATAAGCTTAATAAGCTAACTAGTTTACTATATTATCTCAAATATAAAAGGATACGATTTTGGGCCAAAAAGACAAGTGAGCGAGTACATATTATTTGGTAGTTTCGCTCTTAGTAGCCTTCTGCGACATGCAGGGGCGGTTACAGATAATGCATCCTTTGACTATAGCCACAGGGGAGATAAACAGTTCTGATAAATCTAAAGAAATATTAGTGCATCCGCCAAAGAATGGTAAGACTCGTGAATTGTGAGAAAATGGAAGTCATTCTAGACGTCGTAAATACCTAGTATTAACATTCTTCTTTCGTTTCGGCCATCTTTGGACTACGCTACTTCAACCATTTTTTTCTTAGCTGTAACACTCGTCCAGTACTCCAGCATCATTCTTCGGTCCACGTCCTGCCTGTCTTCATTTTAGGTTCGGTTTGAAAACTCTGTAGACCTTCAAGATTCTTTTAGAGTCACGATGCAAGATGTCATCACGTAAGACCACCAATTTTTGTAAATCCTTGGTAAACCAGACCCCTTTAGTTTTCTTATTCAGAAAGTAGGCAAAGTTGCGAATGGAAAATATTTCAAGCCTCACTCGTGTTAAATGACAATAGAAAGAAATCCTTATTTTCCTAATAGTGTCTGTTACTTTCTCCATATGCAGATCATGATTGTGTCTTCTCCCCTATTCTCCATTTTCCTTTACTGGGCCCAAGACCAAGATATTCCTTAGAATCTTCCTTTCTTTGACTTCTAGTTGCTCTGCCTGAACTTGCTTATTCATTGTGTTGCATATAGAGAGAACTTCAGGTCGAATTACTGTACATTAATCTCTAAGCTGGCAGAAATAGAAGAATATCTAACGCTTTCAATTTCCCGCCTCAATGATGAAAGTGAAATAATAGGCCTCTATCTAAATATTATAAAGCCCAAAGCTATGAATACGGATGAGCATGGTACAGTTTGTCTAATTCCAAATGGGGAAGAGATAGAGAGTGTGGAGGATTTCATCTTATTAGGAGCCAAAATCAGTCAAAGTGGACATTGCGGTCCTGATATCAAAAGACAGATTTCGCTTGGACGTATCGCTATGATGACTATGTCCCCGATCTGGAAGAGCAGAGATATCAGTTTGGCTACCAAGTACGGATTAGTCAATGCGATTGATGTGAGAGCTGGACACTGAAACAGGCAGACAAAAGGAAGATCGACGCTTTTGAGCTCTGGTGTTGTCGAAGAATCTTACGAATACCATGGCCTGCAAAAATCACCAATAAGGCAGTTTTAGAGCACGTCAAGCCCCTTATGTCATTGGTTGGTAAGATTATGAAGCTGAGACCAGCATACTTTGGCCACGTTATGCGATCAAGTGCATTGGAAAAAGCGATCATGCTGGGAATGAGCAGTGGTACAAGACGACCAGGTCGCAAGAGGACTCGCTGGTTAGACACCATTGAAACAGACACAATCCTCACCCTGGAACAACTAAAGGAGGCAGTGTGGAATAGAACAACTTGAAGAACGCTAATTCATAGAATCGCCGATGGTCGAATTCGACTGAACGGATGACATCATTCATCATCAGCAAAGTCTTAGCTTGGATTTGAAAGACATTGACCGTTTGTTATAGATATCTTTGGTGAAGTACCAGGCCATTTCCATCTTGTATAACACTATTTTATTTGTATTATTATTGTTATTAATATTATCCAGCCATGTATTGATTTAGTGTACCAGTCTCTTTTCCCAAGGCCCTGGTTTCGATTTCCGATCAGTTCAAGGATTTTAATTCTGGACGAGGAGTAGAACGGGGTTCACTTCATACGAAATTTTCTCACGAAGAAAGCGTACAGTGAGAAGATGACGCTTAATATAGCCCTACGTAGACGAATACTGGCTGCCATGTTTATAACAATGTCGAAAATTGACGAGGCTATTTCCAGATAGCCCCAAGCCCAAAAATGTCCCATGTTAAAATGATGCATCTAGTATCCTTAGAAGTGAATACGCTGCCTGAACAGTCTGTTCTGTTACGAATCGAGACCACCAAATGCACTTACAACTCGATTTTCAACACACAGGCAAATGGTTTGTTTTTTGTTTTCTTCCCAACTCTAACAGTTTTCCAGAAGGGCATGCTTGACCCGATAAAAATCCGAAGTGACCGGTAAGCTTTCAATCTTGCTACCAAAATTAGCACAAATACATACATACATGCATCATCATTCTAGACCGTTACGCCTTTCAGCGTTCAGTCTGTAAGCCTCTGTGCATTTACTAAACGTCGCCATAATCGTCTATTTGCAACTAGTGCTGCGGCCTCATTTAGTTCTGTACTTCTTGTCTTTAAATTGTTAGAAACTGAGTCTAATCGTCTTCTTCTCCCTCTGCTTCTCTTACCCTCCATAGCAGAGTCCATTATTCTCCTAGGTAACCTATCATCCTCCATTCGCCTCACATGACCCCACCACCGAAGCCGGTTTATGCGTACAGCTTCATACATCGAGTTCATTCCTAACTTAGCCTTTATCTTCTCATTCCGAATACCCTCCTGCCATTGTTCTCACCTGTTTGTACCAGCAATAATTCTCGCTACTTTCATGTCTGTTACTTTTAACTTGTGAATAAGGTATCGTGAGTCTACCCAGCTTTCGCTCCCGTAAAGCAAAGGTGGTCTGAAAACAGACCGATGTAAAGATAGTTTCGTCCGGGAGCTGACTTCCTTCTTACAGAATACTGTTGATCGCAACTGCGAGCTCAATGCATTAGCTTGACTGCACCTTGATTCAATCTCACTTACTATATTACCATCCTGGGAAAACACACAACCTAAATACTTAAAATTATCTGCCTGTTCCAGCTTTATTTTACCAATCTGACATTCACTTCTCTTTTATTTCTTATCTACTGACATCAATTTAGTCTTCGAGAGGCTAATTTTCATACCATACTCATTGCACCTATTTTCAAGTTCCAAGATATTAAACTTCAAGCTTTTGGCATAATCTGCCATTAAGACCAAGTCGTCAGCATAGGCCAGACTGCTTACTACATTTCCACCTAAATGAATCCCTGAGTACAAAATCAATACAAATCCTTCAAATACAAAATGTAAAATTAATTTTCCTAAGAAACTTCTCGTATATATTTTCTTCGTGATTCTAACGGCTTTCCAGAAAATTGTACTTTTGTGTATTACAGGTGAGGTTTGAGGTTGCGGCCAACGGCGCTCGCATGTCCAGCGCGGAGTGTAAAAAATTGCTGGTAAAATTCATGTATTAGCTACTATCTGCGTGTGACGAGAAGTCGCGGCAGATTGTAGGCACGACACGAGTAACAGACACTACACCCATAGCTACAAACATCAGTCGTGACAGGCAGTGCGAGCTGCCTGAATCGATTTATAATCATTAATAAATTGTGCATTATGCAGTTAATGTCTTGTAGCCTCCGGAGAGGCCTTGTGATTTTACTCCCGTAGGCGACCTGTGCATCGTGATGAGGATAAAATGATGATGAAGACTGCACATACACCCAGTCCTATGAGTGGGGAATTAACTAATTATGGTTAAATTTGCCGACCCTGTCGGGAATCGAACCCGGGACCAGTGTTGCCAACTTAGCGGATTTTCCGCTAAATTTGGCGGAATTAGAGGACTGTCGGCGGAGAAATATATCATTTAGCGGACAGCGGAATTTTTGGCGGAATTCTAGATTTATTATAGCTGAATTTAGTGTTCTATCGATTTTATGTTTTTTTCTAATTTGTACTCCGTTCTGTATCCGAGATATCCCGTATTTCTTGTCGGGAGCTAGCAGTCACATGAGGGAAACATGTTATTTGGATTTGATGTTATGAGATCATGGTACCATAAACTTCTAATGCATGGGGAGAGGGTACTTATCTCTTAGTTGACGAATGACGACAGATAATGAAACTGTGAGAGAGTAGCATTTATATTTATGTTATGAAGGAAGACCGTTTAATGAACTGGCCTGTTGATTCACCCGGCACTAAAACGACTACAAGTATTAGCTCGCCACCTCGCAGGTAGGGGGTTAATCCCAGTGAAACTCGCAGATCAGGTGAGTGCGGACATTTACTTTATTATTATTATTATTATTATTATTATTATTATTATTATTATTATTATTATTATTATTATTATTATTTGATATCGGATTTCTTGGCGGAATTTTAGCGGATTTTTAGTAGCATTTAGAGGGTCTTGAAAATATAAGTTGGCAACACTGCCCGGGACCCCTGTGACCAAAGGCCAGCACGTTAGCCATTTAGACATGGGGCCGGATAATTATGCAGTTAATGTGTAACTAAGGCACAATTGCATCACCACTTTGAAACCTCACGACAGCACCTAAGTTCGATGTTTATTGTCAAGTCTTGCGACTTGATATAGGCGCATGCGCGGCAGCCATGTTTACCTCTCGCACATCTTAACCCGTATCCACACGGCTTCTCGTCAGGCGAGCATAGTACCAACACAATGGTGTCAAGTCCAACTTCGAGGAAATCAAGTGATCATAAATATATCGTTCAGTAAATGAAACTCAAGGTGATAACGGTTAATTTCTTTACATTACGAATCATTTTCGAGAGTCATCTGTAGGGAATTTGGAGTCGACAAGAGTAGGATTCAGTGCATCGAAAGGGGGAACTGACTCAGAGCCTATTGAACTACCACGAATGGAATAAACAATTCTCGAGATTGCGATGAAATGAGACCTCTTTGATAAAAGAGCCTTCTGTATGTCTCTTAGTCATGGCCATCCATCAGCCCTTCACATCACAGTCTGCACGGTTGCTAGGTAACATCGCGTCACACATTTTCTATGGCTAGTATCAGATGACCCCCGAGCCATAAGACTGCAAATTCACAGTCTGCACCTAGAGTACAGTATGCGTTAAGATGTAACCAGAAGGAAAGAAATATTTTGTATTGGCTGGAAGTTTGTATACGGGAGATGGTGGATATGAACCCTCTATCAAACGCCCTGAAAATGATTTTTTTTCTTATAATTAGCTTTACGTCACACCGACACCGGGAGATAGTGGGTTCGAACCCCATTGTCGGCAGCCCTGAAGATGGTCTCCGTGGTTTCAAATTTCCACACAAGCCAAATGCTGGGGCTGTACCTTAATTAAGGTCACGGTCGCTTCCTTCCCACTCTTAGGCCTTTTCTATACCATCGTCGCCATAAGACCTACCTGTGTCGGTACGACATAAATCAGTCTGTAATTTATTTATTTATTTATTTATTTATTTATTTATTTATTTATTTATTTATTTATTTATTTATTTATTTATTTATTTATTTACTTTAGTCTAAAATCTGCCAGAACATGGGAACAGTAGATATAGATTCTTATCTATTGAAATTTATTATATATCAAATATCGAAAAGTGGAAAAAAGTGACCAGTAAAAAAGCGCCGATTTAAGCGTCCAATTATACCTGTTCCCAGGTAGCCCTTGCCATTGCTATATAACCGTTCTAATGAAGAGTGGATAACCTTGAGGATCGTGTAGTTACCAAACCTTTCCAATTAACATTCCTGTCCTGTTTCTTCTGGTGTGAACTATATGGTAATATCAACGTCTTGGTATCTATATGCTATAGAATCAACTTTTTAAAAAGTAGTCCATTGAACGCACCCGCTCAATGAAAGAACAAAGACATATCACAAAACTGTTGAGCCAATAGAATTGTAAAATGTAAAATATTAAAAAGAAGAATAAAATTAACAAGGCATGTTAAGGCATTGCTTACTAAACCATCAGGTAATGGAATTTAACCCCCTAGCCCGATGGCACTACAGCCCTTGAAGGGCCTTGGCCTACCAAGCGACCGCTGCTCAACCCGAAGGCCTGCAAATTACGAGGTATCGTATGGTTAGCACGACGAATCCTCTTGGCCGTTATTCTTCGCTTCTAATCCGGGGCCGCTATCTCACCGTCAGATAGCTACTCAATTGTAATCACGTAGGCTGAGTGGACCTCAAACCAGCTCCAGATCCAGGTAAAAATCCCTGACCTGGCCGGGAATCAAACCTGGGCCTTCGAGTAAGAGGTAGCCAGGCTACCCCTGCACCACGGGACCAGCCTAGTGGAATTTAAATACTTCTAAATGATTAAAATATGTATCTGTGATTTAGTCATTCATAATGTGCGATGGGAATCGCTGGGAGCTTTATAACATTTGTCAAAAGTAATTATAAAATTGTCTGGCCCTGCGGTGTAGGGGACAACGCGTCCGCTTGTCACCCGGCGGCCCCGGGTTCGATTTCCGACCGGGTCAAGGGTTTTAATTGTAAATGATTAATATCCCTGGCCTGGGGACTGGGTATTTGTGTCGGCCTTAACGTTCCTTTCCTCACATTCAACACTACACACTTCCGCAATTACACTTACACGCAGGTTTCTCTCAAATGGTGAATATAGTGGCAAAAGATCCGCAGAGGTCGACACCACAAATAAATACCATTCTTAAAAATGTAAAAAATAAATGTATATAAAATAAAAGCTGTAAAGCAGAAGTATAGTAACAAAACATTAATCCCTGCATAATGTTAAAAAGTAGCTTAGCATTAGCTCAAAAGTTCTGACAAAATTTTAATCTCATCTATTCTGAACACATCTTACCAACGCAGCCTTATTTCACTGGTTACTCTTTTCACTAGACATCCCTATTTGGTGATATCCAAATGTCAGTGACCACATAAGGCTGTCTTGAAACATGAGTATTTTCCATTGTCTTTACTCGCAGGCTGGACTCCTTTCCACAAGGATCGTAGACACGGTTAATCTACAACTTCGCTCGGATTACAATGAACTTGATAATCGTTACGTGAATTACCTACTTCCGCCCGTATAATAGGCACTAATTTGATTCAGAAGTAAGTTCCCCGGCGCTAATAGAATTATGAATACTACTGGAGAGAGAAATGAAGTGACGTTCTCGAATAAGTCTCCTACTCGTCTGTTCACACGTAACGTGGGGAAATCTAACAGTTGTACATTAATTTCAACTTAGGAATGGAACAGCAACCCCGTGCTGTGCTGATGACTTTATCATTATGAGTCTAAAAAGACACATTGGTCATAGCAAGAAAAATGAAAAAAATTCCTCCACTACGCGGGAAAGCAAAGAACCATGGCTATGTTTCTGGGACTAGCAGACGAGAGAGGAAGTTCATATCCACCACGAATCTATGCTTTTTTTTGTAGCCGAGAAAATGTGCGAGTGTCTGAAATAGAGTAGAATAGTGTAGAGATTGCAATACATATTTTCAATCCTGGCTCAGTCCGGTGGTATTTGAAGGTGCTGAAATATGTCAGCCTCGTATTGATAGATTTACGGGCACGAGAAATAACTCCTGTGAGACTAAATTCCGGCACCTCGGCGTCTCCGAAAACTGCAAAGCTAATAACATTATTATTTTACCAGGTAAATCATAGCTCTTTGTAAGCGCTGAAGGATCTGCACTGAATAGACTACATACTGCTGTGTACCATTTTCGATCAGTAACATTTTAATATGAGTATGTTACGTGGTAGGGCGTGTTGTAAGTGGTAGACAGCACTGTATACACACAAATAATATCATTGCTTGTTTACAATACAGCAGACATCGCTGCCTACTGTCTGTGTAAAGCCTGAGGTGAACTATGACATTTCAGGTGAAGATTGATAGTAGTATATACAGTGCAGTATAAATTTCAGGTAGTTTCAGGGGCGAGTCATCTCAAAAGACCTGCACCAGGCCTCTTAAGAGGCCACACGCCATATTACCATTTCTGTGCATGCGTGTACCAGTCCAACTGACGAGCCCAATGGTACGCTGTGAGAGAAATACTACACACACACGCACAAATACACGCACATGGCCTAACACCCAAAAGGGTTATTTTTCTCCCTAACATGTTTGCGAACATTACCGACAGATTAACGCAATTTTTTAATTGCAAGGAGCAAAATGCAATTAAACTGCATGCAGATTGATTATTGGAACATAGCATTTGAGGTTATGTTGAAAGATGAACAGCTGACCGATTGATGATAGCACCCAATATGAGTATCTGCTGAATTTCTATTGATCCCACATGGCGGTGCTCGATAGCTGCAGTCGCTTAAGTGCGGCCAGTATGCAGTACTCGGGAGATAGTGGGTTCGAACCCCACTGTCGGCAGCCCTGAAGATGGTTTTCCGTGGTTTTTCCATTTTCACACCAGGCAAATGCTGGGGCAGTACCTTAATTAAGGCCACGGCCGCTTCCTTCCCAGTCCTAGCCCTTTTCTTTCCCATCGTCGCCATAAGACTTATCTGTGTCGATGTGACGTAAAGCCAATAGCAAGAAAACATGGCGGTGCGCTTGAGTATCTACTAGGTCGAAAGAGAAACTCCTTATTCTTACAAAAATGAGTACGTACTATCTGGGTTGAGTAAAACTCCTACTGCGAGATCATACTCACCAGTATAAATTTTGAGTACGAAATCGTCTTTTATTCACTCCGTCCATCATCCTACATTCACTGTGATTTGTCTTAACCACGATAGTTGAAGTACTTCAAGATCCCATCCAGGAAAGGTTGGTTTAGAGCCATATTTAATCTCACTGCGTAGTGCTAAAGCGAATGACATTTGCTGTTATGAACGAGGTCGAGCACGGACTAGAGTTAAATAGTCAATGGCCATAAAAGACTTATTTTATGGCAGGAGATGGAGCTCATAAAGTTCATTTTATAGCCATAGATTTCGAAACTTCGTCTACAGCACTTCTTGTAATTGCGACACGACGATGACCAAAAATCCATGCATATTCTTCTAGAACTAAATTAATGGATTCTGAGAATTCTAACAGTTTATAAATAAAATAATGTAGTCAGATAGGATCTTACCCCCTTCCTAGAAATATTTTCAAAACTTCAGGAAGAGTTCTACTTCATTGGTTACAATTACAACCGCAGAGGTACCAACCTTTGAGGTGGGTTAAAACCAAAGCATACCCTTTGCTCATCTAGATAGCAAGTATGTCATATTGCACAACACGATTTGCAAACTACCAGTTAGTTCTGTGGTAAAACATTTTAATATCTCTCTTCAGTGCAGGTTTCCTTGGAGCAACCTTCCTCCTGCGAAGACGGTTTCGTCTTCTGAACCATACGCGAATCCAGTGTAGATCCTCTTAATGTAGACCTGAATTCTGTCTGATTTTTCCTATCAACACTGGAAACTCCTTCCTCGGGAGAGTTACTGTCAAGTACACTTAATACTGTAAATACAAAATTACGTAAGGGTTTATAGTGGAGAGAAGCGGAGAAGAGCTCATTCATTCACAATTAATTTCTCACGCTTACCGGGAGCAAAAGGAAGTGACGACGAACAAACATCGTTGCCAACTCACAAGCATTAAAACGACAAGGTCAGTCATGCTCGAAACGACCCAACATTTTTCCTCCGTACAAAATTAATTTTTCGTGATAATGTCACTTCTCTCTAGTAATTTTCCCTTTCACCGTAATGCCGTAATCGTGAGGTGTAAATCGTAATATTTGCGGACAATCCATAATACTTGGCACCTCCGCAACCGTGGACATTTAAAACTAAGGTTCTTTTAGCCTCATCCAGTTGCCCTCCATGTTCTTCAGTAGAGAGCTTCATACTTATTTCCTCCGATTGTCGGACGGTCCCATTCCACTTGATCTTTATAAAGAAGTCTGGTCTACCAAAATATTACCATCTAGCTCTACAGTCGGGGCTGAGTGTATTGGAGTATTGTTACGGTAAACGTCACCGAACTATCTTAGTCGTACTTGGGATTAACGCCATACTATCTGGTTTATTGTAATAAGTTCGTGCGACCAGACTGCTGTGAATTTGCCACATAACGAGTGAGTTGGCCGTGTGGTTAGGGACGCGCAGCTGTGAGCTTGCATTCGGGAAATAATGGGTACGAATACCCGTTGTCGGCAGCCCTGAAGATGGTTTTTCGTGGCTTACAAATTCACACCAGGCAAATAATTTCGTGAGGCTATTTCTAGCCGAGTGCAGCCCTTGTAAGGCAGACCCTCCGATGAGGGTGGGTGGCATCTGCCATTTGTAGGTAACTGCGTGTTATTGTGGTGGAGGATAGTGTTATGTGTGGTGTGTGAGTTGGAGGAGTGTTGGGGACAGCACAAACACCCAGCCCCCGGGCCATTGGAATTAACAAATGAAGGTTAAAATCGCCGACCCGGCCGGGAATCGAACCCGGGACCGTCTGAACCGAAGGCCAGTACGCTGACCATTCAGCCAACGAGTCGGACACCAGGCAAATGCTGGGGCTGTATCTTAATTAAAGCTATGGCTGCTTCCTTCTCACTCCCTTTCCTATCACACCTATCTGTTATTAATATTAAACCTCAGCCAAAGATTATCCAAATTACTCGCCCATCTGGTGTCCGGCTCTAGATCTAAATGGTTAGTAACTACAATATTGGCTTTACGTTGCACCGACACAGACAGGTCTTATGACGACGATGGAATAGGAAAGGGCTAGGAGTGGGAACGATGTGGCCATGGCCTTAATTAAGGTACAGTCCATGCATATGCGTGGTGTGAAAATGGGAATCCACGGAAAGGCATCTTCACGGCTGCCCACAGTAGGATTCGAACCCACTATCTACGGAGTGCAAGCTCACAGCTGCGTGCCCTTAACCACACGGCAAACTCGTTGGCTGAATCTTCTTCGTACCGGTACTGGCCTTCGGTTCAGAGGGTCCCGGGTTCTATTCTCGGCCGGGTCATTGATTTTAATCTTCATTGGTTAATTCCAGTGGCTTGGAGCCTGGGTGTTTGTGTTGTCCCCAGCATCCCTGAAACTTACACACCACACATAACACTATCCTTCACCACAATTACACGCAGTTACCTACATATGGCAGATGCCGCTTACCCTCATCGGAGGGTCTGTCTTACAAGGGCTGAACTCGGCCAGAAATAGCCATACGAAATTAGTACACCAGAAATCAATTACAAGCTGACATCGTACGGCATGGACATTTTTCCACCTTCAATATTCCGACTGCCTCACTTGAGATCCGCAAGTCCACACTATCACCGACCCATTGCCTACCAAATTTCCATGTTAATCTCAATATGAGGCTTGATATTCTCAACAAAGGTATTGTAGTGCAAGTATTTCAAGATAGCTAGGTATACCGAGCAAGTGGCCGTGCGGTTAGGGTCGCGCAGCTGTGAGCTTGCTTTCGGGAGATTGTGGATTCGAATCCCACTGTAGGCAGCCCTGAAGATGCTTTTCCTTGGCTTCCCATTTTCACACCAGAAAATTGCTGTGGCTGTACCTTACTTAAAACTACGGCCGCTTCCCTCTCACTCCTTGTCCTATCCCACATATCTGTGTCAGCTCAACGTAAAGCAAATTATTTAAAAAAATATGTAGGCCTAGTAGTGAAGAAGCTTTTCCGCTTCATATAACCAAATTTATTTGCAAGCAGTAGTTGAAACTGACTTTCAACTTAACCCTCTTACTCCCACGTGTTCTACTTTGTGTTGCTACGCAAAAAGTTTCAAATTTAAACTCCGTCATGCCTGTTTCTAGAAGTTCGCTATAGAAACTACAACGTTAATAACAGAGGAATAAAACTTTATTTAATTGTGTGTACACGACAATTTATCACCATTGCTTTATTTTCAGTATACAAACCTGTTTTTTTGCGGTAGTTAGTTACGAAATCTGTGTTAATTTCCAAGTGTGGCGATATTTCACCCAATAACAGTGGTAGTAGTCGAAGAACCTCTGAAAAATTGAAGTGCCATTTATGATAATCTGTTATGAAAATAAATCGAACTCACAAGTCTCCTGAATAATTCAGCTTAAGCTCTCGTTGTAGTGATGATATCCAGTGACCTCTAGCAACTTTCCCCTGAGAAGGAATGCTATTCACGACTTTGGCCTAGAAGTAACTTAGTTAAATTTGCTGTCAAACTTCAGTAACTCTATCTTCCATGCGAAGTCTTTCTGCTCTGGTAAGTTTTCCAATATGGGTAGGTTTAACGGTGTCCTAGAAGGGACTAGGTTTTTCGTAGTTCACACGTGTGCAGCGTTCTTATGATAAAATTTAACTTTACATCGGTTAGTAGGAAGTTTCAACCGGGCGAGTTGGCCGTGCGGTTAGGAGCGCGCAGCTGTGAGCTTGCATCCGGGGGATAGTGGGTTCGAACCCCACTTTCGGCAGCCCTGAAGATGATTTTCCATGGTGTCCCATTTTCACACCAGGCAAATGCTGGGTCTGTATCTTAATTAAGGCCACGGCCGCTTCCTTCCCATTCCTAGGCCTTTCCTATCCCACTATCGCCATAAGACCTATCTGTGTCGGTGCGACGTAAAACAAATAGCAAAAAAAAAAAATGGAAGTTTCTAGCAAGAGATGCATCACAGATAAACCCATTACTATGGCAGAAGCAAAAAACAAAATTCCAGTAATAAGGGATTGGAATAATTTATCGCGGGAAATAATCAATAAATTTCCAAGTTCTTTAAAAATTTGAATAAAATTCTAGGTAAACAATTGATAAGGGATCTGCCACCTGGGGGACAGCCCTAAATGCATATCAGTGTTGATTGATTGATTGATTGATTGATTGATTGATTGATTGATTGATTGATTGATTGATTGATTGATTGATTGATTGATTGATTGATTGATTGATTGATTGATTGATTGATTGATTGATTGATTGATTGATTGATTGATTGATTGATTGATTGATTGATTGATTGATTGATTGATTGATTGATTGATTGATTGATTGATTGATTGATTGATTGATTGATTGATTGATTGATTGATTGATTGATTGATTGATTGATTGATTGATTGATTGATTGATTGATTGATTGATTGATTGATTGATTGATTGATTGATTGATTGATTGATTGATTGATTGATTGATTGATTGATTGATTGATTGATTGATTGATTGATTGATTGATTGATTGATTGATTGATTGATTGATTGATTGATTGATTGATTGATTGATTGATTGATTGATTGATTGATTGATTGATTGATTGATTGATTGATTGATTGATTGATTGATTGATTGATTGATTGATTGATTGATTGATTGATTGATTGATTGATTGATTGATTGATTGATTGATTGATTGATTGATTGATTGATTGATTGATTGATTGATTGATTGATTGATTGATTGATTGATTGATTGATTGATTGATTGATTGATTGATTGATTGATTGATTGATTGATTGATTGATTGTAGAAGATAATGTTGGAAGAATATTCTTCGTCCGGGATGGGATGTGTCATAATTTTGACGTAGAATATATCTATAATTTTGATAAAAAACATGGAAGTTTTAAAAATCGAAAAAATTTCCAAACAGCGCCTGTGACAAAAGTGTATAAATCTCATTTCGCAGAGGAATCACCAGTGTACTCAGAAATAAGAGTCTGACCTTGGTATGACGTCATCAGGTGATGCAATAGCTCACGGCTGTCTTGCGGCCTGGTAATTCCAGCTCTGGAACTTCGGACTGTTAGATCGGCAGCGAGGAACTGTTCGTTAAAAGTGAGAAAATATGTGTTTTTCTTTCATTTGGTCTAGTGTTTCATATGATAGCATTGCCTTTAAATGCGACATTCCTACTGGCGTCATTGTAACAACTTATGTTTATTTCAGTTGTGAAAACCACTAAGACAGTCTTTCTGAGGATGTAAAAAGGCAGGTGGAGAGGTGGAGAGTGAGTGTCTGCCATTATAATGAAAACTCCCCAACTTGACAGTGAAAATTCCCTAACCCAGTCTTCACATAAGAAAATAAGTTTGGTGATTTCCCCGTCGCATTAAGAGCTGTGCATTTTAATACAATCTTGTTCACTACGTGTACACTACCTAACCTAGAATTCTGTATACAATGTAGAATTCCGTAGCGAAGCTCGGGTACATCAGCTAGTGTTTAACTAAGGCACAACTGCACTATCACTCTGAAACCTCACGACAACATCTCAGTTAGCAAGAGTCAGCGCGAACGGAACAGGTGTTTATTGTCAGGCCTTGAGACTTGAGGTTGGCAGATGCGCAACAGCCAAATTTAACCCTCGCACCTCTTACCCCGCATCCACGTGACTTCTCGTCAGACAACCATAGTGCATTGCATGCTCGGTGCAGCAACGCCCTCAATCGGAAACTTTTTGATCACGCCTGATACAACATATCGTCGTTGCCGGGACAAAACCTCCTATGTGATAATGTTTTTGGAGATATACTGACCCGCAGCACATACATTATGAAGAGCGAGAATGCCTTGACAATATTCACACAGTATTGCACCTTAGATGACAGAACCTTTCTGGCCAAAGTTCTAAACTAAAATATTTCACATAAGAGGTTTTCTCCCGCCAGCGACGATATGTAAATGTCCGCTACACGGGGAAACATAGAACCGAGCGAGTTGACAATACGGTTGGGAGCGCGCATCTGTGAGCTTATATTCGGGAGGTAAAAGGTTTGAACTCTACTGTCGGCAGTCATGAAGATGGGTTTCCGAAGTTTCCCATTTTCACACCACGCAAATGCTGGGGCTGTGCCATAATTAAGGCCAACCGAGCTCGATAGCTGCAGTCGCTTAAGTGCGGCCAGTATCCAGTATTCGGGAGATAATAGGTTCGAACCCCACTGTCGGCAGCCCTGAAAATGGTTTTCCGTGGTTTCCCATTTTCATACCAGGCAAATGCTGGGGCTGTACCTTAATTAAGGCCACAGCCGCTTCCTTCCCACTCCTAGCCCTTTCCCGTCCCATCGTCGCCGTAAGACCTATCTGTGTCGGTGCGACGTAAAACAACTAGCAAAAAAAGAAAAATTAAGGCCACGGTCACTTCCTTTCAACTTCTAGCCTTTTCCTATTCCATCGTCACCATGAAACCTATCTGTGTCTGTTCGACATAAAGGAAATAGTTAAAAGAATTAAAAATTAGAGTATTATGGGTATGTTTTGAGGCAGAGAGTACAGATTGTTTGGTTGTTCCCCTCTGCGGGGCTGAGTAGCTCAGATGGTTGAGGCGCTGGCCTTCTGGCCCCAACCTGCTGGCTTAGTCCGGTGGTATTTGAAAGTGCTCAAATACAGTCTCGTGTCGGTAGGTGTATTGAGACATAAAAGAACTCTTGTTGGACTAAATTCCGGCACCTCAGCGTCTGCAAAAAACGTAAAAGTAGTTATTGGGTCGTAAAGTAAGTAACATTTTATTGTTATCAGTACACTTCACACACAGAGGAGAAAAAGTGTTCCAATAAGTCGAAATAAATAATTGTCTCTTCCTTCCGCAGGCTTGGAAATCCACAGGCTGTGTCCAGTCATTCGGCCGTGTCAGGGATGGAATGAATGAAGCCGCCATCTAGCGGAGAGGATAGGAATTATGCCGGCTGCCGAAGCCTGTCGCACTCATCTGGGGCAATGATTTAATGAATGACAGATGAAATGAAATGGTATTGGAGAGTGTGGCTGCAATTAAATATGACAGAAAAATCGGAGTAGCCGGAGAAAAACCTGTCCCGTCTCCGCTTTGTCCAGCACAAATCTCACATGGAGTGACAGGGATTTGAACCACGAAACCCAGCTTCCACAGTCTTCACAATGTTAATTAAAGTTAATTAAAGTTTTCTCCTTAAAATTTTTCGCTATCGTTTTGTTTACAGCCTCTCTTTATAGGTCTAATACGTCCACCAAAATGGCGTCGTTCTTCCATCCATATAACGTACAATGATTGTCTGGTTACGGTGGCGGTTTTTTGTCGACGCTAAATTACTTACGCTAATTTCAGACAGTAATTCCTGTTAAAAATTTATATGAAATTTCTCTTTGAGAACACAAAATAATCATAAATATGTCTTTCAGTAAAATATGAGACGCGATGTTACCTAGCAACCGTGCAGGGTGCGACGTGAAGCAAAGTTAAAAAGAAAAAAGTGCATGTTAAAGTGTAAGGTGGTGGTGGTGATTGTGGTGATGGCGGTGGTGATGAATATTGTTTTAAGAGGAAGTACAACTAGGGAACTATCCTCTATATACGATAACATTAATCAGAAAAACGGGAAATAAGGGTATCGGCCAAAGAAAGACAACGGCCCCGGAGGGCTGGTTAGTGTCAATACAGAATGGTTAGCTAGTTGTAATTCCTGTTAAAAAGTTATAACAAATTTCTCTTTGGGAAAACCAAATAATCATAAATATGTCTGTCAGTTAAATGTATGACGCGATGTTACCTAGCAACCGTGCAGGCTGTGATGTGAAGTATTGATGGATGGCCACGACGAACAGATCCATGGCCTGTGCAGCCCTCAAGCTACTGTTGCTAGGTAACATCGCGTCGCACGTTTAGTTACATAAATTTTAAAATCACATATTTATGTCAATAACAATCGCCGCCGCCACCCGAAATATCGTGTTGATAAAAATTAAAGTAAACACGTGTTCTCATCCCGAGGTGGTGAAGCTCTTTTCAAGAACCCCCTCCCCTATTGGAGGTAAGCTGTATGCCCATTTTAATCACATACTAGCCCTCCCGCGACTCTTAAATTTCTGGCAGTACCGGGAATCGAACCCGGGCCCGCCGAGGACGGCAGCTAAAAGCACTAACCGTTACGCTACGGAAGCGAACACTCTGTGTATATTTAAAGCGCTTAGTTATGGAGGTTGGTTAGCTAGGAACATTTTTTTGTAGTTAGCATGTTACACTGTATCAACTTTTAAAATATGAAAAGTTGGCATGACAACGGAAGGAAGAACTTCTAGATATGGTATAAAAAATAATTTAAAATGTTACTGCATTTAAACATGCAACAAGTTTTATTTTTCATATGTTTAATACAATGGTCCTTTGCGTAAAAGTTTGTTTATTACTATTTCCTCGTACCGCGCCCTTACTCTCAAGAATCCTTTGTCAAAGTACTCGCTTCCAACAGTTGTAAAAGTTCCTCTCTCTGTGTATCTAAACAGTTGAAGCATTCAAGTACATAGTACGTCTGAAGGGACCTAGCGAGTTGGCGGTGCGGTTACGGTCGCGCAGCTGTGAACTTACGTACGAGACATAGCGGGTTCGAACCCAACTGTCGGCAGCCCTGAAGATGGTTTCCCGCGGTTTCTCATTTTAACGCCACGGGTGCTTTCTTCCAATTCCTAGCCCTTTCCTATCCTATCGTCGTCGTAAGACCTATCTGTGTCGGTGCGACGTGAAGCAACTTGTAAAGAAAAGTGTGGAGAACGCGGTGGAGTCCTAATCTGGTAGAATCTTCTGTACGAAATATCCCATTCTATTTTTAATTCAACATGGCCAAAAGTTCTCCGCTGTTAATCGTCTTCAATTTGTAACAAATACACCATAATATTAAACGTTGAAGGGGATTTCTTTGAAATGTGAGTGTTCAGTTTTACGGTCGGATGACATGCATGGGATGTGTTCGCTATTGTGTGTTGCTGTGGTTGTTTGTATGCCATGACTAACACAAACACCCAACCCCCGAGCTAGGGGGATTTAACCAGTCAAAATTAAAATCCCCGGCCTGGCCGCGAATTGAATCTAGGGCCCTCTGAACCGAAGGATACTACGTTGGACATTCAGCCAATGAGGTGGACGAACAGTTTTAAAAAATCACTTAAATCCAAAGGTACAAGCGTTAAATATCATTAGTAGGTAGATGCCACATTCCCTGAAAGGGAACGCTCTCCTGTATGACACCTCAGTCCCGTTGCCTGATATGGAGTTGGGGATAGGTGAGATGAAATTATAAAGCACATGTCTGCGGCCGGATGTCCTGTGTTGGTGACGGAATGAAGGCGGAATGAATGATGGTGAATAAAAGTGGAGGTGGAAGGAAACAGTTGTGGCCTATGAATAGGAACAGCTCCGGTGTTTGCCAGGAAGTGAAAATGGTAAACTACAGAAAGCATCATCGGGACAGCCGACGGTGGGGCTCGAACCCACTCTCTCTCGGCCGAATGCAGAGCTTGGATCCAGAGCCATAACGCGCTAACACGCGCTGTCACTGCGCTCTCTACTTTGAACGTGTTTATTAACAAAAATAACCATTTAAATCACAGAGCTTTGTCGTGTACACTACAGTCTAAAATGATAATGACTGCGTACATATACAGTATGAATAATTGTGTATATTTTTAATTTAATGTTTTGATTTTTTAGTGACGAAAATATTCTTTTCCTTATTCTTATTCTTATTGTTATTCTTATTCTTATTCTTATTCTTATTCTTATTCTTATTCTTATTCTTATTCTTATTCTTATTCTTATTCTTATTCTTATTCTTATTCTTATTCTTATTCTTATTCTTATTCTTATTCTTATTCTTATTCTTCTTAATAGCCTTCTCCTTGTACCGTATCCTCATTGGATGTCAGCTGTCAGCAGGGCGATCTGGTTCTTGCTCTCAGCAACTTGGAAAAGCGTAGGAGAACTAAGTCTATACCATTCCCGTAGATTCCTTAGCCAAGATATTCTCCTCATTCCCCTACTTCTCCTTCCCTCAGTTTTACCTTGTAAGATAAACTGAATGAGTCTATATTTATCATTTCGAAAGATATGGCCAAATCACTCAAGTTTCTTCTTTTATGTCGTCCATGACCTTTAGCTCTTTATTCAGGCGTTGGAGTACTTCAGTGTTACGTACTTTGTCGGTACTTTGGCGTCGGTAGCACCACATCTCAAAGGCTCGGAGTTTTTTTGGTGGTGTTCTCTGTTAGGGTCCAAGTCTCGGCACCAGAAAATACATAACACCGACGTAAACGGAGACGGAGAATTATCATCAAGTCTCTGTTACAGAGAAGTTTGCTCATTCTCAGTCCTTGCCTGTTCAATCCCGGACGTGATTGTTCCAGCTGTGATCAAGTACGCTGCGTTGGACTTGCTCTAGTGATGTGCAAGCTACTGTCAAGTTAACAGGTTGAATGACAAGATTGCTTATGACCATTACTTAGGTTTTTTTCCTGTTTAAACGCTGACATGCTGCAGCACTGTGTTCAAACCACACAGTTTACTAATAACCGCAGATCGCCAGCAATTATTGCAAGCAGAACAATATAATTTGCATATCGTAGATTATTTATAACGATAATCAACAATTCAAAAAATTCTTCTTCTTCTTCTTAATCTGTTTACCCTCCAGGGTCGGTTTTTCCCTCGGACTCAGCGAGGGATCCCACCTCTACCGCCGCAAGGGCAGTGTCCTGGAGTTTCAGACTTTGGGTCGGGGGATACAACTGGGGAGAATTACCAGTACCTCGCCCAGGTGGCCTCACCTGCTATGCTGAACAGGGGCCTTGTGGAGGGATGGGGCGATTGGATGGGACAGGCAAGGAAGAGGGAAGGAAGCGGCCGTGGCCTTAAGTTAGGTACCATCCCGGCATTTGCCTGGAGGAGAAGTGGGAAACCACGGAAAACCACTTCCAGGATGGCTGAGGTGGGAATCGAACCCACCTCTACTCAGTTGACCTCCCGAGGCTGAGTGGACCCCGTTCCAGCCCTCGTACCACTTTTCAAATTTCGTGGCAGAGCCGGGAATCGAACCCGGACCTCCGGGGGGTGGCAGCTAATCACGCTAACCACTACACCACAGAGGCGGACAATTCAAAAAATTCACGTGACTAAAATGTTGGCACTAGGATTAACTTCAAGTCTGTAAGAAAATCATTTCTAAACGTGGAATTCTATTATCTTTATTTATATCTGTTTCTTGCTATACGACAATCTTGAGGTTCTATAAGGAAAAAACATGAAATATACAAACAAAATTGTGTGTTCAAGGTTCGTTATTAATAGCGAATGTTGCTAGTAATAAACTCATTAATATTTTCGATTTTCTTTATTTTTTGTATACCAGCTCCTAAACTACAGCCTATTCATCCTAACCGAGAACTCGGCCCATGTTCCATGTTTCCACAAATTTTAGGCAATGATTTGACTTTACAGCCTGTTGACCTGTTGAATAATCCCATCACCTGAGTTTCTATGTTTTACGTGGTGCTGGCTTATCGGTCGTAAATCTCACAGAACGTTACTTTATGCACTCATAAACTGAAATAATATTTAGAGTTACATATACCACGTATACAATGTTATGGCACTTCATTTTGTTTTATGTACTTCCAAGAATTAAACGACGAATTTACGAACCAGATTTTAATGCATAATTTGAAAAAAACAATACGTAAGGATGTTTCTAGTTACAGTAGCTGTAGAGCTTTTTCATAGTGTTGAAAACACTAATTATTTCACATATAACACTATAACATATTACGACATTTTTTGTTCTACTAGAACATCCTCAGATTCCATCAAATCACTTTAAATCATGCGTATATAATATTTTTACGTTGCGTAAACTTGTCAATGATTGCGAACTGATCATGTCATGAATAAGTGGGACAAATTATAATAGTAGTCCTTCAGTACCACCTTAGTAACTTTGAGAAAGTTTTCTTCAATTAACCTAAGCTGATAATCGTCCGTTACCTTCAGCGACTACGATTGGACTGAAGCCACGTCCTATGCTCCGGCCATGGTTGCTGTAGGCAATAACTCTGTTCAGTGCAAAGAGGAAGGGAAGAAGGGGATTAGGGTGAATGTTGAAGGCAATAACACCGTTCAGTGGACAGGGGATGGGAAGTGCTATTTGGTCACCTTACTCGTATAATGTTTTTGTGTATTAGGGAGTAAATTCATGATAAATATTCTGATGAAATAAAACTGCGGAAATGAGTTAGGGAGTATCTTTTAATGTTCTACTAAAATTTCAAGGAATTTAGTACAGACAAGAATATCCTAACCCACATTCAAGACGTTTAGAGTCCGATTCTTTGGCTGAATGGTCAGCGTTGAGGCCTTCGTTTCAGAAGGTCCCGGGTTCGATTCCGGCCAGGTCTGGAATTTTCAACGCATGTGATTAATTATTCTAGCTCGGGTACATGGTGTTTTTGTTTTTTCTAACACTTTCCTTTTCATATTCAGACAACACACTACACTACCGACCACCACAGAAACACGCAGCAGTGATTAATCCCTCCATTTAGGGTTGACGTCAGGAAGAGCACCCGGCCTTAAAACAGGCCCAAATCCACATGTACGATATTATTCGCACTCGCGACTCCACTGGTGTGGCAAATGCGGTAAAATAATGGGGGGGGGGAATGTTTCCAGACGTTTAGCGTCAGGGTAACCTCCTGTGGGGTTCATTAAGCGCTAATGCAAAAGGTGTGAAATGTTCGAAAATTAATTAAGTAGCTCGAAGATTGGGGAATTTAATAAACGTGTGAGGTATGTGAATTAGGATTAGCTGGGAAACTATAATCGCACGGAATCATACGACTTACATATTTACACATGCTGACTGGCGCGGAATGATACACAATGGCAACGTTCACGCATGCGTCGGCTATATAATTAGCAATCCGATGCCATTCATCTGTTGGTACGGTTATCATCGGCCACTAGTAAATACAATTGTATTGATTTGACTATCTGACGTGTATATCAGATTTGCTCACGTTAACCTAGCGGACAGTTATTCACCTGCCCCCACGTGTATTTTAATCTACGAATACAAAAGGACAATGCAGAAGGATAATTCCATTTACAGTACTGTTCAGCCTGTGTTTGTTTTTGTTGTCTTAACAGTGTATGGAAAGAGGAACGCCTTCACTAGCTTACATTTACTCAACTCAATATGTTTACAGCTCAGCAAGATAAATATTCATCATCATCATCATCATCATCATCATCTGTTTACCCTCCAGGTTCGGCTTTTCCCTCGGACTCAGCGAGGGATCCCACCTCTACCACCTCTAGGGCAGTGTCCCGGAGCTTCAGACTCTTGGTCGGGGATACAACTGGGGAGAATGACCAGTACCTCGCCCAGGCGGCCTCACCTGCTATTGTGAACAAGGGCCTTGTGGAGGGATGGGAAGATTGGAAGGGATAGGCAAGGAAGAGGGAAAGAAGCGGCCGTGGCCTTAAGTTAGAAGGAAACCACGGAAAACCACTTCCAGGATGGCTGAAGTGGGAAACCAAACCCACCTCTACTCAGTTGACCTCCCGAGGCTGAGTGGACCCCGTTCCAGCCCTCGTACCACTTTTCAAATTTTCGTGGCAGAGCCGGGAATCGAACCCGGACCTCCGGGGGTGGCAGCTAATCACGCTAACCACTACTCCACAGAGGCGGACAAGATAAATATTACTAAACATAATTGTTAATGCTTAACATACATTTGCCATCACTTATGAAATAATGTACGTATTTTTAAAACGCTCAGTAAAAACATTTGAACACATTTCCTTATTAATTATTTCTTTGTTTCTTTCTTTCTTTCTTTCTTTCTTTCTTTCTTTCTTTCTTTCTTTCTTAATCAGTTTACCCTCCAGGGTTGGTTTCTCCCTCGGACTCAGCGACGGATCCCGCCTCTACCGCCTCAAGGGCAGTGTCCTAGAGCGTGAGATACAACTGGAGAGGAGGAACAGTACCTCGCCAAGGCGGCTTGCTGAACAGGGACCTTGTGGGGGATGGGAATATTGGAAGAGATAGACAAGGAAGAGGCAAGGAAACGGCCGTGGCCTTAAGTTAGGTATCATCCCGTAATTCGCCTGGCGGAGAAGTGGGAAACTATAGAAAACCACTTAGAGGATGACTGAGGTGGGAATCGAACATGTTTCTACACAATTGACCACCCGAGGCTGAGTGGACCCAATTCCAGCCCTCGTACCACTTTTCAAATTTCGTGGTAGAGTCGGGAAACGAACCCGGTCCTCCGGGGGTTGCAGCTAATCGCACTAACAACTACACCACGAGGCGGACCTTATTAATTATTCCCAGCTGAATGTGGTTTGCATTATAAATACTACAATTAAATAAATATCTAAATTTTTCTTTCCGTTTGGGCCTATTTAGTACCAAGGGGTTTGTTTTGACACTTTTTAAGGGTGTTCTGTTTCTTCTTGGTCCAGAAAGCTTTAACTTTCGGACCATATGTCAGCTTCCTCTCCTGTATTCATTTCGGTCTGGTGGTCCCTGTGTATTTTCTGCTGGTGAGCAACACTGGGAAGACACTCTGCATACTAATTCGTGGAAATTGGGATCGGTCCTGCATTGCGTTTAGTAGAATTTCTTATTTTTTAAGGACCAGTTTCTCTTGCGGTAATCTATTTGTTCTTTATATTGTGATATTTTCTACCTTTAAAAGCTCCAACCAAGCTTATTCGTCTACAAATATCACTCACTCAATCTTTCCACTGACAGATTGGAACATCATGCTTACAGGCTTAGTCGAGCAGCTCCTCTCCTTACTTCCAAGTTCTCCCAGCATTAGTTTATAATATTTTCGTAACGCTACTCTTTTTTCGTGCTTCTTTCCTTTGGATCTCTCCCAGTTCTCGTATCCAACAATCCTAAATACCTTCATAACCATACGGAAAGATCTTTAATCTTTATTTACGTCCTCGTTTATGTGATTTTTTCCAATGAAGATCTTTCCTTATATTATTTAACTCTTAAGTTATTATAATGATAACCATGAGATGATGATGATGTAATCCGTTCAGTCGAATTCGACCTTCAACGATTCTATGAATTAGCACTCTCCAAGATATCCTGTTCCACATTGCCTCCTTTAGTCGTTCCAGGATGAGGATGGTGTCTCTTTTAATGGTGTCTAAACAACGAGTCCTCTGGTGACCTAGTCTTCTTGCACCGCTGATTATTCCTAGCATGATTGCTTTTTCCAGTGCATCTAATCGCATACCGTGGCCAAAGTATGCTAGTCACTTATCACTATCGCTATCGCTTATTATTATTACACTGACTGACAGAGCAAATGCAACACCAAGAAGGAGTGGTCAGAACTTTATGCCAATTGCAGTGTAGACTGACATCACTGAGGTATGCTCATGATGTGAAATGCGCCGCTGTGCTGCGCACGTAGCGAACGATAAATGGGACACGGCGTTGGCGAATGGCCCACTTCGTACCGTGATTTCTCAGCCGACAGTCATTGTAGAACGTGTTGTCGTGTGCCACAGGACACGTGTATAGCTAAGAATGCCAGGCCGCCGTCAACGGAGGCATTTCCAGCAGACAGACGACTTTACGAGGGGTATGGTGATCGGGCTGAGAAGGGCAGGTTGGTCGCTTCGTCAAATCGCAGCCGATACCCATAGGGATGTGTCCACGGTGCAGCGCCTGTGGCGAAGATGGTTGGCGCAGGGACATGTGGCACGTGCGAGGGGTCCAGGCGCAGCCCGAGTGACGTCAGTACGCGAGGATCGGCGCATCCGCCGCCAAACGGTGGCAGCCTCGCACGCCACGTCAACCGCCATTCTTCAGCATGTGCAAGACACCCTGGCTGTTCCAATATCGACCAGAACAATTTCCCGTGGATTGGTTGAAGGAGGCCTGCACTCCCGGCGTCCGCTCAGAAGACTACCATTGACTCCACAGCATAGACGTGCACACCTGGCATGGTGCCGGGCTAGAGCGACTTGGATGAGGGAATGGCGGAACGTCGTGTTCTCCGATGAGTCACGCTTCTGTTCTGTCAGTGATAGTCACCGCAGACGAGTGTGGCGTCGGCGTGGAGAAAGGTCAAATCCGGCAGTAACTGTGGAGCGCCCTACCGCTAGACAACGCGGCATCATGGTTTGGGGCGCTATTGCGTATGATTCCACGTCACCTCTAGTGCGTATTCAAGGCACGTTAAATGCCCACCGCTACGTGCAGCATGTGCTGCGGCCGGTGGCACTCCCGTACCTTCAGGGGCTGCCCAATGCTCTGTTTCAGCAGGATAATGCCCGCCCACACACTGCTCGCATCTCCCAACAGGCTCTACGAGGTGTACAGATGCTTCCGTGGCCAGCGTACTCTCCGGATCTCTCACCAATCGAACACGTGTGGGATCTCATTGGACGCCGTTTGCAAACTCTGCCCCAGCCTCGTACGGACGACCAACTGTGGCAAATGGTTGACAGAGAATGGAGAACCATCCCTCAGGACACCATCCGCACTCTTATTGACTCTGTACCTCGACGTGTTTCAGCGTGCATCGCCGCTCGCGGTGGTCCTACATCCTACTGAGTCGATGCCGTGCGCATTGTGTAACCTGCATATCGGTTTGAAATAAACATCAATTATTCATCCGTGCCGTCTCTGTTTTTTCCCCAACTTTCATCCCTTTCGAACCACTCCTCCTTGGTGTTGCATTGTCACTGTCTGTCAGTGTATTATTATTATTATTATTATTATTATTATTATTATTACCGGGCGAGTGAGCCATGCGGTTAGGAGCGCGCAGCTGTGAGCTCGCATCCGGGAGATAGTGAGTTCGAACACCACTGTTTCCCATGTTCACACCAGGCAAATGCTCGGGCTGTACCTTAACTAAGGCTACGGCCACTTCCTTCCTACTCCTAGGCCTTTCCTGTCCCATCGTCGCCATGATCTATCTGTGTCGGTGCGACGTAAAGTAAATAGCAAAAAAATATTATTATTATTATTATTATTATTATTATTATTATTATTATTATTATTATTATTATTATTATTATTATTATTAATCCTTCGTTATGCTCAATCGAAGAGCGCGTTTGAATTTGTTCGTTGATCTGATGGTTTTTGCCTTCTTATCCTCCCAAAATCTGTTCATGAATGCACTGTGTTCCATCTTGCGTTCTGTCGACCACTTCCTACCAGTTTTCTTTGTAGGTATCTCCACGAATTTGTACCTGGCTTCTATTGTACTAAGGGCTCCACAATCTTCTATAATGTCGTCCATGATATTCATTTCTTGGAGTTCCGCCTTAGTTTCTTCTAGCCTGTTTATTTTGACCTTCTTTGAGTCGATTTCTTTGATTATTATTATTATTATTATTATTATTATTATTATTATTATTATTATTATTATTATTATTATTCAGTACTGACATAGTCAATTTAATACTGTCAAAGCTGAAGATGGGACTGAGAAAAGTCCATGAAAGAAAGAAACTTATTCTCGTCCATACAAGGATATGTTGTGCATTGTATCTTACCGGAGATGATAATGGACTTAGACCTATAATACACACATGTGTCTTCACTTCCATGAATACAGATTATTTATTTGTACCTCCTGCAATGTCAGGCTGCCTAAATCTGACAAAATACACCATAAAACTTCAATACTGAATGTATATTCAACCATGCAGAGTTTACTGGAGTTAGTCCTTCTCGTATGCAATATTATAGAGATGATTTCTAACCATTGGACGGAGCCTTTAATGGCCAAGACGGCTAATTCACAAAATAGATTTTTGGGGATGCCCACACATTTGAAAACTCAACTAAGAATTTCGATATGTTTCCTCTTCTTCCGATGAAAAGTCCTACAACTCTTATACACGAAATGTTGTATGATTCTTTGAAGTAGCTGATGGATGGCTGATATATGGCTCGCTTCTCCGCGTCTACCTCTGCTGGCTGACTGGAGTAGACCTCACATCTAATGGTGGGGTCCAGAGTATATGCAATCTACAATAATAATTAGCCTACTTTTGTAACTACTCTTATTCCAGGCTGTTATAATCTTCTAAAGGGTGAATATTTCAGAAGTTAGGCTTGCAGGCCGTGTAGCTTGGAAAAGTATACATTTTTATGACTTCATTATCACAAATGTCCTTACGTGGACGACTAATTTAAACAAGCCACAGAAATATGCAGGACTCCTCGGTGACAGGGTCAGCTAGCATTTCATTGAGCGACGCTAATGAAGTTTGCGTGCCGTTACTCATAGCTTTTAATTAATTCCACTAGGTCAAGCCGCGGTCCACACCGCAAGTGTCCAGCTCATTTTGCCTCCCCTTTCACGCATATTTTCACCATTTTATTTAAAGCAGAGAGAAAATTAGAGAAAAAAGTTAACGTCATACTCAGAATAAATTCTCTCTCCTTCTGCTGGATGGACGAATGTAGCAATATGTGATCTTTATGAGAGAAGAGAGGAATTTAAATATGATTTTTTGTTTACCCCCATTCCAGTCCAAATGGCAACATGATCTTCTTTTAATTTTCCTTAGTGCGTTGAAAGTTCTGAAGCATGTCATCTGACAGCCTAGATGTCATCTTGTCATTTAGCGCTCAGGAGGGCTGAGTAGCGCTGGCGTTCTGAGCTCAAGTTGGCAGCTTCGATCCTGGCTCAGTACCGGTACTTCAAGGTCACAGAAACGTCAGTCGCATTGTAAGTTGTTCGTGACTCGCTGACTATCTTTGGAAACATATCAAACTGCATTTAAATTGAAAAAATATTATATATCTGTATTTAACATGGAAAATGTGAAAATTAATATTCATTAAATAAAATACACAATCGTCGAACCCTGTACTCACACTTACTTCTTACCTGCTTACTTGCACATACGTTATTTGAAGGGCGCCAGCTCCCACTCAGTGCAGCAATAATATAATGAGAATCTTAACTATCTCTAGGGTGTGGGGTAATAAGCTTATTTTTGACAACATACCATATAAGTTCTGGGAAAAGGAGATTGGCGTTCGGTTTCCCCATTAATTTTGAGGTTAAGATATTTTACTGTCATTGAAATAATACTACGAATTCATTTGATAGAAGAAAATATATTCTTTAAATAATTTCAATGAAATAGTGAGAACTGCTGCGATCAAAACAGATGAGAATATGACATTATGACATGACATTGCAACTAAAAGAAACTAGGCATAAATTTGAATTCTTCTTGACCGGAGATTTAACAATGTATACAAAATATATCCCTCATTGTTTCACTTGACTGTACCTTCAACACTTTGAGTGTAATTACGACGTATTCCGTAAATCTGTTGTTTACTGTAGATGTGTCACGCCTAACTTGGTGATGCATCCTTGTGACTGCTTCTTCTCCATATTATATGACTTCTGTATGACTCCATTGCAAGTAGTATCCTTCTATGACTCCATGGTAAGCCTTTGCGTCCGTATCTTCAACGAAGTGACCGACCAACTTTGGCCTCACTCTCTCAATGACCAAAGACTAATGGTTCACTGAGCCTTCTCCATCTCGTTCACACTCGTTGACTGTCGTTGACTGACCGACTTAGGCCTCTGCTTCCAATTGAATAATGACTGACTGAAGCCTCTCCATCTCGTTCAGTTAATGGACAACTGTGGCCTCTCCTTCCAGTAGAATAATGACTGACGCTACAAGATACACCCACCTTATATAGACGTTGGGATGACGCACCTACGTAATCTCCAGAAATAACAATGATCTACTCCCACCCGCCTCAAACTGTTGCATGTAATGGTGAAATCCCCTGGGGCTCCCAGTAGGTCTCTCCCAGCAGTGAGCGCACCGCCAAATGAGCACGATGACGTAGCCATGACGTGGCGATGACTTGACAAAAATGCCAGCAGTGTTGCACAATGTAACAATGTCACATCCAACATCTGATATATAACAATTCTCACTGTACATATCTTGAGTGTTATTCTACACATATGTATATATGCATACAGTTAACTACAATCATGTAACCGAGCTCGATAGCTGCAGTCGCTTAAGTGCGGCCAGTATCCAGTATTCGGGAGATAGTAGGTTCGAACCCCACTGTCGGCAGCCCTGAAAATGGTTTTCCATGGTTTCCCATTTTCACACCAGGCAAATGCCGCAAAGGCCACGGCCGCTTCCATCCCACCCCCAGCCCTTCCCTGTTCCATCGTCGCCATAAGACCTATCTGTGTCGGCGCGACGTAAAGCAACTAGCAAAAAAAAAAAATCATGCAAGCGACAAGCATTGCAGAATCGAATTGAATAAGAATGATAATATAAAGATAAAATAATAATAATACGGACATAATAATAATAATAATAATAATAATAATAATAATAATAATAATAATAATAACACAGATAAAATAATAAAAATACAGATATCATCTTGTAACGGGATTTGAACCGTTACAATTCGCCTCCCTCATAAATAAATCGAAGAACAAAGAATCGATTGATTTATGAACAACATAATATATATATTGAAGCATGTTGGTAGAATTTTTGGCTCGTAAAAGAACCCCATCGCTACAAAATTCCGACACTTCGACATCTCCAAAAACCGTAAAAGTAGTTAATCGTGCGTAGCATTATTATTATTATTATTATTATTATTATTATTATTATTATTATTATTATTATTATTATTATTATTTGCCTTGCTCAGTCTCCCAAACATTGGCGATCAATGTGGCCAAGTATTCTTCTATCTTTCTATCTTTAGTAACACAATAGAGTTGTTCGACGGTTCTTATTCCAGTCCAGTCTTGAATTTTCTGGAGACATGGGATTCTTTTTCCGCCTACTTCTCGCCGTCCTTCAATTTAGACTTTTAAATTGAGGTGCAGTACTGCCTGTCTTTCACCACGTAACACAAGCACCCAGGTACGCAATTTTTCTGCGTCTGATGGTGGTCAGCGGCTCTCTTTTAAAGTGTTCTATCTGCAATATTTGTTCATTACTCTATCCAGGATACTTTTAGCATTCTTCTATGAAACATATTATGACTATTATTATTATTATTATTATTATTATTATTATTATTATTATTATTATTATTATTATTATTCCAATTGTTAAGGCACATTTTCTATTTTGAATCCCCGATATTCCGTGTGACTGTAGTGTTATCTACCAGAGACAGATCAAACTTGCTTTATCCTAGCATTTTTACCTTTGGGGACCAGATGTCCCCAGCAGCAATTTTCTAATACTACCTTGTAATAAATAATCGAGAATGTTTGCGTTTGGAGGTTTGGCAACTTAATCACCATTCAATTGTTTATTTGTTATTTTGGAGTTATCACTGTTATAAAGTTTATTTACCAATCAAATTAATTCTTCTTAAATTCAATTCAACCAATAAAATTATAGATGGTATCATTGATATAAAACTATCTGCCCCCACCCCGTGAATAATAATAATAATAATAATAATAATAATAATAATAATAATAATAATAATAATAATTGTTACTGTGATTTCAGTGGAGCAGAGAGGCGGATGGCTGGATAAAACATAAACCACAGTTTAAATGTTGCTAACTCACTCTACCACTTTTTTGAATTTTCTTTATTTTCCAATTACTTGGGTTATATGAAAACAACATCCAAAGTTTAACAAGAGGAGTACATAACAAAGGGAGATTAGAAACTCGGAAAACTTTATAATACGAAGAGAAGATCTCCCATCCCAAACAAGTCAATCGGAGAATTCAAACTAGACTACTTTATCTTCGTAAGTTATAAATTTATGAAACCTACTGGCTTGAATTCTCTGACTGACGTATTATGGATGGGAGATCCTCTTCCCATATTGTAAAGTTTTCCTAGCTTCTAAGCTCCCTTTGTTATGTATTCCTTTTGTTAAACATTGGTCGTTGTTGTCATATAACCCAAGTAATAAGAAAAGAAAGAAAATATAATTTTGGTAGAACTAGTTAGCAATATTTATGCTTTGCTTTAGTCAGCTTTGTCCAGCCATTCGCCCCTGATGCTTCATTCCCTCTCTGTTCCACGGAAATCACATTGAACATGAAAGTGAAAATCCACAGCCTGTTTCCAGTCATTCGACTGGGTCAGGAATGGAGTGAATGGAGCTCGCATCTAGCGGCGAGGATAGGAATTGTGCCAGCTACCGAGGCCTGTCGCACTCTTCTCGGGCAATGATTGATGAATGACGGATGCAATGGTATTGACGAGTGTTTCTGGAATGGAATATGAAAGTTTAAACCGGAGTAACCGGAGAGAAACCTGTCCCGTCCCCGCTTTTCCAGCACAAAACTCACATGGAGTGACCGGGATTTGAACCATGGAACCCAGCGGTGAGAGGCCGGTTCGCTGCCCCCTTAGCCACAAAGGCTCCGGAAATCACAGTAAGAATTATTATTATTATTATTATTATTATTATTATTATTATTATTATTATTATTATTATTATTATTATTATTATTATTATTATTGCGTTAGGCCCACTAGGGACCACGTTCCAATTTCAATTATTCATCCTTTGTTGTTGTTCCTTCCTTTTCTTCCAATATTCCTTCATTATTTCACTATGTTTTTTTCTTTTTTTTTTCTTTTTTCAGACCACTTTGTACCGGTCTTCTTTGCCTCCCTCCTTTGGAATCCTTCCACCTTTAAAACTTTTTTCCTGGAAATTTCTCCTTCCATTACTTCTTCTTCTCAGATGCTGTTTCTTTCCAAGTCTCTTGAATCCAGGTGGTTGTTGACTTTTTCTTCCAAAGATACGTGAAGATCTTTTTCGTTAATCTACTGTCGTCCACTCTCCAACCACACGTCCAAATATAGCAGTCTCCTCTTCCGTACTATTATAGACATGTTTTCTATGTTCCGATAAATTTCGTTATTACTCCTTAATTTCCAAAATGCTGTTTTTCATGGAGGGCCTAATATTTTTCTTATAATTCTTCTTTCTAGTACTTCCAATCTTTCAACTTTGTTATTGAGTACTAAGCATCTAAGCATTCACTGGCATATAAGCATTCTGGTTTCACAACTGTATCGTAAAATTTTAATATTTTTAGATAATCACTTTGTTATTATTATTATTGTTACCGTGTTTTAGTGGTAGGTAGAGGTAAAAGAAGGTGCGGGCGTGAACGGGTCTCAAACTACGGAATCAAAGTTAATGTAAAATTTAACAAGGTTATATTTTCTTTTTAAAATGAAGAAATAACAAGCATTGCAGGTACAGAGTAGCAAGTCAACAAAATGTAGGTACAATATTTACTGGATTTGGGCTCAGCGCCCTTACATCACAATTCGTGGGCAATCAGCCCAACCTTACTTCAAAATAAGTTTTACCAGAGGGGCAGAAAACCCCATTCATGTTCAGGAGCATTTGCTCCAAATTACACTGAAAAGCCTCCACGAGGCATACAACACTCAATTTTCGAAAAAAAAGAGCCACTCGCTCTCAACTTTAAGCCTCTCAAAGGCCACACCAAACTCCACCTTCAAGTTGTCCTCTCAGGACATAGACACAGGGGTAACATACCCAACCTACTGAGGTCAATTAAATGAAAAAGGGTAATTACAATGACCTCTAAAGAAACAATTTGAGAGGAGGCGAACTGCACTCCTAATGTATTTGTTTCAAAACCTAATTTGGCTCTAGGCCACTGATGCAAGGGCTAATCCCATACTACGGAGGTGACCTTAGAAAAGAAACAAATTTACATAATGTTAAGGAAGAATAGGTTGAGAAAATAAGTTCACCTCAAAACAATATGAGTGGGAGCTCGAGAGGGTTAAGCACTCTCTATCCCAATACGTAGTTTAAAAGATAGAATAGATACCAGTTTCTTTACATTTTTAAGGAAGGTTACATAATGGAAAAACTTCGGACCCGCCCCAAGAGTTAAACTGCTGAGCTAGCAAAGAAGGAAGTTATTAATTGGCCATTACCTTGTTGTTGACCGCTGCCGAAGAAAGAGGCGCTTCCCGCCCCCTGCTATGTACTTTACACACTGAAAGATGGAAGAGAAGTGGCCCGGAGACCCTAAAATCAGCAGTTTATATCCTCTCGCGGAAGGTTCGAGGCGTTAGGGGAATGAAAACACCCTCCCACAAACTCTTTATTGGGTAGGATACAGCAACATATTCAAGTTGGGGGAAGATAGATCCAATTGGTCAGAAATTACTAAAAGAAATTCGGGATTGGCTAAATACAAAACAAGGGGAAAAGGAGGGGTATACAGCCAACTTAAACAATAACAGAAAGAAATTTAACAAGAAACAAACTTTTGAAATAAAAATTTCTCCAAAAAATAGTTCTTTCACTCCGCACTAGGGTGCACTATTGTTGATCTTCAGTAGTGTCCTCTAGAAGAGAAAGTTCACACTTCTTTCTACAAGCAAAACAAAAATATGTCGAAAATGACACAGTTCAAAAACTCTAAAATTTCCAGGTAGTGACATCTTCTGAGAAACTTGAAAATTAATACCGTCAATAAAGTTCAGACTTCCTCCAGCAGAGGAGTTTCAACTGGCGCACATTTTAAATTAGCGGCGTGGAGGTGTACCGCCCGGTACAGACCCCCCCCCCCCAAAAAAAGTTCCTCTAGGGGTGACACATGAAATTTGTTTGAAAACAAGGTCCAAGTTTTGATGTAGATATGGAGATTAATTGCCGAAGAATTTATAAGATTTTCTTAATGTGGTTTGATTCAGTTTCAAAATTTTTGTTGTAATTGGAGAAGTAAAGTTTTTATGTTTGTAACAGTTGAATTCAGAAGGAAAACTTTAGTTTTTAAAGTTGAGGAAAATTTTCTAAGTCCACCAAATTTTGTTGTTGAATTCCCAAGTGTAGTCATTGTTTATAGTAACTGTCCATGTAGTTGATGTTGATTAAGTTGGATGGCCAGACCGGCCGTTGCAGCTTGCGTCCAAAGGAGGCCGCTCGGACCCCTCAAGTACCCTGAGATACCGCTCGCCCGCACTATGAGGGGAGCAGTGGTGTTGAAGCACGCCGCGCCCGCGGTGAACATATACAGGCTGCGGACAAGTAGCAGGTCGTGCGCCGCACATCAGCCTTGGCCGGGAGGAGAGCTCCGGCTCGCCGTGCACATGTCGTCCTCGCTGGGGTCGAGGGGGCCCTTCCTCTAGCCCAGTCGCGGCACGGCGCCGCGCGGCTGCGGGGGCACTGAAACATTAAAACTAGGCGGCAGAATTGTTGGACCATCATCATTTTTTGAGGGCACAGGCTTGGTGGAGAGGTTGAGGGGCCAGCGGCGTGCAGATATCCATGGCATTTAATATAAGCAAGCCACAGTGTATATCACGAGACGGGAGCGTGGTAATGGCCGTGGCAAGGACAGAATGGCAGTTTAACGGTGCGGGGAGGGTTTACAAAAATACTTACATATGAAACTAAATTTTATAGAAGGGGCAGAAAGCCTTAAAAGTGAAACCCAAAAAAAAATATAACCTTCATATTCCTTTCAAATTAGATGAAGCAAGTTGACACAAAATTTACACTGGTTTCACCTGTGACAGGTGAACCCTAAATATCCTCTCGGTGGCTGGATTACTTAATAACAACGTAACCGGCGTAAGAAAATCGAGAATGATACAAGGCCCATGAAATCTGGGGGCAAGCTTGCCCGCGGGAACAAAGTTCTTGACCATAACTTGGTCACCTACCTTCAAAGGGGTGGGTCTCCGTCCACGATCATATCTTTCCCTAACCTTTTCATGAGACACTTTAAGATTGGCTTTAGCCTTCTTCCAAAGATCTTTAATGTTGTCCGGATCTATTGTCTCGGGTAGAATGTCACTCAGAGACCAGAGGTTAGAGAGCGGCGTGTTGGGAACAAACTTGAACATCAAAGAGGCTGGAGTAAATTTATGTGATTCATGAACCGCCGAATTCAAAGCAAAAGCTAACCAATGCAGGGACGTATCCCACCTGGAATGATCTTCATGATGATAGGCAATAAGCGCGGACCTGAGATTACGGTTAACCCGTTCAGCCAGAGATGGTTGAGGGTAATAAGCAGAAGTAGTTACATGAGAGATGGACAGGTCAAAACAGAATTTACGAAAAAGATTTGATGTGAACGCCTTAGCATTATCAGACACAATATATTGGCACGGACCAAAAGAGGCAAAAATAGAATTTAAGCAAGTAATGGTAGACTGAGCGGTAGCCAGCTTAGTCGGAAATAAACAGGAAAATCTAGTAAAGCCATCTACGCATACAAAGATAAACTTGTTGGCATTTCCCTTTGACTGGGGGAAGGGTCCTACATAATCGATATACAGGCGTTCCATGGGACGCGACGCTTGATGCGAAGACAAAAGGCCTACCTTGGTGGACATGGTGGGTTTACTGAGCAAACAAGATTTACAAGCTTTTACTAGTTCACGGATTTCACCGTCCATACCCTTCCAGATGAACATTTCACGAATCTTCTCACGAGTTTTAAAGATACCAAGATGCCCTCCTAATGGGGTCTCATGATAATACTTGAAGATCATAGGTACAAGAACAGCTGGAACGGCAACATTCATCATCTTATCATGCCTCGAAGGGCAACATAGAACACCATTCCTCAGAACATAAGGGACGACATGTTCCCCAGAAGAAAGGGTTTCCATAATCGGAGCCAGCGTCGGATCTTCACGTTGGTATTTCCCGATATCCCTAAAGAGCATGGGAGAATCTGTTAAGATGGCATTAACATCAGATAGTATGGACTCGGAAGGTGATGAACTGCCGACCGGTTCATGGGTCTCGACGTCGTTAGAAAACATACGGCTGAGTCCATCCGCAACATCATTTTCGGTACCTCTGATATGCCTGACATCGAATTGAAAGGCAGAAATACGGATGGCCCAACGGGCTATACGACCAGTACGACGCGGCCTACCTAAGACCCAG
Organism: Anabrus simplex; assembly: GCF_040414725.1. Classification (NCBI taxonomy): domain Eukaryota; kingdom Metazoa; phylum Arthropoda; class Insecta; order Orthoptera; family Tettigoniidae; genus Anabrus; species Anabrus simplex. The sequence goes on along the minus strand of NC_090267.1, from coordinate 443,821,938 downwards.
CTTAAGGCTTGATTATCTGTCTCCAGGTCGAATTTGACGTGTTCCAGATAGAGACGGAACTTCTCTAAGGCGAATAAGACTGCCAACCCTTCGAGCTCATAGATGGAATACTTGGCTTCTTGAGCCGATAGAGTCCTAGATGCATAGGCGATGGGTCGCCTCCCTAGTTCAGTCTCTTGAAGAAGGACTGCCGCAACTGCTGACGACGACGCGTCGGTTTGGACGATGAATTTCTTCGAGAAATCAGGCATAGCAAGTACAGGGGCATTACAGAGAGCTAATTTAAGATCTTCAAAAGCGGCTTGTTGAGAAGGTCCCCACTCGAATATGATGCCTTTCCTACGAAGAAGGTTTAAGGGCGCCGCTCTATTAGCGAAGTTAGGAATAAACTTCCTGAAGAAATTCACCATACCAATGAACCTGGCGATACCTTTAATGTCCTTGGGAGGTTTAAAATCACGGATGGCCTATGTTCTAGAATGATCGACTGCTACACCATCAGGTGACACAATATGCCCTAGGAATGACATAGAGGGCTTAGCAAAGGCAACCTTGGACAACTTGACAGTTAACCCAGCCTTACGAAGGCGATCGAGGACTTCTCGCAGATGATCTAGATGTTCTTCAAAAGTCTCTGAAAATACGACGACATCATCCAAGTAGTGATATAAGTACTCAAATTTGATGTCGGAGAAGACCCTATCTAGCAGCCTAGTGAGTACAGCTGCTCCCGTGGGGAGCCCGAAAGGCACGCGGTTGTATTCGTATAAATTCCAGTCCGTGGCAAACGCTGTAAGATGTTTAGACTCTTCGGCAAGGGGAATTTGATTATAGGCCTGATTCAGGTCCAAAATAGTAAAGAACTTGGCCTTACGGAACCATGAAAAACAAGAATGAAGGTCGGGAAGGGGCACAGATTGTAACACCACCTTCCGATTGAGAGCCCTATAATCAATGACAGGCCTGAAGCCTCCTTGGGGTTTCGGGACTAGAAAAATAGGCGAAGAATACGCCGACTTAGATGGCCTAATAATACCATCCTTCAACATTTGATCGATGATTTCTTTCAATGCCTTCATTTTAGGTGGAGATAGCCTATATGGTGGAAAACGGACAGGAATCGAATCCGTGACCTCAATTTTGTATTCAATAAGGTCAGTAACACCAAGAGTATCAGAGAACACCTCTGGAAATGACTGACATAATTTACGAATACTATCAGCCTGCTCCTCAGGTAGATGTCTAAGGTCTAACAACATCTCATCCTGGGTAGGCGAAATAGATGAACATGATACAGAATTACACTTTAACAAGGGAATTTTACAATTGGACGCAAACTTGAATGTGCACGACTTACTCTGGAGATCGAGCACAAGACCAGTGTGAGAAATGAAGTCCGCTCCCAGTATGATGGGGCAAGACAAGTGCTTAGCCACAAACAGTTTGATTTTCCATGTAAATTTAAAAATACGAATTTTGGCATTTACCGAACCTAGAATTTCTAATGGGGATGAATTAGCCGAAACATATTGAACAGGAGATGAATCATAGTCAGGTAATTTACAAACAGACTTAAATTTTGAATACCATTGGTCCGAAATAATTGAACAAACACTGCCTGAATCTAATAGAGCGGTAGTAGGCTCGTTATTTAACTCAATCTTAAGAAAAGGAACAGGTGCGGGGGTATCCGCCGTAATCCTAAGGCATTCTTTAGGGTATTCAAAAGATGAATTTGAAGACTGATCGTTCCCTGAATTCACGACCTTTTTGCCAGGGGCTGAGCCTTGGGAAGCAGAATTAGTCGACTCAGCCGAAGCCGCTAGTCACATTTTATTATTGGCATTGGTGGAATTTGCACCAGAAGTTGAGCGGGAGGGGGTGCTATTTGAGTTTGGGCAATTCTTGGCGATATGTGAGAAAGCCCCACATTTAAAACAGCCTTGTGATGAACCAGCCCCATTATTTGCCCTACTAGACTTGATCAGTGGACACTTATTGCGAAGATGGTCAGGCGACCCGCAAGCATAACATTTACGGGAATTGACTGGTCGGCGAGGTGGAGGCCGAGGATTACTAAAAGAAGGAGGGGGTTCTTTCGCGACACGCAAAGAATCGGCGTATCTAACCCCTTCCGCTGAGACGGCCAATGCTTCAAGTTCAGAAAAAGTTTGCGGGCACGCCGCGAAACACAAATATGACCTATAGGGAGGTGAAATTCCCTCTACAATAGCCTGTATAATCTGATCTTCAGGAAAATGAAGGGCAAACACCCTAGTATAAAACTTAATGTCTTGTATGAAATCAGCCAAGTTTTCATCCAAGCGTTGTACACGGTAATAGTACTTCTGAATCAGAGATGACCTCGCGCGGGCGGGAATAAAATTTGCAAGCAAGTGTGCATGAAAATCTTCAATAGATGACTGTTCAGCTATGGCTCTTACTATTTTGTCAGAGAGAATACCAATTGCATAAGGATAGATAATTTGCAAAATTTGACATGGAGAAAGAGAAAACACAAGGGCATGATCCTGAAATTCAACTAGAAATCTTAAAAATGAAATTACGTCACTGGTGGTATTAACGGAAAACTTAGAGATACCTCTGAGCAACATTGCCAATGGATGAGGCAAGCTGCTAAACCCGGGTGACATAGTAGGTAAAGGTTTCAATGGCAAGGAAGTTAATTCAGAACGTACATTATTTAATGAGTTACGGCGTTCAGACTCGTCCAATGGGGCAGAGGTTGTTTGAGCAGCAATGGTTTTCCTATTTACTTCTCCCTTAGGAGGCGCTTCCTCACTACCTGCATTCACTGTGGTGGGTAGATCGCTTTTGGGAGGAACCTCCCCAGTTAACAATTGAGTGACCTTGCTAGATAATTCAGAAATATTTTCAAGCAGCGTACTAGCTTCCTTCCTCTGAACGTCATTCAACTTCAGAGACAACAGATCGTTAACTCTATTTGAAAAGTGATATAGCCTGGCTTGCACACGCTTAATTTGATTAGGAGAAGGATCATTTTCATCAAAAAAACTAACTACAGAAGCTAGCCCAGTAATATTCTCGACGATCGTGGAAAGAGAGTCGTCAACTTCTTTCTCTCCCAAGGTGGGGATGGAAATGGGCAAATCAAGGGACTCTCTAAGCTTATTTGTGTCTACTGCAACCGTGTCTCCAGATTGCACATTTCTAATAGTTAATTCGTAGATTAACTCCTCTTTGCGCAAATAGTTAAGATGGAGAACATCGCGAGGGCCGGGCATGATGACAGAACAATTTTGAAAAAAAAATCAAAAAATTCCAGCAACTGAGAAAATTGTTAGAGTTCGGAACAAAACAATGTTTAGCCGTCAAAAGGGGCTAAATTGAGACCCATTCAACCACGCTCTGCTACCACTTGTTACCGTGTTTTAGTGGTAGGTAGAGGTGAAAGAAGGTGCGGGCGTGAACGGGTCTCAATCTACGGAATCAAAGTTAATGTAAAATTTAACAAGGTTATATTTTCTTTTTAAAATGAAGAAATAACAAGCATTGCAGGTACAGAGTAGCAAGTCAACAAAATGTAGGTACAATATTTACTGGATTTGGGCTCAGCGCCCTTACATCACAATTCGTGGGCAATCAGCCCAACCTTACTTCAAAATAAGTTTTACCAGAGGGGCAGAAAACCCCATTCATGTTCAGGGGCATTTGCTCCAAATTACACTGAAAAGCCTCCACGAGGCATACAACACTCAATTTTCGAAAAAAAAGAGCCACTCGCTCTCAACTTTAAGCCTCTCAAAGGCCACACCAAACTCCACCTTCAAGTTGTCCTCTCAGGACATAGACACAGGGGTAACATACCCAACCTACTGAGGTCAATTAAATGAAAAAGGGTAATTACAATGACCTCTAAAGAAACAATTTGAGAGGAGGCGAACTGCACTCCTAATGTATTTGTTTCAAAACCTAATTTGGCTCTAGGCCACTGATGCAAGGGCTAATCCCATACTACGGAGGTGACCTTAGAAAAGAAACAAATTTACATAATGTTAAGGAAGAATAGGTTGAGAAAATAAGTTCACCTCAAAACAATATGAGTGGGAGCTCGAGAGGGTTAAGCACTCTCTATCCCAATACGTAGTTTAAAAGATAGAATAGATACCAGTTTCTTTACATTTTTAAGGAAGGTTACATAATGGAAAAACTTCGGACCCGCCCCGAGAGTTAAACTGCTGAGCTAGCAAAGAAAGAAGTTATTAATTGGCCATTACCTTGTTGTTGACCGCTGCCGAAGAAAGAGGCGCTTCCCGCCCCCTGCTATGTACTTTACACACTGAAAGATGGAAGAGAAGTGGCCCGGAGACCCTAAAATCAGCAGTTTATATCCTCTCGCGGAAGGTTCGAGGCGTTAGGGGAATGAAAACACCCTCTCGCAAACTCTTTATTGGGTAGGATACAGCAACATATTCAAGTTGGGGGAAGATAGATCCAATTGGTCAGAAATTACTAAAAGAAATTCGGGATTGGCTAAATACAAAACAAGGGGAAAAGGAGGGGTATACAGCCAACTTAAACAATAACAGAAAGAAATTTAACAAGAAACAAACTTTTGAAATAAAAATTTCTCCAAAAAATAGTTCTTTCACTCCGCACTAGGGTGCACTATTGTTGATCTTCAGTAGTGTCCTCTAGAAGAGAAAGTTCACACTTCTTTCTACAAGCAAAACAAAAATATGTCGAAAATGACACAGTTCAAAAACTCCTAAATTTCCAGGTAGTGACATCTTCTGAGAAAGTAGAAAATTATACCGTAGATAAAGTTCAGACTTCCTCCAGCAGAGGAGTTTCAATTGGCGCACATTTTAAATTAGCGGCGTGGAGGTGTACCGCCCGGTACAATTATTATTATTATTATTATTATTATTATTATTATTATTATTATTATTATTATTATTATTATTATTATTATTATTATTGCGTTAGGCCCACTAGGGACCACGTTCCAATTTCAATTATTCATCCTTTGTTGTTGTTCCTTCCTTTTCTTCCAATATTCCTTCATTATTTCACTATGTTTTTTTTTCTTTTTTCAGACCACTTTGTACCGGTCTTCTTTGCCTCCCTCCTTTGGAATCCTTCCACCTTTAAAACTTTTTTCCTGGAAATTTCTCTTTCCATTACTTCTTCTTCTCAGATGCTGTTTCTTTCCAAGTCTCTTGAATCCAGGTGGTTGTTGACTTTTTCTTCCAAAGATACGTGAAGATCTTTTTCGTTAATCTACTGTCGTCCATTCTGCAACCACACGTCCAAATATAGCAGTCTCCTCTTCCGTACTATTATAGATATGTTTTCTATGTTCCGATAAATTTCGTTATTACTCCTTAATTTCCAAAATGCTGTTTTTTCTTGGAGGGCCTAATATTTTTCTTATAATTCTTCTTTCTAGTACTTCCAATCTTTGAAGACTGTTATTGAGTACTAAGCATCTAAGCATTCACTGGCATATAAGCATTCTGGTTTCACAACTGTATCGTAAAATTTTAAGATTTTTAGATAATCACTTTGTTATTATTATTATTATTATTATTATTATTATTATTATTATTATTATTATATTCATTTACCGTTCCCGAGCGAATTACCCAATTGGTATGAGTATGTACCTATAAACTTTCATTCGGAAGATGATAGATTCAAACACCATCGTTGGCAGACCTGAAGGTGATTTTCCATTTTTACAACAGGCTAATGTCGGGGTGGTGGCTGGGGATAAAGGGAGGGTGAAGGCCAAGTGACATCCCCACTGATTTCTCACCAAAACGTACATGGGAAGTCACGTCCTGTGGTACGAATTCGACTTAAACCTGCAGGTTCTACGGGTATGATCACGATTTCTACAGTCACATAAAGCTACCGGCTTGATTTTAAATGTCGCTGTTATTCCTTAAGATCACTGCCACTAACTTCCCAATCCTACAGTTTTCCGATCCCAGCTTTAACGAGAACCAGTGCAAGAGTGACATCGAGCAGCTAGCAAGAAAGAAGAATCATTTAGTGTCAGCATTTCCTTGGAAGAATCGAAACACATCAATAAGTGAACTATTTCTAAAACTCATTTTATTCCACCATCGTGTCTCCCACACTTAGGCGGGATCACGGGAGTAAACTGCGTCACAAATGTGAATTTGGCCCAGTTTTACGCCTAGAGGGCCTTTCCGCCTCCAATGTTATATAGAGGGACTTATTCACTATTACTTGTTTCTCTAGTAGATGGTAATGTGAGCGAGCTCGATAGCTGCAGTTGCTTAATTGCGGGAAGTATCCAGTGTTCGGGAGATAGTGGGTTCGAGCCCCACTGTCGGCAGCCCTGAAGATGGTTTTCGGGCCGATGACCTTCGATGTTAGGCCCCTTAAAACAACAAGCATCATCATCATCATCAAGATGGTTTTCCGTAGTTCCTCATTTTCACACCAGGCAAATGCCAGGGCTGTACCTTAATTAAGGCCACGGCCGCTTCCTTCCACTTCCTAGGCCTTTCCTCTCCCATCGTCGTCATAAGACATATCTGTGTCGGTGCGACTTAAAGTAAATAGCAAAAAGATGGTAATGTGATGTGTTGGGTGCATATAAAAGAGTTTGTATTAGGAATTAACCCGACTCAGTTAACATCCCGAACCAGCTGGGAATCTAAACCTGGACCCTCTCAACCAACGGCCTTGACGCTGACTGTTCATCCATGGGGTAGGACGAACAATGATTGGTCGGTAGGTCGGTCGGTCCTTACAAATTTTTTAAGCGGTTGAACATACTCTGATCAAAGATATCGTTCAGAATTGCTTCAGCAAAGAGCACTCATATTCTAAAGGAGCTATGTTTTGTTGGAAGACCTGAACAATATTATAAGAAAGGGTGTCCGGCTATGAAACAGGGTCAAATCCGCATATGCAATATAGTTTCACATCCCCAAAAACACACAGTGGAGAATACATTCCTCCGGAAAGAGTCGGCGTCGGGAAGTGAAACCGGCCGTAAAACAGGAGCCAAGTCCACATGTGCTGTACATTTCGCATCAAATACCCCAGCAGAGTAGTGTCGTGCAAAACACGCGCTATGCTCGGTTCATATTTGGCGAGTATGGCTATGACCGAACCTCACTTCTCACAGACGAGGCGAACTATGTTTGTTCGAACTTGCCCCTTCATACTCGCTCCTTCACGCCTGTCTCTGGCACAGGTGGACGTGCTCGCTTCCCCTCGTTCTTGTTTAGCCGTACTCTGTTGTTTGTTTCGCGCACCTTTATCTATCGAAACATTCGCTTTTGCCTCGTTGGTGGACTTACGACTGGGCATGTAACTGTCAATAGTTAAACTCGTGTTTTTAGACTGTGATTCTACAATATACTGAACTCGGGCGGCCTCGTATATATAGGTGAGCAATACTAGAAAATAATGTAGTAAATATCGCTCCTGTCGGAGAAATGGATAATGAATTTCACGTGCTGCCACTGGCTAGTATACGATACTGCTTTTATAAAAAAAAGCAAAGTCATCTCCGCACTGGCCACGAAGGCCCTTCGAGGGATGGGAGGTAAGGGCTTCCACTATCCGTAACCTCGACAATTAATGCGGTAGAGTGGTCAGCTCTACGCCCGACCGCCTTTTCCCCTACGAATTAACCTGGTACTCATTCTTGGTGTAGGCTGAGTGAACTTCAGGGCCATCTGTAGCTCCGGAAATGGAAATCTTGTTTCCTAAATTTTACGACTTCCTGACGGGGATTCGAACTCACGTCCTTCCGAGCGAACCGAGCACGTCTTTACCGCCTCGGCCAGGCAACCCCCTTACCGGATTTATATGTAAACAGTGCATTGCACATTTCACAGGAAACATACCATGTCTGCTGACTATCTGCCATGACCACAAGCAGGAACTTCATCAGAAATGAGCCCATCTCTCTTGATTAGTTTATATTCACTGCTTTGAATTTTAGCCATAACGCTGTCCGTCGATTCACGTGGCATGGTGAACTTCGTCTCAAAACTAACGGGTAACTCCACCATTCCTTCGCCCGTTTATTCCTTCGAATTCCCGGGCTTTGCTCTATGTAAACAAGGGATTCCCTATATCTGGAAAAACCACATGGCTTGCAAAGTCAGTAAAGCAAGCAAGGCCATCCTCCCTAGTCAGCAAGCTTCGCTTCGAACATGCCCTGTCGAACGAATTGGAGCAAACAGGACATTTTAGCTTACACGCTCCACTCATGCATGATACTGGTTGCATATGCAGCAAGGGACATGATGTTCTGTCTTGGTTACCCGTCTCAAGTTCGAACAATGCACGACACTACAGCAGAGTGCAAGGAAAGTGGGGGGTGGGGGGAGAAAGAAGAAGGAAAAACTGTTCTCCAGTTTAGTGCTTCCAAGCAAATTGAGCAACACTAATGATCTTCATTTCCTTCTTGGCTAAAGGAACTTACGTGGTACTGTATTAATGCAAGAACATACATCCCGTCATATAATGTACATGTTAACGTTCAGAAAATAGCCGTTATAGTTCATATTATCGGTCGAGTATTCAGCGCCTTACATTATCGCGGTTATGCATTGTGTTACAACACATATGACGCAATGGTGGACTGTCCCCTGCCTGTCTCAATTTTGTATCAATGGTAAAGGACAGTGGGGTCCGGCTTCATGACAGCCCAACTGCACATTTTTTTTTTGCTAGGGGCTTTACGTCGCGCCGACACAGATAGGTCTTATGGCGACGATGGGATAGGAAAGGCCTAGGAGTTGAAAGGAAGCGGCCGTGGCCTTAATTAAGGTACAGCCCCAGCATTTGCCTGGTGTGAAAATGGGAAACCACGGAAAACCATCTTCAGGGCTGCCGATAGTGGGATTCGAACCTACTATCTCCCGGATGCAAGCTCACAGCCGCGCGCCTCTACGCGCACGGCCAACTCGCCCGGTCAACTGCACATTACAACTAATCCAATAATACCTAAAACTCACTACCTCTTGTCCATATATTTCATTCACACTTGTGGCTGTTAGTGAGTGCACTCATAACCACTGTTCATGTCATTACTACTCCCTGTGACCGCTATACAACAAAAAGAATAACTTCCACATCCTTTCAAATACCGGATAATGTACGTGAAAGTTTCGAAACTCGGGAACAAATCACTATGGTACGGATTCCAAGTGCAACCGTAGTTCCTGTGACTCTAATCTAGATATTAACAGCCACGTAAACCATAAATTTTCTTACCAAACATTATCCGTTCAAGTATTCTTACTGTAATTAGTTATATTAATTGGTTATATGATCCGCATGTAACGTAATTTTAAATAGCTTTCACTGAATAAATAATCGTCTTTTTTAAACAAACATTCTTTGCTTAATTCATTTGCTTAATTCATTCATTCATTCCTATTTTGTAAAAATAGTTTTAAAGGCCTAGATCATAACGTATGATCGTTACGAACAAAGAACTCGCTTTAGTACACATCGTTGATGGACAACCCTTTAACGTGTGCGTTATTACATTTTTGACGACTGCATATGATGTTCCAAGATTCTGATGCAGATAGGTGGGCATATCTCTCACTGCCAGTGACTTGTCGTGACGTACTGTCTTCCTGGTTCTCCCTGTCCCTTTGCAGTTTCATGTATTTTGCATGATTTTTCTTGATTTGATTTCTTCCATCCAGTATAAAAAACAAGTATCTGGTTAATATTTAAGGAAAAGCACAGACAGATGCGCAAAACCTTTAAATAATTTCCGGGATGATCCCCATAGCAACTCATCGTAGTGTTAATTACAGGCTCTTGGGCTTTAACTTTCACAAAACTGCCATCGCATTTCCCTTATTTTACACTGTATCAGAAAATGACATAGAACAAAAAGCCTCTAAATAAGATTCTAAATACATTTTGTGGTGAGTTGATTTCCTGTAAAACCAACCGTGAAATAAATTTATCGAAATTTTTCCCTCTGAAATATCCCTCCTACTGAATTTCTTTGAACTATTCATAGCTAAGATCCTGCCCGCACTTAGCGTAAACTTACATACTAAGTTTCAAGAAAAACAACCTATCAATTTTCCTTCTATGCTGTGTCAAGCAGGCAGAGAAAAATTTAACTAAGCACGACACAGATCATTTATCATATTTAATACTTTTAAACAAATATAAATTTAACATTTAAAAATACAGACAGAATACATATTGATAATACCCCAAAATGTATGGAAAGAGCGTGTACCATTCCGGGTAGCTTTCATTGATCTGCATGTGGATTTCTTATGGTACACCCATCACTCCCTAGTAGAGGTGCCTATTTCTCGCAAAGCGCGAAATCCTGAATTTTTTAAGATTTTACAAATTTGGCTCAAATTGCTATTGTTTTTATGTCCCAGTGCCTAATCTATACGGTTTTCGGAGACGCAGAGGTGCCGGAAGTTAGTCCCTCCGTAATTCTTTTATGTGCCAGTAAATCTACCGACATGAGGCTGACGTACTTGAGCACCTTCAAATACCACCGGACTGAGCCATGTTGCGGTCAGAAGGCCAGCGCCTCAATCGTGTGAGCCACTCAGACCGGCGCGAAACTATGCTATTGTTAAAGACACATACTGTAGTACATAATATCAAAGCATGGAAAAGTTTTATCCTGCCACTTTAACATGTAGAGGCTCAGACTAGGAACATAACTTACACAAGACACAGTTATAGTGAGTTCCAATCAATTTGCTGTACGTCGCACCGTCACAAATAGATTTCATGCCGACAATGGGATTGAAAAGATCTAGGAGTGGGAAGGAAGTGGGCGTGGCCTTAATTAAGGTACATCCCCAACATTTGCCTGGTGTGAAAATGGGAAACGACGGAAAACGACCTTCAGGCTGTTGACAGTGGGGTTCGAACCCACCATCTCCCGAATGCAGTCTCACAGCTGCGTGCCCCTAACCGCACGACCATATCACTCGGTCAATGAGATACTTATTGCTGGAAGACAGAGTTGTTTCCTTGACAAACATTATACTATAATACGTTGAAAAGTAACGTCTCACAATCAATAAATAAATAAATAAATAAATAAATAAATCACTATTGATCTGCATTTAGAGCTGCCACTCATGTGGCATGTTGTTGTTTGAGTCATTAGCCCACAGACGGATTTGATGCAGCGCTCCATGCCACCCTATCCTATGCTAAACTTTTTATTTGTACATAATTATTGCATCCTACATCTGCTCTAATCTGTGTGTCATATTCATACCTTGGTCTACCCCTACCGTTCTTACAGCCTCCACTTACCGTACTTCTAAAACCAACTGAACATGTCCTGGGTGCCTTAAGATGTGTCTTATCATTCTATCTCTTCGTCTCGTCAAATTAAGCCAAATCGATCTCCTCTCACCAGTTCGATTCAGTATCCCTTCATTTGTTATTCGATCTATCCATCTCATCTTCAGCATTGTTCTGTAACACCACATCTTTCTAATTCCTATACCAGTGCGTGAAGTGAGCAAATTTATTTTCTTAAGAAAGCTCATCCTTGCTGGTGCTAGTCTGCATTTTATGTCCTCCTTACTTCTGCCATCGTTAGTTATTTTACTACCCAAGTAACAATATTCATCTACTTCCTTTAAGACTTCATTTCCTAATCTAATATTACCTGCATGTCCGGCTCCATGGTTAGCGTGCTGCCCTTTGGTCACAGGGGTCCTGGGTTCGATTCCCGGCAGGGTCGGGAATGTTAACCTTAATTGGTTAATTTCGCTGGAACGGGGGGCTGGATGTATGTGTCGTCTTCAGCATCATTTCATCCTCATCACGACGCGCAGGACGCCTACGGGAGTCAAATCGAAAGACCTGCATCTGGCGAGCCGAACTTGTCCTCGGATACTCCCGGCACTAAAAGCCATACGCCATTTCATTTCATTACCTGCATCACCTGTCTTCGTTCGACTGCACTCCTTTACTTTTGTTTTGGACGTATTTATTTTCATCTTGTACTCCTTACCCAAGACTTCGTCCATACAATTCATCAACTTCTCGAGATCTTCTGCAGTCACGGATAGAATAACAATATCATCGGAAAATCTCAAGGTTCTGGTTTCCTCTCCCTGGATTGTGATTCCCTTTCCAAATTCCTCTTTGATTTTCTTTACTGCCTGTTCTAAGTAAACATTGAAAAGGAGTGGGATTGCAGCCTTGCCTCACTCCTTTCTGGATTTCTGCTTCTCTTTCAAAGCCCTCGATTCTTATCACTGGCGACTGATTTTTATAAAAATTGCAAATAATCCTTCGTTCTCTGTATCTGATCCCAATCACCTTCAGAATCTTAAAGAGCTTGGTCCAATCAACATTATAGAATGCCTTTTCTAGGTCTACGAACGCCATGTACGTGGGCTCGTCCTTCTGAATTCGATCCTCTAAGATCAGACGTAAAGTCCTGATTGCTTCACGTGTTCCCTACGTTTCTTCTGAAGCCAAATTCTTCTTCTCCCAACTCAGCTTCAACTTGTCTTTCTATTCTTCTGCAAATAGTACGTATTAAAATTTTGCAGACATGAGATACTAAACTAATGGTGCGGTAGTTTTCACATTTGTATGCACCGACTTCCTTGGGAATATGTATAACGACATTCTGTTGAAAGTCGCATGACACTTCTCCTGCTTCATGCATCTTACACACTAGATGGAATAACCTTGCCATGCTGGTTTCTCCTAAGGCAGTCAATAATTCAGAGGGAACGTCAACAATTCCAGGTTATTTGTCCCTATTTAGGTCTCTCACAGCTCTGTCAAACTCTGACCTCAAAATTGGTCAGGTGGCATTTTCCCTATCAGTTATTTACCTAGTCTGTTCTGAAATAATTTCATGGAAGTTTGAAGTATATCAAACATCTCCCTTAGTAAAATATTAAATCCCTTACTCCTCCTCCTATAAACGAGTATTTTCCCCAATTTTTCCTCTTGAATTCCAAATTTCTCTTCATTTTTTCTTCTTTTTTTTACTTTCAAAAACTCCACTCAAACATATTCGTCTACTAATGTCGTCCATGCCATCTCTCCACTGACAGCTCGGAACATTGCACTCAGTCGAGCAGCTCGTCTGCCTATTTTCAAGTCTTCCCAGTCCAAATTTTGCAACGTTTTCGCAACACTGCTCCTTTGTCAGAAATCGCCCAGAACAAATCGTGCTACTTTCCTTTTAATATTTTTTGGTTCTTGTTTCAAGTACTTCTGGTTAGGGTCTCGCACACTAGAACAATATTCTAATTGTGGTCTTACCAGATACGTTTTGCCCTCTCCTTTACACCTTTACTACAATCTCTAAATACCCTCATAATCACATGAAGAGATCTGTAACCTTTATTTACAACCTTTTTAATGTGATTGAGTAAATGAAGATCTTTCCCACCGAGCAAATGGCTGTGTGGTTTGAGTCATGTTTGCATTCGGGAGATAGTGGTTTCGAACTGGACTGTCGGCAACCCTGAAGATGGTTTTCCGTGGTTTCCCACTTTCACACCAGGCAGATACTAGGGCCGTACCTTAATTAACGCCACGGCCGCTTCCTTCCCATTCCTAACCCTTTCATACCCAATCGTCGCCAAAAGACCTAACTGTGTCGGTGCGACGTGAAGCAAATAGTAAGAAAAAAGAAAAAATCCTTATATTCAACTAGGTTCTTCCGGTGATCCGCTTGACTTAATGTCATCCCATCAACGCAGTAATTAAAACTAACAATCTTACTGACTGGGATCCATAAAGCCTTCCCTACAGTTTCTACAAAATACCCATATTCTGATTTCATGGAAAGTACGGCAATCACATCAATATGTTTCTCGTACATATGTAAAAAAATAATATGTGACGTTTTACTGCAAAAATATTAGCCTTTATTGTTGAAAGATGAAAATAAAACAGCGAAATTGTTCGCGAAATCAGATACCTAAAAATATAACGAAATAGGCAAACACTTTCACCACAAACAGGTGTCTCAACTTATTAAACTAGACGGATGGTATAATTTACATGTCAGTCATATTTCTTCGTCAGCTAGAAACCTGTGGTTTTGGTAGTGAGGCGGTGGTAATACAAATTTCAAGTGAAATTGCTGCTCCAATTAGATATCACCGTTAAGTCCCCAAGATAGCTGGTTCAAACCCAGCAGAGGGATTCAGAATTTTGAAGGGCAGAGAAGGCCCATTCGGTACTCCATGACGTACGATATCGGCATGTAACAAATCTCTGGTGACACGTTCGTGATTTAACCGACAGAATTATGTTAATAATAAGTTGGCCAATAGAGATCTTATTTTCCTGTATTTTCGTTGAATAAAAAGTGAACAGCATGTTGACCTTCAATCCTCGGGGCCCTAGGTGTGATTCGCCGCAAAAACTGAGAATTTTAAATCTTGGCTCGTAGACTGGGCATTCCCCTACGGTCCTGCAACCCACACAGCACACAAAATACTATCCTCCACCACACTAGGACGCAGTTACTCATACATTGCAAACAACGCCCCATCACCTTGGAGGGATTGCACCAGGTTGGCAATAGTTATATGAAATTATTATTACCATTAACACTATAAATCTCTACTTACTTCAGTGCAAAAATAATATGAGGAGGATAGTTAATCTGATATCGGTGAATCGTAAATGTGAATTGATATTAACCATCGAGAATTAAGTGAGTTACAAAACAATCGTTAGTAGAGAGCTATCTGTATCTCGCACAGGTGAGATAAGGAATAATGGAAGGCGCAATTAGTGACCGAGCAGCTGCAGGTTCTATTTCACTTGCAACCAGGTAATTAGGACGCTCACAAGCAGGGAAGTTATCATGTCAAGTTACAGACTAGGATATGGCAGATAGCACTCTTTCTTCTTTTGTGATTCACTTACCTTAAAATCTTGTTTGGGCTATTGGCTCATAGACTAGTAGGCCTATAATTCATATGTCCATTTTACTTTACTCTGAGCTTAGCTTCTAAAAGTAGTTAGTGGGACGTAAGTCCAGTAACGTTCGTTATTCAAGCTTAACTTAGAAACTGTATTTCTCCGCTGTTGTCTTGCTAGAGTAAAACAACAAATTTTGTTTTACAGTCACCAAACTGTAGATTTGCAACTACTTGAGGCAGGGAGCCTCCATAGCCCAGGCGGCAGAGTGCCGGCTTCTCAAAGCTCGGTTCCGTGTTTCAAATCCTGGTCACTCCATGTGAGATTTATGCTGGGCAAAGCAGATGGAGTACCGGTACATGTTTTCCTCCGGGTACTCCAGTTTTCCCTGTCATCTTTTATTCCAGCAACACTCTCCAATATCATTTCATCTGTCAGTCATTAATCATTGCCACAGGGGAGTGTGAAAGGCTTCGGCAGCCGGCACAATTCCTACCCTAACCGTTAGACGGAGTGCTTCATTCATTCCATTCTGACCCGATCGAATGACTGGAAACAGGCTATGAATTTTCAATTACTTGAGACAAGCAATTAAACACTATTTATTTTGATTTAATATGACAATCAACAGGACTAATAATGGCCATAATTACAGTGCACTTACCTAACCGCGAAGCGATCCCATTGGCTAACATCAGCAACTGATAAAACGACGACATACGATATCGAATTATTTTTTTCAAATTATTTATCAGTGTGACCAACCCTCTATCGCTCACGTTGTTTCCGATCACCCTTTATATTACCGTTTGAGAGTGCAATGGATGATGATAAAAACTATTATTACTTTTTTTTTGCAAGTTGCTTTACGTCGCACTGACACAGATAGGTCTTATAGCGACGATGGGACAGCAAGAGGCTAGGAATGGGAAGGAAGCAGCCGTGGCCTTAATTAAGTTACATGCCCAGCATTTGCCTGGTGTGAAAATGGGAATCCACGGAAAACCATCTTCAGGGCTGCCGACAGTGAGGTTCGAACCCACTATCTCCCGAATACTGGATACTGGCCGCACTTAAGCGACTGCAGCTATCGAGCTCGGTATTACTATTATTATTATTATTATTATTATTATTATTATTATTACTGTTATTATTATTATTATTATTATTATTATTATTATTATTAATATTATTATATATATAATTCGCTGGGGCCATCAAGGACCACGTTAAGTCTTCTTGCATTTGACACTGAACTTGGCCTTCTTTAGAGCCCAAATTTCCCTCATTCTTTGAGAGTGGGCCTGCTTACGCTCCTCTGTCCAAGGGGCACCGTGTCTTCTCTTCGGTTGCTCGTCTCGGTTTAGCCCGTTCGTCAATATTTTCTTGCGGAAGAGATCTCTGTTAAGGGCGTCTTCAGCTGAGATATGTAGCATTTGCAGGTCTTCTTTGGTATTTCTAAACCAGGGAATTGTGGTTTTGGGGTTTGAATCAAAAAAGTGAAATATTTCTTTTGTTAACTTTCTTTCGTCCATTCTTTTCAGATGACCGTAAAATCGTGCCCGTCTTTTTCTGATTGTGTCGGTAATTTTCTCTATTTTGATGTAGACTTCGTTGTTGGATCTCTTTTGATGGATTCCATTTCTGTACTTTGATCCCAAGATTCCTCTCACAATTTTGCGTTCTCTTTTCTCCATTTCTTCAAGGAGTCCTTTGTTGGCATTTAGAGACAGGGTTTCGGCTGCATATAGAACAACTGGCTTCAGAACTGTTTCATAGTGACGTATCTTGGTGTTTTGGGAAAGGAATTTTTTGTTGTAGATTGTGCGGGATGTTTGGTAGGCTATTTCCAGTTTGCGTACTCGCTCCTGAAGTGCTTCTTTGTCCAGTCCATTTTTCATGATGATCTCACCCAGGTATTTGAATTTGTCTACTCGGGTGACGTCCCCGTATTTTGTATGGAGTTTTGATGGAGGCTCTTTGATGTTAGTCATTACTTCTGTTTTCTCAAACGATATCTGCAAACCAGTTTGTTCGGCAATTTCCTTTAAAATTTCAACTTGAGCTCTAGTGGTTTCTATGTCGTTTGAGAGAACAGCAATATCATCGGCAAATGCTAAGCAGTCTGTTGCGATCCCCTTGGATTTGGTTCCTATTCTCAATGGACTGTAGTTGGTTTCCTGTAATCTCACCCGCCAGGTTCTGATGATCTTTTCAAGAACACAGTTGAAGAGTATCAGGGATAGCCCATCACCTTGTCGGACTCCTGTTTTGATGTCAAAGGAATTCGAGAGACATCCGTGGAACTTCACCTTGGATTTTGTATCGGTCAGGGTGGCTCTAATTAATGCCAGCAGTTTCAAATCAACTCCAAATTCATTTAAGATGTTTAGCAGGACTTCCCGGTCAATGGAGTCGTACGCTTTCTTAAAGTCCACAAAGACAGACACATACTGCTTGGACCTTACTGCACAATATCTGTTGATCGTTTTGAGATTTTGGATCTGTTCAGCAGTTGAGCGACCTTTTCTGAACCCTCCCTGGTATTCACCTATTTTATGTTCGACTTGTGCTTCCAAACGCTCCAGGATGGCAAGTGATAAAATTTTGTAAGTCACAGGTAGCAAAGATATTCCTCTGTAGTTGTTGATGTTCTTCATGCTGCCTTTTTTGTGTAATGGATGGATCAAAGCTATTTTCCAATTTTCGGGTAGGGTCTCCTTGTTCCAAATTTCTTCTATTTGCTTTTGCAAGATATCAAGTGATTCCTCTGGGGCATATTTCCATAGTTCTGCTACTACTGAGTCTTCCCCCGGCGCTTTGTTATTTTTGAGACGCGCAATGTGGCACTTGATTTCATCTCTGTCGGGTGGTCTGGAATCTGGGTACCTGAGTAAGGGTTCCTCGATCTCAATGGCGCTTTGCGGTTTAGAGCAATTAAGTAAATTCTTGAAGTAATCTGCCAGAATGCTGCAATTTTCTTCATTTGACGTCGCCAGTGTGCCGTCCTTTCGCTCAAAGCATAGAGATGGTGGTTTATAGCCAGTGAGTTTGCGTTTGAAGGCTCTGTAGTACTCTCTGCTTTCATTCTTCCTAAAGTTTTCTTCTATCTTTTTAATGAGAGATTTTTCGTATTTACGTTTCTCAGTTCTGAACACCCTAGCTGCTTGGGCACGTTGGGTTTTGTAGGTTTCTCAATCATTTTCTGATTTCGTAGAGTAGTACTGTTTCCACGCATTGAGTCTTTCTTGGAGGACTGATTCGCAGGTACCATTCCACCAGGCATGCTTTTTGCTTCTCTTGATTTCTGCAACGTCTTTGGCGGCCTCAACAAGGAGATTTTTGGCGTTGTTAAAGTCACAGTCATTTGGTCTAGCCTTCTCCTGTAACTCCTCGACCCTTTGCCGAAGTTTATCATTGTCGAAGCGTGTGATCTGTTTGGTTGTCTTTTTTGTGTTTGCGGGAATTGGTTTGAATTTGATAAGAGACATATAATGATCTGAGGCCACATTGATGCCTTTTTTTACCTTGACATTGATAATCTCAGGGTTGTTTCTCCTGGAGATTGCAACATCATCAATTTGGAACTCTCCGAGAGCTTGGACGGGAGAACGCCAAGTCATTTGCTTTCTGGGTAGATGGCGAAAATGGGTCGACATGACCTGCAGGTTGTGATTTTCGCAAATGGACACCAGTCTTTTGCCGTTGGGATTGGTTCTTTTGTGAGCAGGGTAATTTCCTATAACTTTCTTGTACTTCTGTTCACGACCTAGTTGGGCATTGAAGTCACCCAAAAGAAGCTTGACATGGTGTTTGGGGATTTTGTTTAATTTTTCATCCAGTAGGTCCCAGAAATTATCAACTTCGTCTGGATCAGACTTGTTCTTCTCGTTTGTAGGAGCATGTGCGTTAACTAGGGCGTAGGTTTTGTTCCTGCATTTAATTGTGAGTATAGACAATCTGTCATTCACAGGTTCGAAATTTGCAACCGATTTAAGGATCTTGGTTCTAAGAATTATTATTATTATTATTATTATTATTATTATTATTATTATTATTATTATTATTATTATTATTATTATTCCAGTGCTCCTTCATTCATTGCCAGTGTTGCTCTTTTCTTTCCTCCGTCCGCATTCTTCCCGTCTTCCACTTTGGCCTTTCTTGAAAACCCTGGTGGTTTTTTAGTTTTTTTCCTGTGCGGGTTGCGTTCTTCTATAAAGTGGAACCTCGATATTTCGAATCAACTCGAGAGATAAATTTTATTTCTAGTTATCAAAATTTCGAGATATAGGGAATATCGTTTTTGAGCATGTATAGTACATAATTGAACCATATGTATCTACGGTCTTATACTAAATACATTATTTTAGCGGTACATAAAAATGTTAATTATAACACTTATTTTAGTAAATTTTTAGAAACCGAGCTCGATAGCTGCAGTCGCTTAAGTGTGGCCAGTATCCAGTATGCGGGAGATAGTAGGTTCGAACCCCATTGTCGGGAGCCCTGAAAATGGTTTTCCGTGTTTTCCCATTTTCATACCATACAAATGCTGGGACTGTACCTCAATCAAGGCCACGGCCGTTCCTTCCCACTCCTAGCCCTTCCTTGTCCCATCGTCGCCATAAGACCTATCTGTGTCGGTGCGACGTAAAGCAACCAGCAAAAAAAAAATTTAGAAGACATACAGAAGTGAAAGGAGAAACAAACCTCCGTTAACACCCTTGGAAAAAAAATTCGTAGTCTCTTCTTTTTGTTACTGTTAACCTTTCCTCCCTTCACGCTGAAACTTCTTGTCAATACAACGCAGCCGAGTTTCGTAAATGGAGCTTATCATCCGCGACTTCGGGGGTTGCTTTCGTACACTCGAGAAACAGCGAGCCTTCGCCGATTTTAAGATCACTAGAAGTTTTAGTTTTTCTTTTCCAGTCCTAGTACCTCCCAGCATCACTGTAAACCTTTCCTTACTTGTTAACTGTTCCTCACAAACCACACATGCCGTATTGCACAGTTAATGTTGGAGGGTATTTTTGTTTCAAGGGCGGAAAAGTTTGCTTCGAGTAATATAGAAATAAATACACGTGAAAATAGAAAAAACGGCCGGGAAATTTAAGTTACTTCGAGATATTGAAAATTCGAGTAATGAAGGTTCGAGGTACCGTGGTTCGACTGTATCTTCATAAGTAATCCCCATTTCCTCTACGCCCCTTTCCACCTCCTTGAACTAAGTTGGCTGGTTCGACAATCGTGTGGATTTCATTCTTAGCAAGTGGCCATTAAGTGCAATTCTCCTTCTCCGCATTACATCAGAGATCTTCTCGACACGAGTATACAGCTTATCTTTATGCCGACGTCTATATCCATCTTTGTCTTTAATTGGGCCAAGAATTTTCCTTAAGATCTTTCTTTAATTTTCAATTTTTCTATCTGACCTTTCTTGTTACAGCAAGGCATTCGGCTGGATACAAAGCCTCTGGTCATATGACAGTGCAATAATTTCTGAGGTTTGCGAGCAAGGATATGGAATTTTTGTTGTAAACGCCTTTGGTCAGTTAATAAGCCATTTCCATTTTATTCATGCGTGACGCGAAAATTTCTCTTTCAGAGATGTTTGGTTATATCCACACGCCAAGATATCTAAACCTACCTGTCCGTTCTAATGCTCCCTGGTTTATTTTTATTATTATTTCGTTCATTCATTCATTCATTCATTCATTCATTCATTCAATCAATTATTCATTCATCGGTACGCCCACCTGTGGGCCATGTTTACACGATCTACCTGCCCTTCTCTTTGCATTCTCGTCAAAGGTCCTTCAGTCTTTGGTTTCTCCTTTCTCTTTCTTCAGTCGAGGTGTTCCGTGGCTTGGCCAGTGGCTTCTCGGGTGCATCCCTCACTCCCGAAACCTTTTCTTTCCTAAATGTCGTCCAGTCCTGTACGTCTTCTGCCTTGACATCAAATTCTTCTAGGTCTTTATGTACCAGCGTAAGCCACAGAAGCTGTTTTTTTTTTACACTTTTCTTGTAGGAGGAGTATTTTTAGACCAACCTTTCTTCATTCATCCTTTTAATGTGTCCGTAAAAGGTGAGTTTCTTTTCTTCATCGTCGTCGTAATTTCCTCGATGGTTTTATAGAGTTCCTGGTTTGATCTCAACCGAAAAGTATGTTGGAAATTTTGCAACTTCTTTGAAACCAAGATTTTTCGATTTTTTCATATTATTATTATTATTAAAATGAGGAGGACGAGCTCGAGATAGATCGTATCCGAAACCCAGGCTAGTTGTATTGGAAATAGTAATAAAGCAACAGGAAACAAGTTAATTTTGTTAATTAATTGGTAGTACTGCTGCCTGGCCGAGGCGGATATGAAGGCGTGCTCGGCTCGCCCGGAAGGACGTGGGTTCGAACCCCATTCAGGAAGTCGTAAAATTTGAGAAACGAGATTTCCCCTTCCGGATGGCCCTGAAGATCGCTCAGCCTACACCGAAAATGAGTAGCAGCTTAATTCCTGGAGGCAAAGGTGACCGGACGTAGAGCTAACCACTCTACCCTATCAAGAGCCGAGGTTACGGATAGCGGAAGCCTTTACCTTCTACCCCTCCAAGGGCCTTCGTGGCCTGTACGGAGGTGACTTTGCTTTCTTCTTCTTTACTGTCTAATATTAGCATTACATTATGTACTTAATATTTTAAACCTAACTCAATACATACGATTTTTGTTTAATTATGCTTATATACTTACGTTATAAACTAGCCTGCTTGGTGGCCATAATCGTTAAGGCGTTGAAATCTAAACGGTCTGATACCGTGGTTAGCCGGTTCGAGTCCAGTTGGTCGAAAAAATGTTAACCATCAGAAAGTTGGCCGGCAGGGTAGGGGAGGTGGTGGTATACAATTTCTAATCACTAGATTGCGTGCCAAACGTCAGAATTAAATTCCAAAACCTCTCCGCAGTGCTCATATGGAGTGAGGGCATAGGCCGCTGTTGATAGGGATGCGTCCGTCGGATGGAGATGTTAAGCCTTGAGCAGACCTCTTTGTGCTATTCGAAAGGAGTAGGCTACGTGCCGGCACCGGGTTTCACCCTATCATTTCTAGTATCATATATCACGTCATTCATTTCATCTCATTTACTCCTCTGATGAGGATGACGTCAGAAGGGGCATCCGGTCATAAAAACCCGCTCCGACAAATTCATCTCACCTCATACCCGACCCCGTAGAGAAACGGGACAAGGGCTGGACAAACAAACCGTTACGTTATAAACTACGGTAAGTGTACTGGATGTACGGCCAAATTTCAGGACGCATTCATCACACGTAGACGAAGAACATATGGTTTACGTGCATAGTTTCGCAAACACTTTATTTCCATGTAAGAACTAACTATCTACAACTTTACAATTTTTCTTTAGTTCGCACCAACACAGATAGGTCTTACAGTGACGATAGGGTAGGAAAAGGCTAGGAATGAGAAGGGAGCGGCCGTGGCCTTAATTAAGGTGCAGCCCCAGCATTTGCTTGGTGTGAAAATGGGAAACCACGGCAAACCACCTTCAGGGCTGCCGACAGTGGAGTTTCGAACCCACTATCTCCCGAACGTAAGCTCACAGCTGCACTCTCCTAACCGCACGGCCAGTGGGCCTACAGTTAGAGGCTTTCAACTCGGGAGCGAAGAAGGAGTAACCACGAGACCTCAACTGATCTTGGGATTATTTCCATTCACTTACGCCAGTACAGATACCTTAAGTACATTATTTTTCAATTATTTCTGTAACTTCGAAAATAGATAGAATTTTATTTTTGAACCGCATGTATTAAGCATTATTGCAATAAATTACCCACTCCTCAGCTGGTAGTCAACTGTGATGGAGAGAGGAGAAAATTATATTTATTTTTCATTCATTCATTCATTTTCATCCATCCAATCATTTATCATTCATTCATTTATAATCTATAGGTCATCTAGCTGGGAGTATTAGTCTTGCTAGACCAAGTTCTGTAATAAGCGGTATGTAAAGCCAGTTGTGGACTTACGTAACTGCAGAAGTCATGATAATGACGTTCCATTTCAAAATCCCACGAACATTGGCCAGGATTGATGAACTGTGTACGCTCTAGTTCCAGTGGCATTTTATTATTATTGTTACGGGGTTACCCGTGGAATGCAGAGGTGAAAGAAGGTGCGGGCTGGAATGGGTCTAACCACAAAGCCGAGAAATGAATTAAAATTTCATTAAAGGTTATATTTTCAAAACAGCCAAACTTAACAGTTTTGATATAGAATTTCCAGCTTTAACCAATAACAACAAGTAATAAGGTACCAGTAACAAAATTTAAGTCTAGGAACGACAAGATTTGGTGGTATAACAGAACTTAGGCTTCAAGCCTTCACTTTATATTTTCTGAGCTCTCAGCTATCAAACACATATTTACCAAAGGGCAGAAACCCCTAATGCTCCCACCTTCGAATATCAAGCCTCTCTGAGGCACTTTTACCACAAATAAAAGAGCTAACCCGCTCTCAATTTTTCAAGCTTATAAAGGTAATACCAGATTTTTACACATGATTGCCATCAAGGCACAAACTACAATGAAAGAGGGGTATATTGTACCCAACTTATTGGGCCTTCGTTGAAAAAGAATAGGTTAAGTAATTGGCCCAAAATGCAAAACTGAATGGAGGCGTAAATTTGCACTACTACACGAAACTTCTTAAAACCTAAGAGGCACTAGCCCGATGAAGCAGGGGCCATTCCCAAACTATGGAGGTAACTCGTATACAGAATAAATTTAATACATTACGGAAGAGTAGAAGAACGGTTACGAAAACGTAGTCACCTCGAATTCAAAATGAAGGGGAGCTCGAGAGGGTAAAGCACTCTCTATCCCCGATTTTCAGTTAAAGTTATATGAAGATTTACAAAATTTTACATGTTTAAGAGATAGGTTACATAATAAAAGGGTCTCGGACCTTCCCCGAGGGTTAAACTGCTGAGCTAGCAAGAAAATAAAGATGTTAAACGGCCATTGCCTTTGTGAAGAGCTGCTGCCCGAAGGAAGAGGCGCTACCCGCCCCCTGCTACACTTTCATACACTAGGCTAGATGTTGTTCGAGTGGCCCAGAGACAGGAAAATCGGCAGTTTTTATACTCTCGGGGAAGATTCGAGACCTTTCATGAATAATTAAGACGCACCCACAGGCGTTTATTGGGTAGCTTACAGTTACACATCCAAATCGAACAAGAAAGACACGATCGGTCAAAAATTAATTACAGAAATTCGGGATTGGCTCAATTCAAAACTGGCGGAAAGAAAAGATTAATATTGCCAACACATAAATAAAAGAACGAAATTTAGTAAGGAACAAACTTATGAATACAAAATTTCTTCAAATAAAGTTCTTCCACTTCGCACCAGGGTGCATGGTCATAGTTTTTTGTAGAGGCGTCTATCAGAGAATGTCCACACTTCTAGATCAATAGAAAACAAAACAAGTTGAACTCCACACAGTACTGACAACTTCGTAATCACAAAATTTACGGTAGTGACATGTTCTGAGAAAACTTATGAGTTGATCCAGTTTTTAAAGTTCAGAGTTTCTCCTGTAGAGGAGTACTATAAGGCGGAAAATTCAAATGTGCGGCGTAGAGGTGTACCAACCGGTACAATTATTATTATTATTATTATTATTATTATTATTATTATTATTATTATTATTATTATTATTATTATTATTATTATTATTATTATTATTATTATTATTTTAGAGAATAGGTAAAAAATTCTTCATTTAAAATAAGAAATACTGTAATTACAAATATATGAAAGGAACACATAATAATTCTATTCTCAGTACCGTAAATCTCGTATCTATAGAATTATGATAAAGAATATAGCTAACCATGTCATATATTACGGTTAGCTTGATATATATTCATTATATTCGGAAAATTACAGGTATATTAAATGATAAACTGGATCCTTAATCACTGTAGCGTTCTCTCGAAGTGGAAACGAAGTTGGTACATGATGGCATTTCACTACCACTGGAAGTACAACACAGTATATCCTCTGTAATCATTTATCTCGCGTATCGTCATGGCGCAAGGTATCACCGTAACTGTATACAGCAATTAATTTTAGAGCTCTATTCATCAGAGTATCGATGAGGTACACCGTCTAATTTTCACAAAATAGCCTCCTTTACCGAGCGAGTGGCTGGACGATTTGGGTCACGTAGCTGTCAGCTTGCATTCGGGAGATAGTGGGTTCTAACCCCACTGTCAGCAGCCCTGAAAATGGTTTTGCAGTGTTTCCTATTTCCACATCAGACAAATGCTGGGGCTGTACTTTATCAAGGCCACGGACTATTCCTTCCTACCCGTACGCCTTTTCTATCCCACCGTCGTCGTAAGACCTGTGTGTGACGGTAGGACGTAAAGCAAATTGTGAAAAAACGAACCTTTTCTTCGTTCTTTTTGGAGATACTTTGTATATTGTGCATATCGTTCAGAAAAGGTATTCCCAGTTATACCGACCAAGCTGCCCGTGCAGTTAGGAGATTATGAAGATGATGATGATGATGATGATGATGATGATGTTTTATGTTTTATGTTTAAAGGGGCCTAACCGTCTAGGTCATAGGCCCCTAATTGTATGACGTGCAACGAGATGAAACGATAATTAACACTTCAAAATGTATCCACTGACTAGAATCTAAAACAAATGATGATGAAACAATGATCATGAATCGAAAACAATCAGTGGATGCCTTATTTTCTGAGATGCTGTTTGTTGTCCAAACGAGGCCAAAATCCAGGTCAGCGTCCCTTATAATGGCACCAATCACTAGTAAAGCAGAACCATGGAGTTCCTCGTATGACGGTACTAATCACAGGTAATGTCGGCCCATGGTATGTCACATATAATGGCACCACTCACAGGTACCACATACCCATGGTGTTCCTCACATAGTGATACTAATCACAGGTAACGCAGACCCATGATGTTCCTCACATAGTTGTACTAATCACAGGTACCGGAGACCCATTATGTTCCTCATATAGTGGTACTACTCATGTACAACTCGTTGGCTGATTGGTCAGCGTACTGGCCTTCAGTTTAGAGAGTCCCAGGTTCGATTCCTGGCCGGGTCGGGGATTGTAATCGCTTCTGATTAATTCTTCTGGCTCGGGGACTGGGTGTTTGTGTCCGTCCGTCCAACACTCCCCTCTTGATATTCACATACTACACGACCAACCACCACAGAAACACGCAATAGTGATTACATCCTTCCATATAGTGTTGACGGCAGGAAGGGCATCCCGCTGTAAAACAAGGCCAAATCCACACGTGCTACGCGTTCGCACCCGCGACCCACACGTGTGGGAAAAGAGGTAAGGAAAGAAGAAAAGACGATAGTGGTACTCTACTACTCATAGGTAACGCAGACCTATTCTGTACCTTGACCGGGAGAAGGTAATAATGTTCCAAAATTTTCTGTAAATAAAGTGTTAGATAGAACTGCAAATGCGGTTAGAGTAAGCAAAAACACTGTTGTTAAAATAGGAAAAGAAAAGTATGATTACAGTAAACGGGCAACTGTCATACGGGAATTATATTTATTGACATTGATAAATATGTTTTGTTCTTTCCGCAAATACGAATCTTAATTACGCATTATATATGTTTATTTTTATATTTTGACTATCCACTTGAATTGTTCAAAATACATTTTTAACGAACGGTATTGACTTTATCGCGAAGAGGCCTTCGTTGAGTATTACGACATGGCAACAACGTGCATATGTCTCTCTTAAACTTCAATCCTATTCTTGTTCCGCCAGGACTATAATTTTTATCCTAACCTACAACTGCTTAAAAATCTTGGGTCTACACACCGCCTTCTTCAGATCAGCACAATGCAAAGCGTATCCACAAGCACAACAATGACAATTTATTGAAAAACGATAAACAAGTTCCTTACTATCTCAGGCGCGCCAACTTATAACCAGCCGCTGCGGACTTCCGCATCAAACAGTTACATTACTAAAACATTAGATTTCAACTTTTCTTGACGCCGAAATCTTCATTTAGACATTCACATGTTATCCTTAATAAAACGGATTCGATTCCGGCTGAGGTGAGTGACATTTGAGAGTATTTTCAATAAGACAACACTGTGTCGAAAATAACACTTGAGAGACAAATTCCCAGTACTCCAATATCTGTTTAGGAAGTTCCTTGACCACTTTTAATGAGAGAAAAACTATTTTGTCTTATAATACAGAGTGATCTATACAAACCTTTTCAATTTTAATGAGTTAGAATTTTCTTCTGGAAGTCAGTGTCAACTTGAAATTGAGTTTAATGATCTCAGTGGCTCTGTGAGAATCTATATTGGTACCCTTACCATCACTGAGGCTTCACAATCGGAATGTTGGTCTCCATGGAACGAGAGTTGGTAGTATACAATTTCTAATCTCTGAACTTCGTGCCAAGAGCTTTGATTAGATTCCAAACCTCCCGTACTGCGCTCGTATAGAGTGAGGGCTTATGCCGCTCCTGATGGGGATTCCTCCGCCCGATGGGAATGTTAATCCTTGAAGAGACCCATTGGTGTTTTTCAACAGGAGCATGCTATGTGCCGGCACGAGTTTTCACCCATCCCCTACCTCATTATCCTCGCCTCACATCCACATGTGCAGTTCGCCCATGGACATCAAATAGAAAAAAGCACCAGGTGAGCCGAACATGTCCTTTGACACTCCCGGCACTAAAAGCCTTACGCTTAATAAATAAATAAATAAATAAATAAATAAATAAATAAATAAATAAATAAATAAATAAATAAATAAAAAATAAATAAATAAAATAACTCAATAAATGAGAATGAAAATCTACAGCCTGTTTCCAGTCAATCGGGTCAGAAATGAAATGAATGAAGCTCCAATCTAGCGGGGAAGATAGGAATTGTGCCGGCTGCCGAAGCCTGTCGGACTCCTCTGGGGCAATGGTTAATGACTGACAGATGAAACGAAATGATAGTCGAGAGTATTTCTGGAATGAAAGAGGACAGGGAAAAGCGCAGTACCCGGAGAAATCCTGCCCCGGCTATGATTTTTCCAGCGCAAATGTGATATGAGCGACCAGGATTTCAACCAGCGGTGAGAGGTTGGCGCGCTACTGCCACGGAGGTTGCAAGCAAGCAAGCAAGCAAGCAAGCAAAGTCGAAATAACCCCCTTATTAGGTGAAATTCAGGCATTACAGTACTGTATTCAAACCTGAATGCTTATATGCACCTCAGACAGTAGCCAGTAGGAAAATAAAGAAAGGTAGTTCCTTACAAAGATTCTTGGAAAGAACAAGCAAAGTCTTCTCAGTACAGGCCATGAAGGCCCTTGGAGGGGTGGAATGTAAAGGCTTCCACTATCCGTAACCTCGGCACTTGATGGGGTAGAGTGCTTACCTCTACACCCAGCCGCCTTTGTCCCCAGGAATTAACCTGGTACTCATTTTATGTAGGCTGAGTGAACCGCAGGGAATCATGCACCTCCGGAAGTGGAAATCCAATTTCTTAAATTTTAAGACTTCCCGACGTGGATTTGATCCCACGTCCTTCCAGGCGAACCGAGCACGCCTTTACGCCTCGGCCAGGCAGCCCCTGAGGAAAAGAACAGATGAATTTATTTTACGCTTAAGACCAAACCAAGAAATATGCCAAAGATTTGAAAATACCACTACCACAATGAAGAAAAAGAGATATCCTTCCCATGGACATATTAGAAGGATGGAACCAGAAAAACTCGCCAACAGGATTCTCACGATCCAGGAGAATAGGAAAACGCAACTCCCACGGGTGTAAGAAGTACATCGACATCTAGAGAAGTGAAACAGAGAGGTCTTCAGAAGAAAGGTAGGGGAGATGAAGGATCTGTACGACGGGAAAACGAGAAAGAACACAATACACTCGGGAGAAGAACGAGCACGAGTAAACCAACTGATGAAGTACTGGCGAAAGAGGAAAGAGATAGATAACTTGAGAAAATGATGAAAGTTATGTAATCGTAACCCATGTGTGGTTGAAACGAAACTTATTATTATTATTATTATTATTATTATTATTATTATTATTATTATTATTAGTATTATTATTATTATTATTATTATTCTGAAGATCTTCAACATCTTCAGAACACTCCTTAATGGCCAATACGGACCGTAAATAAAAGAGGCTACAATTTACAGTATATAAAGGAGAAAATAATGAAGACGCATAATGTAAATGCAAATATGTAATTCTATTGCTCTATTTCTTATAAGTAATGTATGAAAATACGAGCTCTAAAGTTGTGAAGAAAGGGATAATAATAAAAATAAATAAATAAATCTCACAGTTAAATGGTGAGCATATCAAAGTATTCAGATGTCACAAATAAGTTAGCTGATGATTTACTAGTTGATATAATTAAAGTGAAGTATTTCCCCATTTATGGGACCATATGGGAATATATTCCAACCAAATATCCAAACAGTTCAGTTCATTAGCGTTATGTTTGAACCACACCAACTGTGAACGTTATCTGCATATAAAAATGTCAGCTGCGACACGCATTAATTATAGTGTAACATAGCGCAGTGATAATTTAATGAATTATTTGTGTTAACGGACATAAATTATGGGCAAGTATCACGTTAAGAGTTTCATTTTAATGATGATCTATTATAGTATGCTATCATTATTTGTCACTCCCATGAGAAAAATTCACGATTGCACAGAAACCTTAAATTTAACCGTGGTGTAAATCAAATTTGTAATACAGTTAATTAGTAGAACGTAAATAGCGCCATCATTCACCCAGTGACCATAGATTTATTTTTCTCATTCATTGGTAAGCTTCATTAAAAGTTAAACGTTAGAATTGACTTTCGATTACAGTTCTTGTTATTGTTGTTGGTGGTATTTACTTTCAATATTCGAATCTTTGACTTGAAGAACGTCTCAACTCCAAGGAAATTAATTTTTCACCAGGACAAGAAACTTAACTATCCACAAATTTTATACGGCTTATTATTATTATTACTATTATTATTATTATTATTATTATTATTATTATTATTATTAAATTTACAACGTTGTGCCTGTCTGTGCAGCGCGATAGAAGTTATTTAAGTGACGTTGATTTTTTCTTCTCCCAAAATCTCTTCATCTGGGCAGTGGACATTTTCCTTCTTTCTTCATTCCATCATTTATTGGTCCCGGTATTCATTTTCTAAGCAAAATGATGCGTTGTTGACTGCTTTTTTGAACTGGAGTCGATATTGAATAATTTCCTGTGGTATGTCAATTGCCTAAAGGTCTTCTTCTGTTTCTCTCAGCCAGTTGTTCTTGACTTTCATTGACAGAGCAAGGTTGAGAATCCTTTTGGTGAGCCTGTCATTGTTCATTTTGAGAACGTGGCCATAGAAATTCAATCGCCTTTTCCTGATGGTGTCGGTGAATTCTTTATCCATTTCTTTATCAACTAATTTCCTTTCTTAGTGTCCCGTTGAATGACTTCCATTAGTTCTCATGTTCAGCAACTTCTGAAAATACTCTCTCCATCTATTTCTTATTTCTTCTGTCTTTGTTAATATTATGCCGCCTTCATCCTTCATGAGTCCGGTGTTTACTTAATCTCTCTTTTTCTTTCTTAAGATACCATACAATAATAATTTCTTGCTGCCCTGCATATCATCTCTCAATTTATGTGTGAATAAGGCCCAGACTTTCCTCTTTCCTTCCTACAATACTTTCTTGGCCAGTGAGCTTGCATCCAGGAGATAGTGGGTTGGAATCGTACTGTTGGAAGCCCTGAAGATGGTTTTCCGTGGTGTTTCCGTGGCAAATGCTGGGACTGTACCTTAATTAAGGCCACGGCCGCTTCCTTCCAACTCCTGGACCTTCCCTATCCCATCGTCGCCATAAGACATATCTGTGTCGGTGCGAAGTAAAGCCACTCGCTTTCTCGGCCAAATTTTTTGCCTCCAGATATTTTCTTCTACTTTCTTCAGTCTTACATGTTTTCCATGCTTTCCATGCCATTTTCATTTCCTTGACTTTAATCTTTACCCTACCATTCCACCAATGTGTCTCTTTGTCTGTCATATTTCCTGATGATCCACCTCATACCTTTTCTGCACATCCAACAGGTGCTTCCTTAAATCCTTTTCCATTCATTTTCAACATTCCCTGTCTCCGTTCTGGGTACCAAGGGTATTATTTTCCTCTGAAATTCTTCTTGTATGTTTTTCTTCTTCAACTTCCATACATTAATTCTTTTCTCCCTTCTTAATGGGGTTTTTCAAACTTTCCCACTTTCAATTTTCCTATCACAACTCTATGACTCCACCAAAGGCTTCTACAAGCATGGCTGTAATATCTGAAAGGTTCTTCCACTCTAAAGGGAAATAAAAATGCATTATTATTGATTAAAAAAACACAGCATATAACAACATTATATTTCGCATCGTATTGCATCTGCTATTTGTTTTGGAGGCTACTAACAGAATAACCTTAAATAATGTGTCCTCACCCCTTCAGCAGGTAGGTGACGCTGCGTTTATTCAAATGACAGTTAGAGGCGGTTCAAATCTTAATCTGATGGAGAATGCAAAGAATACTTCGAGAACATGGTTCTGGTGGTAAATTGCAAGAACTACGTTGAGTAGAAAAGATTGATTTAAGATAGACAGCTACGGCGAATATGAATGTGATTTATATCGATGCTTCTCAAACTTTGGTACGCGTGAGACTTTAAATGGGGTACACGAACAGCCTTCAGAAAAAAGATGAAGAAAACTGAAATATGAAAAATAATAAGAAAAAGTTAAATATGTACTGTATATATTGAACCCATGACCTTTGTGCCCTAAGAACATTATGCATAATGTAACAATTAAACTAAAAGTTGGATTCTTGATAGGATGGATTTGACACGTGACGAGGGGGTGATTACATTCGGTCCCACGCTCTGGGGTACGTGACGTCAACCACACGTGTCAATGGCGGAAGAATCTCAAGTCATTTTTGTGAACTATTTCAAAGCGCCTGTACATGGCATGAACCAAGCCAAGTCAAAAAAATATAGTGCCTATCAAAGGGGGTCAATCATCTCACAAATCGAACCCGTAAAAATTTTAAATGTCCATGAACACTACCGCCAGAAATGTAGCAAGCATGTAGTCACTTTCAAAACTCTTGAAATTACAGTTTAGGTAAGTCAGAAAATTTATAGAAATTTTCTTGGCGGCAAAGGGAGAGATCCGAAGAGAGGGGGTAACTGCTATAAATACGAAGGGACGCCATGACGAATTCTCCTCCTCCGGCATTTGTGATACAAAGCGGACGAAAAATTGTTGAGCTGCTCTGCGAAATCAAACAACGAAAGTAGACTGAGTTCAACTGCATATTTCAGCCATTGCGGCTAGGTCTTGAGTCCATGAGGGGATAGTTTTCTTGAGTGAAATAATTGTACCAGATAGGACGGTCTAAGTACTGAATAAATTCTAATATGATTAATTAATTCGTGTGCGGAAACAATTATAGTCCATCGTGTGCGCTCAACAAACAAGTGAAGGGTATTTTCTTCCTTTAATGCTTTATTCCAGGAAACCTGAAGAAAATAATAATAAACTGTGAAGCCATGAATGTAAAAATGGCTAAATAAAGTGCCAGGGTCGTAGGTGAGCCCTATGACGAACACTGGCGTGACGACATGAGGTAGGTGACGTTCCATTTTACTACCTCTTATATCTTGTCTCGTGATCTCAAAAGGTGTATTTGAATGGGGATATACGACGCAGTGGTCACCGCTACTAAGTTTTGTAAATGTGAGAATACGATTAAAGAGTCATTTGTTTCATTTTCCACTTGGATAAATTTTTGAAGTCTTGCGAGTGCCGTATAATGTTGTAAAAAGTTACTGAATAGGGTTCCGAAGTGATATCACGTCCAATGTAGATCGTCATCCGTGTGAGTGTTCTGCCTATATTTTGTGATGCCAAATTAAGATGTTCAGTCGACGTAATATTTTTCTGTCTGCAATTTGACGTTAATAATAATAATCCATGGTTACTCATTTTCAATCAAGTGGAAGCGCGCTGTCGGGTGAGAACCTAGGGTGATGAATTTGGTCACGGAGAGAAACGTTTTTCTAAGCTCATTTTAAACTGTGTCTGACTGACAATAAAAAGATCTAGTAGAATGTTTCAGTCACTTTGTTCATAAAAAAATCAAGTTATTAAATACGATATCATTTATGCGAAGTTATTCATGATTAATGCATTGTGCGATATTAGACGTCGAGATTTCTAGTAAGGATTTTATTCCAGTTCTTTGTCAATGATAATTGTGGAGCTGGGAAACAGAGGTTAGTTTGTTGATATGAGATTTGTGAATCAGGTTGGACCTGTCATTGAAGCCGGGACACGGAAGCCCGAGGAATGTTTTATATGAGTTGAGATGAGATGTGCGAATCAGGTTAGAGTCCTGTCATTGAAGCCGGGACATGATAGCCCGAGGAATATTTATAATGTTGAGAATGGAAAGAAATTCATAGAAATCCATAGCGGTAATAATTGGCGACGCGTATAATTAGTGCATTTTGTTGGTTAGAATATCGTATTTGTTTAATTATGTCGGCAGAGTTTAAGAGAGCATTTTGAGAAGCAAGTCAGCTGTGAATAAACCAGGTGTTTCGTGTAACTGCCAAGCGAACTCGGGGATGAGAGACCTCAGCTATGATAATGGGACAGGCGTGGAGTTGAGATTGTACTGTATTCTCGGCCAGGGAAACGTTAAAATGCTGGATTTAGTTGAAATTTATAGCCGGTAATGATCTGAGTATTGTGAAATACTGTAATTGGGGACGTAATGAACATTTGAAACCACGAACTTGGAGTATAAGGAACAGAGTAACCAAATTCATGGTTGTCCAAAATATAGAGCGATGGTCGTGATGATCGGTTTGTCTGTGAGGGGTGTGCAAAATTTCATAAATGGTAATGACGAGAGATGGCATCGTAATTATATGGCGAGTTGTTTGGTTTGTACGTAGATTATTAGGATATCCAAGTGTTAATTACGGTTAGGACTAGATTAGATTTTAAAAGTGTGGGATCA
Organism: Anabrus simplex; assembly: GCF_040414725.1. Taxonomy (NCBI): domain Eukaryota; kingdom Metazoa; phylum Arthropoda; class Insecta; order Orthoptera; family Tettigoniidae; genus Anabrus; species Anabrus simplex. The sequence goes on along the minus strand of NC_090267.1, from coordinate 443,787,860 downwards.
CGAGACAGGATATATAACTGGACATGAATTGTGTAAAAATTCTTTTCCAGCCAGATAAACATCGCAATATTGAATTCACATCACAAGCTGCGCAGAAATTTGTGAAGAAACCAGAGTCCGCGGAGATAAAATTTGTTGTTCGTTAACATTTCGTTAAATCATTTAAATTTATTTAATTATTAAATTCAGTGAAACCGCATTTTGAATAACTCTAATCAAGCGAATAACTTGGAGATGTATTCTGGAAATTTTAGTTTGTTTTTCTGGGGGAATATTAAAATATAAAATAACGATTAAAGGGATATATCCGAAGGAAATGGATTTTACTGCCACAAAGTTTGTGAGCATTGCTATTGTTGTAATTATTGAACTTTGATTGATTGAGCAGTGAATGTGCTGGGGATAGCAAAGTGGAAACTTTGGTCATCAACCGATGTAACTTAATTGTGTTTAGCCTTCAGCCTAGAAACTTGGATGGTCAGGGGGTCATCAACCTCAGTGACTTAGATTAGGGCCATATGCCATTGTAGCATCATTTCCTTGCGGTCATCATCCACAATGACTTTAAAGTGACTTAGAAGATTAGATGTCGTTCCATGACATATACGCAGGTCACATCGATTCAATTAAGGGTCCATGCCGTAGAACCACTGTGTGGCACACACCGATTGGACGACCTTAATTATTCCCAGAGTTCAGAGTTCGTGTTACGAGGGCTGGACCTTAACGAATCACTATGATGGTACATGTGGTCTCACATGGAAGCCGAATTTAAGGATTTCCAGACTTTCCTTTCTTAAATGATTAATAATTGAGACAATGGTTTCTAGTATGAATGCCCGTCAGGCACTTACGTTAAAGTCTCACACCAGTGTCCTGACGTTTATGTAAAAATGATTGTGGTGTCCAGTGGACACAATTGACTTCTATGATACCCTTGATACATCAGATGGCTTCAGAATTTTCCTGAATAAATAGGAATCTTTTAAATAGACCTTCCATTCCAGTAGATAGATTAGAATTACTGAACCCTACCTTTACCCCAGCAAGTGACGAAGAACCCGACACGACCCAAGAGACATATCTCATGAACTTTGCTGATAGGTAAGAAAGGTAGGTATCCCTCAATATGGACCTAAAGGGTTCAATATGGAGCCACGCCTCGCTTCAAAGTTTTTTTTTTTTAATTTTTATTTGGTAGTTGCTTTACGTCGCACCGACACAATTAGGTCTTATGGCGACGATGGGACAGGGAAGGGCTAGGAGTGGGAAGGAAGCGGCCGTGGCCTTAATTAAGGTACAGCCCCAGCATTTGCCTGGTGTAAAAATGGGGAAAAAACGGAAAACCATCTTCAGGGCTGCCGACAGTGGGGTTCGAAACTACTATCTCCCGAATACTGGATACTGGCCGCACTTAAGCGACTGCAGCTATCGAGCTCGGTACTTCAAAGTTTCACCTGAACTACGACACATAAGAAAACTGTGTCACGTCATGTAGGTACACCCATCCAATTTAAATTTTGATGATTCGCAATATCTGAATTCCAGAATTAAGATCGGAAATTTTTCATCCTTATTTATTAATTTGATATTGATGCTACAATCTCGCGTTATGTGAATCTTTCATACAAACACGGTATCCTGTGTTACTTTATTTCATTGTATTATACTTAGACAAGGAGCTGCCTGGCCGAGGTGGTAAAGGCGTGCTCGGTTCGCCCGGAAGGACGTTGGTTCGAATCCCCGTCAGGAAGTCGTAAAATTTAAGAAACGAGATTTCCACTTCCGGAGGTGCATATGGCCCTGAGGTTCACTCAGCCTACACCAAAAATGAGTACCAGGTTAATTCCTGGGGGCAAAGGCGGCCGGGCGTAAAGCTAACCACTCTACCCCTTCACGTGCCGGGGTTAACAATGGTGGAAGCCTTTACCTTCCACTCCACCAAGGGTCTTCATGGCCTGTACGGAGGTGACTTTGCTTTGCTTTGCTATTATACTTAGACACATATTCTTATATTTCTTGTGATGTGTTGTAAAAACATATTTCATTTCACGATCTCGCCTTATTTATATTGCGCATTTAAAAGTGTGGTTGAAAACGAAATTGCGTACGGTTTTTAGTGCCGGGAGTGTCCGAGGACTAGTTCGCCTCGCCAGATGCAGGTATTTTTATTTGACTCCCGTAGGCGACCTGCGCGTCGTGATGAGGATGAAATTATGATAAAGACGAAACATACACCCAGCCCCCGTGCCAACGAAATTAACTAATTATGGTTAAAATTCCCGACCCTGCCGGGAATCGAACCCGGCACCCCTGTGACCAAAGGCCAGGATGTTAACTATTTAGCCATGGAGCCGGACAAAGTGTGATTTATAAGCGATTACAAATGCTTTAATAATTAACCATGGTACTCGTATTTTTAAACGTATCATTTAGCGTTTTTTTTTTGTGGGGCTACATTGAGCTATCACCCATGAGTGAGGGGTACAATCACATAATAGGCTGAGAACCTCTGATTTAGATTATAATTAGCTTTTCGAATATATTTTTTAAAATTAAATACGCAAGCCAAAGCAAAATGTATATTTACCTCAATAATCCTATTAAGATAACCCTTCATATAGGGTTGACCGGGCGAGTTGGCGTAGAGGCTCGCGGCTGTGAGCTTGCATCCGGGAGATAGTGGGTTCGAATCCCACTATCGGCAGCCCTGAAGATGGTTTTCCGTGCTTTCCCATTTTCACACCAGACAAATGCTGAGTGGCCACGGCCGCTTCCTTCCAACTCCTAGGCCTTTCCTATCCCATCGTCGCCATAAGACCTATGTCGGTGCGACGTAAATCCCCTAGCAAGAAAACATATAGGGTTGGCGTCACGAAGGGCATCCGCCTGTAAAACAGAGCCAAATCCACATGTGCGACGCAGTTCGCACCCGCGACCTCACAGGTCTGGGTAAAAAGCAGTATGAAAAGAAGAAGAATGCTATTAAGATAAATTTGGCTGTGAGCTTGCATCCGAGCTAGTGGATTCGAACCGCACTGTCGGCAGCACTGAATATGGTTTCCATGGTTTCCCATTTTCACACCTTAATTAAAGCCACGTCCGGTTTCATCCCACTCCTAGGCCTTTTCTGTCGCATCGTCACCATCCGTGTTGGAGCGAGGTAAATAAAATTGTAAAATAAGGATATTTTCCATGTGTGGTTTAGGGATTGTTGTCCTTTTAGTAAATGCAAACTCCTGTCCTCATTTCATTTCCTCTTTTCATCCCGCCTGCCATTCTTAAATTTCTGGCAGTACTGGGAATCGAACACGGGCCCCGTAGGACGGTAGCTGATAACAATAATCGTTACGCTACGGAGGCGGACGTCCTTTTAGTGAAAACGCAGGAATGATTTAAATATCGCAAAGAGAGAAAGGAGAGAGAGCCAATAGGCAGGCGGCTGGAAGAGTCATGCCAAAACGTAGCTCTGAGCTACGTCCATTCATTAGAAGTAAAACAAGTGATACCGTCTACAAGGAAATCTTATAAGGCTTAACTTTTAATTCAAAATTAACCCCGTGCAAATTCGCTACGCATCACCAGTTTAAAATAAATGTAAAATAGAAATGAATAAATTATATGTGTAAAAATGTTATTACTAGAACTCGGATTTCGGGCAGATTTATTGAAGTGAGCAACAAGTATAGCCTAAACTGCACAGCGGATATGATATGAGATTTGCATAAATATTAGGGGTACGGATCATCGGAACCCCTACAATGTATGTTACCCTGTACAACGCGTACGCTCTAAACTTTCATAAACATTAGGGGTACGGCTTATCAAAACCTCTAGAATTTATGTTACCCTGCACAATACATTTGCTCTGTACTTTGTATAAACATTAAGGGTACGGCTCATCAGAACCCCTAGAATTTATGTTAACCCCGCTAACGAAATTAGTTAGCATCCTACCCTATTAATTACTGCTTAAAGCCCCGGGGTCTAGTTATAACCGCTCATTGTGAGTTGTGTGAAACAACAGGACATACCACTGGATTTCTACGCAACGGAAGCAATGACCGATAGACGATGGATACAGGAAAATCACGAACTAAGAAACGTAATCACTAGACTCGCCGTACACGGCTTCCATCACAAAATTTGCAAAAACATAAAATCTCATGAACTGAACAAAGAATGTATATGTTCTCTGTGTGAGAAGCCATGCGACAAATACCATATAACATTGTGTAGTAAAAGGGAAAAGAGCACAGTTGACTATAGCAAAGACTAAACCAACTCGAGCATCTGTGAATCGCAGTATGTAGTGTGACAATATTTCATGCTTATTTTGTAACCTTGAAAACTATTGTTGTATCCCATTATATGGCCATCTGGCTGCAATAAATTCTTATTATTTCTAAATGTAAGATGGAGTATGAAATAGGACACTGACGAGCAGTTTATGGATTCGAAGGGACAGTGGCCAGAATTAGTTTATGTATCTCAGGTTAAACCCTCTATTACATCAGGCTACGATTAAGGAACGCACTCCAACATACTTTTTCAACAAGAACCGTTGTGTCAACAGCTACTCCACAAACATACTTTCCATTCCCGTGTAGTTTATCTCTACGGTATTCCTACGCACTCCCTTGACATCACGCTCATTTTTCTTCAGTAGAAGAAGAAGACTTTCTTCCAGAAGATAGCTAAGCCATTGAGCGTCAAGGAGGTGGGCGGCTTGACTTATAGCGTGGTCGTGGTGAGTTGCAAAGCTTATCGATTCTGTATTAAATGTTTCTGTTATGCCATGTAGGGCACCACCGCAGTTACTAAAGCTTTTCTCTTTTCCAGAATGGTAGAAGTAGTCCCTTGAAATTCATCGCCGTTCTCAAAATGTAAAATAGCTTCCAGTACCCTCACGAGAGCTATTTCCCGTAAAACTTCCACAAGGTAACGTTCCCTGCTAAAGCCTGTCTTATATTTGAGGTTAAATTCTCTTCTTTTTTCATTCTTCCTGTTCTTTCTATATAACCAGCTCCTCCGCCAGGTATAGTCATATTCCAAATAAGCTTTCCACGTACTTCCTTGCTTTACTTCAGGATAGAACAAGAAAATAAACTGATGTACTAAAGAGCATGTTACAGTTATTAGGATGTAATCTGCTAATTGACAACACTCAAGAAAATTAATTTATTTTCTTGATATTGCAAGTGTTAAGTCATTTTTTCCATTCGTTTTCTAGTACGAAGACCCATTACTTACATGTGACTCATATCTTTCCACTTTGAAAAAAAATAATAAAGGCGAAAATGGAATTTGAATTTTAAAAAATCACACGAAATATATCAAGTTACAGAAAAAATCACAGATACTATCAGGAAACTGCGATTAAAATTTTATGGTCACTTGTACAGAATGGATAATAACAGGCTCACAAAGAAAATTTTGAAGTTAGCCTTATTAATGGAAAACCACAATAATGGCTAAATATACAATTCAATTTATACAGTTCTATTAATCAAAGGAAACTCTAAATGAAAAGAAAACGATAATTATTGAGGCATTTCATTGCTCTAAAGATGGTGTCTCAGGATCTTGATGGAGCCTCGGAAGACGAGTCACAATTCAGGGAATGAGCTTCATTGGAAGTTGGAAGCGCTTCCACGAGGTGACAAAGTGACAAGGTAGGTACTACGAGCTCCGAACTTTACCCTATTATTTCAATTTCTTGAAGGTTGTATACAGATTTGTAGTGAGGAATAGTGGATTTGTATGTTCTCTTTTTATCTTTCCTAGATTGACCTCCTCTGGCTGACTTTGATGATGAAATCATTCAAGATAGGATAAAATTCAGAACCTTACTTCACAACCACAAATTTTCTGTAAATTCCACCCGATTAAATACATGATGGACTGAAGAACGTAAAGACGAACACAGCGAGAAGGTGAAGAGATATTGGAAAGATAAGAAGAAAACACAGAAAAGTGCTAATAAGATTAAACGCGCACCTTAGTCGGGCATAACGAATCAAAAAAACTAATAATAATTTTCTTCAGTGTTTGTCGTGCCTGATGACGGGGTCTGCTATATAAATTCACTGTTTCCAATTCGTTCTGCTGCATCGTGCCTTGGTGGAGAATGACACAATTCAGATATTTGTGAAGTGTATCAGCCCATCGCTGTTCGGGTCGTCGCTTCGGCCTCGTGACGACGACTTCTAAAACGTAACCTATCTTCACGATACTGTCGTCTACTGTCCGTAACACATATCCAAACCATCCTAGACGGATATCATCGAGTTTATCTTGCATCAGTGCAACGCTAAATCTTTCCCTGATGGGTCCTTTGGAGATGCGATCCAGTTTAGTGACTCGGATGCCTCAGCATCTTTATCTCGAGTCAAATTCTCTCTCAATATCGCCAGTTACTTTGTTATCATATATTTCCAAAACTCAGATAATTTCATTATCTCGGATAACTCCCACTTGTGTATCCACCAAAGCATTTATTAACTCGGCTTATCAAAACTAAATTTTCGTTTCAATTTTAATTTGAATCTTAAATTTTTCATACTAACGCAAGGAAAACAAACGATTACGTGCTATCGCCATTGTCGAAATGAAAACAAGTTTTTAATTACCCTCGGTGTTTGTAAATAATGTATGATAAATTATGTTCGCTGTTGCAGAGAAGCGTAGAAAGAAGCCTAATATGATGTTATAAGTGAAGAAATTATTATTGAATTTGGTGGGGAAAAGCATTAACATCATTAAGAATAAGAAAATAAATTGTGGACTACACACTGCATATTTCATTCAAAAACTAAGGCCAGTTCCCTGTCACTTCATTGAAAAATCATCGAGCAGTTTACCGTATAAGATATAAGCTACTGTATAATAGAGAATTCATCTTAGGCTTACGTATGTGTTGGTAATTCCAGGTGATGTTCGATCACTGACAGCGACGAATCTTTATATAACATCAAATAGGTTTCAAAAATCGATGTCATCGCGCGAGTTGGCAGTGCGATTAGGGGCGCGCGGCTGTGAGCTTGCGTCCGGGAGATAGTGGGTTCGAATCCCACTGTCGGCAGCCCTGAAGATGGTTGTCCGTGGTTTTCCTATTTCACACCATGCAAATGCTGGGGTTGTACCTTGATTAAGGCCACGGCCGCTTCCTTCCAACTCCTAGGCCTTTCCTATCTCATCGGCGCCATAAGACATATCTGTGTCGATGCGACGTAAAGTCACTAACAAAAAAAATTGGTGTCATCGTAGTCCTCAAAGTATGTATCGCGCCCTTTTTATCCACCTAGATCTTGCTCATATTCCCCGTCGCTGTCATATTCTCTGTCAGTTTTAAATATCCCAGATCATCTACGAGCTGCCATCTTGAAAAGTTATTATCTTATATTTCCTACTTTACCGACCAACCTTTCTCCGGTAAAATTTCCAACCGAGATAATACCCATTATCTGAGACACTTTTGTTTCTTTGGTGAATACAAATTTAACTGTTATCTCAGTTTTCTTAATTTTAAACCAAGAACAAATATTTTACTCTCGTTGGTAAATACGAACCTCAGGCTCAGTTGCCTAACATACCCAACTAAACCTGTACTGTGCAACAGGTCAGATGACATTAAAATAGACTTTTGATTTGAGATAATAATTCATCCTCGGGCCATTGTTCTCCATTTTACTCAGGCTGTGGTTATCCTCGCGTTGACTTCTTCCTCGTCCTGAGGTGATGAAGATACTTTTCTTGCAAGCTGCTTTACGTTGCACCGACACGGATAGGTCTTATGGCGACGATGGGATAAGAAAGGGCTAAGAGTGGGAAGAAATCGTTCGTGGCCTTAATTGAGGTACAGCCCCAGTATTTGCCTGGTGTGAAAATGGAAAAACCACGGAAAACCATTTTTAGGGCTGCCGACAGTGGGGTTCGAACCACAGATATTTTCAGGCACACTAGCAATGGAGGTGAGATGAAAATCCACAGCCTGTCAGGAATGGAATGAATGAAGCCCCATCTATCGGTGAGGTTAGGAATTGTGGCGGTTGCCGAAGCCTGTCACACTCCTCTGCGGCAATGATTAACGCATGACAGATGGAATGAAATGATATTCGAGAGTGTTGCTCGAATGAAAGATGACAGGAAAAACCGGAGTACCCGGAGAAAAACCTGTCCCGCCTCCTCTTTGTCCAGCACAAATCTCACATGGAGTGATCGGGATTTGAACCTCGGAACCCAGCGACGAGAGGCCAGTGCGCTACCTCCTGAGCCACAGAGGCTCTGGAGGTGAGATGCATGTGCCATTTTAACCATATACCAGCACTCCTGTCATTCTTAAATTTCTGGCAGCACCGGGAAACGAAGCCGGGCCCACGAGGACGCAGCTAATAATGCTAAACGTAACGCTATGGAGGTGGACATTGATGGGATAGGAAAGGGGAGAAAGCGACCGTGCCTAAATTAAGGTACATCCCCAGCATCTTCCTGGGATTAAAACAGGAAGCAACGGAAAATCAACTTCAAGGCTGCCAACAGAGGGTTCGAACCAGCTATCTCTCGAATGTAAGTTGACAGCTACATGACGCAAAACGCGTAGCGACTCTGTCGGTAGTTGAAAGTTCCTGAGGAGTTCAATTTCTAGTCGCCTCTCACAACAGGCGTAACACTGGAATTATTCTAAATCCTAAAATGTTGATTAATACGTAACACACTGCAGTCTGTAGATTAAAAATAACAAAGGTAATTATTATTTTATTGCACGTAACAGAGTAATAAAAACACAAGTAAGTTTATCTCAAACAAAAACGTCAACGCTCGTGTTGTTTTAATGTAAACGAGTTATAAGAAGAGAATGAAGTTTATTTCAAACAAAAGCTTCAAAAACGAACGCTCGTAATATTATATTTTATGACTTTTTTTGCAAGGTTTCACTGGCCCGTTCTTCTACAGAGAGATAGCAATAAACCTAATAAGATAACCTATCTCGTTAGGCATACTAATAAAATCGTTTAAAACGAGGAAACACTCCAAATTGGTCAACAGAAAGAAGAATAAATACGTGGGTTACGGTAAACTAAATAAGTAACATGCAAAAATAATAAGGCAAACATTGCGACAACTATGACAGAGTACCAAAATATTTTGACGTTCTTTAAAAATTGACAACAGAGCTATTTGGCTACGCAGTTTGTGTTGTGTGGCTATTAGCTTGCATTCTGAAGATAGATTGATGATGATTGTTGTTTAAAGGGGCCTGACATCTAGGTCACCGGCCTCTAATGGTACCAAATGTAAAGAGAATTTAAAAGTCCGAAACTCATCCACTGACCAGAATTCAAAACGTGATGGATGAATGAATGGATTAATATGAATTGAAAGTAATCTTCGGAACTAACTCACAATATTGAAAGTTAAAAATAATTTCAGAACTAATCCATTGACTATAATTCAAAAGCAGAGACGATAAACAATGATTATGAACTTAAAACAATCCGTGCATTCGAGCCGCAATACCCCTCATAATGGTACTTGCCGCTAGGAAAGTAAGAACCATGGTATTTATCGTGTAGCGGTTCTAATCACGAGTAACGTAGACTCACGGTGTTCCACACATTGTGATACTACTCATAGGTAATTCAATACGCACAGGTAACGCAGACCTATGGTGTTTCTCACATTACAGCACCAATCATAGGCAACGCAAACCCACGGTGTTCCTGACATAAGTGTACTAATCACAGGGACCCGCACTATCCCGTGGTCTTTCTCACAATGGTACTAATCACAGGCAACGCAAGCCCGTCGTGTTCCGCATGTAGTGGTGCTGATCACGGGTACTGTAAAACCCATACTGAATCACCGACTGTTGCCACTGATCACAAAGCTATTGTGTACCTAGCATAAAGGTACTATTCGCAAGTAAAGGTGACTCATTGTGCTCCTCACCTGGTGGCACTGATTACAAGTAGTCTCGTGGTTCAAATGTCATCCTTCTTTGGCCGCCCCTTTTAGTCGCCTCTTACGAAAGGCATGGGATACCGTGGATGCATTCTTCATCTGCGTCCCCGACCCACAGGGAGTATTAGGAAGATACTGTAATGCGATAGAACCTCGCTGTCGGCAGATCAGAAGAATGTTTGCCGCCGTTTCCTGTTTTCACACGAGGCGAATGGTGGGGCTGTACTGTAAATACGACCACGGTCACCTCTTCCCATTCCTAACCCATCGTCGCCATAAAACTTTATGTCGGTGCCACGTAAAACAAATAGGAAAAGAAAAATTATCGAGAACTTCGATCGGGACCAAATTCGCAAACTTCGGATTGTGAATCGAACACATTTCCACTGGTCCACCGAAGTATTTAGAAGAAGAAGAATATTAGAACCCTAGTTTCCACGGTTCGTTGGTATTTTAAGATACCCAAATACACCACCTTCCTGTCAGTATAACTATCGTCATTTAAGAACTCAGGCGGGACTAAATTCCAGGACTTCGGCGTCTCTTCTTCTCCCGTGTTAACGTTAAATCTACCACAGGGTGGATAATCGAATCCAAGCCTTCGAGGACCGCAGCTGATACTGTTCACCATTACGTAACGAAGGACGAATAATAATAATAATAATAATAATAATAATAATAATAATAATAATAATAATAATAATAATTGCTACGGAATTCACAAAGAGATAAGAAGCGTCAGGTTTGAATGGCTGGACAAGGAATTAACTAGAGCAGAACTTAACACAACTAATTTGGAAATTTAATTATTTCCTTTTCTTTTTTCTACTTCAAAATTGTTAGATAGAAAATCTGAATGAATAACAAGAAAACAGAACAGATTGTTAATGAGTTCGACAGCTCTAACAATAACAGGGACTTAGAAGTCCACGAGAAATTCCACCAGACATCCTATCGGTTGGCCTCACATTAAAGTATTCATACACACATAACACAACATAACACAACATAACACAACATAACACAAAGGAATAATTACACTCTGAAATAAGTAAACATGGGCATAATTGCCCATACTACGTGGCCTTAAAGGTAAACAAAAGACGTTGTACATAACCGGCCATAAACAAAAGGCAAGGAGGCGAAACACCATAACTTCGTATATAAATGTTAAAACCATAAGTAGGCTTACGGCCCGAAGATATAGAGCCTAATTCTATACCGCAGTGGGGTTACTAAAGTAGAAACATTAATTCCAAGACAAGATTTACGAAATTTATACGTTGAAATCTTTGGTCATCCAATGTAACGGTGAATGTAAAAGGACAGAGGGTCATCACTCATTGTTCCTTTACATTTACATATTTCCCGGTAGAGAATAGAACCAGAGTCCTCAGACTTGCCGAAAATTCTTCATTTGAAACCACTAGTTTACACGATTGTACTAAAAGAAATGAGGTTGAAATTTTCCCCTCAAACTATCCGCAGAAGTAATCACATGTCTTGGTAAATTCTGTCATTACCTTGTGCTGCTGGATCTTCCTTACGCAGGCCTCGCCTTGCATCCTGGCTCACGCCAAGTCGCACTCCTCAACATTGGATTAATTTAGACCTAAACGGCTCTAAAGTGCCCTGTTTTATAGTACCATAGAGGAGAAGCTTCCAGATCTCTTTACTGATAGGCTAGATTCCAGTACAGACCCCCGGTTTTAATTGGCTAGTGAAAATATTTCCAAGTATCTGATAGGTTGATTAAAATCTAGGAGAAACCAGCTGAAGTGTTGGCAACTTCGGTACATTAAATAAACACTCCTCAGAACCAGATTAATAAACTTCAAAATAAACATTACTCTGTCAATCAATTACAAAGGGACGGTCTAGCCATCTAACGGTAGATGACAAAATCTTTGCAAGTTTACAAGTTCAAGATCGTTGGCACAGTTGGCCTTAGAGAAGGCGCACAGTTTAACTAGCCGGGGAAGTTGTACCCTAGTACAACAACAACAATAATAATAATAATAATAATAATAATAATAATAATAATAATAATAGCGAGACAGTTAAGGCCGACTCAAGGCAACTGGCAAGAATGCCAGCGAAAGATAACAATCACATTGCAGCGCGGCGAGCAAAGTAATATCGCCGGCGAATTGTTTAAGTTCGCCATGAGGAAGCTCCTAGGAGAAGCTGAAAGCTGATTAATAATGAGACCGAGCGAGCGTACCTGTGAATTTACAATCGAAGGATGGTGGGTTCGAGGCGCTGGCCTTCTGAGCGCAACTTGGCAGGTTCGATCGTGGCTCAGTCCGGTGGCATTTGAAAGTGCTCAAATACATCAGCCTCGTGCCGGTAGATTTACTGGTACGTGAAAGAACTCCTGCGGTAATAAATTCCGGCATCTCGGCGTCTCCTAAAACCGTAAAAGAGCAGATAGTGGGACGTAAAGCCAATAACGTTATTATTAGTAGTAGTAGTATTAAGATGGTGAACATATCCTCTCCCATTGGCTTGCTCCGGGAAGGGCATCCAGGCGTAAAACTAAGCTGAAACTATACAAAGTGCCGATCCCAGGTCAGTAGGAAGAAGATTATTATGATGATTATTCCTATTTCCTCGTCTTTTCCCAGTTACGTGTTTTACGGGTGGATGCCCTTCCTGACGCCAACCTTATGAAGTATTCACAGTTCCGTGTTTCTGTGGTGGTTGGTAGTGTGTAATAAGATAAGGAATTATTCATTCGTGGCTAAATTTCCCAGCCCGATCGTATACTGAAGCCGGGGTCTTTTGAACCGAAGCCCCTTACGCTGCCCATTCATCAATGCAGCCGAACGCTGTGATGACAATTTATTTTTATTATTATTATTATTATTATTATTATTATTATTATTATTATTATTAACATTTGGTGAGATACAATACTGTATTTTTCTGTCCCACAAGGCCCATCCTTAGCTTTTACGATTAGACTGAGGTATGAGCGATACTATTAATGCTATTCGTTATGCAGTCAGTCCCTCTAATGAATGGTGTGAATGTGTTACTCATAGAGTCTTCTGGTGTACGCATTTATATGGATTTGTCACACTGATATGTAACAGGAGATTCTAGCTTGGTGAGGAAAGCAACGGAAAACTAACTCACTCCTCACTTCCATAGTGCAAATCTTCCTTGATACCTAGGCTACTTACAACAGTTAATGGAAGATCTGTTCAAATTCCACCCACCCTCCGAGGTGAGGACCCATTATAATATTATCAAAATACACTAAAATCAACATTTTGATGGGGTGCAGATTATGAATGTATTACTAATTACAACTTTTATGTTACCAATTTTCTAGGATCCAAGAATATTTTGTTCAGACTTGATTAGCCAACGTAGTTGTCAACGGCGGCAGGTCAGGAAGTACTTTAGAAAGCACTGCGCTATATGTTCGACATAACTGAGCTCTCGCCTGATACAGTGGGTTTAAGGCCCCCTTGAGGCTACCCGGCGCCTTAGTGGTTTCTGTCGTACATGTGGCCGTATGACCTGCATCGCAGAATATTGGCTAGGCGTCCTTCACGTGTTATGTTTTACTAAAGAGGTCTTCTTAAACAGAGCTTCCTCCTGACATTAATTATACTTATCATGAACTCGATTGTTTAATATTTCAAATAGATGCAATGATAATTTGGTGAAAAATAAAATTGATTAATTAAATAAACCGTTTTATCCTAAATATACTCCGAATGAGCTAATCTCCTCCACAATCCTCTATCTGTAACTATTTCTGTGGCATCATTCAGCTCCACACCTCTTATACGTTCTATAGTACATCTGGTGACATCTCTCTTTCTGTTCGACTCGTTGGCTGAATGGTCAGCGTACTGACCTTCTGTTCAGAGGGTTCCGGGTTCGATTCCCGGCTGGGTTGCGGATTTTAACCTTCATTGGTTAATTCCAGTGGCCCGGGGGTTGGGTGTTTGTGCTGTCCCCAACATCCCTGCAACTGACATACCACACATAACACTATCCTCTACCACAATAACACTCAGTTACCTACACATGGCAGATGTCTCATCGAAGGGTCTTACTTACAAGGGCTCCACTCGGCTAGAAATAGCCACACGAAATTTAAATAAGTCTCTCTTTCTGATTTTGAATTATCCACCGAGCTAACGTTATTCGTCGATACAGACCAAACAACATTATTATATCTCTGTGGTAGTGTATGTGACCAAACTCAAATGTCGTGTTTTGTAGGCGGGATCAAGTCGTTAGTTGAATGAAGAAGAAATACGAGTATTACGAGTTATTACAAGAGCCTCCGTGGCTCAGACGGCAGCGCGTCGGCCTCTCACCGCTGGATACCGTGGTTCAAATCCCGGTCACTCCATGTGAGATTTGTGCTGGACAAAGCGGAGGCGGAACAGGTTTTTCTCCGGGTACTCCGGTTTTCCCTGTTATCTTCCATTCCAGCAACACTCTCCATTATCATTTGATAGCATCTATCTGTCATTAATAAATCACTTTGGGAGTGGCGACCCCATCATATTAATAGCCTATATATGATTCATTCATTACATCCCTGACCCGGTCAATGACTGGAAAACAGGTTGTAGGTTTTCATTTTCATTTTCACGAGTTATTACAAGTGCCGTGTCAGATATCGATTAAAATGGCCGCAGTAAATTAAAGAATGACTCTTTGTTAGCAAACAGTAGTAAAAGTTTGCACAGTGACACTGAAAATCTGATTGTGTGTCTTTTTCAGAATAGGCACATATATTTTGAGCACATGTATTGCAGGCTTTTATGTTGGCCTAAACTATTTCTATGAGTACAGATAGTAGTCAAAGGAGTATTTTGTCATCTTCTTCTTCTTGTAGTGCCTTCTCCATTACTGGAAGGTTGGCCACAATCACAATGAATTCTGTGCGATATTCAGCTGTCCTCATCAGTCTGCTTGAATCTAGTTTTGTCCAATCCCGCGACTTCCTCAGCCAAGAGTGTTTTCTTCGAACACGGCCTCTACGTCCATTAATTACCATGCATGATCAATTTAAGTAGGTTGTATTTTTCATTCCACATAATATGTCCAAGACATGCTGACTTTCTTTTCTTGACTGTACACATCAGCATCCGTTCCCTCCTCATGCAGTTGAGAACGGCAGCATTGGAAACGCGGTCAGTCCACGAAATCCGTAATACCCTTCGGAACACACCCACATCTCGAAGGCATTTATTCCTTTGATAGTGATACATTTCAAAGCACTGAATATACATAGCATCTGACCAAGATGTGACGGGTCTCCAAGCTGAGGCTTCTGCCACACAGTAGAATCCTCATTTTCAGAAAGTTATTACGAGCCATTTCTATTCTAGCACGGATCTCTGAATCCGGGTCCAAGCCCTCAGTAATCCAGGTGCCAAGGTACTTAAACTTCCGTACTTGTTCAACTGGTTCCTCGTAAATGGTCACAAATGGCCATCACCTTGGTCTTGTCGGTGTTAATTTTGAGACCAAGTTTATCCCTTTCTGTCACGATTCTGTTTACCAGATGCTGAAGAACTTCAATACTGTCGGCCGAGACGACAGCGTCACCTTCGTACCTCAGATTGTTGATAATCTTACCGTTAACGTTTACTCCATGTTCCACTTCTTGAAGAGCAGCTCAGAGCACACGTGAAATAGGGGAGATAATCCACATCCTTGCTGTACTTCCAGTTTCATCCTAGTAGCGCGAGTCTCGGAGTTTCCAATTTCTTACGGAAGCTTCATGATGTTCATACAGCTTTTTGACAAATGTAAGATCTTCACTATCCATTCCTCCCGTGTTCAGAATTCGCAAGAGTTCGGAATGTTTGTCATCACATGTAGAAATAATTTATGTTGTTTTCTACGCATAATCTAAGGAAATGAATAGACTATACTTACAGGTATTTACTTAGTACAAGTAATTTGTAAACAAAATAACTTAATTTGTTTCCTCGCCATAATTTAACGCACTGAATAGAACGAGACATTAGGCACAATAAAATCTGCTTAGATACGTGCCACTTCACTAATTGTAACTGAGAGCCGTGCAAGCTGCTGCCAGGCTGTACATTCCGTCTGCTCCTTTATCTGCCTGAACTAGAGCGCAACTCATTGAGCCGAATTGTGCCCGCCTTTTGCCTAAATAGTATGTCTGACCACTTAACTAGGGCACCGCCCACTTAAATACCCATCGAACGTTCTCTCCAAGTCTGAGATAATGATTTTACAATGGTTGCTCTACGAACCTTAAAGAATCGAAGATCGAAAATATGGTATTTTCTTAATTTGCTTCACAGGCCTTTCGACTTCCCAGCGTGAATTCCGACACATGATCTAGATATTGTTGAATATAAAATCTTATGCCTGGCGTAGTGATACCAGCGTGGCAGAATTGAAACAATTGGGGATGAAGTTACATTATGTATGAGGTTTCGAAAATTTTCAAATGTATTTGGTGCAACTGAAAAGAGGAATTCGAATAGGATTTAATTGTGTTATCATAATTCTTCTTAGACTTCAACTTCACAGATTATAACCGTACAATATCACACGACTTGCCTAAGCCCACACGCCGAGTGTTGCGGAATGATAAGGAATGGTACGGTTCGCACATGCTCAGGTTATACAATTAGTACACCTGAAGTCAGACTTGCGTCCCACCACGCTGTCACAAAAACCCTCCGGAAAAGTTCCTCACCTGTTCCTGGTTATATCTAAATCGTCATCGATGAGTGTGTGATTTTCATTTTATATCCGAAATTCCATATTCAGATGTCATTGAATGCTTTAGTACCACTGAATGTCCATGATTGTAGAAAAAATCCCAGCGGAGTCAGTTGGCATTCACTACTGCTTAACCTTGGGTGGGGGGTATAGGAATATGATACTGTTTAAAAACCCAAATGCATTAGTTAATAATAACAATAATAGCGAAGCCTCGTTGGCTCAGGCAGCACCGCGCCGGGCTCTTATCACTGGGTTCCGTGGTTCGAATCCAGCTCAATCCATGCAAGATGTCTGTTGGACAAAGCGGAGGCGGAACAGGTTTTTCTCCTAGTTCTCCGGGCTCTCCTATTTTCCCTCTCATCTTTTATTCAAGCAACGCTCTCATTTTTCATTCATTAATCATTGCCCCAAAAGAATGCGACAGACTTCGGCAGCCGGCACAGTTTCTATCTTCGCCGCTAGATGGAGGCTTATTCCATTCCTGATCCGGTCAAATTACTGGAAACAGGCTGTGAATTTTTATTATCAATAAGAACAGCCTCAGCTACTGGATTACGATCCTTCTGCACTATGCAACTTATAGAGACACAAGACTGTGTTATTAGATACATATTTTACATGTACTGACATCGTACGGCATGGAGTGCCGAATGAACCTCTTGCTGCTCTTCTAAAAACGAAAGCAAGGCAAAGTCATCTTGGTATATTATAATTAGTTTCCTTCTTCTTTTCTGGCCTTGTTCCATATTACCTGGGGTTGGAACTAATATATATTAAATCCCTTGGAAGGGTGTAAAGTATCTTTAACCTCAGCACCTGTTGGGGTAGAGTGGTTAGCTCTACGCCCGACCGCCTTTATCCCCAGGAATTAACCTGGCATCCACTTTTTGGTGTAGGCTGTGTGAACCTTACAGCTATGTGCCCTTCTGGAAGCGGAAATCTGTTTCTTATTTTTTATTTTCTGACGAGGATTCGAACCCATATCCTTCCGGGTGAACCAAGCACGCATTTACCACCGCGAACAGGCAGTACTTCTTGTTCGTGTCATCTCAAAACTCACGAATCTCAAAACTCACAAGTCTCAAAACTCACGAATTCCAGGAAGAGGATTAGTAAGAACAGGTTTCTCTACCTGGGCCAGTCTCAAAACTCACGAGCAAGGCGAGTTCTTCTTTGAATGGATAAATGTCCACCCTATTAGTGATGGGATAATGGAATATTTTTAACAATCGAATAATTTCCATCCGATTATTTAAATAATCAAATGAATAATCAATTTAAATAATCGAATGAGTTTCAAATATCATTCAGTTATTCCGCGCAGAATAATCGGATACGTCATGAATAATATTTTTCGGTTTAAGTGTGTCGGATAGATGATCTATTGAAATAAGCAAATAGATGAACTCTTACGAAAAATAGAAATACGCCTTTTTTCCAAATGAATCTCCAAGTATTGAAACTAAATGAGTGAATTAACTGTCTTGATCTTAAATATCTCTAAATGAAATTCCTTATTCAAGTAATTGCCGTCTTCTGGCCGCATAATGGAACTAAGTCGCAGTACTATCAACTGACAGTTTCTTTTAACTTGCAGCGGGCAATAAGTTACTGTATACCTACTTTAATTTTGTGTCGTCCGGCTGCATGCATAAATGGTTAGCATGCTGGCCTTTGGTCCATGGGGTCAAGGGGGACCCAGGTTAGGTTTCTGGTCCGGTCAGAAATTTTAACTTTCATTAGTTAATTCCTATGCCTGGGGAATGGGTGTTCGTGCCGCCTTCAGCATTAGACTTGATTTTAGGTAGGGCCTCATCCTCACAGACGTACAGGTCGCCTGTACGGCGTCAACTCTACAGACCTGCACCAGACCTCCCGGTGAAAGGTAAAAAAAAAAAATATCAGCTTTAAGACAACAGCAAAATATTTTAATAATAATAATAATAATATCGGTCTCTTTAATTCACCAGCCATTATTCTTCCCCTGTGGGTCGGGGTGGCAGAATAACTTCCACAGTATTCCCTGCCTGTCTGAGAGGAAGCGTGAGTCACCGCGCATCTCATCCCTCCTGCGGTCATCGCAAGCCCCTGCTGTCCGGATTCGTGAATTTTGAGACTCATTAGAATGTTAACTTTAGCAACCAGTTTGTAGTCGTGAGTTTTGATACTATTTGTAACTAATTTTATCCCGTGCGTTTTGAAACTCGTGAGTTTTGAGACATAACCTTCTCGTTATCGTCTACCGCATTTAAACCCGTTATTCACAAAGGGAGCCTCTCATTCATAGACAAGTAGTAGTAGTGGCTTCGGAAATATTATAATAACTTCCCTTCTTTTCTGGTCTTGTTCCCAATTATCTGGGGTTGGTACTAATGTAGATTAAGCCCAGTTTTATCGCCGGATGCCGTACCTGACGTCAACACTATTTTTGGAGAAATGTATTCACTATTGCGTCTTTCTGTGGTTGTTTCTATATTACGGCCAGACACTGTATATGTAGGCAGTAGGCTAGTAGGTTTGAATGTAAACTAATTTGGTTATTAGGAAGTCTCGTCTAGCCCGCTCATCCATAAAGCAGCGTGGGTAACATAAATTGTAGGAGTTCTAATAGGCTATATTCGTAAAGATTATGCAAATCTCATAGCATTAATGTTGTCCGGGCTGCAGAATACTTGCTACTCGTTTCACTACGTTTGTATTCTAACCTATTACTGTCCAAAAGTCCGGCTCCATGGCTAAATGGTTAGTGTGCTGTGCTTTGGTTACAGGGGCCCAGGTTCGATTCCCGGCAGGGTCAGGAATTCTAACCATCAATAATTAATTTCGCTGGTAGGGGCTGGGTGTATGTATCGTCTTTATCATCATTCCATCCTCATCACGACGCACAGGTCACCTACGGGCGTCAACTTAAAAGACCTGCACCTGGCGAGACGAACTTGTCCTCGGACACTCCCGGCACTAAAAGCCATACGCCATTTCATTGCCATTTCTCTTTACCAAAATCCGCGCTCTAGTAATGGCGTGTGGTCTCTATAGAGGCCTGGTGTATGTCTTTTAGCTGACGCCTTATAGGCGACATGAACGTCTATGAGGATAGAGTCCCATCTAAAATTAATTCTAATGCTGAAGAAGGCAAAAAATCAGCCTCCAACCCAGGGGAATTAAGCAAATAAAATCCCCTATCCCAGGCCCTATCCTACGCCCGACTAACATAATTTTTTTGGGGGGGAAGAAACGCCATGCCCCCCTCCAAAAAATGTCATCGCCATTGCTCGATCCTATCGGGAAACGAATCCTGGATTCCTTAAACTAAACGCCAGCTTACTCATGGAGCCGGGTTGCTTGTAGAGTCATGTGTTGTGTGTGTACTTCGGGTAATTATTCCGGGGGGGGGGCATGATTTTTTTTTACAATTGGCTTCACGTCACACCTACACAGATAGGTCTTATGGCAACGATGGGATTGGAAAGTGTTAGGAGTGGCGAGGAAGTGGCCGTGGCCTTAATTAAGTTACAACTCCAACCTCGTGTAAAAATAGGAAACCACGGAAAACCATCTTCTGAGCTGCCGACAGTGGGGTTCGAATCCACTATATACCGGATGCAAGCTCATTATTAACATGAACACAGGCATGTGAAATGAGGAACAACTCCTTATACATTCCTATATAATAACAATATTCACAAACAAACAGAACATGAATAACAGAGCTTGTTTCTCAAATACATTTTTGAACAAGTGCTATGTACGGAGTTTTCAATAATATTCAGAAGTAAACATAAAAACAGAACTTGATTCATAAATTAATATTTTGAAGGAATATTTTATGTACGAAGCAGTCAAAAATAATCACAAGTAAAAACCTTGAACTTGCTTCATAAATACATTTTCTTAATAAAGTGCCTATTAAGTTACTGTATATTGCTCGTTTCATGATACGAAATGTGAAAAGCTCTACCATCAGATGTACCATCTGAACAGTCTCCATTGGTAAAATAATATAGTTCTGCGAAGGAATTCCCGCTTTCTAATCTCATTTCTTGGTATAAAACCATCTACACCTTCTCCAAATGTAATACCTTAGCAGGCCCCGAAGACTATCCAACCCCACGGTTTAAGAGGACTTAATGTCTAGGAGGAGAAAATTCGGTGGGGGGAAAATGGCACTCTTCCAGACTAACATCATTTTGTGGGGGGGAAGAAAACGCCTTTCTCTACCCTCCCCCACCCCCAAAAATAATCGTCGCCATTACCCGATCCTATCGGGAAACGAATCCGGGATTCCTTGAACAAAAGGCCAGCTTACTCATGAAGCCGGATTGCTTGTAGAGTGATGTGTTGTGTATGTGTATATATGAATGTGAGAATAAAGAAGCCGGGTCGAGTGGCTCAGACGTTTGAGGCGCTTGCCTTCTGACCCCGACTTGATAGGTTCGATCCTGGCTCAGTCCGGTGGTATTTGAAGGTGCTTAAATACGTCAGTCTCATGCCGGTAGATTTACTGGCACGTTAAAAATACTCCTGCGGGAGTAAATTCCGGCATCTCGGCGTCTCCAAAATCCGTAAAAGTACTCAGTGGGACGTAAAGCCAATAACTATTTATTAGGGTTAAGACGATCTCAAACACCCAGTCCCTAGCTATAGTAATTAACTAGAAGCAGTTAAAAATGCCAGGCTCTATAAACTGAAGGCCACTAAGGATGTTGACATTTCCTAGAGAATAAATTTTAAACTTACTACTGGCACTGACTGAACCCTACTAAAATAATGTTTTATCTTCTGAAATCGCTTTCTCCTCATTCGTCTTCCCTCTGCCCCGCTGCTGGTCGACAAAGATGAAATTCCGCGCTATTTCAAGTGGAACTGGGCGTGACAGAAGTGTGAGATAGAATCAGCTGTAAATGTGCTTAATTTAGGGCCAACTAAGTCACGTTTGACAGAAGGGGGCAAGTCGTTATGTTTCTTTCTGCAGTGAGCCCGCAGCGCAACCACACTCCATCTTCCACTGAGCCACCGCCATCGCGCATTGAAGCATGGACTCGCTGATAAAGTGCAGGGTAGCCGATAAACGATAGTCACTCGTCCTCCGCGAGGATAAAGAAATGTGACCTCCGTAAAGAAACCGACAAGGGAGGAAATTTCTCTGATGTAGCGAAAGGGGGGTGAAATAGAGTGGAAAATGGATTTCGTCGTGCGTGCAACCACAATCAACTGTGTTCGCTACAGTCTTATATTGACAAATACTAAAGAGTTTACAAGTTGACACGTCTGTAAACAAACATCCGCCAGGAGCCCTGATAAAAGTACGCGTATATGTGAGGCTATTTATTTCGGTAAATGAACTGGTACACAATTAAAATTCATACCCTTTGCTTATGCAGTTCGATTCTCATACGACGACAGATATTAGTAAGTCAGTAATGAATCTCTATACACTAAAACCCGTGACGTTGACCACCTCTGTACTACATTTTAGATCACAACTGGTTTTATGTCACACCGACACATACACTGTACGTTTTATGGCGACAATAGGATAGGAAAGTGCTAGGAGTGGGAAGGAAGAAGCTGTGGCCTTACTTAACGTACAGTCCCAGCATTTTCCTGGTGTGAAGATGGGAAACCACGGAAAACCATGTTCAGGCCTGCAGAGAGTGGGACTCGAATCCACTATATCCCAAATGCAAGCTCACAGCTGCGCCACCCTAACCGCATGGCCAACTTGCTCGGCAACTTTGTATTTAAGTTTAGGAGAAGGGCGGACGGATCTTAGCTATAAGCTGTTCAAAAGAATTCAGCAGGACGGGGCTTCATTGGAGGCCTAAAACATAAAAGTCGATATAATAATGGCGTGTAGCCTCCGAGGAGGCCTGTTTCGGGTTGACGACGTATGGGCGACCTGCGCGCCTGTGAGGATTCTAAATGACGAAGACGGCACACACACCCAGCCCCCAACCATCAGAATTAACCAATGAAGGTTAAAATCGTCCACCCGGCCAGGATTCATACACGGAACCCCCTAGATCAAAGGGCAGCACGCTAACCATTTAGCCACGGAGCCAGACATAAAAAAAGGTCGATGTATCTCCCATATGGTTGGTTTCACAGGGAAATTGCTTATGATTAGACATCGGTTTTTATGCAGTAATAGGTTAGAACGCAATCTGGTTAGTAGGATGTGTCATGCAACCCGTTCTTCCATAATGTAGCAAGAGTAACATAAATTCTAGGAGTTCTATAGGCCGTACACCTAATATCTATGCAAACCTCAAAGCACAACCGTTGTACAGGGTAGAGCACACTTGTTCCTCGCTTAGTGAGTTTGCATTCCAAGCTATCATTGCCTAAATATCCGAAATCTGCTCATGATACAATTTATTTACAATATTATTTTTTGCAAACTTTTTCCCATTAGAGTAAAAATAAAGGAACTATTAGTGCCAGTCGGAAAGTTACTATGGAAATCGTCCTGACGGAGTTTACAGGATTTTTACATCGGTCTGTATTCTACATTTTGTATATTAACGTGATGTTTGGATTTTATACTATGAGGAAGAGATGAAATCAAGAGTATCAATACTGCGAAAAATCCACAGTTGTAGGTAGCGCTTCAGGCAAGCAGCTCAATGTTGAGAACATCCTAGGGATATGAGCAACGAATTTTAGGTAAATAAAATAAAGTATGAGAACATATTTTTTATTTCTTCCTAAAAATTACTATCCTTTCCTTAATCATTGTTATCCAGTCGATTAGATTATCAGTTTGCCTTTTCCTATCACTACGAGCGCTAATGTTAGTCAGTGTATTGTTTCACTTAAGCCCTTAGAACTAAATTCGGTGGGAACATTTTCCAAAAACTCAAAGAATGACTGAGAGTCATTAAATCATGGAACACATTACAGAAAGTTAAATTGGCAGGGATTTGAATCAAAAAGAAAGCGAGTAAAGAAACAAGCAAAATTAGGCTGTTTTTCCGGAACTGCATTTAAGCCGCAAATTATTTTCGAAATTTGTTTTCGTTTTAGCTTGATAGAGATATTCAAGACTCACAGTTCGAAACCTTTCCGGGTCCTTTGGCTCTTGAACATTCGGCACAATTGAGGAAATTGCTTAATGTTTTCAACGTTAAAAGATGAAACTCAGAAGGGCCTCAGAGAGCCAGAAATCGAGTACTGTACCAGGAAAAGTTGTGGGCAAAGGGCATGAGTAGGACCTCAGGGAGTGGAACTGGGTTTTGGAGCCGATACAGAGAAGGATAGTCTCGCAGAGCGAATAATAGATGGTAAATATTTTTTTTTCAAAACAGTTTATTAATCTCTCACCCTGCGGTATGATTGTTGACTCAAAATTTATATTGAAATTAAATGTTGAAAATAATCTTCTTGAAAAAAAAATGGCATAAATATCATTGGTTTCAAAGTCTTTCATATGTGTGAATTTCCACCTAAAGTCTTTTTAAACCTAGGCACACTTTTATAATGGTAAATGGATATGAGAAATTATTAAAAGTTTTCAGTTCTCAGTTCGTCAATCTCGTTATACAGCACACTTGAAATCCTACAGTCTTTCTACGAGAAATGAAATTGAAATTAAATTTATCACTTTTGAGAAATTATGGAAATTGTTCACACGCGACACTGAAGTTTCACTGTTCAAAATAAATGAAAAAGTTTAGTCAGTTTGTTACTCACTTATGACAAGAACTGTTGTTACCAAATGTCGAAAGATGGACATCTGGAATGTTCCATGTAGAATCAGGATCGGCGATGTTGACGTTCCCGATGAGGTGATGACAGCTGGAACTATTGAGTTTCGCACACGAAAATTCATTTAGTGCGACTGGTTATCACTTACACTGTTGAATACTATTTATGGCGTATGAAGAATCACAGTCCTTTCTGTACTAAATACTATTTACAGTCGTTATTGAAACGTTCTTAATCACACAGTTCACACTTGAAGAAAGAAAAAAAAAGAAAGCAAGTCGATAAGCACAGTCTGTGAACACAGTCATTAAGTTAGATTTTCTGCTAATCCTGTTATATTAACTCAGAAAAGTTCTTACTTTTTCATTCAAAATATTGATGTGACGTGAATAAAGAAATATAATGCAATACTCGAGAGAAAAAAAATAAGTTCTGGTGATTCTTAAGTATTAGGCTCTGTAGAAGTTTAATGTTACTTGACGTTGCCTAAGTCCACACGTAATGAAATAGTTAATATTTGTACTCCAATAAGTTCACTCGTGTTACAGTCTTAAATGTCTTTTTAGGATTATATTGTAATCGCGACGCGACATACTAACTGCAGTGCGACGTCCTTTATCGGCGATAGAATCTCGCGTTCTGGAGATACGACGAAAGTACTTCTACCGTGACTGCGCGAACATACTGTACGCGGGCCGGTCTCTTCACTATCTCACTCACACAGTTGTCTGTTTGTCCTTGTACGGTACTGTACTGTACTGCACTGGTTTGCGGGCTATCTGGCCTTGACATATATAGATACCAGCGCAAGGAGGGGTGGCAGCTCTCTCTCGGCCATGTGACCGTAATTACGTAATTTCGTTGAGACTTTAAATTGTTATAACTCAACAACCGTTTGATGAATTAATTTGAAATTTACAGGGATTAACTTTTATGATGTTTGCTATAATTCAGCGTTTGTCCCGTTGAAATTGGTTAAGGTGTTAAAAAGCTGTTAAAAGAAAAATTCTTTCGAGAAATATCTCTAGGGGAGGTGAGCTTCGAGCGACAGGTGACGTCACTTGACTCCGCCTAGCGTACTCGTAGGGTCTGGCACATACTGGAACATTCTTTACATGGATGTTCGTACGTCGGTCGGATCTTTAATGCTGGAAATAACATTTCTTTCAATTAATATGGACCAGGACCTAGGCCTTCCTGGTACATCTTCCCCTTGGTTGGACGAAAAGAAAATACGCAGGATTTTCTTTTCCAAGCTGTACTCTTCCTGTGGTACATATTGTTTTAAATTGGCTGAGTTATAAATACCCTCGAAAGTGCCGTCCAATCTTACAATTTCATAAGCCCCGTTTCTCAATACAGTGCGGATACGGTAAGGACCTACGAATAGTGGACAGAACTTAGCGTAAATCCTTCTCTCAGGGTTGGAAGTAGCTGGTCTCCGTATTAAAATAAGGTCTCCAGGATTCAATGGTCTTCTGAACTTCCTATTACGCTGGCGTCGTTCTCTGATGGCGGCTGCATGTCTTAACCTGGTCAGCGCGTCGTTGATCTTGACTTGTTGCGGCACAATAGCATTTGGTAGGGCTGGTAATATTCTGTCCCAAGGTCGCTCTGGTTTTGACCCGTGATGTAGGCTGAGAGGAATGTCATTAGTAGATTCATGCACAATAGAGTTCATAATTTTTTGCATTACTGGCAAGACCTCGATCCACTTCCAGTGATGTTCACTGCAATAAATCCGACAGAATTTCGCGAGTTCTCTCATTATTCTTTCAGCAGGGTTAGCTTCCGGATGCCTAATAGAATTCATGATATGTCGAATGTTGAGTTCTTCCAAAGCCTGTTGGAATTCTACGGAAGTGAATTGCGTTCCGTGATCCGTTAGTAGGTATTCAGGCTTTCCCATCTCAGGGATGATGTTCCTTTTCAGCCTCCTTAAGATGTTACTGGCGTTAGCTTTCTGGATAGGCAATAGCATAGTATATTTGGAAAAGACATCCACAACTACAATGACATGTCTGTTCCCCCTGGTCGCCTTTGGCAAAGGGCCGTACAGATCGATTGCCATTATTTCTCCGGGTTTTTCCGGGATCAGCGGTTTGGGAAATTCCTTGAGGAGATAATTATTCGGTTTGATCCGCTGGCATAAATCACAGGACCGTAAAATTCTCCTAATGTCTCGCCTAAGATATTCCCATGTAAACCTCTCCTTAATAAGGTTGAGAACTTTATCCGTACCAGCATGGCCTGAAATTGAGTGACAATGCCATATGATAGCCTTCCTGATTTTAACAGGCGCATAAATCCTGCATTGCGTCTTGGCTAAGTCAATGTATTTCATAAGAATTCCATCCCTTAAACAGAGGTTTGAAGAAAGTCGTTGGAGACGTGGGAATTCATCATCATCGGCGGGAATCGAACCTGATAAAAATCGAACTAATTCCCTACAATTGGCGTCTCTTCGTTGCATCTGGGTAAGGTAACGAAGTTTGCGAAGACATTCTTCGTCATCATCAGTCATGATGTTAACTTCGTGAACTTCGATAACTTCAGCAGGGTTGCGGCTGAGGGCATCTGCTAGAGCATTCTTCCGACCAGGCCTATGTATTACAGTGAGGTCAAACTGTTGAATAAAAAGAGCCCATCGGGAAACTCTCTCATTTGTCATGTCGGATGACAGTATGAATGTCAGAGCTTTATGGTCTGTGTAAATCGTAACGGGATAGCCGTAGATGATTTTTTTCCAATACTGGAGAGAAAAAACAACAGCCAAAGCTTCGAGTTCAGTTATAGTATAAGACTTTTCGTGAGGTCGTAGTTTTCTACATAGAAACGAGATGAAAAATCTATAATCGGGATTTTCAGGTCTCGCTTGATATAGCACTGCGCCTATTCCTACAGAGCTGGCATCACACTCTATGAAGAATGGAAGAGAAAAATCCGGATAAACTAGTTTAACAGAGTTTTTCAACATGTCCTTGGTGGCAAGGAAAGCTCGCTCACATTCTTCAGTCCACTTCCATTTATTATTCTTAAGTAGTAGTTGTTGAAGAGGAGCTACCGTCTCAGTGTAGTCTGGACAGTGTTGAGAAAAGAACTGACAAAGTCCTAGGAACTGTCTCACGTTTCTAATGCGCTGAGGTCTAGGAAAGTCAATGATACTCTTAATCTTGGCAGGGTTGGGTTGAATTCCATCACCACTAATTACATGTCCTAAGAATAATACTGATGTTTGGAAAAGTTGACTTTTCTGGGCATTTATCTTGAAATTCTTCTTCTCCAATTCCTGCAGGACCAGATTGACATCTCTCACGTGCTCTTCGAAAGTTCTCGAGGCAATCAAAATGTCGTCAACATAAATCGTAGTTATGTCCTTTACATCATCTGATAAGTGTTTTTCCAAGGCTCTGATCAAAACAGCTCCCGAGTTCTTAATTCCAAAGGGCATTTTGTTAAAAACATAGGTCCTATTTTCAAATAAGAAGCCTGTGAATAGCCTACTTTCAGCATCCAATTTTATGTGATAGTATGAAGAAGTTCCGTCAAGGCAACTAAAGAAATTCATGCCGTGGAATCTTCTGATAATATCCTTAAGTAGTGGAGGACGGTCATATTCTAAGGTCAGTCGGTCATTTAGGACCCTTGCGTCGAGGCAAATTCTAATACTACCGTTAGGCTTACGTACTATGGCCAATGGATTCAAGTACTTAGTTACGCAAGGCGAAATTATCCCATCATCTGTCATTTTATGAATTAAGTTACGAACTTCTTCTCGATATTTCTCGGGTACGGGATATGGTTTCTTCTGATAAGGAGACAAATCATTTACATCAAGATGATATTCATAGTCAGCTATCTCTCCAGGCTTATCATCGAATACACATGCAAATTTCTGTAGAACGTCATTTTTAGCCTCCTCCAATTTTAATTTAATTTCCGGGTCTTCAACCACACTGGCTATTGACATTATATAATCCGGACCTATAATGGAGTTCTCATTGAATATGGACTCTGCATCGTCCTCACTTTGGTCACCCTTTCTACTTTCTGCTACGGCTGGCGCAACCTCGCTCACAGCGGGCTTAATAATGTCACCACCGGCTGCTTCAAAACGGGCTCCCTTCACTTGAACTTCCAGGTCACCTCGTCCTACCAGCTGTAGTTCTACGGAATTATTCTGTAATCTTACGAGGTTGGCATCATAGTCAATGGTTCCTTTGTATTTGATCATAAAATCTGATCCAAGTATTAAGTTGAAGTTAAGACGTGATACTACCAAAAATATGTCTTCGAACATCTGACTGTTAATTTCAAACTCTAAAAATGCCTGGGATTTACATTTAACAATCTTATCAGGAACTATCCCTCTTACTTTAATTTGAGCTGCAGGTAATAACAAAACATTGTTCTGATCTTTAAGCGAGTCTACAAGCTTATCAGAAATTAAAGAAGCTTGCGCTCCAGAATCGATGAGCGTAATCACCTGTAGGTTGCCTGTGCGTACTGTTATGACAGGTAATGAACGTGTAATAATTGGCCTTAGTGTTTGTGCGTCTTCGAATAGTAATTCGGAATCGTCAATATGCCAGTAATTGATAACAGCAGTACAATAATTTGACGTTTCGTCCTCATCGTGTTCTGTAGTCAATCTCCCTATTGCGAGATCGGCGTTTTTTTTTTATAGCGCCTGTTGGGTCAGGATCAGGTGATCTTTGTTCTCTTGGTCCGAATTGACGTTGATATTCCAGGGATGTAGCTCCAGGCTCATCAGGATTACGGTTTCTCTCCCTGATGTATTCCCGTGTGTCCTTCCATCTACTTTCGAGTTCTCGTCGTCTGGCCTCACGGTTTCCTTCAGGAGTGCTTTCGCGCTGTCTCCATGTATTCCTAGGTTGGTAAGGGTGTCTATCCTGATTCCTCTGACGTCTAAAATTCCGGAATCTGGTTGGGTTAGTAGGGCTTAATCTGCCTTCTTCACGTGTCCTGGGTTCCTCTCTCTCCGGCGGTTTTATTTCCGCAGAATTCGTATTTACTTCTCGACTCCTGTTAGTTTTCGGACTAGATTGGGTATTAGCCGTATCTAACCTACGCAAAGTAGCGTCAAAATGCTCCAATGTTCTAATGTTGGCAGCGACTAGTATTTCTTGCACATGAGGTGGATATTGAAGTGTCAGGATCTGAATAAGTTCAATATCTGGCAAAGGTGGATCTAAAAACTGGAGCTTCTTTAATTGCATTAGGCAGTAGTCTGAATATCGGGAAGTATTGACTGAAGTATTGTATTTGCTAGAGTAGAGTTGCATTTTTACAAGGTGCTGTCTTTCTGAATCCCAAAAGCGTTTAAGAAGTGCCTGTTTAAAGTCGTCATAGTTTTTAAAGTTGCTCTTAAAAGCTATGAACCATGATAAGGCTCGTCCTTCTAGAAGTTTGGATACTACTCGAAGTTTCCTATCGTCCTCTACCCTATTTTCCTCCAGGTAATCGTCGACATTTAACAAAAATTCTCGAGCAGTGTATTCATCACGTCCTGAAAATTTGACTGGTTTGTCATCTGGTACTTTAATAAGGGTTGTTGTGTTGTGTATTTCCCTCGACGAACCAGGAATTGTGACGTCAGTTGTATGTTCTTTAAGTTTAATTTGATTCATTTCTTCGGACAAATTTTTAATTTTAGAATTAATTGAGGTGTCTAAACTTTTTATTTCATTTCTCAAGTCAGTTTTAATGATTTGTACGTCTTTACAGAAAGCAGCTATCTGGGTATGCGTGCTATCTAGCTGTCCTGTAATACGCTTGTCGAGTTCTCCTTGCGTGCTCTTAATTAATCCTATCTCGCTTCGTAATTTACCCACGTCGCTCTTTAATGCATCTCGCAAGGTTTCCTGCACCTGAGCTAACTTTGCTTGAGTTTGTGAGATGTTACCATGGGATTCTTGAAATTCAGTTCGTAAATCTTTAAGTTCAGTGGAAAATGCTTGAACGGAAGGAAGAACATTTCTAAGATCTTTGTCTAAAGACTTGACGACCTCTGTCTTTATTTCTTCCTTAATAGACTCTAAGTTTTCAACAAACTGATCCCGCATGTTTTTCAATGTAGCTTCGACTTGTGCACTAGAATCAGTAAGTTTCTTTTCGAGGCGAGTTCCAGCTTCAC
The DNA here is from genome assembly GCF_040414725.1 of Anabrus simplex. Classification (NCBI taxonomy): domain Eukaryota; kingdom Metazoa; phylum Arthropoda; class Insecta; order Orthoptera; family Tettigoniidae; genus Anabrus; species Anabrus simplex. The sequence continues at coordinate 443,757,286 of NC_090267.1, read as the reverse complement.
GGAATCGTTGCTCGATAAGGGCACTAGATTCAGTGAGTCTTTTGTTAATGACTTTATCCGCTTCAGCAAACTTAGTATCCAAGGTCTTGTCAAGTTTAGAAGTTAAGTCTTCAACCTTACTATTTGACTCAGTTAACTGCGCTTGTAGTTGAGTATTTTGTGCCTGCATTTGTTGTTGAAGTTGAGTATTTTGAGCCTGTAGTTGAGAATTAGAGTCAACTATTTGTGATTGTAGTGCGGTTATTTGTGTGTTTATTTGAGCCTGCAATTGGGAATTAGACCTATCAATCTTAGCATTCTGATCATTAATGCTAAGCCTGAGAGCTTCGATTGCTGCAAGTAAGTTATCCATGTTTCCGGAATATTCGAATAAGTCAAATACAACAAGTTCTTTGCAGTCAAATCCTGTGCTCGAGATATAATGACTTGAATCGAACCCTGAATGTTGCGATTATTACAAGTGCATCATTTATTATTATAGCACGGCTTCGAAATTGAGTCCTTGAAATTGCGATGTCATCTATTATTATAGTATGGCTCCAAAATCGTGCCCTTGAAGTTGGGGCGCCATCTATTATTATACTATCCTCTCTGTACCAGGAAAAGTTGTGGGCAAAGGGCATGAGTAGGACCTCAGGGAGTGGAACTGGGTTTTGGAGCCGATACAGAGAAGGATAGTCTCGCAGAGCGAATAATAGATGGTAAATAATTTTTTTTCAAAACAGTTTATTAATCTCTCACCCTGCGGTATGATTGTTGACTCAAAATTTATATTGAAATTAAATGTTGAAAATAATCTTCTTGAAAAAAAAATGGCATAAATATCATTGGTTTCAAAGTCTTTCATATGTGTGAATTTCCACCTAAAGTCTTTTTAAACCTAGGCACACTTTTATAATGGTAAATGGATATGAGAAATTATTAAAAGTTTTCAGTTCTCAGTTCGTCAATCTCGTTATACAGCACACTTGAAATCCTACAGTCTTTCTACGAGAAATGAAATTGAAATTAAATTTATCACTTTTGAGAAATTATGGAAATTGTTCACACGCGACACTGAAGTTTCACTGTTCAAAATAAATGAAAAAGTTTAGTCAGTTTGTTACTCACTTATGACAAGAACTGTTGTTACCAAATGTCGAAAGATGGACATCTGGAATGTTCCATGTAGAATCAGGATCGGCGATGTTGACGTTCCCGATGAGGTGATGACAGCTGGAACTATTGAGTTTCGCACACGAAAATTCATTTAGTGCGACTGGTTATCACTTACACTGTTGAATACTATTTATGGCGTATGAAGAATCACAGTCCTTTCTGTACTAAATACTATTTACAGTCGTTATTGAAACGTTCTTAATCACACAGTTCACACTTGAAGAAAGAAAAAAAAAGAAAGCAAGTCGATAAGCACAGTCTGTGAACACAGTCATTAAGTTAGATTTTCTGCTAATCCTGTTATATTAACTCAGAAAAGTTCTTACTTTTTCATTCAAAATATTGATGTGACGTGAATAAAGAAATATAATGCAATACTCGAGAGAAAAAAAATAAGTTCTGGTGATTCTTAAGTATTAGGCTCTGTAGAAGTTTAATGTTACTTGACGTTGCCTAAGTCCACACGTAATGAAATAGTTAATATTTGTACTCCAATAAGTTCACTCGTGTTACAGTCTTAAATGTCTTTTTAGGATTATATTGTAATCGCGACGCGACATACTAACTGCAGTGCGACGTCCTTTATCGGCGATAGAATCTCGCGTTCTGGAGATACGACGAAAGTACTTCTACCGTGACTGCGCGAACATACTGTACGCGGGCCGGTCTCTTCACTATCTCACTCACACAGTTGTCTGTTTGTCCTTGTACGGTACTGTACTGTACTGCACTGGTTTGCGGGCTATCTGGCCTTGACATATATAGATACCAGCGCAGGGAGGGGTGGCAGCTCTCTCTCGGCCATGTGACCGTAATTACGTAATTTCGTTGAGACTTTAAATTGTTATAACTCAACAACCGTTTGATGAATTAATTTGAAATTTACAGGGATTAACTTTTATGATGTTTGCTATAATTCAGCGTTTGTCCCGTTGAAATTGGTTAAGGTGTTAAAAAGCTGTTAAAAGAAAAATTCTTTCGAGAAATATCTCTAGGGGAGGTGAGCTTCGAGCGACAGGTGACGTCACTTGACTCCGCCTAGCGTACTCGTAGGGTCTGGCACATACTGGAACATTCTTTACATGGATGTTCGTACGTCGGTCGGATCTTTAATGCTGGAAATAACATTTCTTTCAATTAATATGGACCAGGACCTAGGCCTTCCTGGTACAGTACGTCATGTTCACTTGTTGTTGTTGTTGTTGTTGTTGTTGTTGTTGTTGTTGTTGTTGTTGTTGTTGCAGCCCTCCATGCCACCATATCCTGTGCTAACCATTTCATTTCTACATAACTACTGCATGCTACATCTGCTCTAATCTGCTTGGCATATTCATACCTTGGTCTATCCCTACCGTTCTTACCACCTACACTTCCTTGAAAAACCAACTGAACAAATCCTGCGTGTCTTAAGTTGTGCCCTATCATTCTATCTCTTCTTCTCGTCAAATTTAGCCAAATCGATCTCCTCTCACCAATTCGATTCAGTATCTCTTCATTCGTGATTCGATCTATCCATCTCATCTTCAGCATTCTTCTGTAACACCACATTTCAAAACTTCTATTCTCTTTCTTTCTGAGCTAGTTATCGTCCGTGTTTCACTTCCATGCAATGCCACGCTCCACACGAAAGTCTTGAAAAACATCTTTCTAATTCCTATATCAATGTTTGAAGTACCCAAATTTCTTTTCTTAAGAAAGCTCTTCCTTGCTTGTGCTAGTCTGCATGTTATGTCCTTACTTCTGCCATCGTTAGTTATTTTAATACCCAAGTAACAATATTCATCTACTTCCTTTAAGGCTTCATTTCCTAATCTAATATTTCCTGCATCACCTGCCTTGGTTCGACTGCACTCCATTACATTTGTTTTGGACTTATTTATTTTGATACTGTACTCCTTACCCAAGACTTCGTCCACACAATTCAGCAGCTTCTCGAGATCTTCTGCAGTCTCAAATAAAATAACAATATCATCGGCAAAACTGAAGGTTTTGATTTTCTCTCCTTGGATTGAGATTCCCTTTCTAAATTCCTCTTGGATTTCCTTTACTGCCTGTTCTATGTAAACGTTGAAAAGGAGGGGGGACAAGCTGCAGCCTTGCCTCACTCCTTCCTAGATTGCTGCTTGTTTTTCAAAGCCCTCGATTCTTATCACTGTAGACTGATTTTTATATAGATTGTAGATAATTCTTCGTTCTCGGTATCTGATCCCAATCACCTTCAGAATCTTAAATAGCTTGGTCCAATCAACATTATCGAATGCCTATCTAGATCTACGAATTCCATGCACATGGGCTTGGCCTTCTTGATTCGATCTTCTAAGATCAGACGTAAGGTCAGGATTGTTTCACGTGTTCCTACATTTCTTCTGAAGCCAAATTGATCTTTTCCCAACTCAGCTTCAAATTGTTTTTCTATTCTTCTGTAAACAATACGTGTTAAAATTTTGCAGGCATGATATACTAAACTAATGGTGCGGTACTTTTCACACCTGTCAGCGCCGGCTTTCTTGGGAATAGGTATAACAACATTCTGCCGAAAATCGGATGGGACATCTCCAGTCTCACACATCTTACACACTAAATGGAATAACCTTGCCATGTTGGTTTCTACTAAGGCAGTCAGTAATTCAGAGGGAATGTCATCAATTCCAGGTTCCGTGTTCCTATTTAGGTCATTCACAGCTCTGTCAAACTCTGACCTCAAAATTGGGTCTCCCATTTCATCAGCATCAACAGCCTCTTCTTGTTCCAGAACCAAATTATCTACATCTTTACCTTGATACAACTGTTGGATATATTCCTGCCATCTTTCTGCTTTGTCTTCTTTCCCTAGAAGTGGCTTTCCGTCTGAGCTCTTAATATTCATACACCTAAATTTCCTTTCTCCGCTTTGTCCGCGTATGTGCCTCAAAATCTCAATAACAACCTGAATAGTCGACAAAAATGTAATCATTTACGTTCTAAATGATTGTCCTGTCAACGACGGGCACTACAGCAGCTAGTCTTAACCCTTCAATGCGAAAATGTTTAATTTTTCAAATATTATGGTTTTTCATTACAAAAGTGTAAATAATTTACTTATTTGGATCATTAAAAATATTAACAGTTTTGAATGTTTTACGTACCGAAACATGCACAGCTGTACGATTACTACAGGTGCCTGTTTTTCGCAAAAGCACGAAATGTTAGCTAAATTTTACAAATTTACCTTTAAGCAAAATCGCGAAATAACTGACGACATTATGTGCAATCGCTCTTTGGTCCAAGAAGCATAATGAATGGTGATTTATAAAATGATGAAGTCCCTCATATATTACGCAAATTCCCATCCTTCAAGAACCTTCAGCATCAGAATATCTTCAACCATACACAGTGTTTAGAGATCTAGTTGGTCGTTCATGTAGAACAGGTATGATAGCAATTCTTCTTTCCTTGAAATAAGAATAAATGGACATTTTGTGGAAGCTGCAGTGAAGGCTTTATGAATCCCAGTCAGTAATGTGAGATGTCATTCGCAATATAATGTACTATGGTGTCTGAAAAGAGAACAGCCCTATCTCTGTCTTTTTCAGACTGACGAGTAAATTCTGTACGTACGTCTTGTTAAAGTGAGAGGATTATTTCGAACATTCTTGCTTTGATATGTGCAGTATGTGTTTTCAGCACAAGAATATGATGTTTTGTTAAAAATATGCTATTACTACCTTTTGGTTTAAGTTTTATTACTGAAATATGGACATCAAATTGCGAAATTATTGACGAAAATAAAAGAAAATATCGAAAAAAGATACCAAGATAACTTTTATAAATGACGAAATTAGGCAAAGAGAAATCACCACTGTAACCCGCATACATACAAATTATTATTATTATTATTATTATTATTATTATTATTATTATTATTATTATTATTATTATTATTATTATTATTATTATTATTATAGAGCTAAGACAAGGTCCCCATATATCGACAACACAGAGAAGTCTCCGCATCAGTAGGTTATAGTATTTATAGTATTCACGCCATCCAATATACCGGATTGAAAATAGAGGCCGTGGTAATAATGGTGATTTCCTAGAACCAAGATAATTGCATTCACGACGAACTAACAAATAGCGCAGTGGAGACCATGCATATGAGCATATGAGCGTTAGAAAAAAAACCGGGGGTGTCAAGTGAAATTAGGAACATGACGGGTGAAGAATAGAAAATAAAAGAAAGCATAATGAACTTTGTAGACAGATATATTGAAACAAACAAACCAAACCTCTTACAAATTTTCACAGAAAGAAGAAGAAGAATATACAAAGTGGTACTTTCCCAACCAGTAATTTTAAAATTCGGAATTTTATACAAAATAAAAGCTACCAAAAAGAGAGCAAATGAGGAAGAATAAAGCAGGAACGGAAAGGAAAGAGCAAGAAAAAGGAAAAATACGCCCATCTGTGGAGAAGCCAAGAGTAACAAGAAATATTTACACGATTACAAGGTCAGAATACAACAGCAAAAATCTTCGAAGTAAAGTACAAATATAAATAAATCTGAACTGCATCAGTTACCATCAGTTACCAGTCACTCACAGCACGAATATTATGCAGGCCGAAATAACAATATTATTCGATTAAGCTGTTCCAAGACAGTCACATTCAAAGCTAAACAGTTGCAAACATGAATGGCGAAACACTGTTTACGCATGAGCGTGTGTAGGACTCGCGGAGTTCCAGATGCCGCACACGCACAGCTCAAAAGAGAGTATCAACCAAGTTCTTCAATGGAAACATTAAATAGTTTGAAAGTGGGTGGAATCTTGGTCTGGAAATGCCATGCTCCCTATTAAAATTTCAATGGAAAATTGTTCCTGGTGAAGTTCGTAATTTTACAGAAAATATATGAATAGTTTGTCATACCTCATCTTGATATTCGTAGTACTGGCGCCGAAAAAGATACTCATGTGCACAAGTCCCTAAGGACGGAGACGACGTTTGGTGTTCCACCCTCCACACAGACTAAAGTCCATCTCAAATAATCCGGAGAAAGGTCGGGTTTTTATACACTAGAATAGAGGGGAATAATTGAGGAGAAATACGTCTGGAAGATTCCAGATGTTACGGGAGCATGCGCAATAAACCAAACCGTATCGTATGACGTCAGCAGGCAAGAGGTAGTCAGTTAATATCAGATAGTGAAGATGGACAGAACTCAAGTCCGTGCAAAGTATGTGATGTCCAAATAAATATATTCACTGAAACATTTGAGTTCCCATTGCAGAATGAATTACGACATGTTATCAAATGAAGGTGAGTCCATATTAGATGTGCATGGTGAATTTCGTTGCAGTAGATGCCGGTGAAGTGACGAGTCCGTTACACCACAAACAGATGCCTCTAACGAATACTGTAGCTACTGCAACATTTGCCTTAGGGAAGTCCTTGGTCACGAATTATCTGAGGAAAACTACCATAGCTGTTTACAGGTTACACCACTCCAGGTGATTAGCAAGAAAAATCATGAAATAAAAGATTGTTTATTTATCCTACACCAGTGACACCTAGCGAGTTCGTCTGCAAGGTAGAGGTAAAAGCATATCTGTAAACCCGTAAAGCAGATATAACAAGCAAATAAATTTTCCTTTGCACACGACTTATGCAATGCTATGCATTTTAGGAAAGTCTTGAGTGAAATGTTGCAATTTGTGACACACACACACACACAAAATTGATTTTTGTAATTTTAACCTTAAAAAATCATCCAATTCTTCCTCTTTCAAATCCCGTGATCAGATTTTCCCGTTTTAATGCTCAAAATGCCCCAATTAAAGGGTAGCGGTTCGGCGTATATAGAGCAAGTCCATGCCTCTATTTCATACCGCTAAAATGTATTTACCTTGTAGTTGGCCTATGTGTATTTATTTATTTATTTATTTATTTATTTATTTATTTATTTATTTATTTATTTATTTATTTATTTATTTATTTACTTATTTATTTATTTATTTATTTATTTATTTATTTATTTATTTGCTTAAGAGGGGAAATATGTCCGCCTCTGTGGTGTAGTGGTTAGTGCGATTAGCTGCCAGCCCCGGAGGCCAGGGTTCGATTTCCGGCTCTGCCACGAAATTTGAAAAGTGGTACAGGGGCTGGAACGGGGTCAACTCAGCCTCGTAAGGTCAACTGAGTAGAGGTGGGTTCTATTCCTACCTTAGCCATCCTGGAAGTGGCTTTCCGTGGTTTCCCACTTCTCCTCCAGTTAAATGCCGGGATGGTACCTAACATAAGGCCACAGTCGCCTCCTTCCCTCTTCCTTGTCTATCCCTTCCAATCTTCCCATCCCCCCCGCACGGCCCCTGTTCAGCAGAGCAGGTGAGGCCGCCTGGGCGAGGCACTGGTCATTCTCCCCAGTTGTATCTCCGACCCGATGTCGGACACTGCCCTTGAGGCGGTAGAGCTGGGATCCCTCACTGAGTCCGATGGAAAAACCGACCCCGGAGGGTGAGAAGATTAAAAAAGAAAGAAAGAAAGAAAGAAAGAAAGAAAGAAAGAAAGAAAGAAATAAGAGGGGAAATACATCTTAGGGAGTAATATATAGTCGAGGGCAGTTTTAAAGCAACTATGTTTCTTAAAACTTTCAATTTCTTCTATCTACCTTAAAACATTTTCAACTCTTTTTCATGCATAAAATGCTCCTTGCGAGAGAGTTCTCCTCGGATTCAACTGAAATTTTCAGGGAATGTTTGAATGTGAACAGGAATTAAAAGTAGTTCTGCATTTTATTACCACTGAAAAATTGAAGGAAAATCCCCAATAGGCCTAGTTTATAACTTAATGCAAAACCCGGAGTTGTTCTTAAACATATGAGTATTTTTAACAAGTCTGCCAAATTATAGCCAAAAAAATGAAAACTATGCAGCAAGGAGCATGCTACATATCAACGTAGAAATTATTTATCAATAACTTTGAAGCCAGTTAAATAATCAACCCCAAATTTTGTTTGTGGCTATATCTTATTAATTTGTGCTTCTTTTAAATTTGGTCTTGATAAGTGCTACATAAAGTAAACTTGTGTCCTCATCCCGAGGTGGTGCAGCTCTTTTTAGACACACCGCCAATGGAGGTGAGCTGCACATACTATTTCAACCACATACCAACCCTCCTACCATTTTTAAATGTCTGGCATTACCAGGAATCGAACCCGGGCCCCCGAGGACGGCAGCTAATAACACTAACAGTTACACTACGAAGACGGACAGTGGTACATTGTAGGAGTTCAAAATTTAAGTCATGGCTCCCCTTAAGAGTTAACATAAACTGATGTTTTCCTATAGCCAATATCAGAATTATTGACATTGAAGTGATTAGCTTAATATAGCCATAATATCCATAATGGAGCCGAATGCATCTCTGAACGTCTTCTGGTGGTACTCAATTTAATTAACCATGGCATAGGCAGAGAATTTCTCTATAAGTCCCACGTCATGTCACGGACTACACTGGTCCCCACTAGGACATGCCAGCAAGCCACGTTCGTTTGTGAAGGTCCTGCGTAGCTTAGCCACCATCCACTGTGTATCAGACAGTGATTAACCCGTCAAGTCGCATAACACGACTGTGTTCTGGAACTCATTACGCACTGCGACGCAACGTATACACAGATTAACCGATGTAATTGCTCTTGACAACTAATTAACAAAGATAATGGTAATTCCCAACTACTAAGCCATCGAACATGAAAGAAGAAGAAAATGAAGGTAAGTTAAAGTGATTTTAAAGGCAAGTTAAATTTTGTTAATGAAACTCAAAATTAAGCAACTCGTCGTCGTCCTTCACCAGCTATACCGAACATGTTACACCTAGAAATCTCAGCGTACTATTCGCATTGATTTGATTTGATTTGATTTGATTTGATTTGATTTGATTTGATTTGATTTGATTTGATTTGATTTGATTTGATTTGATTTGATTTGATTTGATTTGATTTGATTTGATTTGATTTGATTTGATTTGATTTGATTTGATTTGATTTGATTTGATTTGATTTGATTTGATTTGATTTGATTTGATTTGATTTGATTTGATTTGATTTGATTTGATTTGATTTGATTTGATTTGATTTGATTTGATTTGATTTGATTTGATTTGATTTGATTTGATTTGATTTGATTTGATTTGATTTGATTTGATTTGATTTGATTTGATTTGATTTGATTTGATTTGATTTGATTTGATTTGATTTGATTTGATTTGATTTGATTTGATTTGATTTGATTTGATTTGATTTGATTTGATTTGATTTGATTTGATTTGATTTGATTTGATTTGATTTGATTTGATTTGATTTGATTTGATTTGATTTGATTTGATTTGATTTGATTTGATTTGATTTGATTTGATTTGATTTGATTTGATTTGATTTGATTTGATTTGATTTGATTTGATTTGATTTGATTTGATTTGATTTGATTTGATTTGATTTGATTTGATTTGATTTGATTTGATTTGATTTGATTTGATTTGATTTGATTTGATTTGATTTGATTTGATTTGATTTGATTTGATTTGATTTGATTTGATTTGATTTGATTTGATTTGATTTGATTTGATTTGATTTGATTTGATTTGATTTGATTTGATTTGATTTGATTTGATTTGATTTGATTTGATTTGATTTGATTTGATTTGATTTGATTTGATTTGATTTGATTTGATTTGATTTGATTTGATTTGATTTGATTTGATTTGATTTGATTTGATTTGATTTGATTTGATTTGATTTGATTTGATTTGATTTGATTTGATTTGAGCTAGATTAAGGCCAGGTGACCTTCTCTTATATCTGAACAGTTTAATGCACTATTTACAAACTTGTTCTCGACTATACAACGTGGTAGGAAACAACGAAAACCGATTAAGTGAGCATTACAGCGTTGTTCATATTCATAAGTAATTTGAAAAAATTACGTCGATATCTCACGCCGTTATCGTGTTACCAGCTGCTGAATTTAGCCAATCAGATCGCTTCGCGGGCAAATTCAAATGGGCTTTGCGAGGCAGTGTTGCTAAATCTCCACGCGGCTTGGTCGGGCTTGAGAGCCATGCCTAGAAATGAGCATCAAACACTAACACATCATGGGTTTCAGCCAGTATCACCGTTCAAGTCCCTCCCATGGAGAAGTTTATTTCTTCTATTGGCACTCTCAAGTCCGACATAAGTCATGTGGAGATTTAGGAAGACCGCCTCGCAAAGCCTATCTGAAGTCGCCTTCGAAGCGATCTGATAGGCTAAATGACAACAACGTGAGGTATCTAATTATTTATCAGTATGACCAACCCTCTAACGCTCATATACCTGGTGCACGCTGTTCCCTACCACCCTGTATATGTATACGTACACACCTACATTAAAATTACATATTGACTGAAATTATTAAAAGAACGTCTATACAGATTATTAATAAACATGAATTTACGTTGTAATATTAATTAACAATATAACATAATTATTGAGCAATTAATAACCAAAGAATTTACCGGTATACCTAACCTAGAGCAATTTTCATACTTTCTGATCTGTCTCAGTCCTATACTTGGCTTTGACAATATGAAAGTGACTGAGGTATGAGCGATGATAGTAATACACTACCTCATGCTGCCACTCCCTACCATTGAATGGTGTAAAAATACTCCTCATAGGGTCGTTTGGTGCAAGCATTTCTCTGGGCTTGGCAGATTCATGTGTGATAACTTCTGGATCAGTGGGGAAAGCAACGGGAAACTAATTTACTCCTCATTTTCCTAGTACACCTCCTCGGCCTAGGCAATCTATGACAGTTGATGGTGGACCAGTTGAGGATTTAACCCACGTTAGGGCTGAGGACTGAACATGCAATACATACACAACTAAACTGTCGGCAGCCCTGAAGATTGTTTTCTGTGGTTTCCCATTTTCACACCAGGAAAATGCTGGGTCTGTACCTTAATTAAGGCCACGGCCACTTCCTTCCCACTCCTAGCCCTTTCCTGTCCGTCGTCGCCGTAAGATCTGTCTGTGTTGGTGCGACGTAAAGCAACTTGCAAACTAAAAAAGTTGCAAAAAACAAAGTTATTTGAGTTATGATTAAATTTTAATTTACCAGTAATTATACAAATATACATACATACACGAGTGTAAAATAGAAATGATGATAATGATGATGATAATTAATGTTAATTAATGATGATAATTAATAAGCTATATACACTGACTGACAGAGCAAATGCAACACCAAGAAGGAGTGGTTCGAAAGGGATGAAAGTTGGGGAAAAAACAGAGACGGCACGGACGAATAATTGATGTTTATTTCAAACCGATATGCAGGTTACACAATGCGCACGGCATCGACTCAGTAGGATGTAGGACCACCGCGAGCGGCGATGCACGCAGAAACAAGTCGAGGTACAGAGTCAATAAGAGTGCGGATGGTGCCCTGAGGGATGGTTCTCCATTCTCTATCAACCATTTGCCACAGTTGGTCGTCTGTACGAGGCTGGGGCAGAGTTTGCAAACGGCGTCCAATGAGATCCCACACGTGTTCGATTGGTGAGAGATCCGGAGAGTACGCTGGCCACGGAAGCATCCGTACACCTCGTAGAGCCTGTTGGGAGATGCGAGCAGTGTGTGGGCGGGCATTATCCTGCTGAAACAGAGCATTGGGCAGCCCCTGCAGGTACGGGAGTGCCACCGGCCGCAGCACATGCTGCACATAGCGGTGGGCATTTAACGTGCCTTGAATACGTACTAGAATTGACGTGGAATCATACGCAATAGCGCCCCAAACCATGATGCCGCGTTGTCTAGCGGTAGGGCGCTCCACAGTTACTGCCGGATTTGACCTTTCTCCACGCCGACGCCACACTCGTCTGCGGTGACTATCACTGACAGAACAGAAGCGTGACTCATCGGAGAACACGACTTTCCGCCATTCCCTCATCCAAGTCGCTCTAGCCCGGCACCATGCCAGGCGTGCACGTCTATGCTGTGGAGTCAATGGTAGTCTTCTGAGCGGACGCCGGGAGTGCAGGCCTCCTTCAACCAATCGACGGGAAATTGTTCTGGTCGATATTGGAACAGCCAGGGTGTCTTGCACATGCTGAAGAATGGCGGTTGACGTGGCGTGGGGGGCTGCCACCGCTTGGCGGCGGATGCGCCGATCCTTGCGTGATGACGTCACTCGGGCTGCGCCTGGACCCCTTGCACGTGCCACATGTCCCTGCGCCAACCATCTTCGCCACAGGCGCTGCACCGTGGACACATCCCTATGGGTATCGGCTGCGATTTGACGAAGCGACCAACCTGCCCTTCTCAGCCCGATCACCATACCCCTCGTAAAGTCGTCTGTCTGCTGGAAATGCCTCCGTTGACGGCGGCCTGGCATTCTTAGCTATACACGTGTCCTGTAGCACACGACAACACGTTCTACAATGACTGTCGGCTGAGAAATCACGGTACGAAGTGGGCCATTCGCCAACGCCGTGTCCCATTTATCGTTCGCTACGTGCGCAGCACAGCGGCGCATTTCACATCATGAGCATACCTCAGTGACGTCAGTCTACCCTGCAATTGGCATAAAGTTCTGACCACTCCTTCTTGGTGTTGCATTTGCTCTGTCAGTCAGTGTAAAATAAGCAACTAAGTAATTAATAACTAAATTGCTTATAACTAATTAAACTAAAAGAAATAGGGCCTACACCTATCTGAATCAGCATTATATATAAACATAACATGAATCAGCCGATTACATTAGGAGGATATAAAAGATAAAAACTTTGATTAGTACGGTTGGTAATTAGAAATTAATTTACCGAGTGGGTTGGCCGTGTGGTTAGGGCCCCGCAGCTATGAACTTGCATTCGGGAGATAGTGGTCTAGAACCCCGCTGACGGCAGCACTGAAGATGGTTTTCCGTGGTTTCCCATTTTCACGTCAGGTAAATGTTGATTCTATAAATTAATTAACGCCACGGCCGATTCTTTCCCACTCCTAGCCCTTTTCTGTCCTATCGTCGCCATAAGACTTCTCTGTGTCACTGCGACGTAAAGCAAATCATGAAAAATAGAAATTAATTTACATAGGAACTCTCAGACAGCTGCTTTGAACCTTTGAACGCCTTGTTGTTATAGGAGTCCCTACTTAGTGTTGTTCCGGATATTTTATGACGTGTAATCTTGTATATGGTGCATCGTACACATCGCTAACTTATAAACAAATCCTGATCATGGCCCCCTGATTTCAGAAAAGCGAATTTATATTAAGTCATTTTTGCCATTAGGTAATGTTTTACTATTTTATATGATTATTGTATCATTTTCAGCAATTCGCTACATTAATTTCTTGCATTTAGGTTTTTCTTTTTCCTATGTTATTATTTAATCATTTTCATGCACGTAATACCACCCTCCTTGCACTGCTGATCCACAGTACTCTTTCACAGTCTCCGCATCTCGTGAATGGAAAAACATTCCTGAGAATATCAGGGCTGTAAAAGTGGAAGTACATTCAAAGCAGCTGTTTGGGGATTCTTGTGTAAATGAATTTCTAGTTACTAACCGTACTAAGTAAAGTATTTCTCTTTTATATCCTCCTTATGTAACGCTCTGAATCTTTTTACATTCACGTATAACCATGATTCAAATAAGTGTGTTCCTTTTTGTTATATTTTAATTTAATTAGTTGTAAACAATTTAGTTAATTACTTAATTGCTCATGTTATATAGCTTACTAGCTGATGTATCCGTGCTTCGCTACGGGATTCTCAGAAAGACTGTTTTTGTGGTTTTCCTAACTGAAGTCAACATAGGTCATTACAAAAACGTCAGTAGGAATGTAGCGATTAAAAGCAATGTTATCATATAAAATACTCGATCAAATTAAAAAACGCACATTTTCTCACTTTTAACGAACAGTACTACAGTGCCGATCTAACAGTCTAAAGTTTTAGAGCTTGAATGACCAGCCCGCAGGCAGCTGTAAACACTCCTCTGCTATTATTCAGTTAAATATACACAATGATCATTACAATCAGTGCCTCAGAATAGGGACTGAATAGCTCGAATGCTATGATGAATGAACCAGTGTGTTACGTACCAGTAGTATCAGAAAATTTATGAACCAGTGGAATGACATGCTAAAGAAGAAAGTTATCTAACTCCCCAGCTACTTCCCGCCAATATTCAGGCAGGATGTTACACTCGGTACGACCGGGTGAGCTGGCGTGTGCTAAGGGGCACTCAGCTGTGAGCTTGCATCCGGGAAATAGTGGATTCGAACCCCACTGTCGGCAGCCCTGAAGATGGCATTCCGTCGTTTCCCTTTTTCACACCTGGCAAGTGGAGGGGCTGTACCTTAAATAAGGCCAAGGCTGCTTCCTTCACACTCATAAACCTTTCATATCCCATCGTCGCCATAACACCTATCTGTTTCGGTGCGACGTAAAGCAAATTTTAAAATAATATACAGTACGCAGCAGTAATCGTATCTATAGGAGATGAGTGTCAACAGAAAACACAAAGCACATCACAAAAAACAACAGTCAATGCAATGTTATTATTGATCAATTTTATGAGCTTTCTATATTGTCGGCCTTCACATTATTCTCCAACTTTACATACCGAAATCTTCTTGTGACCCGGTGCTGATACTGACTTAGTAACAAAAATCCAAATTATGAATATCTCTGTGATCATAGCCGGTATACGGTAACAATGTATAAGACATAAATGATCGGAAATGTATTATTATATTACCTTATTTATGTAGTATTTATCGATACGACCACTAAATACATAAATATTTGAGAATTAAACTCGAGGCCTTACCCTAAACTACCATTTCACTCAGCGTGAATAAAATTATTTACATATTAGATTATAGCGACTTATTTTTTAATTTTGCGTACCGATTTTCATCAAGATACGACCATTAATGACATAAATATTTAATCATTAAATTTTAGGCCATCCCATAAACTACCATTTCATTCAGCGGGAATAAAATTATTTATAGCCTAGATTGTAGCGGCTTATACCCCAACTTTGCATACAGATTTTCATTAAATTCTCTTCAGCCGTTTCCTCGTGATGCGTGTACATATATACATACAGACAGACAGACATTACGCAAAATTTAAAAATGCATTTCCTTGTTACTGTGGACACGACTGATACAGAAATACCATCCTTTTTAAATTCTGAGCAATGTACAGACAAAACTCTTATTATATATATACATTATCATAATTTCTATTTTACACTTGTGTATATATACATATTTATATCATATCTGTTAAATTCACATTTAATCATAACTCAAATAACATTATTTTTGTAACTTCTCAGTTTAGTTATAAATAATTTAGTTATTAATTGCTTACTCATTAATTATTTTATATTATTAATTAATATTATAATTAAAATTTGTTTAGTAGGTAAGACATACTATCCACGTCGATTTATAGTTTACATAAACTTATTTTAATAATTTCTTCAATATATAATTTTAATGTATGTATGTATACATATAGTCTTAAACAACTTTGTAAATAGTGCATTAAACTTGTTAGATCAACCACTCCTGTGGATGGGGGACGCAGGTGACGAAATACACCCACGGTATCCCCTGCCTGTCGTAAGAGGCGACTAAAAGAACCATGAAACGACTTGTGATTAGTACCACCACACGGGGAACATCATGGGTCGCCTTTACTTGCGAGTAGTACCGCTATGTTAGGTACACAGTAGGTTTGTGATTAGTAGCAGCAGAGAGCGATTCATATAGTACCACTATATGAGGAACGCCACGGGTCTGGGCGTTGCCTGTATTCAGTAGCACTATATGAACGATACCTTGGATCTGCGTTGCCTGTAATTAGTACACACTAGGTGAGGAACACCACGGGATAGTACGAGTCCCTGTGATTATTACACCTTTGTGAGGAACACCATGGGTTTGCTTTGCCTATGAGTGACGCCGTAATGTGAGAAACACCATAGGTCTGTGTTACCTGTACGACGTAGAATACTTGTGAGTAGTATCCATAATGTGTGGAACACCGTGGGTCTACGCTTCTTTTAATTAGTACCGCAACATGACAAATACCATAGTTCTACTACTTCTTATTCTTCTTATTAATCTGTTTTTCCCTCGGACTCAGCGAGGGATCCCACCTCTACCGCCTCAAGGGCAGTGTCCTGGAGCATGAAACATTGGGTCGGGGGATAAAACTGGGGAGAATTACCAGTACCTCGCCCAGGCGGCCTCACCTGCTATGCTGAACAGGGGCCTTGTGGAGGGATGGGAAGATTGGATGGGACAGGCAAGAAAGAGGGAAGGAACCGGCCGTGGCCTTAAGTTAGGTACCATCCCAGTATTTGCCTGGAGGAGAAGTGGGGAAACCACGGAAAACCACTTCCAGGATGGCTGAGGTGGGAATCGAACCCACCTCTACTCAGTTGACTTCCCGAGGCTGAGTGGACCCCGTTTCACCCTTCGTACCACTTTTCAAATTTCGTAGCAGGGCCGGGAATCGAACCCAGACCTCCGCGCGTGGCAGCTAATCACGCTAACCACTACACCACAGAGGCGGACATGGTTCTACTTTACTAGAGATGAGTACCATTATGAAGGACCGTTGACCTGGATTTTGGACTCCCTTCAGACAAGCATCATCGATTCAGGATTGTGCCTTAGAATCAGTCCCTTGGTCAGTAATATTATTGTTTTGAGATAGTTTCTGAGAAGATGGGGCATTGCTGGTCGGATCCACTGATTGTTTTATATTAATATTCATATATTAATTTTTCATCACCACATTTTGAATTCTTGTCAGTGGGTGGTTTTGGAGTTTTAAATTTTCATTACATTTCTTCTCATTTCGTACCATTAGGGGCCGATGACCTAGATGTTAGGCCCCTTTAAATAACAAGCAATATCATCAAACTTGTTAGATGTAAGAGAAGGCCATCTGGTTTTAATCTTGCCAGGATAAATAAATAATTAATCAATCAATCATAGCCGATAATCATCCGAGCTTTAAATAAACTAGAATAGTCAAACATCAGTACTCGCTTCGAAAACTGTGAAATAAAGCGAGCTTCTACAATCCTTAATCAAATTCTTTGAAAATCCACATTTCTAGAGGGCGGCGAGGCATTGCTTCCAATTTGGATGGGCTTTCAATGACAGTGGGAGGTATTATGACTATAGTAGTTACAAATTTACATTTCAGTCAGGTTGTTGAAGTGCCCGAGTACTAACATGCATAAAAGTGCTTGTTAATTTAATTTCCCACAGTGCGAGTTTTATTTATTGGTGTGCGATTCACTTCAAGTGTTACAATGCCAAACATAAAGCTTAAGCTCTCCACCGAAGGAAAATTATTTCACAATTCGGCGAGTTCTACAGATGTTCAAATACATTCCTGAGAAATATGTAAACTGAAAGGAGCATCAGATAAAAGTTTACCAGTCAGCAACACGTGAGTCACGAAAAACACGTGATGTCCAGAATATCAATGGATTGCGTGGACTGCTAATATCCAAACAACGACGGCATATAGATGCTCAGTTATTTTGCTTGTAAGAAATGCGTTTTAAAAATAGACTCCTGAAAGAGTATTCTCTCTAGAGTTTCTGTACATGTTTATATTATTATTATTATTTGTTTTTCTTTCTTCGTTATGCCCGTTTACAGAGCGCGTTGGAACTTGTTAACTTGGTGATGGTTTTCCTTTCTTCTTCTTCTCCTCCCAAACTCTCTTCATGAACTTGCTATGCTGTTTCTTGCGTTCTTCCGTCCATTGTTTCCCTGTGGTTCTTTTAGCCTTTTCCGTGAACGTGTGCTTTGCAACCAGATTCCCAAAAGCCTTGCGATCCCTGATGATATATTCTGTGATATTCATTTTCTTCTAAGTCCTGCTTTATTTCTTCTAACGAGCTTATTATTATTGTTATTATTATTATTATTAATTATTATTATATATTATATATTATTATTATTATTATTATTATTATTATTATTATTATTATTATTATTATTATTATTATTATTATTATTTAAGCTCTTTAGGTCTTTATGCTTTTTCAATTGTGAAATTACCAGCGTTCCACCCCAGTGTAGCAGTGGGCTCATCAGTTGGAATGCTACACCTTTCCAAGACGCTGGCGGCTAATGCGCCGCTGAGACACCACTGCAAGCCTCTTATCTAGGACAATGCAGTGACGGTGCATTAGGGGAATCATGTAGCTCCACTTGTATAAATGCCTGCTTTGGCCTATATCAAAAAATAAGGTTCGTAGAAGGAAACTATAATTTAATTTCGTCGATTGCAAATGTTGAAAACGCTGGTAATTTCATGATTAAAAAAGCCTGAAGACTTAAAAGAGCTTGATTGCTTTTAACATTTGCAATCCATGAAATTAAATTATGGTTTCCTTCTAGGAACCTTATTTTTTGATTATCATTATTTACGAGTTGTTTTTCGTCGCATCGACACAGACAGGTGATATGACGATGATGAGATAGGAAAGGTTTAGGAGTGGGAAGGAAGTGGCCGTGGCCTTAATTAAGGTACAGCCACACTATTTGCCCGGTGTGAAAAGAAAATATGTTGGAAGAAATTGAGGTAAGGCCTATAATCCTGTTCAATAGTTTACTGTTCAACTATACTGGTTTTTCCATGTTTATAGTTCCCACGTCAAAAACAAAATCCTTCATATGGCTTTGCAAGGAATTATTTCCACTTAACTGAATATGAAAACGCAAAATGTTGGAAACCATTAACATAAAAGAAATTATTGATAAAAGAAATCTCTCAAATACATCAATGTTGGTCAGACTCCTTTGAACAAGAAGTTAGCTGGTTTCCAAAAGCCACGCGTTCTAGTTTATTTGAGAGGAAAAACAAAAAAAAACGACCACCAGTCACATACCAATAGAAGTATGGCTTTTGGAGTAATATTTATTGCGGCTTGGCGGATATAAAGGGAGTTCATGTATTCAACAAAGTAGAAAGCTATAAATAGAGTGCTTTATGCTTTAGAACTTCACGAAACGTTCTCCCTTACAACATATAATCCAGAGTTGATCTTAAGCTACATAAGAAGAAATTCCTCCAGATATTAGTATAATTGTTATTCTACGAAGACGACGGCTTTGGTAAATATAGTTGAACAAGTCTCACTTTCTATACTGTTTTCACAGCACTTATTGTAGCTGTGAAATCAACGGGAGATTTTGGTGTACACAAATTAAAGACAATGTTCTTTCGCAAACTAGATTTCCATTTTAATAACTCTCCCCTCTAATCATAGGAGAACATGTCCAGCTTCATGACTAACTGTTTAGCATGCTGTCCTTTGGTACAAAGGTTTCTGTGTTCGATTCCCAGACGGAGCGGGGGATTTTAACCTTCATTCATTAATTTCTCCGACTACCAAGCAAATGGCCGCGCGGTTTGGGTCACGTAGCTATCCTCTTGCATTCGGGAGATAGTGGGTTCGAATCCCACAGTCGGCATCAATGAATACAAATATAGTTCTCCATTTTCACACCAGGAAAACACTGGGGCTGTTCCTTAATTAAGACCACAATGGCTACCTTCCCATTCCTAGCCCTCCCCCATCCAATCGTCGCCATAACACTTATCTGCGTCGGTGCGACGTAAAGCAGGTTGTCAAAAAAAATCCTCTGACTCGGGAACTGGGTGTTTGCATTCGGCTATGGATAGGACCCAATCCTCACATACACGTAGGTAACTTATTAGCGTCAACTCGAGAGACCTCCACTAGTCTCTCCATAGACCATACAACATTATTATTATTATTATTATTATTATTATTATTATTATTATTATTATTATTATTATTATTATTATTATTATTACCGGGCGAGTTGGCCGTTCGGTTAGGGGTGCGCAGCTGTGAGCTTGCATCCGGGAGATAGTGGGTTCGAACCCCACTGTCGGCAGCCCTGAAGATGGATTTCCGTGGTTTCCCATTTTCACACCAGGCAATTCTGGGGCTGTATCGTAATGAAGGCCGCGGGCGCTTCCTTCCCATTCCTAGGACTTTTCCATCCATTGACACCATAAGATCTATCTGTGTCGGTGTGACGTATAACAAATGGTAATAAGGTATTATTATTATTATTATTATTATTATTATTATTATT
Organism: Anabrus simplex; assembly: GCF_040414725.1. Lineage (NCBI taxonomy): Eukaryota > Metazoa > Arthropoda > Insecta > Orthoptera > Tettigoniidae > Anabrus > Anabrus simplex. Next base: position 443,736,927 of record NC_090267.1, on the reverse strand, counting down.
ATTATTATTATTATTATTATTATTATTATTATTATTATTATTATTATTATTATTATTATTATTATTGGCAGTAGCAGCAGCTATTGATTGTGATATTGGAGAATTGATCAGGTGAACTTCTAAACTATTGTGTTTTCGTAAGAGGAAAGAAAGTGATCGGTGGATAAGGACATGGAATACAGCGTAGAAACTACAAAGATGATTCACACTGAAAGGATCAAGGCTGTATATGAGGAAGCAGCATGCAGAAAGAACGAGTACGAGGAACAGCGCAGCATAATCAGATTTTCTCCGAAGGTGTCTAGACGTCTCGTCTGACGCATGTTCTTGTATCTTTTGCAGAAATTATTTCATATTCGATTCTGTCATCTCTTTGAATATGTAAGTGTTCAAAACTCTTAAAAGATAATTCTAATGCGCAATACTCTAACATTCTCAGTACCATACCACTGACTGTGTACCTATTCTATAAAAACCAGACAATTTCCATTATTTAAAAAAAAAAACAGATCAGATATAAGGCTTTTCAGACGTTTGCTCTATCAACCAGGGTTTCGTCTTAGGTCTGACACTAGACTCATCAGAGTGGGATGTGTCAGACCTTACCCACTGACGCTGGGGGTGTATGCAGGAGAATATCTAATATCTAAGTCCCTCCATGGGAACTTAGAATTTCCATTCGAAATTTCAATTATGTTTAAACTTGTATTCCTCCACAAGCAAACAAAACACTTTGATCAAACTTACCGATTTTAAAGATATATTCTTGTACAATGTTATTGTGACGTCAATATGTCTTAGAGCTGGGGGTTATCCGAAGATCTGTGTAACTAAATAGAGTATGTAACATAACGTGTGACTAAAGTGTAACTAGCAACAGCGCACGGCTGGCGGTCATGTGAAATGAGTAATCGTTGATGGATGGCCATGACCGAGAGATATAAGACATAAATAAAATCGTAATGTATGTACATTGACTATTTTGGCAAAATATTTATTCACTTATCCGTTTTAGGTGTAATAATGACCATCTGCATACTTTTTATCTTTGGTGTTTGTTTGTCTGAGTTCTTATAACTTGAGAACTACTGGATATACACTGACTGACAGAGCAAATGCAACACCAAGAAGGAGTGGTTCGAAAGGGATGAAAGTTGGGGAAAAAACAGAGATGTTTATTTCAAACCGATATGCAGGTTACACAATGCGCACGGCATCGACTCAGTAGGATGTAGGACCACCGCGAGCGGCGATGCACGCAGAAACACGTCGAGGTACAGAGTCAATAAGAGTGCGGATGGTGTCCTGAGGGATGGTTCTCCATTCTCTGTCAACCATTTGCCACAGTTGGTCGTCCGTACGAGGCTGGGGCAGAGTTTGCAAACGGCGTCCAATGAGATCCCACACGTGTTCGATTGGTGAGAGATCCGGAGAGTACGCTGGCCACGGAAGCATCTGTACACCTCGTAGAGCCTGTTGGGAGATGCGAGCAGTGTGTGGGCGGGCATTATCCTGCTGAAACAGAGCATTGGGCAGCCCCTGAAGGTACGGGAGTGCCACCGACCGCAGCACATGCTGCACGTAGCGGTGGGCATTTAACGTACCTTGAATACGCACTAGAGGTGACGTGGAATCATACGCAATAGCGCCCCAAACCATGATACCGCGTTGTCTAGCGGTAGGGCGCTCCACAGTTACTGCCGGATTTGACCTTTCTCCACGCCGACGCCACACTCGTCTGCGGTGACTATCACTGACAGAACAGAAGCGTGACTCATCGGAGAACACGACGTTCCGTCATTCCCTCATCCAAGTCGCTCTAGCCCGGCACCATGTCAGGCGTGCACGTCTATGCTGTGGAGTCAATGGTAGTCTTCTGAGCGGACGCCGGGAGTGCAGGCCTCCTTCAACCAATCGACGGGAAATTGTTCTGGTCGATATTGGAACAGCCATGGTGTCTTGCACATGCTGAAGAATGGCGGTTGACGTGGCGTGCGGGGCTGCCACCGCTTGGCGGCGGATGCGCCGATCCTCGCGTGCTGACGTCACTCGGGCTGCGCCTGGACCCCTCGCACGTGCCACATGTCCCTGCGCCAACCATCTTCGCCACAGGCGCTGCACCGTGGACACATCCCTATGGGTATCGGTTGCGATTTGACGAAGCGACCAACCTGTCCTTCTCAGCCCGATCATCATACCCCTCGTAAAGTCGTCTGTCTGCTGGAAATGCCTCCGTTGACGGCAGCCTGGCATTCTTAGCTATACACGTGTCCTGTGCCACACGACAACACGTTCTACAATGACTGTCGGCTGAGAAATCACGGTACGAAGTGGGCCATTCGCCAACGCCGTGTCCCATTTATCGTTCGCTACGTGCGCAGCACAGCGGCGCATTTCACATCATGAGCATACCACAGTGACGTCAGTCTACCCTGCAATTGGCATAAAGTTCTGACCACTCCTTCTTGGTGTTGCATTTGCTCTGTCAGTCAGTGTATTTCTATCAATCTTCATATTTAGAATCCACCTGTCCTTCGGTAGGTTTCAAGGTCAATATTGTTTCTAAATCCCTGAATTCACAGGAGGGTTTATACGAAACCGAAACCGTAATTTTGCACTACCACAAAATATACATGACATTACTTAATGGAAATCTACCTGCCTTGATGGAAATCAATTTCTAAACCTTTTCCTCATGTGAATCATTTCGATATGAGGACATCATTCTCGTAACGTTTTACGGTACACGTCCCACTGGACTTAACTGAAGAGCGGGTGCGTGTAAAGCGTATTTCCTAGAACATGAAAACTACTCAACTAAACTTCATATTTCGCATCCACCTGTCTAAAGGTAGAGTTTTAGGTCCTTACCACGTCAAATTCCCGGAAAGGAATGGGGGTTTATAGGGAACCGAAAGAGTGATTTTACTCTCCCACAATATATACAAGATATATATCGAACAGCCTGATGGAAATCTTCTAAAACATTTTTCTTATTTGCATTTTTTCGATAGGAGGATTACTAAGGTTACTCAGGTTTCTCAGGCTAAGTCCAGCGCACGTAGCCCAAAAGGTGTTATACGTGGAGCAGATTCCTTATCTACGAAATAAATAAAATCGTAATGTCCGTGTGTCTGTACATCGAATTTTTTCGAAATTTTCATACAGTTATCCTTTCAGGTGGAATAATCACCATCTGCATATTTGTTAGCTTTAATTTCCTTAAAGTCCTCATTTTAACACTCTCCCCCTCCATCCAAAGCAAAATTGCGGCACAATCTGCTAGACGAGCTAGAATATTGAAATTTGACAAAATTATATGTCTTAGCTTGTAACCGACGGAAAGTTTCCAAGATCTTTAAATATTTCACTTTTAATCCGGGAAAAATATCGAAGTATTGAGGGAAGTTTAATGATGGTGCAGACCTTCGTTTCAAGGTATTTCGTGGCTAAACGGTAAGTCGTATCACAAAACGGACGGCAAAATCTCCGTTCAATTAGGAATGGTCTACAACTTTGGTCCTATGACTTTTTATCGGATTTATATTCCTTACACGTTCGATTTGTCTCTATTTCCCGATTGTACGTACATTTTTAACTTTGTACACGTATAATTCATAGTTTGAATCACTTAAACGAAAGATAGAATCATCTAATTCTACAGAACATTAAAACACCCAGTATCCATATGTGAGCCAAATTCTATGTTTGTAGCCGTATCCAAAAGTAATGTACTTTAAGAAAACCTTACCCAAACTTACCCTATTCAACGTTTATAACTCAATCTTACCCATAAATAGATGATATAGGAAACAATATCATAAGACCAGCCTTTTACAGCGCTAAATGAGGCGTCTTATGGGACAATCCGTGTATCGATATGGCGTATCGTTTAGCAGCAGTTAAGGAAAGGGTGATAGACATAAAGCTGAAAATTACAGGCCAGTAAGTTTGACATGCATTGTATGCAAGCTTTGGGAAGGCATTCTTTCTGATTATATGAGACGTGTTTGTGAAATTAATAACTGGTTCGATAGAAGGCAATTCGGTTTTAGGAAAGGTTATTCCACTGAAGCTCAACTTGTAGGATTCCAGCAAGATATAGCAGATATCTTGGATTAGGAGGTCAAATGGACTGTATCGCGATTGACCTGCCTAAAGCATTTGATAGGGTGGATCATAGGAGACTACTGGCAAAAATGAGTGCAATTGGACTAGACAAAAGAGTGACTGAATGGGTTGCTATATTTCTAGAAAATAGATCTCAGAGAATTAGAGTGGGTGAAGCTATATCTGACCCTGTAATAATTAAGAGGGGAATTCCTCAAGACATTATTATCGGACCTTTATGTTTTCTTATATATATATATAAATGATATGAGTAAAGAAGTGGAATCAGAGGTAAGGCTTTTTGCGGGTGATGTTATTCTCTATAAAGTAATAAATAAGTTATAAGATTGTGAGCAACTGCAACGTGACCTCGATAATGTTGTGAGATGGACAGCAGGCCATGGTATGTTGATAAACGGGGTTAAAAGTCAGGTTGTGAGTTTCACAAATAGGAAAAGTCCTCTCAGTTTTAATTACTGCGTTGATGGGGTGAAAGTTCCTTTTGGGGATCATTGTAAGTATCTAGGTGTTAACATAAGGAAAGATCTTCATTGGGGTAATCACATAAATGGGATTGTAAATAAAGGGTACAGATCTCTGCACATGGTTATGAGGGTGTCTAGGGGTTTTAGTAAGGATATAAAGGAGAGGGCATATAAATCGCTGATAAGACCCCAACTAGAGTATGGTTCCAGTGTATGGGACCCTCACCAGGATTACCTGATTCAAGAACTGGAAAAAAATCCAAAGAAAAGCAGCTCGATTTGTTCTGGGTGATTTCCGACAAAAGGGTAGCGTTACAAAAATGTTGCAAAGTTTGGGCTGGGAAGAATTGGTAGAAAGAAGAAGAGCTGCTCGACTAAGTGGTATGTTCCGAGCTGTCAGTGGAGAGATGGCGTGGAATGACATTAGAAGACGAATAAGTTTGAGTGGCGTTTATAGAAGTAGGAAAGATCACAATATGAAGATAAAGTTGGAATTCAAGAGAACAAACTGGGTCAAATATTCATTTATAGGAGGGGGAATTAGGGTTTGGAATAACTTACCAAGGGAGATGTTCAATAAATTTCCAATTTCTTTGAAATCATTTAGGAAAAGGCTAGAAAAACAACATATAGGGAATCTGCCACCTGGGCGACTGCCCTAAATGCAGATCTGTATTGATTGATATTGATATCTATAAATGAAGGTTTGCAATATTTTTAACATGCATGTGCTTCGTATGTCAATCTATATATATTCACTGTAGTCGATTTGTAGCGATATAGAAAGAGTATGTCTGCCATTATAATTAATATTTTACAAATCGATAGTAACTCTCAACAGGAGGGCGTCTCCTATTGTAATCATTACTCTCCACATCAACTTTGACTGGCAGTAGGAATGGGATCCTTCTCCAACTCCTTGTAAATGGCATTAGTAAGGAGGAATTACCATTGTAATGAATAATTCCCTTCTCGATTTGACTGGCAGAAGTCAAAGGAGCGTACAATTTTGTTCAAAACTCCCCTAACGGATTGAGTTTGTGAGTAGGCAAGTGTGCCCGCCACTATAAACAAATTTGCCGTCTAAAATGTGACTGGCATTAGGCATAGTGGCCTGATATTATAATGGAAACTCAACAACTCGGTGTGACTAACATTAAGAAAAGGGCCTGTCATTTCAATGATAACAGCACAACTCAATTTTCACTGGCGGTAGGGAAGGTGTCTGTCATTATAATACAACTGTAATCTGTCTGGAAGTAGGAAAGGGGCCTGCCATTGTAACGAAAACTTCTCAAATAGATTGTGACCGCGCAGTAGGTAATGGGGCCTGCCATTATAATGAAATCTTCCCTACTCGATTTGAATAGCAGCAGGCAGGTGAACCTGCCGTCATCATCACAACTGCGGAACTCGCACGTTATATGGGAAGCAACGCATGAGACCCTCTCCCTCCTGTTTTTGTATAACGCTAAGAGACATGCAATTTTAAAAAAATCGTATTCACTGCATGTACAGTCATTTACTTTGATATCCGTATATAATGTAGAATACCGTAGCGAAACACGGGTACATTTGTTAGTTAGACATATTTATGGTCACTTGATTTTTCCATAGGGAAATTTGACACCATATTTTGTGCATCATAAATCACACTGAAGTATTTTGAGATGCTGATCCGTTCTGAAGAAATGTTGTACGGAATTTGGTGAACTGTAACCATGTGAGCTTATGTAATTTCCATGATATAATGTGATCTTTCGTCATGATTTTAAAATTTCGTCCTCTCTGACCGACGTAACTGGAGTTGCAATCAGTGCGCTGTAATGTACAGTATATATACCACCTGTTTCCTTCACTGATGATAACCTCAGTATCCTTAGTTTTCGATCATTTTGAAATATAATAATTATATTTAAATTTAAATTTATTTAATTTCCATGACATAAATTTAAATTTAAGAAGAAAGCCATACTTTCCAGTGTCGACTCAATTAAATGTAACTTAAAAGCTATTCAGCCTGTCGAACACACAAGTTCAATATAAATATTACACTATAAATTTCCTGTAAAAAGAAAGCTCACTATTAAGCAAGGAATGACATGTTTCGTTCTTAAAAGAACGTCATCTGATTCTATCAAGGTACACTCAATATTTGGAAATATTTATATTTACTTCTGTCCAAACACCTAAGAATTTGAAATTTGGAACATATCTTAATGAATTCCTGCTTTGTCTGCACTCCAGAATACAATACGGAGCGTTTGAAAACCCGTTGCTCTTTCGTTGGCTCGAATCCAACCGGCTGCCAGTCTGTTGAACCTCTATTACGTCACACCCCACCCTGGTCCGGTCAATGACATGCTGCTGTCCCCCTTCAGGAGCTTAACCCCTAGTGTTACCTTAGTATTATCATCGTTATTATTATTATTATTATCGTTAATTGTTAGTGAGCATGTAATGGGCTGCGTATTATACAGGTAATTGTATTATTATTATTATTATTATTATTATTATTATTATTATTATTATCGTATTACAATTATTTTTTAAACTCGCATGGGTTCTTAATGAGCATGTAATGGTTTGCATGTTATACCGGTAATTTTATTATTATTATTATTATTATTATTATTATTATTATTATTATTAATTGTGTTTAATGGTGTGGGTTTTTGTTTTTTACAGGTGTGTTATAGTGTAATATTTATACTGAACTTGTGTGTTCGACTGACTTTTAAGTTCCATTTAAGGGGTATATATAGGCTACATTAAATATGTAGAATTTGTCTTCCTGTAGATGCCAGAGGTGTGGAAATTTTGAGTGTGGTTAATAGTTAAGTCAAGAAGATTTAATTTAAAATTGCTTTCTGTTTCAAGAGTAAACTGCAAAGAGTGAAAGGAATTTAGTCAATGAAATAGTTTCTCAAGATGTCGGTTGGTAACTTTGTATAAGCATTTATATACATTTATATCATCAACGTAACGAAACCAGTACACAATATCTTTAATGAGAGGGTATGTTGTAAAAAGAAGATTTCTCTCGAAATGTTACATTTACCAGCAATTTTTTTTACCGATGACCTTCTTCTTCCTTTTCTGCGCGATGGGCCATTTAGGATCAAGTGGGATCAATATTTGTTGACCTTTCCTCCTTGCCCAATAATTCTTCATTTTCATCGAGTTGTAATTTTGTTCCTCCGACCAGATGCGTCGGGTTAGTTTCTTCTCATCATCTTCAAATCCCCTTGTGTGAACAATTTTCCCGATAATATTTCTATCCTGCATATTTGGTGATGCTAATTCGGTGTGGTCTCTACTTGCTTATATTATTTTCATCTCGTATGTTTGATTTGAAGAAATTTGTGTATTCGATAAGTAAATCTGGTAATATTCATTCTTTCCAAATGGCTTAAAAATTTAAATCGTCGTATCTCATTGTATCAGTAAGTTTAGATGTTTTTAAAAATATTCCGATTGGGGTTTGGGGTAATTATTATTATTACATACATACATACATACATACATACATACATACATACATACATACATACATACATTATCATTATAGACTGTTATGCCTTTCAGCGTGCAGTCTGCAAGCCTCTGAGAATTTACTAAACGTCACCACAATCCTCGATTTCCAACTAGTGTTGTTACCTCATTTAGTTCTATACCTCTTATCTTTAAATCGTTAGAAAGCGAGTCTAACCATCGCCTTGGTCTCCCTCTACTTCTCTTACCCTCCATAACAGAGTCCAATATTCTCCTAGGTAACCTATCCTCCTCCATTCGCCTCACATGACCCCACCACCGAAGCCGGTTTATGCGTACAGCTTCATCCATCGAGTTCATTCCTAAATTAGCCTTTATCTCCTCATTCCGAGTACCTTCCTGCCATTGTTCCCACCTGTTTGTACCAGCAATCATTCTTGCTACTTTCATGTCTGTTACTTCTAACTTATGAATAAGATATCCTGAGTCCACCCAGCTTTCGCTCCCGTAAAGCAAAGTTGGTCTGAAAACAGACCGATGTAAAGATAGTTTCGTCCGGGAGCTGACTTCCTTCTTACAGAATACTGCTGATCGCAACTGCGAGCTCACTGCATTAGCTTTACTACACCTTGATTCAATCTCACTTACTATATTACCATCCTGGGAGAACACACAACCTAAATACTTGAAATTATCAACCTGTTCTAGCTTTGTGTCACCAATCTGACATTCAGTTCCGCTGAATTTCTTACCTACTGACATCAATTTAGTCTTCGAGAGGCTAATTTTCATACCATACTCATTGCACCTATTTTCAAGTTCCAAGATATTAGACTGCAGGCTTTCGGCACAGTCTGCCATTAAGACCAAGTCGTCAGCATAGGCCTAACTGCTTACTACATTTCCACCTAACTGAATTCCTCCCTGCCATTTTATACCTTCCAGCAGATGATCCATGTAAACTACGAACAGCAAAGGTGAAATATGACAGCCTTGTCTAACTCCTGTAAGTACCCTGAACCAAGAACTCATTCTACCGTCAATTCTCACTGAAGACCAATTGTCAACATAAATGTCTTTGATTGCTTTTAATAATCTACCTTTAATTCCGTAGTCCCCCAGTATGGCGAACATCTTTTCCCTCGGTACCCTGTCATATGCTTTCTCTAGATCTAAGAAACATAAACACAACTGCCTGTTCCTCTCGTAGCATTTTTCAATTACCTGGCGCATACTGAAAATCTGATCCTGACAGCCTCTCTGTGGTCTGAAACCACACTGGTTTTCATCCAACTTCCTCTCAACGACTGATCGCACCCTCCCTTCCAAGATGCCAGTGAATACTTTGCCTGGTATACTAATCAATGAGATACCTCGATAGTTGTTGCAATCCTTCCTGTTTCCTTGCTTATAGATAGGTGCAATTACTGCTTTTGTCCAATCTGAAGGTACCTTACCAACATTCCACGCTAATTTTACTACTCTATGAAGCCATTTCATCCCTGCCTTCCCACTATACTCACCATTTCAGGTCTAATTTCATCTATTCTGCTGCCTTATGACAATGGGGTTTATTTACTATCCTTTCCACTTCCTCAAGCATAATTTCACCAACATCATTTTCCTCCTCCCCATGAGCTTGGCTGTTTGCAACACCACCATGATGATTTCCTTTTACATTGAGAAGATGTTCAAAATATTCCTTCCACCTCTCCAGTGATTCCCTGGGGGCTATTATTAGTTCACCTGAATTACTCAAAACACTGTTCATTTCCTTTTTCCCTCCCTTCCTAAGATTTTTTATTACTGTCCAGAAAGGTTTCCCTGCTGCTTGACCTAGCCTTTCCAGGTTATTACCAAAATCTTCCCATGACTTCCTTTTGGATTCAACAACTATTTGTTTCGCTCTGTTTCTTTCATCTACCTACCAATCCCTGTCTGCCTCGGCCCTTGTTTGGAGCCATTTCTGATAAGCCTTCTTTTTACGTTTACAGGCTGCTCTCACTTCATCATTCCACCAAGATGTTCGCCTTTTCCCATTTTTACACACAGTTGTTCCTAGGCATTCCCTTGCTGTTTCTACTACAGCATCCCTGTATGCCACCCATTCACTTTCTATATCCTGAACCTGCTTACAGTCTACTGTTCGAAACTTCTCACTAATCATATCCATGTGCTTCTGTCTAATTTCCTCGTCCTGGAGATTTTCTACCCTTATTCGTTTGCAGACAGATTTCACTTTCTCTACCTTAGGCCTAGAGATACTTAGTTCACTACAGATCAGATAGTGGTCTGTATCGTCGAAAAATCCCCGAAAAACTCTTACATTCCTAACAGATTTCGTGAATTCAAAGTCTGTTAAGATATAGTCTATTATGGATCTGGTACCCCTAGCCTCCCATGTGTAGCGGTGAATAGCCTTATACTTGAAGAATGTATTCGTAACAGCTAAACCCATACTATCACAGAAGTCCAGCAAACGCTTCCCATTCCCATTAGCTTCCATATCTTCCCCACATTTACCAATCACCCTTTCGTATCCTTCATGTTCTATTCCCAACTCTCGCATTGAAATCGCCCATTAGCACTATTCTATCCTTGCTGTTGACCCTGACCGCGATGTCACTCAATGCTTCATAAAACTTGTCAACTTCATCTTCATCTGCACCCTCACATGGTGAATACACGGACACAATTCTTGTCCTAATTCCTCCCACTGACAAATCTACCCACATCATTCGCTCATTTACGTGCCTAACAGAAACTATGTTGCGTGCAATGGTATTCCTGTTAAAGAGCCCTACTCCAGACTCTGCCCTTCCCTTTCTAACACCCGTCAAGTACACCTTATAATCTCCTATCGCTTCCTCATTATCTCCCCTTACCCGAATATCACTTACTCCTAGCACATCCAGATGCATCCTCTTTGCTGACTCAGCCAGTTCTACCTTCTTTCTTCCATAAGCCCCATTAATATTGATAGCTCCCCATCGAATTCCATTTCGTTCGCCAAGTTGTTTCCAAGGAGTCCCTCGCCTGTCAAATGGGAAGTGGGACTCCATTACTCCCATAGGTCCGAGGCTTGCTTAAAGTGTTCTGAGCTCGGTAAATTCATGAAGCAGGATGCTGCCCTACTTGAACATAGTCCAAGTGAGGATCTCTCCTCTAAAGGGTTATGGACCACCGATGAATTGTATAGTCCTAGCCGCCTGAGCACAAGGAGGGCCACGACTCAGAATATGTCCGAGATGCCCACTCCCATTCCATAGCAACTGGTATCCCGACTCTCAGGACCACTTACTAGGCCACTCAGCCGTTGCCCATGGTTCACGAACTAGGACGTGACTACAGTAATCCACAAACCTGAACCATCATTTTTAATTCTGGGCCCTAAGATTTTTCTCTTGCTTTTCCTTTCTTTAATCTCTGTAATTGTTCCTGTAAGTTTTTATGATGTAAATTGAACGTTTCTGAAGTATAAAGAGCTTCAGGTTTGATCATTGTTAAGTAATTATGAATTTTGCTGTTGCAGGATAAGCATTTTTTGGTTATGAACATTCATTGTGTGTTGAAAAGCAATTTCCATTTTCTGAATTATTGAAGTACTTAAATTCCTTTATTCTTGTAAATTTATTCATATCAATGGTAAGTTCAGGTGGAGCATTGTTGATGTTTGATAAAGAGGATGGTCCGTCATTTTGTCATTTTTCTTTTAACTCTTCGCGCGACATGTTTGGAAACATATTTTTAAGGCAAGTTCAATAAACCACAAGAAATTAAGAAAACATGTTAATAGTGAATATCTGGGATCGTACAGACTCCATGATACCAGTTTCGTTACAAAAAATATATGTTACGAGACATAACGTCAGAGCCAATAATTAAGACTGAAGAAAAAAGTTCACCATTGTCACTTTTATATATTCTTGTCACGTGTAGAAGTAAGAAGAAAAAGGTGGAAAAACAATATATAATATAGGAAGGCGGAAAAATTATGTTCTGTAGCTGGTGGAGTACTTTGGAAACCAAAGCTTACCTTTAAGCATACTGTATAGTGACAGTCCATGTATTTCACTCTTAAGGCTGGCATTGAATTGCTTCATCTTGCCGCAAAGGAGGTGATTACAAGGCGCTCTCGACCAGATAATGCCCCCGCGGGCGATATTTGCACGTTCAGATATCGTCATCCGAAATGGAATTTCGCACAAATGGAATGAAATGAGCTACAAAGGCCTACATATCTTCTTTGTGCTCTACGCTGAAGCAATACTGTACAAGTCTATTTGTGTAACCGCCTGATACCATTATGGTATTTCTCACAGTCCTCTAAATTATCTTCCCTCAAGGAGTCCGCTGGCTGTGACTACCCGCCTGGCAGTCTCGGATTCTATTCCCCGTTTGCCGCAAAATTAGGACTGGTTTGAGGGGCCGAAACAGGGGTGAACTCAGTCTCAGGTGAACTGTGAGTTGAGAAGAGACCATTCATTTAACACGGTTACCTCTTCAGCTGTGTACGAATGCCGTGGCTATTGAAAGACAGAGCATCGAGCGAGTTGGTTACGGTGATCGGGCCCCCCCGTGAACTTGCGTAAGGGAGATACCGGGTTCGAAAACCAATGTCGGCAGCCCTGAGTATGATTTTCCATATTTTCTTGTTATCACACCAGGCGGTACCTCAATTGAGGCCACGGTTGCTCAGACCTAGTCCTTTCGTCACCATAAGACCTGTCTGAGTCGGCCCGACATAAAACCAACAGCAACAACAACAGATTGAAACACAGGGCTAATCGTCAAGCCGGGCTGAGTAGCTCAGACGAAAAAGACTGGCTTTCTAGGCTCAGGTTTACAGACTCGATCGTGGTTATCAAACATGTGTTTACGGAGCACGTGAGGCGCACACAGCCAGGTGACGGGAAGGACCAGGTGTATTTTCTCAGAACCGTGCCGATCCTGCCCGCTGGAAACAGCCGCTGTTCTCTTCAATAAGAAAGCAAAAGAGCCTCATTGTCTTAAAAAATTAAGTAAATGAAGAGCAGGCGATGATTTTCTTACCTTAATGTCATACCAGCTGCTAAAAATTACTTCCATTTTCGTTTATGTAGACACGGCATCTCCGAAAAAAATTCTGTGTTAATCGCAATGCCTCAATATACGCGGATTGTCCCGATAGAGTTCCTGCTTCATATTTCCCCACAAGCATAAGCCACACATACTGACTCAATTGAAAATGAAAACCTACGCCCTGTTTTCCAGTCATTGACCGGGTCAGGGATGTGATGAATGGGTCATATATAGGCTATTAGTACGACGGGGTCACCACTCCCAAAGTGAATTATTAATGACTGATAGATGCTCTGAAATGAGAATGGAGAGTGTTACTGAAATGAAAGATGACAGGGAAAACCGGAGTACCCGGAGAAAAACCTGTCCCGCCTCCGCTTTGTCCAGCACAAATCTCACATGGAGAGACCGGGATTTGAACCACGTACCCAGCGGTGAGAGGCCGACGGGCTGCCGTCTGAGCCACGGAGGCTACTGAGTCAATTAAGACCCCCTTTTTGTAATGCCGTTTTCTGTTTAAGATGGATTACTCTCTACGGTATAACCTCTTTGCAAAAAGCCTTATGCTACTTACATGATGTCATGTCCAGAAACCGTTCTTAGACTTGTTCGACATGTTTATCTTATCTACGGCGTTATTTGAGTGGACAATTCTGCTATTTGTGTTCCGTCGCACCGACACAGATACAGGTCTTATGGCTGCGACGGGATAGGACAGGGCTAAGAATGAGAAAGATGCGACCGTGGCCTTAATTGCAGTACAGCCCCAGCATTTTTCTGGTATGGACATGAGAAACCACGGAAAACCATCTTCAGGGCTGCCGACAGTGGTATTCGAACCCACTATCACCCGAATCTATATAAATAAAATCGTAACGACCGTGTGTCTGTACATTGATTATTTTGGCGAAATATCCGTACAGTTATCCGTTTCAGGTGTAATAATGACCATCTGCATAATTTTTAGCTTTGGTGTCTGTTTGTTTGTTTGTGTGTCTGTTTGTCTGTTTGTCTGTCCTTCTATAACTTGAAAACTACTGGATATATTTCCACCAAACTTCATATTTAGAATCCACCTCTCCTTGGGTAGGTTTTAGGGCAAATATCGTTTATAAATCCCTGAACTGAGTGGGGATTTTTACGAAACCGAAACCGTGATTTTGCACTCCATCAAAGTTTACACAATCGAACTTAATAGAAATCTCCCTGTCTTAATGAAAATTAATTTCTAAACCTTTTTTTCTCATGTGCATCATTTCGATAACAGGATTTAATAAGGGAGATATCATTAACGGACCGTTTTCCGGTACAAATCCCAGCGGACTTAACGCAAGAGCGGGTGCGTGTAAAGCGTATTTCTTACAACTTGAAAACTACTGAAGATATTTGAACCAAACTTTATATATAGCATCCATCTGTCCAAGGGTAGGTTTCCTTGGTGTCGGTTGGTTAGTTAGTCAGTTAGTTCGTTTCTCTGTTTGTCTTTCTATAACTTGAAAACTACTGGATATGTTTCCACCAAACTTCATATTTAGAATCCACCTGTCCTTGGGTAGGTTTTAGGGCAAATATTGTTTCTAAATCCCTGAACTAATTGGGGGTTTATACGAAACCGAAATCGTGATTTTGCACTCCCTCAAAATATATACAACCAAACTTAATGGAAATCTACCTGCCTTAATGGAAATTAATTTCTAAACCTTTTTTTCTCATGTGCACATTTCGATACCAGGATTAATAACGGAGATATCATTAACGGACCGTTTTTCGGTACAAGTCCCACCGGACTCAACGCAAGAGCGGGTGCGCGTAAAGCGTATTTCTTACAACTTAAAAACTACTGAGATATTTGATCCAAACTTTATATTTAGCATCCACCCCTCCAAGGGTAGGTTTTAAGGTTTATACCATTTCAAATTCCCGGAATGGACTGAGGTTTTATAGGGGACCGAAATGGTGATTTTATATAAAGTACAAGACCAACCTGGCTGAAAATCGATCAAACTGTTTGGAAATCCAATTCTAATTTCTTTTTCTCATGTGCATTTTTAACGGGAGGATTAATAAAGGAGATAACATGAAAGGTCGGTTTTCAGGCTACGTCTAGCGGACATAAGCCCAAAAGGTGTTATACGTGGAACAGATTCCTTATTTATCTAGATAAATCATATCGTAACGACCGTGTGTCTGTGCATTGACTATTTTGGCGAAATTTTCGTACAGCTTTCCGTTTAAGGGGTAATAATGACCACTTGCATATTTTGTAGCTATAGTTTCCTGGAAGTACTAAATTTTACTCCCCCCCTTCGCTCAAAATCAAGATTGCCTCACAATCTGCCACGCGAGCTCAGTAATTGAAATTAAGCAAATTTATACGTTTTAGCCGGTAACCTACGGAAAACTTCCAAGATCTTTAAATATTTCACTTTTATGCCGAATAATATCGAAATATAGGCAATTTAATGGCGGTGCAGACCTTCGTTTCGAGGTATTTCGCGGCTAAACAGTAAGTCCTATCACAAAACGGATGGCACGATCTCCGTTCAATTTCGAGTGATCTACAACTTTAATCCTGTGATATTTTGTCGTCTCTCTCTCTCTCTCCCCCTTATACGGTAGATTTGGCTGTATATTTCGATGGTTCGTAAATTTTGTGCTTTTTACACGTGTATTAGTTTGACACACTTATAGGAAAGGTAGAGTCATTGAATCTGGCACGCACATTGACACGACCAATGGCTATATGCGAACCCAATTTCATGATTCTAGCTTCCACATAAGTATATGAAAAATAATGCAAAATGATGAAAATGTACCCAAATTTCACCCCATTAAAATATCGTAACTCAATCGAACCCATAAATATGTGAGATACGAGAAAATGTTTTAACACCAAACATGTAGAGCGATAAAAGGGACGTCTGAGGGTGCAAACCGCTTGTTGGTATGATGTACCGTTTAGGAGCAGTAAATCTCGAAATGAAGGTTTGCACTTTCAAACGTGCCCATGCTTATCTGTCATCTATATAAATATAATTGCAACGACCATCTGTCTATACATTGGCTATTTTGGCGTAATTTCCGTACATGTATCCGTTTCAATTGTAATAATGACCTTCTGCATATTTCTTAACTTTGGTGTGTTTGTCGGTTTGATTGTATAAGTTTTTATAACTTGAAAACTACTGAATATATTTCTACCAAACTTGATATTTAGAATCCACCTGTCCTTGTGTAGGTTTTAGGGCCAATATTATTTCTGAATACCTAAATTTACTGGGGGTTTATCCGAAACCGGAACCATGATTTTGCACTTCCTCAAAATATGCACATCCGAAATTAATCGAAATCTACAATCCTTAATGGAAATCCATTTCTAAAACTTTTGTTCTCATGTGAATTTTTCGACAGGAAGATTAATAAGTGAGATATCATGAACGGTTGGTTTTGCAGGTTAAGTCCAGCGGACGTAGCCAAAATGTGTTGTACGTGGAGCAGATTCCTTATCTATCTATATAAATAAAATCGTAACCACTGTGTGTGCCTGTACATTGACTATTTTGGTGAAATTTTCGTACAGATACCCGTTTGAGGGGTAATAATTATCGTATGCATATTTTTTGGTTTAATTTCCTGAATGTCATAATTTTTACCCCCTCACCCAAAATCCAGATTGCAGCATAATCTGCCAGACAAGCAAGAAAATAGAAATTTTGCAAAATTATACGTTTCAGCCTGTAACGAACGGAAAACTTCACAGATCTTTAATTTTTTCATTTTTTATCCCCGAAGAATATCGAAATATGGAAGCAATTTTAATGATGGTGCAGACCTTCTTTCGAGGTATTTCGTGGGATAAACGGGAAGTCCTATCACATAACGGATGGCACAATCTTCGTTGAATTAGGAATGATCTTCAACCTTGGTTTTATGACTTTTGTCGTATCTGTATCGCTTATACGTTAGATTCGTCTCTATTTCTCGATTTTAAGTAAATTTTGGACTCTTTACCTATATAATTCATACTTTCAGTCACTTACAGGAAAGATAGTATGATCAAACTCTACATGAACATTGGCCCACCCAGTACCCATATGTGAGCCAAATGCTATGTCACATAATTATCCGAAAAGTAACGCAATGTAAGATAATCTTACACAAATTTCAACCTATTCAACGTTTCTGACTCAATCTGACCCATGAATAGATGAGATACGAGAAAATATCATAGGACCAGCCATTTAGATCGCTAAATACTGCGCCTTACGGTACAATCCTTTGTCAATATGACGTACCATTTAGCAGCAGTTAATCTGTAAATGAAGGTCTGCAATATTGTAAACATGCATATACTCACTACACCGACTTTGACTGCTGGCAGTAGGAATGGGGTCGTTCTCCAACTCCTGTGTAACTGGCATTAGTAAGGAGGGCCTACCATTTTAATGAATTTGTCTTACAGAAGGCAAGGGATCATGCAGTTTTGTTCGAAAGTCCCCTACCCTATTGTGTTTGGCTCTAGGCCAGGGTGCCCGCCATCATAAACAAATGTTCCAATCTAAAATTTGACTAGCATTAGGCATAGTGGCCTGCTATTTTCATGGAAACTCACTAATTCTGTGTGACTGGCAGTAAGCTGACTGGCAGCAGTAAAAAGGGCATGTCATTATAATGATAACTGCACAACTCAATTTTGACTGGTGGTAGGGAAGTTGTCTGCTATTATAATAAAAACGCCTCAACTGAGACCTGTCTGAAAGTAGGAAATGGGTCTGCCATTGTAACTAAAACTCCCCAAATCGATTGTGATCACGCAGTAGGCAATGGGGTCTGCAATTATAATGTAAACTTGCCAACTCGATTGTGAATGGCAGTAGGCAAGTGAGCCTGCCATTATCATCACAACTCCGCAAGCCTCACTTTACCTTGGAAACAATGTATGGAGACCTCCCCATGCTATTTCTCGGATAAGGCTAAGAGACATGCAATTTTAAAACAATCTAATTTATTGCACGCACAGTCTTTACGTCGATATCCGTATGCAATGTAGAATACCGTAGCGAAGCACGGGTACATTTGCTAGTAAGACATATTTATAATTATTTGATATTTTTCGATAGGGAAATTTGACACCATTTTATTTTGTTATGAACTTTAGTCATTAGAAATTGTGCTGTGGAGATATTAACTTGTGAGTGAGTGAGTGAGTGAGTGAGTGAGTGAGTGATCATATTAGTGGTTTGTATTTGTTGGTAGTTACCAAGATGAGTGACTATCCGACCTCCCTTGGTCAACTCTTGTTCTTTTCCGACCCCGACGCTATTAGGTTTGGGAGGGCTAGGGAGTCTTTCATTTTCACACCCTTTCGCAGCCCTTGACTTCCTTTGGCTGATACCTTCGTTTTTCGAATTGTCGGACCCCTTCCATGTTTTCTCTCTGATTAATGTTAAATAGAGGATGGTTGCCTAGTTGCACTTCCTCTTAAAACAACAATCACCACCACCACCAAGATGAGTGATAGCGGTGTTTATTTAAATTTTACATCGAGTAGTTCCGTTGGTGTTCGGTAGATTACTTGCTCTATGTGAAATTTGTCCAATAAGAGAAAGGTTCAATCAATCAATCAATCAATCACTACTGATCTGCATGTAGGGCAGTCTGTTGATTTCCTAACCTTTTGTTAAATGGTTGCAAGGAAATTGGAAATTTATTGAACATCTCCCTTGGTAAGTTATTCCAATCCCTAACTCCCCTTCCTATAAACGAATATTTGCCCCAATTTTTCCTCTTGAATTCCAACTTTACCTTTATATTGTGATCTTTCCTACTTTAAAGACACCACTCAAACTTATTCGTCTACTGATTTCCTCCCACGCCATCTCTCCACTGACAGCTCGGAACATACCACTTAGTGGAGCAACTCGTCTCCTTTCTCCCAAGTCTTCCCAGCCCAAACTTTGCAACATTTTTGTAACGCTACTCTTTTGTCGGAAATCGCCCAGAACACCCAGAACAAATCGAGCTGCTTTTCTTTGGATTGTTTCCAGTTCCTGAATCAAGTAATCCTGGTGAGGGTCCCATACACTGGAACCATACTCTAGTTGGGGTCTAACCAGAGACAAATATTTGACAAGTGCGGCCGTAACGAGAACTACTGCTGCGTTGCGAGATACCCAGCTGATTTGACACTGAATCTTCAAATGGAATTGCTTCGTATTTCGTAATGAAACGTGTTTTCGCCTCTTATATTCCCTTAGGTAGAAAACTCACAGATTCGACCAACCGACAACATGCATTCGTAGATATAAGTGTCCGTGCTGTAATGATGTTACCTACCATACAATCTAAATACTATACAGGAGAGCGTGTAATATTAGCTGAAAAACTCTGTCTGATACAATACATAACGGAAACAGACCCTCAGTACAGGCAATATAACGAAGTTATAACATTCCTGCAATACACAATACATACAACAAACACGAGCATTGGTATGACAACCAATAACACATACCCTATAGACTTATGCACGGAATGACGGCAATAATCACAGATATTAGCCCACTTCTAAAACTACTCTGATTTAAAACAAATTGTGATATTCAGAGAACTCGTTATCTATATATATAAAATTGGATGTTGGTATATTTCACGTTAATAGACTCAAAAACTACTGGACCGATTTCGCTGAAATTCTCACAATTTGTTCTTATTACATCTGAAAGGGATTATGAAGTGGTTTGAACGAAATCGGTAAGGTAGTTTTATTATTATGAGTAATTTTATGTAATTTTATTAAATTGCAAAGCCGCACCAAGACTGGATCGACTTGATGGACAGATTGTCGCTAGGCAACAGCAGCTTACGCTATACCATGATAGTCCGCTAAATGAAATGGCGTATGGCTTTTAGTGCCGGGAGTGCCCGAGGACATGTTCGGCTCGCTACGTGGAGGTCTTGTGAATAGACTCCCTTTGGCGACCTGCGCGTCGTGATGAGGATAATATTTGCCGTATATAGGAGGATGAAAACACGCCGCATTGACTTACCTTTCTTGATAGGATGTGCATTCTTATGCCTATTATTTTGAAATAGCAATCCAACATAACCGTGATCGAGATGTACTTTCATGTCATGGTACCAACTTTGATAGGACTGCCCATTTTGAAGAATGTAGCTGTGTATTAGACGTGTAAAATATTTAAGAAACTGTTAAAAATATAGAATATCAACAATGGAATGACAAGAGTTATCACCCCTCCTCCTAACGAAGAAGAGGTTCCCAACGAGCAAAGGCGAGTCTATGTAATCTATAGGTCTATAGGTAGGCATATATGTATTGCATCTCCTCCTAAACCACTCGAGCGATTTCAACCAAACTTGGTACACTTATGACAATATCAGGAAACAAACCTCGTAGGGGAAAGACACCACAAGTACCCTTAAAGCGGGGGAGGGGGGCTTGGGGCCAATTTAGAAAAATAATCGAAAATAGTTTTGAATTCATAGTTTTCGGGGTCGCTGAGAAATAGTGACACTCCGGATTTTAAAGTCCAATTTCAGCCCCCTTTGGGACGAGAGCGAGGGGGAGTGAGAAATAATAATAATAATAATAATAATAATAATAATAATAATAATAATAATAATAATAATAATAATAATAGAAAATAGAGCCGAATTCATCATTTTCAGGGTGGCTGAGATGAATGGTGAAACTCCGGAATTTGTTGAAGTCCAAGTTCATCACCCTTTCGGGTGGTGGGGACTAGAGGGGAATGATATATAAAAATAATCGAAAATAGTGTCGAATCCATAGTTTTCGGGATCGCTGAAATGAATAGTGACACTCCGGATGTCGTTTAAGTCCAAGGTGAGCCCCAGTAAGGAGGATTGTGAGAAGGGGTGAAGCAAAGTAAATGTGGAAATGACCGAGATTTTGGGTGTTTGAATGTATGTTCCACCATGGGTGTTAAAAACTTAGTACAAATATTATCTACTATATGTAAAAGATATGCCTTCTCTGGCGAGATGTAGTGTTTACAGTGCACTATGTCTTCTGGTATGGGCTATATCAAATTTGTTACTTTCATTGACCTGTCTCAGTCTCATCCTTGGCTTTGACAATATGAAAGTTACTGAAATAAAAGATACTGCGGGGACAAGACACCCCTAGAAGCTCTAGGGAAGGGGGCGAAATATAATTAAAACGACCGATATTGGTGGTGAACCCATGGTTTTCTGGACTATGGGAGAGATTTCAGCCAAACTTGGTACACTTACGACTTACTATCGTGGGACAAACTGCGAGGAGGTGTGGTAGACCTAGCACGCATAGGGGTGGGGTGGGAAGGGCTGGGGTGTAAAAATAATCGAAAATAGTGTGGAAAAGTGAGACGAATATTGATACTCCGGGCGTCGTTGTGTGTATGTTTCTTCCAACATAGCCCTCATACAAAATAGGTACACATATGACTTACTATCTGAAAAATTACTATTGGGTAAAACACCAGTAGCACTCTTCGTGGAGGTGGTGAAATAGAAAAATAAAGGGAAATATTTACGAGTTCGCTGAGTTGAACTGTGACACTCTGGATGGATAAGTCATACTTCACCGCAATTGGTATGGAGGTTGAGAAGGGGTGAAAATAAATGTTAAAATAACCGTCATATATGGATGTATGTGGGTATATTCCCAAATAGCTCTCAACAAAACTTGGTACATACATGACTTACCATGTGGAAAAAAGAATGCTATGGAGATAAAACACGAATCCCCGCTGGGGGTGGGGAATGGGAGGGCATGACATTTTCCGTTATTTAAAAATAATAGAAAATAACCGATATTAATGTCGAATTCACTGTTGTGACTCCCTAAATATCGTTTAAGTCGACGTTCAGCCTCCATTGGGACGGTACACTGAAAGGGGTTTTGTAGTGAATAGTATAAAATGACCGAGATTAGTGTTGAATCCACTGCGTTTGGGGTCTCAAGGCTGATTGGTGAGAGTCTCAACGACAGTTGAAATCGTGTAGATCATATCTATACCGTGACTGATAAATACATGAAGTTATCACTTATTATCTTTTTGAAAGAATCAAATACTTCCCAATCAATTCGAGCTCCCACAAGGACAAAATTTTACTCAAAAATGAAATCATTTAAAACTTGAAATCAAACACATCTAAATAACTCTAAAACTATATAATAGATCGTAAAAATCCATATCCCAGAAAGGAATTCTATAAAAATTCACTTTATCATAACTAACTGGTGATACATCCTAAACCAACCGGGCTACGCCGGGTAGTACAGCTAGTCAAATATAAATATCTAAACAATGACCATAGGCCTATGTATCAAGCAGCATACAAATACAATGCATAACACATCAGCTACATAATACTCGCGAAATCATAGTGCCTATCAACAAGAAGAACACATATTTACTCGCCGCTTGGACTTCCTTTTTTTAAATCGTAGGGTTACGTTCCGTCCCCTCCAAGTAGAGATGTTCGATAAATTACAGCCTGTTACTTTGTCACCTATATATCAGGTACGCAAGTATCTGTGACAAAATATCGTTTAAGTTGTGTACTAAGATCATGCTCACAGGGCCATGATGTCCGCTGTAGCTCAAGGTCTATATCCGTTTTTCATTTACCTCACTGGTGTAACCAATGGGGGGCAGGGGGCCCGGGTCCCCACCCCCCAAAATGTTTCCTGAAACTAGAGCGAGGATCAGCCGTTGTTTTACGTGCGGTACGAACAACTTAAAATCTTACGCCGAAATGTTAAATTAACGTAGCGACAAAGAATCTACTAGCAAGGCTCAGGAGGGCCATACATAATTATCCATATTTGTACTGCTTGAAATGAAGGGAAACACTTAGGATTGTGATGCGTGGGGATATTTCCCTGTAGAAGCCTCAGTATTGGGAATAAAACCTTGTGTTGACTAATGTCAAGAGATGAGGAAAATGGTAATTAGCAAGAGATTACTCAGTAGAGGGGCCACGTCCAGAAACAGTTGCAAGCTTACAACATCGTGTCAGCTTTTGTACACCGGTTCCAGTAAACAACAATGTAGCCTACTATGATTCCTGGGGTTGGACCGTGCTTGAGAGATGTGCTGTGTTTAAGTTGCAACGTTGGAAAGATTGTTACAGGATTGTGAGCTGTACGTTAGATCCTCATTTTGTGTCATTAAGTAACTTTTTATTGAAGATGGACCGTTTTGTAATAAAGAAACCAAAACTATGTTCATCCTTGGTAAGTTGTGAAATTATTTTTTATTCTAACAGTAGCAAGACAGATCGTGGATGCGTGCCTAAGTTCTATAGGTAGGCCTATATATTTTTTCAAATGTCCGGGGACTGATTGGAACCTCAAATGGTACCATCAAAAGTGCAGGTAACTATTTTATAATTAGCGGGCGTGATAACTCAGTTCCAATGGTTTTATCTTCTCATCAAGACGGCCAAGGCTTGAATCGCAGTCGACGCATGAAACATTTTTCAAATGGGAAGTCACCTTCTATTGATTCGGATTCTACTTAAAACAAGAGATCCTGTCCCTTACCTTTCTTTGGTACTTTTGAACCATAACCGCATCATTTATAGTGGTGTATTTTGAGTATCCAACCGTATTTCGGGCTTACCTTGCATCTCAAATGGTTAGTGGATGCAGTGGCGTACCCACAAAATAATTTCAGTGGGTGGGGTATAAGTCCAGGCCAGTAGCGTGGATATGACTTTACCTTGGAAGAGATTATGAAAATATTTTTTTATTTCTTATTTAGAATTTGCTTTACGTCGCACCGTATGTCTTACGGCGACGATGGGAAAGGAAAGGGCTAGGAGTGGGAAGGAAGCGGCCGTGGCTTTAATTAAGGTATAGCCCCAGCTTTTGCCTGGTGTGAAAATGGGAAACTATGGAAAACCATCTTTAGGGCTGCCGACAGTGGGGTTCGAACCCACTATCTTCCGGATGCAATCTCACACCTGTGCGCTCCTAACTGCACGGCCAACTCGCCCGGTGGATATGAAAAGAAAGCCGGCCCTACCGAGTGCGGTGCAGGGGCGGCCGTACCTTATGTGCTGAAGTGCTGCAGCACACTGCCTGTTGCAAAAATAAATTAGTTTAAAAATATTATCTACAATCAAATACAGTACATTGAAAAAGACGTCAGCCAAAGAATAGAAAATTATTCAACTTCCCTCACAACCAGGTAACTACTGGTGCGCTCCACGCCGGGTGCTGTGAGATCACAGCTCAGCGAGCTTTTAGCCAGAAACCAGGAGCTCTGCCTTTTGCGCACGCGTGCCCAACTTTTCCGATACAAAGAGAATGTGTTCCGATAGGCTGCGGAAACAACAGCCAAGACATCACTTCACAGCGATTCTTCGTTCGATCACGCAGAGGCGCACTAGCACTAGTCACACTTGCAATGCGAACGACATGAGAAGGTGGCAGATGGCACCCTCTTGACTCAGCGGTAGTATTTAAGAGGGGATCGCTCAAAGCAAACGGGAAAACAAAATACTGTAGAGCTGTTCCCGCCAGGTCTTTTAATACCAAAGAGGATAGAATACTACCAACTTGCCTATTCCAAAGCCACATTTGTAAATCGATTAACTATAAAAATTGTACTTTTTATGTTGTCAAATTAAGGACATGATATTGTGATTTTCATTATTTTAAAATGTCTAGTTTATAAATGTCACTATAAAAACATAACATGTAATTTTTCATTACGACGTTGCTGGTTTTATTTCAATGATGTTGGTAACATTGGGAAGTTCTGTTTTTGCGCGCTCACACCAAGTGTTTGAGTTCGTGAATATTTTGCCATTGCAGGTGTTATTGTGTGTTTAGTTATATAGTTTTATAGTTTTTTATGAGATATGTGTTGGGGTTGTTTGCGTGTTTGTTCAGTGTGGAAAACTCAGTGGAGAGCTTCTTGAAAACCACATACCAGTATGTTTCTAATTTTTTTTTTTTTTTTTTTTTTTTTTTTTTTTTTTTTTTGAGTGGAGATGGGTTACAGCACACAACTGATTTTCTACACCAGTCGCCCCTGGTGCGGTGACGGATCTTCAGTAGATCTTGATGGTTTTCATTGTTACCATGTAATTATATCAAACAGTCGAAATCATAGCTTCTGTACTCTTAATATAAACCAGCTGCATTATTGAAACCGTTCGTAAAATTGATAATATCGTTCTTCGTTTGTGAGGAAGTATAATCTTCATTGAATTCGTCTTCTTAAAAAAAGGAACCACTTTGGTACTACGCCCCGTGAAGGTGACTACATTCGAGGTCGTAGATATTTCGATTACGGGATACTCAAGGCCAACTCTATTGCACCAACAAACAAGGCTGTATCTTCCCCATTCCATGCATTTCTTAACTCTGACACTGCCGGGAATCGAATGCGGGATGCCTTAAGTCAAATTCTAAAATGAGGAGACCTAAAAGTAAACACCCGTCGTCGCGGTGTGGCAGGAGTAGCGTGCTTGCCTCTTACCGGAGGACCCGTGTTCGATTCCCGGCCAGGTCAGGGATTTTTACCTGGATCTTAGGGCTGGTTCGAGATACACTCAGCCCACGTGATTATAATTGAGGAGCTACCTGACAGTGAGATGGCGGCTCCGGTCAAGAAAGCCAAGAATGACGACGGAGAGGATTCGTCGCGCTGACCACACGACACCTCGTAATCTGCAGGCCTTCAGACTGAACAGCGGTCACTTGGTAGGTGATGGCCCATCGGGGCTGTTACGCCATGGAGTTTGTTTTGGAAAAATAAACAGAGAAGGAAGTGACATCCCTGCAAGACTCTTCACCTTCCAGCTAGTTCTTCCGTCCGGTCTCGTGCATCATTTTATAGCTTGAACATTTAGCTATTTTTCTACATAATCACCATTTCGGTCGATGCAGTTTTGTAGACGCTGTGACAGTTTTTGTATGTCCATGTCATACCAGCAGGCCGCCATGCTGTTCAGAAAGTTGTGAACTTCATCTTTCACCTCGCACTCGTCTTGCACATGCCTTCCGTGATTTCAATTTTTCCGTTAAAATTCTGAGAATGGCGCTTCGAAAATCGTCAGGAACCAACGTGCAGAGATCATCCAGGGTGATCCGCCGATCTTCACGCATGATTTGCTCAACCTTCACAATCAATCAATCAATCAATCAATCAATCAATCAATCAATACTGATCTGCATTTAGGGCAGTTGCCCAGGTGGCAGATTCCCTATCTGTTGCTTTCCTAGTCTTTTCCTAAATGATTTCAAAGAAATTGGAAATTTATTGAACATCTCCCTTGGTAAGTTATTCCAATCCCTAACTCCCCTTCCTATAAATGAATATTTGCCCCAGTTTGTCCTCTTGAATTCCAACTTTATCTTCATCTTTCCTACTTTTATAAATGCCATTCAAACTTATTCGTCTAATAATGTCATTCCACGCCATCTCTCCGCTGACAGCTCGGAACATACCACTTAGTCGAGCAGCTCTTCTTCCTTCTCTCAATTCTCCCCAACCCAAACATTGCAACTTTTTTGTAACGCTACTCTTTTGTCGGAAATCACCCAGAACAAATCGAGCTGCTTTTCTTTGGATTTTTTCCAGTTCTTGAATCAGGTAATCCTGGTGAGGGTCCCATACACTGGAACCATACTCTAGTTGGGGTCTTACCAGAGACTTACATGCACTCTCCTTTACATCCTTACTACAACCCCTGAACACCCTCATAACCATGTGCAGAGATCTGTACCCTTTATTTACAATCCCATTTATGTGATTACCCCAATGAAGATCTTTCCTTATATTAACACCTAGATATTTACAATGATCCCCAAAGGGAACTTTCACCCCATCAACGCAGTAATTAAAACTCAGAGGACTTTTCCTATTTGTGAAACTCACAACCTGACTTTTAACCCCGTTTATCAACATACTATTGCCTGCTGTCCATCTCACAACATTTTCGAGGTCACGTTGCAGTTGCTCACAATCTTGTAACTTATTTATCACTCTATAGAGAATAACATCATCCGCAAAAAGCCTTACCTCTGATTCCACTCCTTTACTCATATCATTTATACATATAAGAAAACATAAAGGTCCAATAATACTGCCTTGAGGAATTCCCCTCTTAATTATTACAGGGTCAGATAAAGCTTTACCTACCCTAATTCTCTGAGATCTATTTTCTAGAAATATAGCAACCTATTCAGTCACTCTTTTGTCTAGTCCAATTGCAATCATTTTTGCCAGTAGTCTCCCATGATCCACCCTATCAAATGCTTTAGACAGGTCAATCGCGATACAGTCCATTTGACCTCCAGAATCCAAGATATCTGCTATATCTTGCTGGAATCCTACAAGTTGAGTTTCAGTGGAATAACCTTTCCTAAAACCGAATTGCCTTCTATCGAACTAGTTATTAATTTCACAAACATGTCTAATATAATCAGAAAGAATGCCTTCCCAAAGCTTACATACAATGCATGTCAAACTTACTGGCCAGTAGTTTTCAGCTTTATGTCTATCACCCTTTCCTTTATACACAGGGGCTACTATAGCAACTCTCCATTCATCTGCTATAGCTCCTCCGACCAAACAATAATCAAATAAGTACTTCAGATATGGTACTATATCCCAACCCATTGTCTTTAGTATATCCCCAGAAATCTGATCAATTCCAGCTGCTTTTCTAGTTTTCAACTTTTGTATCTTATTGTAAATGTCATTGTTATCATATGTAAATTTTATTACTTCTTTGGCCTTAGTCTCCTCCTCTATCTCAACATTATCCTTGTAACCAACAACCTTTACATACTGCTGACTGAATACTTCTGCCTTTTGAAGATCCTCACATACACACTCCCCTTGTTCATTAATTATTCCTGGAATGTCCTTCTTGGAACCTGTTTCTGCCTTAAAATACCTATACATACCCTTCCATTTTTCACTAAAATTTGTATGACTGCCAATGATGCTTGCCCTCATGTTATCCTTAGCTGCCTTCTTTGCTAGATTCAATTTTCTAGTAAGTTCCTTCAATTTCTCCTTACTTTTGCACCCATTTCTAACTCTATTTCTTTCCAGTCTGCACCTCCTTCTTAGTCTCTTTATTTCTCTATTATAATAAGGTGGGTCTTTACCATTCCTTACCACCCTTAATGATACAAACCTGTTTTCGCATTCCTCAACAATTCCTTTAAACCCATTCCAGAGTCTGTTTACATTTTTATTTACCGTTTTCCACCGATCATAGTTACTTTTTGGAAACTGCCTCATGCCTGCTTTATCAGCCAAATGGTATTGCCTAATAGTCCTACTTTTAAGACCTTCCTTTCTATCACATTTATTTTTAACTACCACAAAAACAGCTTCATGATCACTAATACCATCTATTACTTCAGTTTCCCTACAGAGCTCATCTGGTTTTATCAGCATGACATCCAGGATATTTTTCCCCCTGGTTGGTTCCATCACTTTCTGAATCAGCTGTCCTTCCCATATTAACTTATTTGCCATTTGTTGGTCATGCTTCCTGTCATTCGCATTTCCTTCCCAATTGACATCTGGCAAATTCAGATCTCCCGCACAATCACATTTCTTTATATGTCGTTTCCCACATAGCTGACTATCCTATCAAATAATTCTGAATCCGCGTCAGTGCTACCCTTTCCCGATCTGTACACTCCAAATATATCAAGTTTCCTATTATCTTTAGAAATGAGCCTTACACCTAGAATTTCATGTGTCTCACGACTGTCTCGACGGAAATTGATAGTGTCCCGCTCCTTTGTTCGTCAATTGGGGATGGATTTCAATCGGTTCAGTGCATTTTGCATTCAAAAACCGAATAACTGTGCGCACTTTGCACTTGGCGGTAACATACAACGGGAGCTCCATTCTCAACGGCTGCCAAGCCAAAACTGAGTGCCTCAGCGCGGCGTGCGCATGTTTATATGCGTGCGCGGGAAACATTCTTCACAATATTGTGACCAACAGCCACATGAACAGAGTTCTATATTTATAAAAAAATTAGGAGACCATATTTTTGGGATTACCCTCGTAGAAGATATTTTAGATTCAGGAGTTTAAATGGACTGTATCACTATTTACCTATTCAAGGCTTTTGACAGGGTAGATCATGGGAGACTGCTAATGAAAATGAAGGCTAAATTTCTAGAAAATGGAACTCAGAGAATTAGAGTAGGTGAAGTGTTATCTGATCCTGTAACAATTAAAGAAGAGGTCCTGCAAGGAGTATTATTGTATCTTTATGTTCTGTGTGTATATGAATGATGAAAATGAAAACCTACAACCTGTTTTCCAGTCTTTGACCGGGTCAGGGATGTAATGAATGAAAGATATATAGGCTGGTATTACAATGGGGTCGCCACTCCCAAGGTGATTTATTAATGACTAATAAATGATATGAAATGATAATGGAGAGTGTTGCTGGAATGAAAGATGACAGGGAAAACCGGAATACTCGGAGAAAAACCTGTCCTGCCTCTGCTTTGTCCAGCACAAATCTCACATGGAATGACCGGGATTTGAACCACGATATCTGTCTGAGCCACGGAGGCTCTGTATATGAATGATATGAATAAGAAACTTAAATCACAGATAAGGCCTTTTGTAGATAATGTTGTACTCTATAAAGTGAGAGACTACAAAAGGACCTCAACAATATTCTGAGGTGGACAGTAGCCAGTAGTAGAAAGTAACGTTGTAACTTTCACCAAGAGGAAAAGTCCCCTCAGTTTAAATTACTGTGTTGATGGGATGACAGTCTCAAGGGCTTCACTGTAAGTATCTACTGTAGGTGTTAATACGGTACTGTAAAAAGAAAAATCTTCATTGGAGTAATCTCATTAACGAGGATGTAAAGAAAAGTTACAGATTTTTTCATATGGTATGAGAGTATTTAGGGGTTGTAGTAAGATGTAAAGGAGAGGACATATAAGTCACTCGTAAGACCCCAGTTAGGGTAAGGTTTCAGTGTATGGGACCCTCGCCAGGATTATTGATACAAGAACTGGAAAAGATGAAAAGGAAAGCAGCATGATTTGTTCTGGGTGATTTCTGACAAAAGAGTAGTGTTACTCAACTGCTACAAACTTTGTGCTGGGAAGACTTAGGAATAAGGAGATGAGCTGCTTAACCAAGATGGTAGATTCCTAGTGGCAGCAACAGTGACAAGTATCATTTTATCAGTGTCTGACTCAGCTAATGGATCCATCCAGGGTGATGATACATGTTGAAGAGTGTAAAGGGTGCAAGGAATGAGTGAACTGTTCAAGAGTGTTTTTAAATATGTTTCATGTCTTACGTGTTGGGTTACAACAGAAATTATTATGAAAAAGGCAAAGTGTACATATGTTGGTCTAGAGTTGATGTTATACAGGACAATGCTTAATGTTAATGTGATATGATGTTGTATCTTGAGATTTGGATAAGGTTGATTTTGATGTGAATATGCTGATGAAGGGAGTTATGGCTCCCATAACATGTACGTATAAATAATTCAAATATTAATAATATATTGACAGAGCAGACTAAACAATCATCCATTGTACATTATTGTTAAATCAGTTTTCCACAATGCTGGTCAGCATAAAGGGCTCAAGTCTACTTATACCCCCTTCCGCAGTACTTTTATGTATTTTATGTTATGATCAAAAGGTGTAAGTTATTGATATTTTGTTCTGACACATGTGGTGGGCAGAATAAAAAACACCCAGGTGTCAGGGATGTTTATGAAAGCAATTTTGGAGTTTTCTCACTTTGTGCCATTCATCACAAATCTCTTGTCCTAGGTCACACCCATACAGAATGCAACAAAGCTTATACTCAAATTTAGAAACAGGAAAAGGAAATTGATGTTCCCACCTATAATCCTCATGACTGGTACCAGTTGATGAGAGGAACAGTTAAGAAAAGAAAAATTGTATTCAAAGAAATGACATCAGATGACTTCTTAATTTTTTTCTTGCATTGTTCAAGAAGCCCTTATTGAATAGAAAATGTAACACACAAGGTGATGTGGAAAGACATGCAGTGGTTATGTTACACTAGCCAACAAGGTGTTGCTATCTACAGAACTTCTCTCTTGAAAAAGGACATTTCAATCAGCTTGTTTCTTGTGAAAGGGAAAGCACAACTCTGCAATGCATCTGTACCCAGAAAATACACAGACATAGTTCCTATTTTAGCTGACGAGAGAAAAAAAAATTAATTAACTTACTTAGCCTTATTCTGACTACCTTTCATGATTTTTACTTGAAGCTGAAGCCAGTAAATAAACATGACATTCACACTGGCATACAAGACACTGATGCAGATGAAGATGAAGAAAATAAGTGACTGCTTCTCTTTTTTTTTTTTTTTTTTATACCTCTTGTCGCTGTGTTATTACATAAAATATTTATTACTACTTTTGAATAATGCTCTGTAGTTTCAAGATGCCTTGGTTTTTATCTCTGACATACTGTCAAGCAGTGTATTATTGTAACACCATCACTTCTAACAACAATCATTATTAACCATACACATGGCCTTCAGGATGCCAAAATCTTTGAGTATTTGCATGAACAATCTCCTGTATCCCACATGTCAACAGGGCATAAGTTATACCACTGTATATACAATAAGCATAAGTCTGCACAAGGTCATAAATATTAAATAGTATTGAGACAAATTTGGAACTGAAAATGGTATCTGGTTGACCTATGTCCTTTATACTGCCCTCCATAGAATTTATCAAGGGAAATGTTTGATAAATGTCTGAGTTCTTTGAAATTGTTTACGAAATGCTAGGTAAACACTTGACAGGGAATCTGCCACCTGGGGAGAAAAGGGAGGAAGAAGTAGGTTCTGAAGCTGTCAGGAAAGATAAGCAAGACCAGGAGGTAAGGGGATCTAATAAGATGGGTGCAGTTGAGATTATGGTCATGGGGGACTGCATTGTTAGGCATATGAGGAAAATGTGTTCAGGAAATAGAACCAGGGTAGTGTGTTACCCAGTAATTAGGTTAACACATTTGTGAAAAAATATCTAATTCCCTCCTTGGGAACTTAGAATTTCCATTCGGAATTGCTAGGCGAGCAATAATTCTATTGTGGAGTTTTATCTCCCGTATGCAGTTATCAGACTGTGCCTCTTATATAGGGCTTCTGATAAGTTCACCTGCATACACCCCAGCGTCAGTGGGTAGGGTCTGATACATCCCACTCTGATGAGTCTAGTGTCAGACCTAAGACGAAACGCTGGTTAATAGAGCAAACGCCTGAAAAACCTTACATCTGATCTATTTTTGACATGCTCTATTGGTGGAAAAATATCTAATTCCCTCCTTGGGAACTTAGAATTTCCATAACACATTGAATTCGAAGGCTGTACACCATATGGGCCATGTCATTTATTGCAGAGAACGAAGCCCGCACAGCGTATGTTCTCTGGTTTTCATCGTTGTTACTACGAAACTAACATACATTGTGCATTAATCTGCATTGCAGTATAAGATTTGGTTCATATTGTTCATATCATTCTCGAAAAAAAATACAGATGGCAGTAAACTACAGCTCTGCACATCATATTCTTCCTTTCAAATCGTGTCAGAGCTGTGTTGACTCGACAGCAGTGTGCGCATAATGGCGGGCATCCATGATCATAGACTGAACAACAGATCGGTGGGAAGCCTGGCTGACTAACAATGGGAAATGTAAATAATATGGATTCACCTTAGACATTAGTACAGCAACAGAAGAATATTTCAATGGATTGATACAAGAACAAAACAAGGGACTGTGCAATAGAGAAGTGAACAAACAATCAAAGACTGACAGACTTCAGAAAATTGAAAGGAGGATTGGAAGAACCTGCATCAAAAAAAAATACCAGAAAGATGGACGGTGGCAGTCAATACATAACAAAGTCGTGTACAAAGAGCTAGAACCCATTACAGATACTATGCGTAAGAGGAGACTGGGATTCTTTGGACATATCATGAGGATGCAGGATTCGGAACTTCGGAAACTACTAGTACAACACGATCTCGTCTCAAAAAATACCACAACAGGATGTAAATGGATCAGAGAAGTAAGAGAGGATATGAAGGAAATAGGCCTTACAACAGAAGACACCACAAATAAAATAAAATTGAATACAAAACTCAAGAATACAATCCTCCGCTTTACCCTTACACAAAACAAACCAACAACACGCACATTTTCAACTGAGGAAAGGGCACGAAGATCGGAGCATCTGAAGAAGTACTGGGAGGACCGTAAAGCCTGAACAATCCCTTCAAAGAGACCTAAACGGCGGACTGACTAAAGTGATCCTATGTGGTCATAGAAGAAGAAGAAGAAGAAGAAGAAGAAGAAGAAGAAGAAGAAGAAGAAGAGTGATAGGCTGACAATTTTAAAATAGTGAATAAGTAAGGTTCCGGTAGTGAACTTTTATCTTATATCATGACAATTGTAATATGTAATATAATATTTTAACAGTGAACTGCTAAGCAATATTTTAAAGGTCATGTATTTAAATTATTTTAGGAAACATGTAATAGCAATAGAATGAAAGTTTTAAATATGCTAAGAGTATTTTTTAAGAAGGCTGATGAAGGGATTAGAACAATATCCTGAAACATGTACTGAACTAAATAAAATGAAGATAACAATTTGTAAGTATTGACTAGGCACACATAGCATAGATTATTGCATTTTGTCAATGCGGACCAGTTGGCTGATAAAAATGGTCAAGATTAAAAATTCTGTTAAAAATAAATGCGATAGAAAGGAAGGTTGTAAAAGTAGGCCTGTTAGGCAGTACCATATGGTTAATAATTTAATTACGTGTGGTTATTCCTAGCCGAGTGCAGCCCTTGTAAGGCAGACCTTCCGATGAGGGTGGGCAGCATCTGCCATGTGTAGGTAACTGCGTGTAATTGTGGTGTAGGATAGTGTTATGTGTGGTGTGTAAGCTGCAGGGATGTTGGGGACAGCACAAACACCCAGCCCCCAAGCCAATAGAATTAACCAATGAAGGTTCAAATCCCCGACCTAGCCAGGAATTGAACGCAGGACCTTCTAAACCGGAGGCCAGTACGCTGACAATTCAGCCAATGAGTCGGACACCGTATGGTTGATAAGACAGGAATGGGGGAGTTTTTAAAAGAAATTATGGTTGGTGAAAAATGGTAAATAAAAATTTAAATAGTCTGTGCGATGTGAAAACAGGTATGTACCTTTAAAGGTGACAAGGAATGGTAAAAACTCGCTATATTATAACAGGAAAGTAAAGAGACTAAGAAGGAGGTGTAAGTTGAAAAGAAATGGTTGTGGAAGTAACTTACTAGGAAAATTGAATCTAACAAAGAAGTCAATTAAGGATAACATGATGGCAAGCATAACTAGCAGTCACGCACATTTTAGTGAAAAAAGGAGCATGTGTATAGACACTTTAAGTCAGAAACAGATTTCAAGAAGGACATTCCAGCGTTAATAGCAGATATTTTAGATTCAAGAGGTCAAATGGTCTGTATCGTAATTGCCTTATCTAAGACTTTTGATAGCAGGGGCGTATTGAATGTGATACAGGCTCGCCAGTTGAAATAAAACTTCGGGCCCCCTCAAGAACAATGTAAAGCCTATGAATAATGTAATATAAATTTACAGTAATTACAACAGGATTAAGTAATACAATATACTGTCGAGTTATAAGAACAAAGGTATTATTCTTTGTTGTAAGATTATTTAAAAATAATGTTTAATCGATTTTATTCGACTGCCTCCATGGTTTAACAGCTAAGCTGTTGAACTGCCAGTCATGAACCACTTAGATATCCATACTTAACTTCAATTAGTTTCATCTTTTTAGTAACTACAGAATTATACTCTGTAACCGATGCTGGTCTCAGATATAATCATGTATTTGATTAAAACACAGAAAAATATATGAACAAAATTAAATCAAAAACTGTTCAAATAAAGTTTGAAAATTATCATATCTCACAACTGATAAGCCTATTATTAATTTTGCACAGAGAGATCTCATTGATTGATTGTTACTACAACTTCTTATTGTCATTATTCACTGCAGTTGAATAATTTTTTCTGTAAAATCTGTGCATAATATGATCTCATGTGCACTACAAATCAAGAAAAGTATCATTTCCTGAATAAAATATGATAATCGAAAGAAACTTTCAACTTATTAAGTCGTGTTACATACACTTAGTACGTGTTGAAGAGATGTTAAATACAGAACAAAAATGGGATCTGAATTCACAAGCGATGCGAAATCGTACTAAATGTACGTAAAACGACCTAATAAGTTGAAAGTCAATTTCCATTATAATGTGGTCGTGAAAATTCAATATTCATTAAAATATGACATTTTGGTATTGATTTTCATAGATGTAGTTATATATTTTGGTGCAGGAATGTTTTGCGATGTTACAAGAGACAGTAAGGGGAAGTATATTTTACAGCTGTACAACACTCAACACAATAAAGTGCTGCTAGATGCAACCAAGTGGCAATCCCTCTACGAACAAATTGTGAAAAACAAAGTATTACGACCGATTCTACAAAACCGCCCAGACCATTTCCTTGCAGAGTGACCTTAGGCTAGGGGACATTATTTTTGCGAGGAGTCTGCAAGGCCCCTTAAAGACCCAGACCCGCCTACATTGCAGGCCCAACAGA
Organism: Anabrus simplex; assembly: GCF_040414725.1. Taxonomy (NCBI): domain Eukaryota; kingdom Metazoa; phylum Arthropoda; class Insecta; order Orthoptera; family Tettigoniidae; genus Anabrus; species Anabrus simplex. Next base: position 443,701,040 of record NC_090267.1, on the reverse strand, counting down.
CCCTAACTTTATGCCCCTGCTTGATAGGGTAGATCATGGAAGACTGCCAACAAAAATAAGTGCAATTGGACAGTGTCAAAGTGATCAAAATAACAAAGAAAATGCCTGAAAAGTACCTGTTCTGGTATGGTCACATCCAGTGGCAGCTGATGCAGAAAATCAGTTGTGTGCTGTAACACATCCCCCCTCCCCCTCCCCCTCCAAAAAATAAATATATTTAGAAACATATTTGATTTTCAAGAAGCCTTCCACTGAGCTTTCCATACTGAAAAAACACGCAAACAACCCCAACACATTCTTCATACAAAAATAATTAAACACACAATAACAGCTGTGATGACAAAACATTCAGGAACTCAGAAACACTTGTTGTGAATGCACAAAAACAGAACTTCTCAATGTTACCAAAATCATTGAAACATAACCAGCAACGTCATAATGCAAAATTATATATTATGTTGTTATAGTGAAATTTATAAACTAGACATTTTGTAATTAAAGAAAATCACATCATGTCCTTATTTTGACAACATAAAAAGTCAATTTTTATAGTTCATCGATTTAGAAATGTGGCTATGGAATAGACAAGTTGGCAGTATTAAAAGACCTGACAGGAACAGCTGATGGCTTCCTCTACAGTATTTTGTTTTCCCGCTTCCTTTGAGCGATCCCCTCTTAAATACTACTGCTGAATCAAGAGAGTGCCACCTGCCATGTTCCCATTTCAGTTGAAATGCAACTGTGACAAGTGCTGTCTGTCTGTGGCCGAATGAAGAATTGCTGTGAAGTGATGTCTTGGCTGTTGTTTCCACAGCACATCAGAAAAGTTGGGCACACATGCGCAAAAGGCAGAGTTCCTGCTTTCTGGAAAAAGCTTAGACATTCTTGCTGAACTGTGATCCGCACAGCACCCGGCATGGAGAGCATGACTAGTTACCTGATTGTGAGGGGAGTTGAATGATTTCCTATTCTTTGGTTTTTTTTTTTAGGTAATATTATTAGACCCTAAAGTAATTCATTTTTCAAATAGACAATGTGCTGCAGCATTTCAGCACATAAGGTATGGCTACCTCTGCAATTGGACTAGACAAAGGAGTGACTGAAGAGTGGCTATAATTCAATAAAATAAAACTCAGAGAATTCTTCTTAAAGTGCCATCTTCTAATGAAGGTTGATCAGCTTGGTGATCTTGAATTTGGATGTAATGACACAGAACAGGGAGATTGTGCTCAACCCATCCCAGTCCATGTGATTGTGACTTTGTTAAGGGATAAAATTATTCTTTTTGTCAAATTTACAGTCCTATTGAACACACATAGAGACCAAAGAAGTGAAATTTGATTACAACAAAAATCTTCCGAGCTATTATGCCGTGGTCCACTCCTCTCATTCCTTTAGGACGTTTCAACTACTGCTGCGGTAATCATCTTCTGTGGTGTCATCTAGGTACTCTCTTCTGTATCCCACTGGTGACTGCAGTAGTTGTTTGGGAGGCAGGCGCATTTATATTTGAGTGTGTGGCCTCCGATTGGTTTGCGCCATGCAGTCTCATGTCTGATTGAATATCTGAAACCACAACCTCCGATTGGGTCGTGCCAAGCAGTCTGACATTTGGTTGGATCTCTGAGCACATGACCTCTGACTGGTTCATGCCGTGCAGTCTGTCATCTGGTTGAATATATGAGTGCATGACCTCTGATTGGGTCGCGCCAAGCAATCTGTCCTCTGGTTGGATGATTGTGATGTCTCTGATCTTAGTTTGCTTTCGGCTGTAAGTTATGTAAGGAGGTGTACCAGGCCTTGCTGAGCTTCAGTCCTTCCTCCTTTCTGTTAAAGCTATCCGGATGTTTGTGTATTTTGATAGATTCCTTGTAGAGGCGGGCGTGGAACTGGGATGTTGTGGTCAGTATATCAGTATCCTCTTAACGGATCTCGTGCTTTCCGTCAAGCAGTGCATGCTCCACTACTGAGAGTTCCTTTTGTGCTCCGTCAGGCGAGTCTTGACACTTCTGCCAGTCATGCCAATATAAACAGCTCCACAGCTGCAGACTGCTCGGCGCGACCCAATCGGAGGTTGTGCTTTCAGATATTCAATCAGAGTCAGACTGCATGGCGTGAACCAATCGGAGGCTGCACACTCAGATATAAATGCAGCTGCCTCCCAAATAACTACCGCAGTCGCAGCAGAATACAGGAGAGAGTACCTAAACGATGCCACAGAAGATGACTGCTGTAGCAGTAGTCAAAACGTCTGAAAGGAATGAGAGGAATGGACCATGGCATAGTAGCCCAGAAGATTTTTTTATTATATTGACACCGGCCGTGAAAGTCTTCATACTTTGGTGAAATTTTATCATTTTTGTCTGTCAGATGTAGTTCACGATGCTAGAGGGTATGGTTTTATTGTCTTGGAGTCTGTATGTAAAGCTTTTAATGTGAGTAGAATGGTTCAAACATTGTTCTGAGGAGTATTGTCCTGCTTGTTAGCACTGTTGAGCTGTTGCTGTTTAGTTGTTAGTGTCAAGTTGTTCACTGTGTTTGGCTGTGTGAATTACTGGACTTTCCCTGAAGTCGAACCAAGGAACAGTCATCATGTGTTATGGGGGGTTAGCAGCACTCTGTTCAAACATATCCGTCTGTATGCAGCTGCTGTACGGGGTGACTAGACTTGCAAGACGAAGTGAAAGTAAGGCAAAACTGTCAATAAGTATTATAGCTGTCTCAGGTAATACTAGCGAGCCGGACTACCTGCTGTGTGAAGAGGACAATGACTCAGGGGTGGCTCATGAGGTAGTACCGGTGTGCTGCGGCACTACCAGTGTAATAAAGAATGTGACAGTCTTGTCCTCTCTAGAAGAGTTTATATTAAATTTCAAGAGTGCATGCATATCTTATTTTGCCTTCATTTAAATGAGTGCGCAGACTTCACAGGCACTGGTACCCAACATAAGACTCTGTACAAAACACTGTTTGGCTCAGTTTGGCTTGGTATTTGTGAGTGTTGTTAAGAGCTGATAATGCACTAGTGGCCACATGGCACAACACTTCAATTTCATCTGCTAGCGTCCAGCATGTATAAGCACAACCCAAAACTGCTTTATATTTCAGCCATTAGGAACACCACAGTACAAAAAATTACAAGCTCAACATCTATTGTTTTGAATATAGCAACCAGGAATGAATTAGATGGAAAATTTATAATGTCCAATAACAGACCATTTATATTGGTATTATAAATTTACTCATTCAGGACAGTATATCATCTGATGGCCAGGCAGGCATCAACTTTTGGTAATGAGACAAAGTCTCTCATTGTGCATTGGCACTGCTAGTGGCTTGAAGTAGCCTACGCGGTGGCCTGCACGGTATGCACTAGCCATGCGTCTTGCTGAATGTCCTATTTACCAACTGATAGCCCAACTTAGCACACTGGGGCGAAACGCTGGCAACCAGGAGTGAGTTAGCTGGAATATGTATAATGTCCAATAATGGACCATTTATATTGGTATAGCAACTTTGTCAGTATATCTGACAATATTATAGCTTTTAACAATATATTCTTCATTCTCTCTTGTTAAAATAGACACCTAACAACTTTTTTTTTTTTAAATACCAATATAATGGTCCATTATTGGACATTATAAATTTTCCAGCTATCTCATTCTTGGTTGCCTGCGTTTCGCCCTCGTGTGCTAAGTTAGGCTCGTCAGTTGGGACTTAGCACATGACCCAAGACGCAAGGCTAGTGCATACCGTGGAGGCCACTGCGTAGGCTACTTGAAGCCACCAGCAGTGCCAATGCACTATGAGAGCTATGTCTCATTTCCAAAAATTGATGCCTGCCTGGTCATCAGATGATGTAGATGTTGATTGGCACTGCTGGTGGCTTCAAATACCCTATGCAGTGGCCTCCACGGTATGCACTAGCCTTGCGTCTTGGGTGGTGTGCTAAGTCCCAACTGACGAGCCTAACTTAGCACACGAGGGCGAAACGCAGGCAACCAAGAATGAGTTAGCTGGAAAATTTATAATGTCCAATAACGGACCATTATATTGGTATTATAAATTTACTCATTCAGGACAAATATTTTTGGTTCCCTATGGGAATCAACATCTACATCATTTTTTTTTTAAACTCATCAGAAACATATCTTTATCAATGTGTATTGTAACAATCTGGGATTCTTGCAATGACTGTTGCTCTACTTCATTAATGTAAGTTGACAACACAGTTACCATTGCCATGATGAAAATAAGACCAAGTGTGAGGACTCAGCCATTATAGCATCGTAGTTTGTAGCCCTGCCACTGCAAGCACTGCAAGCGATTATATCCAACATGTGCTCCAGTAGTTCCAGCTGCCGGGTATAGAAAAGTGCGGGATACATTACTGTGTGAGATATTTCAGTGAATAAGTTGAATTTTCTTTGCTTTCAGTTCCTAAACTTAGCTTATTGTGTGTTGTGTACTTTAGCATGTACCTTATGTGGCTTGATTAATTTAATAGTTCAGTGTGCCGTACTGTTTTTGTGCCTGGCTGTAAGTCAGGCTATGGTAGAGTAGTTGATGATATACTACTTTTTTCACCACTGGATGATAGAAATCAATTTGAAAAATGGGCCAGAGCTATTCTACGGAAGGATACTGAGTTAATGCATAATAGCAGAACTTGTCATGTTCATTTCTTTGATGATTTGATAGTAAAATCAGATCTTTTATAGTGAATGGCAAAAAAGTGGATCTCTCTCATGTGAGATGGAAATTACATCCAGGAGCAGTGCCTCACATTTTCCCTAATTTGCCAAAATACCTCTGAAGTGAGATTAAGTCCCATGAAACTCCCATCAGGAAAATGACTAGACACCATCAGGAAAAGAAGACTGAAGACATGAGTGCAACAACAAGTGGGGAATTAAAAGGTCAGTCTAATGCTGATCAAAATTTGGGTCATTCTAATATACTTTCTGATTCCTGGGAGTTACGTGCTATTTATCTGAATATGTACACTCCAGTAACCCGTGCTTTTCACAACTTTCCATGTATGAATTTTTCCATTGTACACTGCCATGGTATTTTAATTGTAATCTCTCATGTTTTTAAAAGACATTGTATGTACTTATCAGTTACGGAGTAATACGTTTCCTCTGGCATCATTCCTAAGACCAGCTGATCGGGACTGTGGTGCTTGCCCACTCCAGTGCTGCCTGGTGGGGCATGCTTGAACTCGAGGAGTGCTTACACTTGTTCTTATATTCATCATACCATTACCAACAAGAACGCAAGTATAAAATATCAAAATTGCTAACTGTTCTGGTGTCTATTTCATGTGTTTACGAATAGCGCCTATTAATTATTTTTGTGCATAATCATAGGATGCACTGGATAACCCTTTCAAATTTTGATATGTATGTGTAAAGTAGCCTTGAAGTTGAGAGTAAGGCATTTTTAAAATTTCAGTTTAATGGCTATTGACATTGTGATCAGTTGCTTGTACTCATGCGTATGTTAGCAATAGCTATGTTTATTTATGCCTACAGTATGTGAAGCAAGAACATGTTACTTTCAGTACCCTTCTTATTAGTTTATTTGAAGGTGTTGTTTGAGGTTTTGGAACAAACACTTTGGTGAGTAGACCCTACGTATGTTTTCTTCATATTTTTCCCTAAAGAAAATTTTAATTTGTTTAATAAATTTCTTAAAACTGGAATTTTAAGAAAAATACACGTGGATTAAAGTAAATATTTATATTAGTTTCTCTCTCGATTTGTAAATTTGTTTCAGTTGATACTTCAGTAAAAGGATGATGTATAATAGCACAGTTAAATAATGTGATCTCAGGCAACTTCTAGTATAGATAAAAATGCACTGTCTCTACTTGCAATTTTGAAAAATTTTTTTACAAATTTTGAATTTGCTGGCGCTACATATAGAATAATCACCAGCTGCCACAGCAAATACTTGTAAATATGTAGCAATTAGTCATTCATGGTTGAATAGAATTTTGTGTGTATGTGCAGGGTGTATCACATCCGCCTGGTAGCCATGATCATTAAGGCACTGAAGTCTATAGGTCTGTCATCCTGGTTAGTTGGTTCGAGTCCCATTGGTCGAAAATATTTCACATCAGAATGTTGACCACCAGGGTAGGGGGGGTGGTGGTATACAATTTATAATCACTTGATTACATGCCAGAAGCCTGAATTAAATTCCAAACCTCTCCGCAGTACTTATATGGAGTTTGAGTATATGACACTGTTGATGGTGATTCGTCGGATGTGCTGGCACCAGGTTTCACCCTCTCCCTTCCTACTATCATATAATTCATTTCATCTCATTTCGTTAACTCCTCTGATGAGGTTGACATCAGGAAAGGAATCTGGTCATAAAAACTCAATACAAACTGATGAACTCACCATATTTGCTATGCCAGAGCACAAGCCATTGTCGTGCTTCACGGAAGAGAGGAGAAGGGGAGGGAGGGAGGGAAGTGGGGTGTATAATGGAGGCAGAGGAAATGCTCCGTGCATATACACAACTTTCTTCATTCAACTCTCACAAGGTTGTCCTTACAGGCAATATCCACAGTTCATTTATTAAACAGTTATAATTGCACGCACAGTACAAGAACACACTGTAATTAAGACATGCTTGTCAGTCAAGGAATGCACCAGATCATTTCTTATCTCGTCTGCTGGCCGCAGTAAATTTCTATTATTTAACATGCTCGAAGATGCAATGCAGCCACCCCAGGATTGTGTATTGCTTCACTCACAACATTGTAAATGGAATGAAATACTGAATGAAGGAAACAACATGCCCAATGGTTTGATTACAGTAGATGTTCAGTATACCCCCTCCTACTTCAATGCATAATTCACAATGGTTTAGTAGTGACCTCTGGACTCCGTTCAGGTTGTGTGGTGTATCATGTATTACCTCTGCTTCCCACTTCCCACTTCCCCTCTCTTCCCTTCCCTCCTCTGATGCACAGCAACAGGCAGCGCCTGGCTCTCTGGAATAGCAAATACTACAAGTCTGTCAATTTGAATCATGTGCCCAAGAGTAACAAAGTAACCTCATTTTCTGGAAAAGAAAAACTGTTTTCACTAATCCAATTGCATCATCATTCTTAACATAATACAAATAACATCACTGATCTTTTTGTCCTGTATATGTGTGTGCATTTATTGGGTCATCCTGAAAGACATTAGAGTAACAAAACTGATATTTTATTCTTGACAACACCTTTTGCTCTAGAACTTGGTATATTGAAGCTTTTGTTGAATAATGACAGCTCTTTAGGATTTTTTTGTAACTCCCTATTTGAATGGTTTGCTTTATAAAGTGTTACTTGTTCTAAAAATTGTATTCACTTTCTCTTTGCAGTCAAGAGTAACTTCATTACATCCAGTGACTGAGACCAAATCTCATACTATGTCTCGCTTCTCATCAGTCTTCTTCCTACGAGCTCTGAGGAGAGTAGAGAGACTGTTAGCCACTTCTGTGAAATGGGAACACAAGGTAAACTCTGAGTGTGATCTGACTTTTATAGAACATTTTAACTTATACAAGGTTATTCACCTAAGATGCTACACGGAAATAACGTCTAAACCATTAAAGATATTGGTATTCTGTTTTCATATTCATAAATGATACCCAGGGGCTTGTGAAATAATGCGCTACTAATTCCTATGGGGTGATTAATAACTGAGATATTGATACTAACTCCATGCTTTTATGGAATGGTACAAATACATACAGCTTGTCTAAAAGCTCAACTGCATTCAAGTTCAAATATGTAAGTATTTTCAAAATCAGACAGTTACGTTTTGGGATATCAATAAAAACTGCATTTAGGCTTTTACATGCCCCATCAGACAGCGTGCGGTCGGCCAAGGACGTATTGACACGCAAGCTGTTTCCTGGCATGGATTCCAGCCCCAGAATGGATACCAGGCATGTACTGTAAACTATCGTACACATAATGTGATGTACCATAACATACCCTGGGTGTGCAATGTTATTGTTTGACTGGCAAAAAAAAGGGAGATTCAAATTTCTTTGTTTTGTTTTGTAATTCATTTGTAAGAAGTTGCGCTCACTTTGGCGTCTTTCCCCACGGATGGGAATGAGGAGGATTTGGAAAGGATATCAGCCGTGGCCTATCTCTCCGGTATTTGCCTGGTGTTGAACATGGAACACCATGAAAATCACTTTCAGGTCGGGCGAGGCAGGATTCGAACCCAAATGCACGCTACTACCGTACACTGTTCATTTGCTTTTCTAGAAGGAGCTCTTCATTACAAAGTTATTATTTTATTCCTTTTAAAAGCATCAACCCTCCCTGTTCTGTCATGAGTTTGCCTGTCATACACACTTTGCAAACCCATCATACGTGTACGATATGCTTACATGCCTGGTATCCGTTCTGTGGCTGGAATCACACCCAGGAAACTGCTTGCATCTCCCAATATGTCCTTGCCCGACTGCACACAGTCTGATGCGACATGCAAAACTGCGCATGCTGTTCTTATTGATATCTCAAAAAGTAAATGCCTGATTTTGAAAATACTTACTTATTTGAACTTGTACGCAGTTGACCTTTTAAGCCAGTTGTGTGAATTTGTGCTGTTTCATTTAAAAATATGGAGTTGCTATCATATCTCAGATATTAATCACCCCATGAGAATACACAGCACATTATTTTACAAGCCCCTGGTTATCATTTATGAATATGAAAACAGAATACCAATATATTTAATGGTTTAGATGTTATTTTCATGTAACATCTTCGATGAATAACCCTGTATATTGAGAAGACTACATCAATGATGAAATAACCATTCATTACAAAGGGTAAAAAGCTGCATCAGCTGTGGATCTATGCCCGATGGTGACGGCTGTTGAAGCTAAGAATTATTTTATAAAAAATTAATTTATACAAACTCTGTTGTCTTTTCAGCTAATTCTTTCCTTTAATTATTAACAAAAATACTTAGCGAAAATACACACAAAATACTGTTTGTCTCAGCTAATTGATTCGTACAGGGCCATTTCAAGTAGTGGAAACTCACTTCTAATTCCCAATCACTGTCTATGCCCTGTGCTTATAATGATATTTGGAACAGACTTTACTTTCTTTCTCTTCATATTGTGTGAGAGATTATCAATTTTTATGGTTTTTACTATTAACATAAGGTTTGTGAACATACTGTACTTTTATGGGATTGCCCTTTATTTTAAGGTTCTGTCACAGCACCCTGATAATTTTTTTTAAAAATTGTTTCAAACTGTTGATTTGTGTTGAACATGAATATACTTAAAATACAATTAAATAGCCCAGAAATCAACATTGGAAATCTATATCTTATTCATAAAAATGTCTTACCCTCTAGTTCCCAGGATAGGTCTCCAGAGGGATAAAAATTTTCATTCAGAATTTTATTTATATGATTGTTCTATAAAGATTCTATGCATAATTGAAAACTTCACAACTTTATGCCCTTTTTCACAGAATGTTTCATATATGTAACATTGGGCATTTAGTGGTACAACCAGAAGCAATGGTTTTTATGATTGCTGCTGAAATACATTGCAAGCAATAGTACAGAATAAACCTATATGACTTTTTATGTATGGAATCTTTCAAAACAATTCCTGTCCTTATTAAAACACAGATAGACACATCTTTCATGAAACACAAATGATATCAACTTGTTTGCATCTTCCAGGTGTTTCCTTCCATAGAGGCTAGTGCTCAACTTTGCCCTTTTGGCAGTCCAACATAGGGATGACAGTTGTGGCTGTTCTCCTTTCCACCTCAGACATGTCTTCAGCAGTTAGCCAAGTTTGTTTCCGCTTACGCTTCCCTGCAAGCACAAGGCCAGCAGCAATGTCTGCCCGGAACTTCCTTAGGAGCATAGAGTGTTCATCAAAACCTTTACAAACCATCCTATACTGGATTCAGCTGTTTAAAACAGCATTTGTGATCAGATGCCAGAATATATAGAGGTACCAATGACAAGACTTCAGAGAATAATTGTAAAGAGATGACAATATCTCTAGTAGGTGTAGCCCTCCCCTGATTTTGTTATAGGTAGGAATAATTGCTGGTCTTACAACTGGGACATGTTGTTTCTTGGTCTTATCCCATCGTCGCACTCAATCCTTAGGTTCCAATCCTACAAACATGTTAAAAGTGTGACTGACTTGCTGTCATACCACTTGACCACGATAAATCTCTCGGTTGTATCAACCAAACTAGCTACTCATTCATTCATTCATTCATTCATTCATTCATTCATTCATTCATTCATTCATTCATTTATTTAGCTTCCATAGACTGTACAATTACATATTTTGAACTATGCCAACAGTATTTTCATGGCTTTATCATGTGGCAGTGGGGAACCTTTTAGTATGCTCACCCATACTGTTCCAATAAAACAAATACCTTGTTTCAAAAATGCTTGCACAAGAATGTCTGTAGTAAAATAGTTGTCTGCAAAGACTCAGAATTTGTGACCTTCTAGTAAGGTATTTTTAAGTTTCATCACCTCTTGGTATCCCAGTCCTTTCCTAACTTCCCACTTGTCACCTTCCTTACCAGCCACTTTTCCCTGGTAAATATCACAGTCATGAAGAAACCCACTTGATCCTGCTCTACCCCCCATTTTGAATCTCCAGCGAGAAGATTTATTCGGGGTGAATTGGCGAAGGTGGCTTCTTCCCTTCGATGCAATCATCGTCTCATCAATGCTTTGATTTTCTTCAGGCATTTCTAACAAACAGCATGTTTGAAATTTTTACAAAATTTATCAGTCTTTTCTTCATCTGTAACAAGGAAATTGTTCTTGAAATGAAAAGAACTTGGTAATTTCTCAAACTTATTCTGGGACATAACTTCAAGAATATGCCATGTTTACCTCCTAGTAGGAGCAGACTCTTGGCATTTGACAAAGTCCCACTCTAAAATACATGTCAATAACCTGCTCAAGATTTTGTCTGTTTGCATTTATGGAATGTTCTGTTTTCTGAGAGCTGTATAGATTAGTCTCCTCTGCTAACATATCCAACATATCATCTGTCATAAAATGTTTGAAATATTCTAATGGGGTTGGCAGAGAACCTGGTCTATCCCTCGCTATTTCAATGAATGACAACTTGAAGACTGAACACACCATCCTTCCACTGCAATCATGGGAATTCTTCAAGGAGTTCTTCGACTGCACCTTCGGTAATTTCATTTGATGTGGCTACTTCTTCTTCAGCAATAACATTACATACAGTAACATTGAAGTTTCATCACCTTTGTCATCTATATTGGACAGGTCAGATAATTCACTGTCAACTGGATTATTCAGAGCCTCTAAAATAACCTCCACAAACAACTGAAACAAGAAAAAATAGATAGAAAACACAGAAAGCAGAGTAAAGTGAAACCACAACAAATTTCTAGAACCAACATAACATAATGCCCAATGTAACATAGCTGTAACATGCATATGTGATATAAATCCAGGTGAAAATAAAATATCACGCCCAACAATCATTTTCAAATTAATTTGCATTTATTGTTTTCTTTCTGCAATGTAAATCACAACGTTCATACTACAGAAATCATGTACATATGGACAATATCTTACGTACATTGTTCGCCATGCTTGACAGTCATAAAAACAACAGAGTTTACAGTTCAGCCATACCTAGCAGGGAAGACAATTTCATCACTAGTCACTAGAGTGTGTGATTCTGTATTGTTACTAATCTGTCATCTGTCACAGTGGGTATTTTGCAAGTTATGAATCTCATTATAAACCGTATTGGATTTCAGAAAATAGAAGTTACAACATTAATTAAACCACCTTTCAAATACATAACATTCCTTATATTTAGGGTATAACCATTATACAGATGTTAGAACTAGGACGTGTTTCATTTAGGTATACTTAGCAAGCATCATCAGCTAGAAAAGGACTTAAACCAAAGATAGGTCAGGGCCCTGTACCTGGTTCATATAATATAAAATGTTCCATAAGGTCTAATATTACATTGATAAAAACTAATTTTAACAATTTAAAACTGGTCAATAAGACTATATTGCGTCTATTAAAAACAAGTGGTAACTATAAAATTGCTGAGATACGTATGAGGTGAGTGAAAAGGAAATGTTACAGTGATCATCTGACAGTCACTCATAGTAACTCACTGTCATCTTTCTCAATGGCTTTGGTCCACAACAGGAAAGGATGATGTTACAAAATGAACAAAAATTCTAAATGGGCAAGGATATGAATACATTTTAAACCATTGTGTACAGTGTACAGCAGAGGACCAGTTCGGAGATGATGATTGTTTGTATCAGCATGCCTATGCACTCTGTTATAAAGCTGCATCTGTGAGGCAATGGTTTGTGGACAACAACATTCCTGAAATGGACTGACCTGCTCGAAGTTCCAACCTGAATCCAATGGAGGACCTATGGGATGAGTTAGATTGTTGGCTCCGCTCCAGACCCCAGCATCCAATAGCACTACCTTCTCTGGTTCTGGCTCTCGAGGAAGAACGGGCTGCCATTCTTTTACAGACATTCAGACACCTCTTCGAAAGAGTCCCCAGCAGAGCTGAGCTAAAGCCTGCGTAAAAGTAAAAGGTAGATGCCACCCCATATCAATGTCCAATAATAGAGAAAGTGACATGGGTAAAGTCTAAGTGCAATTTCATGTAGTGTACTAATCCCTATAACACTTGTCCTCTTTAAATTTTTAACAGCAACATGTTACATAATCAGAGAGATGTTTAGGAGGCCCTTGTAGTCTCTCTGGACATTGAACAGGAAGTGTGTCAGGAGTCACAGTATCTATCCCCATTGGCACATGGCACTGGCATGACCTGAAAAGGCTTGGAGCATTCTTTTCACGAATGAAAATATGCTGCAGCTCATTGTAAACTGTATGAACCTGAAAAGTGAAAGAGTCAGAGGAAATTATACTTGCAAATGAATTACCTATCATGATAGGGATTGTCATGAAGAGGATAATAATTTCCAGTAACAAAATTATTTTGAGAGGACCCCTCCCCACAACCCAGAGATAGACACATGAATAGCATTATGTAGTTAGCAGACTCTAAGCCTGTAAGATGAATTCAGCAAGATAAACCAAAACCAGACCCCATGGCACTACAGCCCTTGAAGGGCCGTGGCCTATCAAGCGACCGCTGCTCAGCCCGAAGGCCTGCAGATTACGAGGTGTCATGTGGTCAGTATGACGAATCCTCTCGGCCGTTATTCTTGGCTTTCTAGACTGGGGCCGCTATCTCACCGTCAGATAGCTCCTCAATTCTAATCACGTAGGCTGAGTGGACCTTGAACCAGCCCTCAGGTCCAGGTAAAAATTCCTGACCTGGCCGGGAATTGAACCCGGGGTCTCCAGGTAAGAGGCAGGCATGCTAACCCTACACCACGGGGCCAGCCAGCAAGATAAGGTGTTTAATAAATATTCCTGTACAGGACAAGTTTTTACTTTTATAACATACATACAGTATGCTGTGAAGCTATATGGATATATATTGTACATACATTTTAGATAGAATATTGTGCTATTGAGTTAATAAACCTAGTACATAAATAACAGTATATGATACATAAAAATTAGTAATTGTGTTAGTAGAGCAAGTTCAATCATAGTGGTCAGAAAGCGCTACATGCCACCTGTCACGTTGCATCAACCAGTGCCACCTGTCCAAAGTTAAGAAATTATTTTGTTTTAAATCATTGGACCCTTTGTAGCATTTTATCAGTTTCACCAATATGTAATCACATCAAGCTAAGAGGTGAATAACCACACTTTTCATCATCATGATTGTAATGTCCTCTCCCATGCTACCACTGTCTACCACACACTTATTTTGGACATACCTGGTTCACAGGTTCTCCTGGCCTTCTCTTCTCAGCATCAGCTGGTGTACTGGTAAGGTTAAACTTGCTCTGGGCTGCCGGTTATGTCACATCACCACGTCAAACCTGCCAATCTACATGTCATGATATTTCCAGTACCTTCCACACCTCCAATATAAGCTCGCATTTTTCCCCGACTCATCAGTCTGGGATTCGTCTGTGCTGATGGGTGGAGGCTCGCCCTTGCTTTCTTTGCAGCTTGCTGGTCACGCTGATCTTAACTGGAACTTTTTCTACATGGCAGATGGTGAGCTAAAAATGTCACCCAAGTTTTAATATCCTTTTGCCGGCCCTCAGGCTCTCTTCAAATTTTCGCCTGGTCATTTTAAAACTTTGTAATCTTTCACTAGTGCCATGGCAACAGTGTTCAATTATGAAGATTATAAATGGCTGAAAATGCAGTGACTGACTCTGTGGAATGTTCTATCCATTCTTAGTGTTTTCTCCCATACTTTTGTTCTCTTTTCCTTTCCCTTGCCAGTTGGGTTGCACATCCCCTTTCTGGTTTTCCTCATCCCTATCCTTTTCCCATTTAGGTTCGCATGTTTTTGGGATTAATTTTCTACTTTGGTGTCATGTCTATTTGATTTTGTATTCATCCTCTGTAAATCAATGCTCAAAACAAATTTGGTGGCTCAGAAACAAAAGAAAGACTAATTCGTTGTGTATTGACCTTTTTTCTTCTTTCTTTTTTTCTTTTTTCCAAATCTTTCTTTTCTTTGTTCTTACTTCTTTATAAAAGCAACTTGGCAATGCTATAATATATTCACTTATTTAAAACATGACAAATATTCTCCATTGTTTTGTACCTACCATGGTCCTCTGACTTTCTTTCGCACACTTCCCTCGACATATTTGATAAGACTACGATCCTTTTAAATCATATTTATTACAACACTGCAACATGATCATCAAGCATTTCCCTGAATGGAAGATCATTTGTAGCCACTGTAAGGGTTACAATAATCTATTATGTACCTGAACAACTTTTTCCAGTACTTTATTACATTTTTTGATGTAGAATATGCCTTTTGTTTGTGTATTATGTTCCTTGGAGGAGTTTGAGTATTACATGAGAACATATAGGAAGTTTGGATTTGTAACTTTGCAACTATAAATTGTTTCTAAATGGTTAATATATGGCTAAAGAGGTGAAGGATGAAAATATTAATTGAAATTAGTTTCAATAATTAGTAATATCATTGTCCAGCTCCTTGACTGAATGATCAGTGTACTGGCCTTCAGTTCAGAGGGCCCCAGGTTTGATTCTTGGCCGGGTGGAGGATTTTAACTGCATATAGTTAATTCCTCTGGCTTTGGGGACTGGGTGTTTGGGGATTGGTACATTAAACAACCTTCAAAATTTGGGCATTTTAAATATTTTTTATCTCTGCTCCTACTACGTGTACAGCAATGAAACTTTCGAAATGAAACGTACTACATATTTATTATGCAAGCACATATTTCAGAATTAATTTTGGCATTACCAAACTTGCTAATTAATTATTCAAAATGGCAACTCTCACCATTTTCTTCATAGCTGAGCACATTATCAATATATTAGTGTTGTGCGTTTTTGTTAATTTACTGTCTAAAGTTGCAGCTACAAAATTGACCATGTTCAGAATTATATTTGCAAAATTACAAAATATTTTTAATTTTGTGTTACTTAAATATTGATTTTCGTCAATTTTTTACATGTAGATATTATTTTTTGAACCAATTATCAACCCTAAGCATATGATTTTGGTCCATTTTGTAGACTCTGTCACTAAGAACATGACAGAAAAGATTCATTGTAATACACCACTTAATTTAGGACTTAGAAGGGGAAACAGATTTGAAAAATATAGTTTTGAGAAAATGAGCCATGCATGTCACAACTGTGAGCTTGCATTCAGGAGATAGTGGGTTCAAACCCCACTGTCAGCAGCTCTAAAGGTGGTTTTCTGTGATTTCTCATTTTGACATCAGGAAAATGCTGGGGCTGTACCTCAATTATTGCCACAGTCGCTTCTTTCCACTCCTACCCTTTTCCTATCCCATCATCACCATAAGACCTATCTGTGTTGGTGCAACATAAAGCAAGTTGTTACAAAAAAAGGAGCTCTTTAATTAGCATATATGATGTCTAGCTTTTTAAATCATAACTTCTAAACTAGTGGAGATTTCTTTCACCAAAATGAACTAGAAGAATGGGGTTGTAAATTTTTTAAATATTTTGAAAAATGAAATTTTTGAATGTGTTATGGTGTATCAATCTCCTTAATATACATCTCCATCTACATACTACCAACCACCACAAAAACATGCAATATAGATTACATTCCTCCACATAACATTGATATCAGAAAGGGCATCTGGCCATCAAAATGGGCTTAATTTACAATAGTGCTGATCCAGATAATTGAGAAAAGGCTAGGAAAGAAATAAAAAAGTAAGAATCAGTGACGTCATACTGAGCAGTAAGGGTATCCGCCATTTTGTGTTGAAATCAAGATTATTATTGTGACGCAGTTAAATGAGTGCATCTTGCAACTCCGTCTTGCTACAATGTTGCATGTGATATTATATTTGCCTCATACAACTCTCATCATTCTACTTACCACCAATCACAACTAACTTCTATACTTACATGACCAGATCAGGAGAAACATTGAAATGTTGAGAATTGTGCTAAATTTTTAAAACATCTAATTACATGAATGGATCAGAAACTAACATAAACACATTGAGGAGGATAGAGGAAAGTTGGAGAAATCAAGTAAGCCCAAGAAGACTGCATCAAATAGTGCCAGAAAGTACTGGCAGTGCAAGAAAGTAGAGGTGTCCGCACAGCATGACATACAGCCCAGCCCTTCTACCACACCTGGACTGGAAGTAGGCTTTAGACGATGAAGCAGTCTGTGGAGACTTCTTGCAGATCATCTCTGACCACCAGCAGCTTGTGGAGGATGACCAGGCCCAATAGAAGAGGTGTGTTGAGTGGCCGAGTTCTACAGGATTTGACAAGCCACCACTATACTAATCACTTTGGTGCAGTGTTTATAGACAATGAGTTGGTTACAGTTGTGTTAAAATAATATTCAATACATTTTGTTGTTACATCTAATTCAATCTACATCATTTCTATCAGAAAGATGTTTCCTACATCATAAAATTTCTGGGAGTACCTCCAACACAGACCATCCATTGTTTTCCTCCTGTATGTTTTTCTCGTCTATAATTAATACTGCCTTCCTTCGATAGCAAACTTTGCATGCCATGAGAATATGATTGTTCATGTCCTTGTATGTTTTGGTCTAGATGAGCCGGATCACCTGTTTTTTTGTGTGAAATAATTTAGGTCATTTGAATTGCCAGAAAATCAACATGGCTGACGGTAGCAGCTATTTACAATTTTAGGATAATGTAGTCACTGCTGCTTTATTTTTAATTTATATTCTTTGTTTTCTTGATAATGCCACTTTATATTAAAATCACTGTGAATATTTCACACTTCTTGGTTGTAAGGGAGAGGTCCACATATCATCATCATCACCACCATCATTTTACAGTTCCAGTTTCGCGGGTACTGTTGACGAGGCTCTTCCACTCTGTCTTAATGAGGTACATTCTGTTGTTACCGATGTCCTCCAGTGTCCTACATTGATCTGCAATGTCCATCCATCCAGTAGGTCTTCCCATCATCTGTTTTCCTGCCACATGTCTCTCCAAGTTAACATAAGCTGTCCTTGTTGGCTCCATCCTCATTACATGCCCAAACCACCTCAATCTGGACATGCTGACCCAGTCTAACAATGATGTCTTAATTCCAACTTCCTTTCAAACCATGTCATTTTTAACATGTCGAGTTTTATTTATTGAATTTTGGGCTTCAAGAACTTGATTTCAGATGACTGTAACCTTGATGAGTCCTTCTTAGTGAGAGTGCAGATTTTGATACTATAGGTTAAGATTTGTATGAAGTGCTGATTAAAACATCACCAGCTTTGATTTTGTTGATATTTTGGATCCCAGAGGAGAGTTCATACTTGCTGGTAAAAGTGAGAGCTCTTCTGCACTCTATTTTCCACCTCTTTTGTGGCTAGTGTGTCTCTGTCACCAAGAACATGACAGAAAAGAATCATTGTAATACACCACATTGTAATATACCACTGCCAAGGTATGTAAAGTTTTTCACACTTTCAGTGGATGTTCATTGGTCGTCCCTCTCTGTTTGTTGCCATTACTTTGCTTTGCTTATCTTGAGATGGAATTCCTGCAACTTAACCTTCCATTCATTGAGTCTCAATTGTTATTGTTCCTCAGTTTCTCCTCAGATCATAACAACTTCAGTGAAAGCCATTGCATTTAGTTCACCGGAGGTTTCCTTCATGTTCTTCATTATCTCGTCCATTATGGTGATAAACAATAAAGGGGTAGTGCATTGCTTTGCTGAACTCCACTTTTGGTCTGGAACCAGGATCAATGTCCATCACCCGATCACACACAGCTGGTACGGTGCTCACACAGCATCTGAACTTTCCTCACCAGTCCCTCTGGCACATTCCTCTTTCTCAGGCATTCCCATATCTTCTCTCTTTCAATGCTGTCATATGCCTTATCAAAATCCAGGAAAACCATGAACAGTTCTTTATCTTTCTCACAATATTTCTTTATTAACATACAGACATTAAAGATTAGGTCTGTTGTGGAGCTATTAGGCCTGAATCCATACTGTTCCTCTTGTAACTGTGGCTCTAAAATGACTTACAATCTGCTCTCTAATACCTTCTCGAGAATCTTAAACTCTTGAGAAAGGAGCATAATTCCCTGGTAGCTGGAGCATTCTCGGTGATTTCCTTTCTTAAATAGGGGATAATGAAACCCTGGTTTCAATCAGCAAGTATTTTGTCATCCTTCCAAACTGCATTGGGCACCCTGGGTAACCACTGTAAACCATTGGACTCTGCTGCTTTAATCATGTCTGTGCTAACTTCATCGATTCATGCGGATTTCCTTTGCGGTATCTTCTTAATGGCTGCTTCTGTTTCTGCCTGTGTAATGGGAAGTTTCTCCATGCAGGTTTCAAGAGCTGGTTCTTTTGTTCTTGGATCTGCTTCTGTCCTGTTCAGTAGGTGATCAAAATGATTCCTTGGAACCTCTCTGATGTCCTCTTCTTGCCTGGCCAGGTTTCCATTGGGATCCTCAATTGCTTTGGTGGTTTTGACTGCATTCCTCTTGTCTCTGAACAAAAGTTTCATATTGCCTCTGCTGTCTTCCTCCAGGTTTTTAGCCATGTTTTCCCAGCACTTTATCTTCTCCCCTTATACTACTCTTTTAACTCTCAGTTTCTTGTCTCGGTAAACTTGTTAAAAATTAAATAATTGAAAAAGAGGTTCAACCTATTCAATACATAAGAGAAAGAAATGTAGTGATTACATTCTTATTTAATAGTAACTATAAATGGGACCGGTTTCGACCCTAGTCCAGGTCATCGTCAGCCGTAAAAACATGTAAAACAATGCATATGAAAAAGAAAAATATTAAGTGAACTCTGGATCGGTAAACCTGCTCGAGGTCTCTGATCTTCCCCTCATCCATTACCTGCTGTGGCTTGGATTTCTCTCTATCTCATTCTTTTTGTGCTATGTTCCACATATCTAATAAAGACCTAACTCAATGATAAGTCTTCTTTGTTTCTTGCTATGGGTTTTACATGGCACCAACACAGACAGGTCTTGTGGGGATTATGGGACAGGACTAAGATTAGGAAGGAACTCACCTTGGTCTTAATTAATGTACATCCCTAGCATCTGCCTGGAGTTAAAATGGAAAACAGTGGAAATTATCTTCATGACTGTCGGCAGTGGGATTCAAACCCACATTCTCCCTAATGCAAGCTCACAGCTATATGATCCAAATGGCATAGCTCACTTGGCCATCATGAGATTGTCACTAAAATAACCTTTATCTAGGGATGTGATATTTGGTAAACATATCTTTGAAGTGTTATTATCTTGTTAGTTTCACATGGTCAGTCATCGTCTCAACGCTCGTTGAAGGGATGTTATCACAAAGTTGTAAAGGGCTGTCCGCACCATCACTCTGCAGGCATACGGTCTTAAAATATGATGGAGGTTTCTTAGCATAGTGAACAACACTTGTGCCTAGCATTTGGGAGATACTGTTATACCATATCCACAGCTCACCAGAACGTACATATTTCCAGAAACTGTCAGTTTTGTTTTTTCAATTTACTTTATGTTGTACTGACAGAGATAGGTCTTGTGGCGACGATGGGATAGGAAAGGAAAGTGGAAAGGCAGTGGCCAGAGCCATAATTAAGGTACAGCACAAGCATTTGCCTGGTGTGAAAGTAGGAAATCATGGAAAACCATCTCAGGGCTGCCAGCAGTGGGGTTTGAATCCACTATTTCCCGAATGCAAGCTCACAGCTGTATGACCCTAACCGTGTGAACAACTTGTTCAGAAAACTGTCAGTTAATGGGATGCAAAAGGCTGTAGAGTGAAGGTCACATACCAGCAGGGAGGTAATTAATTCTTTCACCAAGTAACTTATTTTTCTTATTCTTTTTGCAGTAAGAACTCCTTTTATCATCACCTCCTTTACTTTTAGAAACTATTGAAAGTTTACTGTTAATCATATAGGCCTAGTAATACTTCTCAGAGTTTGGTTCTAAAGGAAATGTGGAAATTTTCATATATAACTCGCTGTTCTTTGGGTTTCCAGTCCAGTAAGTGCCTAAATTCCCTACAGTGTGTGCCATGAAACCAGTTACCCTTTGTCAGTGGATGAATCACTACTTATTCTCAGACAACAGCTGTTGTAGGACAACTGTAGCTCATTATAGATTTCATCGTACCAAAGGAGAAGTGTCCTACCAATGTCAAGTTATGGGGCTTAATTAAGGAACTTGGTGAAGAATATTTCCATACAGAAAATGTGTCCAAAGAAAATGGCTTCCCTCTTCCAGATGACATCTCAGATCTTTTCCGTTCTGAGGTACAATTCTTGGTTTCCTATATTTCTTGTGATCTATCCTCTGGTAGTGCCTAAGTTTTGGATTGAGATCTTATTCTTATTGTAGATGTTCATAGTTGGTTTGTACTCCAAGTTCAACTTGTTCATTCTCAATACCAGTGCCTGTTTTTCAGACAGGTTGTTGTCTATCCACTCTCCTGGATATTTAAATTTCTCCACTTTCTGAAAATTTTTCACTCTACCATCAATCCATCTGGGTGCTCTTTCAATGCTGGTCATGTATTTTGTCTTCTCAAAGGAGATCCATAGGCCTGCCTTACTTGTTTATTCCTGGAGCTGGGAAATCTTGTTCCATGCCTCCTGTGTAGTGTTTACTTCTAAGAAACAGTGACTGCCAAGTAATCTTTGGGACTTGTAGTACTCATTGTGTAACAAGCGAGTGTTAACGATTTTCATAGTTATGTAGAGTAGTGAGCATGTAAAGGTTTTGATAAATTGTTTGAGTTGTTATGTAATTAATTAATCTTCTTTCTCCCTACTGCAATATTAAACAATATGGCAGCCATGACAGGACTAGAAAGAGATGAAGAAAGAAAGAACTCAAGTGAGACGCTTGTTTACACATGATACCAGCCAGCTTAACGAGAAGTTGTATGATAATATCATAGATAAAGTTGAACTGGAATTGTTGTTCAAAGATTTTATTGTTCTTCATTGTGTCATTGTCATTAGTTTTTTAGATTTATGGCTGAAGATGACTTCCAAGAAAAGTCGAAACATATAGTTACTATAATAAATGTGTACTGAGTAGGTGGAACTCTTTCTTCATTTGAATTCTAATTATCTTCAATACGGACCGCTATTAAAATTATAATTTATGGCTATTGAGATGCGTTTAGGTTGGACCGTCATGGGATGCAGGAAGAAAACAAAGGGTGTTCAAGTTGATGGGCTCGTTAATGTGAATTTCTGTTTGAAGGACCTATAGGAAATAGACATTCTAGGAATCCACCAAGGCTCAGCTCTCTCACCAGAACTATTTATTCTCTGCATGGACACAATAACTGCTAACCTTCAAACACCCCACCCATGGGCTCTTCTCTATGCTAATGTTGTTCTTCTAGCATCAGAAAATCGCATGACATTGCAGCAGCAGGTACAACAACAGAAGACCCATCTTGAGAGCAACAAAATGGGGCTTAATACTCAGAAGATGGAATATACGGAAAGTGGACCGCAGACTAATGACATCCTCAGTATTGGTGATGAAGAACTGATGATGACCACAAAGTTCAAGAATCTTTGTTCAGTCATTAGCAACCGAGCAAGTTGGTCATGTGTTTAGGGGCATGCAGCTGTGAACTTGCATTCGGGAGATAGTGGCTTCGAACCCCACTGTCGGCAACTCTGAAGATGGTTTCCGTGGTTTCCCATTTCCACACCAGTCAAATGCTGGGGCTGTACCTTAATCAAGGTCACGGCCACTTCCTTCCCACTCCTAGCCCTTTCCTTTCCCATCATTGGCATAAGACCACCTGTGTTGGTGCAACATAAAAGCCAGTTGTAAGAGAAAAAGTCATTAGCTGTGATGGTGATATCACTTCCCAATGTCTGCGGTAGAGATAGTGCAACCTGGATGCAATGGCGAGAAATTACTGGAGTCCTTTGTGATCAGCGACTGGATGTCTTTATTCATCCTATTGCATATCTTCATTCACACACATCACACCGGTGTACCAACCATCACATAAACATGCAGTATGTTGTTGTTTGAGTCATCAGTCCATAGACTGGTTTGATGCAGCTCTCCATGCCACCCTATCCTGTGCTAACCTTTTCATTTCTACATAACTATTGCATCCTACATCTGCTCTAATCTGCTTGTCATATTCATACCTTGGTCTATCCCTACTGTTCTTACCACCTACACTTCCTTCAAAAACCAACTGAACAAGTCCTGGGTGTCTTAAGATGTGTCCTATCATTCTATCTCTTCTTCTTGTCAAATTTAGCCAAATCGATCTCCTCTCACCAGTTCGATTCAGTATCTCTTCATTCGTGATTCGATCTATCCACCTCACCTTCAGCATTCTTCTGTAACACCACATTTCGAAAGCTTCTATTCTCTTTCTTTCTGAGCTAGTTATCGTCCATGTTTCACTTCCATACAATGCCACGCTCCACACGAAAGTCTTCAAAAACATCTTTCTAATTCTGATATCAATGTTTGAAGTGAGCAAATTTCTTTTCTTAAGAAAGCTCTTCCTTGCTTGTGCTAGTCTGCATTTTATGTCCTCCTTACTTCTGCCATCGTTAGTTATTTTACTACCCAAGTAACAATATTCATCTACTTCCTTTAAGACTTCATTTCCTAATCTAATATTTCCTACATCACCTGCCTTCGTTCGACTGCACTCCATTACTTTTGTTTTGGACTTATTTATTTTCATCTTGTACTCCTTACCCAAGACTTCATCCATACCATTCAGCAACTTCTCGAGATCTTCTGCAGTCTCAGATAAAATAACAATATCATCGGCAAATTTCAAGGTTTTGATTTCCTCTCCTTGGACTGTGATTCCCTTTCCAAATTTTTCTTTGATTTCCTTTACTGCCTGTTCTATGTAAACATTGAAAAGGAGAGGGGACAAACTGCAGCCTTGCCTCACTCCTTTCTGGATTGCTGCTTCTTTTTCAAAGCCCTCGATTCTTATCACTGCAGACTGATTTTTATACAGATTGTAGATAATTCTTTGTTCTCGGTATCTGATCCCTATCATCTTGAGAATCATAAATAGCTTGGTCCAATCAACATTATCGAATGCCTTTTCTAGATCTACGAATGCCATGTACGTGGGCTTGTCCTTTTTGATTCGATCCTCTAAGATCAGACGTAAAGTCAGGATTGCTTCACGTGTTCCTACATTTCTTCTGAAGCCAAACTGATCTTCTCCCAACTCAGCATCAACTTGTTTTTCCATTCTTCTATAAATAATACGTGTTAAAATTTTGCAGGCATGAGTTACTAAACTAATGGTGCGGTAGTTTTCACACCTGTCAGCACCGGCTTTCTTGGGAATAGGTATAACAACATTCTGCCGAAAATCAGATGGGACGTCTCCTGTCTCATACATCTTGCACACTAAATGAAATAACCTTGCCATGCTGGTTTCTCCTAAGGCAGTCAGTAATTCAGAGGAAATGTCATCAATTCCAGGTGCCTTATTCCTATTTAGGTCACTCACAGCTCTGTCAAACTCTGACCTCAAAATTGGGTCTCCCATTTCATCAGCATCAACAACCTCTTCATGTTCCAGAACCAAATTATCTACATCTTTACCTTGATACAACTGTTGGATATGCTCCTGCCATCTTTCTGCTTTGTCTTCTTTCCCTAGAAGTGGCTTTCCATCTGAGCTCTTAATATTCATACACCTAGATTTCCTTTCTCCAAAGGTTTCCTTGATTTTCCTGTATGCCGCATCTACCTTTCCCAGGACCATACAGCCGTCGACATCCTTGCACTTCTCCTTCAGCCATTCTTCCTTAGCTACCTTGCACTTTCTATCCACTTCATTCTTTAATCGCCTGTATTCTTTTCTGCCCTCTTCATTTCTAGCATTCTTGTATTTTCGTCGTTCATCAATCAGGTCTAGTATCTCCTGAGTTATCCACTCATTCTTAGTTGATCTTTTCTTCCTTCCTAACATTTCTTCAGCAGCCCTACTGACTTCATTTTTCATGACTCTCCACTCTTCCTCTATAGTGTTTCCTTCAGCCTTTTCATTTAGTCCTTTTGCAACATGTTCCTTGAAACAATCCCTCACACTCTTTTCTTTAAACTTGTCTAGATCCCATCTTTTTGCATTCTTTCCTTTCTTCAATTTCTTCAACTTCAGATGGCATTTCATGACCAACAAGTTGTGGTCAGAGTCCACTTCTGCTCATGGGAAAGTTTTGCAATCCAACACCTGGTTTCTGAATCTCTGCCTAATCAGGAATACATTTTTCCATACAGGGGTGGTGTCGGAAAAGGCATCTGGCCATAAAGCTGGGCTTAATAGCACATAGTGTCATTAAAGCATTGAAGTCTAGATGGTCTGACACCATAGTTAGCCAGTTCAAGTCCTGTTGCCAGAGAAGTTTCACTATCAGAATGTTGGCCAGCAGGGTAGGGGAGGTGGTGGTATATAATTTCTAATCACTGGATTGAGTGCCAAAAGCCTGGATTAAATTCAAAAACCTCTCCACAGTGCTCATATGGAGTGAGGAAATGTGATATCTTTGACGGTAATTTGTCTATGAAATGGGGACATAAAGCTTTGAGCAGATCCCTTAATGTTATTCGACAGGAGTAGACTACATGCCGACACTGGGTTTCACCCTCTCTCTAATCAGTATCTTCATCATCCCACATCTAAATGCACAGGTCACTTACGGGCATCAAATATAAAGACCTGCACCAGGTGGGCCGAACATGTCCTCAGACACTCCCAGCACTGAAAGCCAAACGTAAATAAATAAAGTAGTGGATGCCCAAGGCTCAAGACAAAAATATACAAGACTGTCGTTTGTCCTGTCACCCTCTATGGAACTGAGTGCTGGCTGGGTACACTTAAGTATGAACAAGCCCTCATGTGATGGAGATATGGATGCTATGTTGGAGTATATACTTTACAGCAATATCTATCAACATTTTCAGAAAGTCATCATAGAACAACAACATGGCTTTATGCAAAGGAGATCAACCAGTTCAAATTTAGTAAACTTTACAAACTATGTGTCATCTATTTTAGATCAAAGAGGGCAAGTGGATGTCATATACATGGACATGACAAAAGCATTTGATAGGATTGATCATGATAAACTTTAAAACAAGCTTCATAGTTTTGGTTTTAGCCTAGAACTGGTCAAATTCTTTAACTCCTACTTCAGGAATAGATTTCAATTTGTTAGTTTCAAAGGGGTAGCTTCATCCATGTACAGGGTAACTTCAGGCATAAACCAAGGTTCAAAATTAGGTCCACTGTTGTTCATTCTGTTTGTTAATGATATTGAAAAATTCTAAATTTCAGTTATATGTCGATGACATGAAAATTTACAGGAAGATTAGTTCAAACAAAGATAATGAAAAATTACAACAAGTCCTCACAGCACTGGTTGAATGGGGAAAACACAATAAATTCCTCTCAATTCAATGTTAAGAAATGTGAATCAATGATCTTTACTAGAAAAAGACAACCAAAAATCCATTCTTATGAAATGAATAGTATCAGCCTAAAACGAATTGAAGAAAAGAAGGATTTAGGAGTGATATTTGATAGTAAACTTCAGTTCAATATAATTTACACATAAATAATGCTGTAAATAAGGCCTATAGGAACCTAGGATTTCTAATGAGAAACACAAACAAATTCAAAAATATCAAAGCCATAATACAGGTAAACAATTCACTAGGTAGAACAGTAATAGAATATGCCTCTATAGTCTGGAATCCATCATGTATTAAACATATAAAAGAAATAGAAAATTTTCAAGCTAAAAATCTAAGATATCTGCATTTCTGTATCTCTAAAGCTAGTGCAAAATATGTGTAAACTTAATTACAAATTTTGGGAGAGATATGCTACATACTAGGAGAACATTAACGTGTGTAAAATACCTACATATAATTCTCAAAGGTAAAGCAGATAACAGAGAGTTACTCCACCAAATAAACCTGTATGCACCGTTTGGAAGTAATAGAAATAATTTAACTTTCTTTGTTAAGAGGTCAAACACAAATCACCACATGAATTCACCATTAAAAAGAATATGTCAGTCAGTTAATAAAATGCCAAACGTGGACATATTTCATGAGGAGCGTATCTTGTCAGTCAGAGGGGAACTCATACAGAGAGAAGACACAAATTAAATAGAGTACCATACTTATGTACCATGAATAACTTAGCCCTTAGCTTAATTTAGATTAACAATGTATATTTTAAGAGAAATTAAAATAATAATTTGAAACACACACTTACCACTGTCCATAGTTCATAAGTATAGTATTAGGTTTCATATTTTAATTTTTATTGTAATTTATTTATAAAATTAGAAATAAGAAATGGAAATATTCTGTAAGTGGGCAGAAATGCCTGTTGAACAATAAATCAAATAAATTAATTAATTAATTAAAAAGGCTTTGAGATTGACCCTCTTTGAAGAACCAGGAAGAACCAGAAAGAATCATGAAGCGCTGGTTAGACAAGATTTTGAAAAATATGAAAAAGCTAATGTCACACCTGAAGATGCATTCGACCAAAACAAATGGTGATGACATTGCAAATAGATGGGTCCTGTGATCGTGTGGGAATAGCACAAGGAAAAAGAAAAGAGAAATTTAGATCTGACAGAATCTAAATTCAAGGTGTAAAGGAACTGGAAGTCTCCCAGCTGCTACAGTTTTTTGTGTTTTGTTTTCATTCCCCACCCAAAGGGCGGGGCAGGCCACCTAGAGAGTGACGCTCTCGCTCGGGCCGGGAGATGTGCAGTGAGAGTGAGGTGTGATGAAGGAGAAAGATGGGAAAACGATGTTACAAAGTCATGGAGGACTTGGCTAGGGAGATGCGAGATAGAGTGGGTGTGCAGAAGGAGTGAAGTGTTAAACGGGAGTGCCAGGGTGGAAGAATGGGTTGAAGTGTTGTAAGGCTGCAGCGATGTGAATTAGGGAAGTTGTGAGGAGTTGATAGAGATCTGTATGTGGAGGAGGGTGGAAGAAAAGAGGAGTTGCGGGAAGTTGTGGGCGTACGTAGTGACCAGGTCGATAGGGATTATGAGCTGGCCGGGTGCGATGATATGTAGCGACGGAAGGACGTCTGGGGAAAGGTCGAGGAGGAGAGCGAGAGAGTTCCACTGGATGATAACGTCGGTAGATGCGCGCTCCACTTGCGATGAGGCAATGGACTGCTTCTTCTGTGCTTTTAGATGGAGACATACTAAGGTGGTTGGTCCAGTTCAGTATGCGGAACGCCCGCCGTGCTGGGATTCCTGTTGCTTGAAGTTCCTGGAAGACTTCTTGTTCTGTGATGGTTATAGCAACGCCGCAAAGGACGCAACTAAACATGGCGAGTTGAGACGGTGGTGGTGGTTGTAGTGACGAAGTTGACGGTGCGACGGTTGCGGTAGCAGATGCTGGCGTTTCGGTGATACGCTGGTGATGGAAGTAGCAAGATGGGATACATAGAAGGCTAGGGCGTTCTGAAGTGAGTTGCATAGGAACAGATGAAGACATTACTAGGGAAGGATAGGAGTAAGTTAAAGTTGTGAGAGGGAGGCATTGAAGGGTGAAGGCGGAGGTTGTGGTAGTCATTGCAGTGGTTGTGGTGGACATGGCACACATCCAGTGCGGAGTACGGCCACTTGCTTCTTGAGGTCGGTGGTGTAGCTGATTACAGTTGACGAACAACCCGGCCGAGCAAAAATAGTAGGCGAAACAGCGATTGGATATGCCCAATGGCGAGATCGATGCGAGAATGAATGACCAGAGCTGTTGCTACAGTTATTTATTAATCAAGAGAAGAGGTATTAAATGCACTTGTCATAGAAGGAAGGACATCCAGAGCATATTGAAAATCAGGCCACTGCTAAGAGGAGACTACAATTCATGACAAGGCATCTTTTGAGAATTAATTTGAAGAATACCTTGGAGTATTTGACAACTGGCTAAAGGTCAGCATTGTGAAAAGGGCAGAAGATGCAGAATAATGTGCCTGAGGATATTTGCTGAATTCTTGCCAAGAAAGAGGGCTGAATTTAACTGAACTCATTCCAAATTTGCTGTTTCATTTCAGAAGGAGTCCAAATGACATGAAATCTGACACAGCCAAAGCATTTCTATAGATCAGTGTAGCATAGAAGAACCAAGAAATTTTAAAATTTCTCTGGTGGAAAATTTCTGATTCACGACAAGTCATGGTAGGGTAGTTTTCAGGGTAGCTCCTAGTCCATTCTTATTAAGTGTTACTTTGCACCATCATTATTGACCAGGAACCAGAGGAAATGAGAGATACAGCTCAGAAGCAGAAGAAATCATTTTTTGTAGACAACTGAGTGATAAGTGCCGAGTTTAAGGCTGAGTTAAGAAACTTCATGAAAGAAGCAAACAAGCTTACGTCTACCGCAAGATGGATGGACCAGTACAAAACTACCAATAGATGCATGTTTAACTGGAAGTGAGACTGTACCATTGCTTGGACTATCGTGGGACATTAACACCAATGGGATCTTTTGTGATGTCAATTCTGCAGGATTCACAGATGACAAAATTATGAAGCAAATGCTGCTCTCTATGTCCAGAAGGTCTTCAGTCCTCTTGTATTTTCTATTTTCCTATTTTATATTTTCCTCTCCTCTCCAATACGTGGTCGTTCCATACCCTTCCGACCTAGGATATCCTTTCCATAACCACATCTCATATGCTTCCAGTCTACTTTCATCTAACTTCTTTAGGTTCCAGATCCCTGCTCCATATAGTGCCACACTCCAAACAAAGTATTTCTCCGGCCTCTTCCTTAGCCTCAAGTCCAAGAGTCCACATAGGAGTCTCTTCTTTCTGTTGAAGGCTTATTTAGCGATGACAATGCGAGTTCTTACCTCCCTACTGCTTATCATGCCACCCATTATTATTATTATTATTATTATTATTATTATTATTATTATTATTATTATTATTTCTCTCAGTGATACCTTTAAATACTGTTGTTTGCATGTACTGTATGCCCAATATTTGCCCCGTTTCTCTACGGGGTCGCATATGAAGTAAGAGGAATCTTCGTAGCGAGCTTTTACCACCAGATGCCCTCACCAACCTCAACCTCATCAGAAGAGTTCATGAAATGAAATGAATGACGTGATATATGATAGCAGAAAGAGAGAGGGTGAAACCCTGTGCTGGAATAAAGCGTACTCCAGCCGAATAACACTAAGGGGTCTGCTCAAAGCTTAACATCGCCATCGAAGAGACGAATCGCTGTTAACAGGTCAAATGCCTTCAGTCCATATGAACAACGCGGAGAGGTTTGGGATTGAAACCAGGCATTTGGCACGCAACTTAGGGTTTAGAAATAGTTTATTGCCACCTCTCCTACCCTGCCTGCCAATATTCTGATAGTGATGATTTCATTCTGATGGTGATGATTTTTTTCGTTGGGGCTGTAAATACCTTAGTTATGGCCACGGCCGCTTCCTTCCCACTCCTAGCTCTTCCCTATCCCATTCTCGCCATAAGACCTATCTGTGTCTGTGCAACGTAAAGCAACTTGTAAAACTAAACATTTATTTTTCGACCAACGGGACTCGAATCTGCTAATCACGGTGTCAGACCATATATACTTAACGCCTCGACAATCATGGCAACGCGGGTTTATATTATGGCCTTTAGTGCAGGACTGTCGGGCTCCATGGCTAAATGGTTAGCGTGCTGGCCTTTGGTCACAGGAGTCCCGGGTTCGATTCCCGGCGGGGTAGGGAATTGTAACCATAATTGGTTAATTTCACTGGCTCGGAGGCTGGGTGTGTGTGACGTCTCCATCAACATTTCATCCTCATCAGGACGCGCAAGTCACCTACGCACGTCAAATCAAAAGACCTACATCTAGCGAGCCGAACTTGTCCTCGGACACTCCCGGCACTAAAAGCCATACGACCGGGCGAGTTGGCCGTGCGGTTAGGGGCGCGCAGCCGTGAGCCTGCATCCGGGAGATAGTGGGTTCGAATCCCACTGTCGGCAGCCCTGAAGATCGTTTTCCGTGTTTTCCCATTTTCACACCAGGCAAATGCTGGGGCTGTACCTTAATTAAGGCCACGGCCGCTTCCTTCCCATTCCTAGGCCTCTCCTATCCCATCGTCGCCATACGACCTATCTGTGTCGGTGCGACGTAAAGCAAAATAGCAAAAAAAAAAAAAAAAAGCCATACGCTATTTAATTTCATTTTCAGTGCCGGGACTGTCCGAGGACATATTCGACTCACTTATACAGGTCTTTCTGTTTGACGTCCAAGGGTGACCTGTGCGTTTGGATGCGGGATGATGATGTAGGTAGAAGGTGAAACCTGATGCTGGCACATAGCCTACTCCTGTTGAATAAAACAAAGGGGTGTACTCAAGCCTTAATGTGTCCATCTGACGGACGAATTTCCATCAATAGCGTCATCTGCCCTTACTCCATATGAGCACTGCGGAGAGTTTGGAATTGAACTCAGGCTTTCAGCACACTATCTAGTGTATACCACCACCTCGCCTACTCTGCCGGCCAGCATTCTTATGGTGAAGGATTTTTTTTCAACGGGACTCGAACCGGCTAACCACGGTATTTTTAAATACTTGCCTGCCTCGTCTCTGTTTTAATTGTGTGATTTTGGCTGATAATAAAGATTTTTTTTCCCTTGAAACAACACAAATCAATCTGTGTGTGACTGATACTGTCATGGGGAGTACGTCCTCGTCGAAGATCACCATTTTCATTGACAGCCAACCATCACCATTGATGTGTGGTTAGGGCAGTCGCCCAGGTAGCAGATTCCCTATCAGTTATTTGCCTAGCCTTTTCTTAAATACGGCAATGTCAAGGAAGTTGTAAGTTACATTTACAGTGGCGGCTCGTGACAAAATTTTCAGGATGTTCACAACATTTTTGTTCATGCCTCAAATGAACCAAGGTACAACGCAAATCAGTAAAAAGTTACATACTTAAATCATTTCACTAAAAGTTCTTTGCAGGTTCCTTTTCCACTCATAATATGGTAGAACCCTTAAAAACCGAGGATCCATTTTATCCGAGACTAATCTGTTAGTGTAGTACAACAAAACTACTACTACTAAAATGTTTTAATTCCGTGCCTTGAGAGGGGGTAGGGGTGGGGGGTTAAGGCGATCCTCTTAAAGGGTGACGTCTTCTGTCAGGCTAGAGGATATGTTGCAGTGAAGGAGAGAGGGGAGCGGTCGTGGCGTACAAAAGGTACTGTCCCGTGAAGAGAATGGAAAACCACGGAAAACCATTATCAGAACAGTCCACGGTGGAACCAGCCCATCGCCTCCCGAATACAAAACTGAAAAGCCGTGGCCACTGTTAGCTGAAGCTGCTATGCTTGGAGAAAGTAAGATTCACAGCAACTTTGGAACAATGTTGTACTGTATTCTGCGGTCACTGAAAGAACCGAAACTGATGTAAACAAAGAAAATCATGATTGTATCCATTCACGGTCACGTTGATTGAAGAATGGTCCGGCTACTTCCCAGCACATGGCAAGAGCCACGAGTGGTTGTCTAGGAAGTTTCATTACTCATTATCTTGCTTGATTACCGCGAATACAGCAGACTGTTGCCGGATACCACGGATGAGGATGAACTGCAATGCAATGATGTTGTGGATTACGAAGCAAATTATTTTTACTGACCGCAAGGAATAAACAAAATAAACAAGAAGCAAATGACATATCACACCTAGATATTTAACATCTCAGAAAAGAAATAAATTAGGTGCCGGAAGATTGACGTAATAAATCATTCACAGCAGCACATATAAGGAAAAATTCACACTTTTAGTATTTCAATAAAATTAAATTCTAGAAGGGAAATGGGGAAGTGTAGTTTTGAAAAATCAGTATTAAAGAAAAAAAGTTATTTCATCATCATCATCATCATCATCATCATCTGTTTACCCTCCAGGTTCGGTTTTTCCCTCGGACTTAGCGAGGGATCACACCTCTACCGCCTCAAGGGCAGTGTCCTGGAGCTTCAGACTCTTGGTCGGGGAATACAACTGGGGAGTATGACCAGAACCTAGCCCAGGCGGCCTCACCTGCTATGCTGAACAGGGGCCTTGTGGAGGGATGGGAAGATTGGAAGGGATAGGCAAGGAAGAAGGAAGGAAGCGGCCGTGGCCTTAAGGTAGGTACCATCCCGGCATTCGCCTGGAGGAGAAGTGGGAAACCACGGAAAACCACTTCGAGGATGGCTGAGGTGGGAATCGAACCCACCTCTACTCAGTTGACCTCCCGAGGCTGAGTGGACCCCGTTCCAGCCCTCGTACCACTTTTCAAATTTTGTGGCAGAGCCGGGAATCGAACCCGGACCTCCGGGGGTGGCAGCTAATCACGCTAACCACTATACCACAGAGGCGGACTAAAAACGTTATTTACGGTACCTAATTAGAATCTGATAAAGGCGGAACTCCTTCCAAATCGGATTTCTCTCTCTTCTTTCCCAATGCTGCTAGTATCATGCGGATTTTTAATGAGTGTCCCGGTACTGTTATTTCTAAGAGCACTATCCAATTTGTGAATGTAATACGGTATCTAATTAGTGGAACAACAGAGATGTGCCAAGCCTATACGCTCAAATTAACTTACTTTGAATTTTCTACTGTACCAATTCTGTCTTAATATTTCTGCAACTGCTCAGTTTGGATTGCATTAATGGATATCGTCAGATTTACCACCATCGTGTACCTTGATAAAAGGAACGCTGCCATCCTTTATTACTATTTACGTTAAGTGAAACCAACTGGTTGTTAGATAAAATTTATCTATTGCATGTCATATTTATTTATTTACTTACATGTTTCGTTACATCAGTGTTATGTTAGCTTATTTATATTTTTAACTATGCTAAGTTAATGCATTAACCTAACTAATGCATTCGTTCGTAATCCTTTTCTCCTTTATTGTGCATCATTTCAATTATTGTCTACTACGTACATGTTTTTGACATTAATCTTGGAGTTCTTGGAGGAAAGTAATTTAATATGGGGATCTTTCGCGTCGAAATAAAGTTATTTAAATGACTCAAGAACCTTGAACAGTCGGCAGCTGTTTCCCCCACGATGTCCACCATTTTGGTTTTGATATTACGGTCTGAGATATTGTAGTCGGTCTTGGTCTGAGCGTCTCAGGATTGGAGTCGATTTTGACCAGTGTAACAGAGCTTCGATCAAGACCAACTACAATTACATCAGACCGTAATCCAGAAAAAACATGGCGGACATCGGTGGGCGATATGCGAGGTTGAGGGTAAGGTTATGCATGTTTATTACGAGTCACCTAAAGAAAAGATCACAAGTCGAACGTCATAAAATGCAACTCATTAACTCGAAATATGAATAATTAAAAACCAAAAGTAGCGTTATCGCGTATTGTAAGTCTAAATGTAATTTCAGAGGGGAAAATAACAAAGGGAGAATTATTGTATCAACGTCAGGTTGAAACAGACACAGAGCACTGTATAAAAATATTTCACATATGAATCTCCGGTCAGCAAATACGGTATATAGATGTCAACAAAGCATTATTATCCTTACATGAAATACTATGACACCACCATTAACCACAGCCCATTATGTAAAACACGCAAACAAATTTCTCCAACGATATTTCAACCCTCCAAAATCCACCTGTATTGTTGAGTAGGTACAAGCGATGTTTGTATGATAGACTTGTCCATCTAAAGCACTCGTCACCTTAAAACTCACCAGAATTGATGGCATAATTGTATATTATATGAAAAAGAATATAATCGTCATGTTCACTCACGGGAAATGGGGTTAGGTTTAGTTTAGCCTACGCACGTTCATTGTAAAACGTTGAAAATTAATTACATCATTCTTGCACCACCGTTTAAGATTAATTTCGTCTCTAAGTCATAAATCTTGATCATGATTTTCCGGATCTTTCTGGGACTGATTTAATTTTCTTTGTAGTAAGGTACGTTGGCTGATAGGGCATCATTAGTTTTTTTTTTTTTTTGCTAGGGGCTTTACGTCGCACCGACACAGATAGGTCTTTTGGCGACGATGGGATAGGAAAGGCCTAGGAGTTGGAAGGAAGCGGCCGTGGCCTTAATTAAGGTACAGCCCCAGCATTTGCCTGGTGTGAAAATGGGAAACCACGGAAAACCATCTTCAGGGCTGCCGATAGTGGGATTCGAACCTACTATCTCCCGGATGCAAGCTCACAGCCGCGCGCCTCTACGCGCACGGCCAACTCGCCCGGTCATCATTAGTTTAAACTTCGGAAGTTTGCGCGGCACTCGAATTAGATCATCACCTTCTATGGGTATATAATGTCTTCCCTTACAATACATTTGATTTCAAAAATGATAAAATGATTAATGCACAGAACATTATTAGGCCTATGATTCGGTTCGAGTTTTTCCTTACGAATGCTCTTAACCCAACTTTGCCTTAATACTAGGTCTTTTGGAAACGGGAACACTGAAACTCTTATACTTACATCCAGGCACACAGCACATTAAACTATACACATATTGCATAGGTAACTAAAAATGAAGAAAATACTTTCAGAGAACAACACGAGAATGAACATTAACCTAATCACTACCGATATTGTTGGAATAAATAACCTCTTTGAGAACAAACAACTTCTTACGGCACTGCAAGAGGATCTATTACCTTCTTAAGACTATAAATAAATATAATGTACGATTAATAATATTCAAATTTCCGTAAATATTTGGTAACAACACGACTTTCACAAATTAAAATAAACGCATGCTAACACTCCAGCTGCCGCCATTATGGACAGTTTCGATAGGTCGGTTAAGGTCTGAGATATTGTAGTTGGTTTTGCTTCGATGTAAGTCGAATGCTTTCGATCGAATGACTCACTTAACCTTGAACAGTCCGCAGCTGTTTCCCCCATAATGTCCACCATTTTGGTTTTGATTTTACGGTCTGAGATATTGTAGTCGGTCTTGATCTGAGCGTCTGAAGATTGCGATCGATCTTGACTAGTGTAACAGAGCTTCGATATAAGTCGAATGCTTTCGATCGATTGATGAAATCATGTCGAAACAAAGGAAACAATTTTGAATTATCCATGAATGCGTGAATATCGGCAACCGTGAGAGGTGTTGTTTGAACTTCAGCAAATAGTTTGAAGTTTATTTACTGGTATATTTTGAAGAACTTTGTGCCTCCAGTCGCTACCTAATACTTACACATTACGATACGCTTAGTCGTGTGCTACGTGTTTTCAGTATTTGGTTGTGAGGATTCTTTTTTCTTGTTTAAGTGCTAGTGCCGTGTGTTATTATGGCTGCCTCCAGTGGAGGTGAAAGCCTTTTGTTAGGAGATAAGTTAGTTGTTGCGCAGGAGGAAGAAGTTCGGATGCAAGACGAATCTTCTGGAAACCTGGCAACTCAATCATTTTTGACAGACTCACAATTATCACAAAATTCTAATTC
Organism: Anabrus simplex; assembly: GCF_040414725.1. NCBI lineage: Eukaryota > Metazoa > Arthropoda > Insecta > Orthoptera > Tettigoniidae > Anabrus > Anabrus simplex. Next base: position 443,664,855 of record NC_090267.1, on the reverse strand, counting down.
TAATGGTGCCAATGTACTGCCGCCTATGGAACGTGAACAGTATTCCCATTCACACCTTGGACCTTATATTGTGTACGTTGAATCTCTGGAAAACAAAAATTTAGGGCAACTCCATCCTATGGCCCTTGGGAGACATTTTTATGAACGTAATATTCCCGTCCAGTCTATCTCCCGTAAAGGTCGTAATCGCCTACAAATAATTTTTAATAATGCGGGCCAAGCCAACGATTTTCTGTGCCACCCTCTGCTCACATCTCTACATCTTAAGGCATACATCCCGTCATCTAATATTTTTCGTGTGGGGATTATTCGAGATGTGGATAAGAACCTTTCTGAAGACGACATTCGACTTTATCTTACTTCAACCGTACCGGTTAAAGCAGTACAACGTCTCAATCGTCGCATTGTTTCCAATGATGGAGTTGGTTATGTCCCCACTGGGTCAATTAAAATTACTTTTCGAGCCCAAAAGTTGCCTACACAAGTGTCTCTTTTCCAAGTCTACTTGCATGTTGAGCCTTTCATTTTTTCCCCTGTTCTTTGCAGAAAATGCCTCCGATATGGTCATACACAGGCCCAATGTCGTGCACAGGTAGCACGCTGCGGAAAGTGCTCAATGGAGCACGCCACCGATCATTGTACATCTCAAATTGCAAAATGTGTGTATTGCAAAGGCCCACATCCAACGGGAGCAATAACTTGTCCGGAACACAAATACCAACAAGAGATAAAGAAGGTCATGAGCACGGAACATATCTCATTTCAAGATGCTAAGAACAAGACTTCCCTCCCTCATTATCATCCGTCTCAACACCCCCAGGATTTTCCCCCCCTGGTACCAGAACAAGTCTCTTCTTCCCCTGTTCAAGATTTTTCTAGAAAACGTAAATTTACACAAGTAATCCAGAAATCTGCCCCTCCGCCTTTGACTCCGGGTTATGATAGAACTGGTTATCTTGCCTTGGTACGCCCTGACCCTGGTTCTACGGGCCGGGTTCCATTTTCTTCTCCTCCGCCTGCTACAACACCATCTTCTCTTCCCACAGCATCACCTCCCTCTACTTCGGGTCCTAGTTACCCGCCCCGATCCCACGACTCTCAACTGTTAATACAAAGAAACCAAGTACATCAAGAAATCCAACAAATCTTATTCTTGCTTCTTCAGAATGTGGGAGGAGAGTCTCCCATTTCACCGGTAATTTATCAACTACGAGATCGCATCGCTCATATCCTTACCCTATATGATACGCGTTTTGCAGTGGAACGCTAGAAGTCTTTTTCATAAAAAACATGAACTTCAACTGTTAATTCAGGAAACATGTGCTAACATCATTATAATACAAGAAACGTGGTTTTATGCAAACACCCTTTTTCATCTTCCTGATTTTCGAGTCGAACGCCTTGATACTAATGGAAGTGAAGGCCTTGCCATTTTTATTCATAAGTCTATTCCATATGTCCCCTTTCTTCTGACGCATTGCATTCCAAATACTCTTGCTTTAGGTATTATCGTGCGAAATATATATTTCATCAATATGTATTGTCCTCCTGATGTTTATATCTCTACCTCTCACTGGTCCCGCTTCCTTACCCAATTTGATTCCATAGACAATGTTTTTCTCTTTGGTGATTTTAATTGTTCCCATACTGCCTGGGGTAGTTCTAAAGATACATCTAAAGGGACAAATTTTCTTACGGCAACTCAATCCCATCACTTTACCCTTTTAAATGACGGGTCCCCAACTCGACTCACCCCTCCTGGTTCACCCCCTAGTTCTGTTGATCTTTCGCTCTGCCATGACCACATGACTCCTAATACCGTGTGGCATATACTCAGTGACACTCATCTGAGTGATCATTTCCCTATTATTATTTCTTTTGGTGTTTGTAAACCACCCTTTTCCTCATCCCCACCCTCTCAGCTCAGTAATATTCGGTCTTTCCGAAATTTTGATAAACAATCGTATTGTAGTTTCCTTCACACCCATTTCCTTCAATACACGCCCAATACCTTAGACTATCCTACCCTTCTACGCATTCTCTCCTCATATGTTGAGACTTTCCATCCATTCAAATTTATCCCCTCCCTCTGCCCCCGTCCTTATCAGAAAATACATTGGTGGGACGACGAATGTCACAAGTTAATACTGCGGCGAACAGCTTTATTTAAATTGTATCGTAAGAATATGACACTAGCTAATTATTTAACATTGAAACGTCATAATGCATGTATCAAACGCATATTTAATGCAAAGAGACGCGAGTCTTGGAAGGCCTTCATCTCCTCTCTTAATCATCGCGTATCTGCAACATCCCTTTGGAACGCCATTCGCGCACTTACCCGTGTTACTTCTGTACATCCTGCGCATTCGATTATTCTGCCTAATGTCCTTCTTTCTTTTCTATATACTATAACACCTGACTTCACAATTCCGCCTCCCTTTTCTTCTTTCCGTCCCATATCCCCCCAATTTTCTGTTTTACTTCAACCCATCCAACTGTCCGAATTACAGTCCGTTTTACAAGTAGTTCGTAGTTCATCTCCTGGTCCTGATAGTATCACTTACACTATGCTCCGACTTTTACCCCATACCGGTCTTCTTGTCTTACTTTCTCTTTTTAATAATATCCTTCTCACCTTACAGGTACCGGCACAGTGGAACAACTTTCATTTAGTCCCAATTCTTAAACCTGGAAAAGATCCCTCTTCTCCTTTAAGTTATCGTGGCATTGTTTTAAGTTCCTGTGTTAGGAAACTCTTTCAAAAAATTCTACTACGGCGTCTTCTCTGGGTTATGGAGAAACATCAGATCCTTCCTAAATATCAGTATGCCTTTTTTAAAGGACGTAGCACACAAGATCCACTCAATATTTTGTTGACTGATCTCCTACTAGCTAGACATCGTAAACATAGCACTATTACTGTTTTTCTTGATATTCAAGGAGCTTATGATTCCGTTCCTTTACATCTATTATGGTCGTGCCTTGATTCGCTTGGCTTTCCCTCTGCTTTTATTTCTCTATTAGAACGCCTATATACTTCTCGCACTCTCATTCTCAAATCCCCCTTCCCCCCGTTTCCAGAAAGACACGTTTCGCATGGAGTCCCACAGGGTGATATACTAAGCGGTATCCTCTTTGCGCTTTATATGCGAGATTTAGAACGTATAATTACAAAGAACGCACGAGTTTTAGCTTACGCAGACGACTATGTTTTATACGTATCACATGATAGTGTTGATGTGTGTAGGAGAAAAATAGAATGTGTCCTTCATGAGGTTGCTCTCTGGTTACATGAACATGGTTTCTCTCTCTCGCCTTCCAAATGTGCTGCAATCCTATTTACCCATACTCGCGCACCTAACCGTTCTCCTCTCCTTCTTGATCGTCTTACTATCCCCTTTGTTAATCAGCATCCCTACCTTGGAGTCATATTGGACCACAAATTATCATGGTCTCCTTATGTGGTCTCTCTTCAACGTAAAACTGATCGTTTTATTTCTATTTTACGTACGATCACCCGTCGAAGTTGGGGCGCTGACCCCGTTACAGCTATTCTCCTTTACAGAGCAACTATTCGATCCTTACTAGATTATTGTGCTCTTTTTATCGACACCGCTTCTGCTACTACCCTTGCACGTTTAAATACAATACAATACCGCGCACTACGTGTCTGTTTAGGAGCACTTAAAACTACACCAACCAATGCCTTATTAATAGAAGCCGGTGAACAGCCTTTAAAGATTCGGCGACAGACTATAGCCGCTAAGTATGTCCTCAAACATTTTACTGTCACCCGGTCTCAGCTTATCCCCAAGCTACGACTTTTACATTCTTATTATTCTTCCAAATCTCCCCGTGGAAACCGTGTGCCTGCTTTATATACCGCATTTCGTTCTCTTATACCAAGAGAAGATGAGCTCCTCCGTTTACCCACATTGCCTTTATACTCTATCCCTTATGACAGTCAGTCCTTTTGTCCTCAAGTAATTATATCTTCTTCTGAATCATTTTCTTGTCTAACACATTCTACTCCTCTTTCCCCTCTTGCAACTAAACGTATTCGACTTTCCCTCTACATAAGGGAAGTAAGCATTTTTACTGACGGATCAAAATCAGCACACGGCGTTGGAGCAGCCTTTTATATCCCCCAACCATATACTCTCTCTGAGTTTTCCCTCCCTTCTGCCTTTTCTGTTTTTACCGCCGAATTGTTTGCTATTCGACAAGCCCTCATTACCATCAGGTCACATGCTTATGATAAGGTTACGATTTTCACGGATGCACAAAATGTTCTGCATGCCTTATGCTCGCCTCTCTCTTCCCCTAATTGGTACTTATATAGCGTTAAGTATCTCTTATATATCCTTACTCGTTCTGGTGTTTATATAACTCTAGTTTGGGTTCCCAGTCACTCTGGTATCATGGGGAATGAGACTGCTGATCAGGCAGCTAAACGAGCATCACAACAATCCCCCTCTCTTTTTCTTGCGATCCCCCCTTCTGATCTCATTCATGAAGTGCGGGATATAGCATATCAACATTGGCAGTCCGATTGGAATGAAACGTCACGAGAAAAGGGATGTTTTTATCATCAATTACAACCTGTTATTCCTCTTAAACCGTGGTTTTATTATGGTACGTACTCTCGACGCCATATCACATCTATTATACGTCTACGTTTTAATCATGCCCTTACTCCCCAATATAAAAATCGTTTTCATCTTCCTCCCCCAACTTCCTGTGCTTGTGGCTTGTCTGATACTGACAGTAATCATCTTCTGTTACAATGTCCTGCTTTTGATGTTCCCCGCCAGCGCTTCCTATCCTCTTTGCTTAACATGGGCATCCCCTTCCCCACAAGTATTTCGTGTTTATTATCCTCTCTAACTCCTAATCTGGTGAACAGCATAAATCAGTTTCTTGATGAAGCACATATTATATTATAATCCTCTGACAGTCTCTTTATGCTCTCTCTTCCATTGCAAAATGTTTATCATAATTTTGGTAGGATATAAATCTCTTTACCCTCTGTCTATATGTTATCATCGTTTTCTTGTGTGACTCCTATAGAATGTTTTTTTTTTCCTTTTTTTTTTCTATCAATTACTTTTTAAAGTACAATACGAGTGATACATGTGTCAGTGTTAAGTAATTAATGTTTTCGTGACTGGACGATAACACATGAGTCCAACCACACCTTTCAAGAAGAAGAAGAAGAAGAATGCGTGAATATGCATGAGAACCGGGTACTGACGTGCTGATGTGCTCTTGAAAGTCCAACGCCACAGTACATTTATCAAGCATCTCCCTTGATAAATTATTTAAATCCCTAACTACTGTCCCTATAAACGAGTATTTTCATCAATTTGTCCTTTTGAAATACAATTTTATCTTCATTTTATGATCGTTCCTACTTTTTAAAGCTCCTTTCAAGCGTATTCCTCCATTAATGTCGTTCCACGCCGTATCTCCACTGACAGCTCGGAAAGGCAATTGTGTCGTAGGATAAAATAATATTTATGTAATGCCCCTTCGACAGTTATAGTTTCTAAGAGCCCCTAGAATGTAGGAATTTCGTTCTGCAGGACTTCTTTAATGTACTGGGAGCCAACGACACCGGACTGTCACATTTAAACGCCGCTGATCTGAACTGATATGTAATCTACTACCTTGGGAACAGAAGCAGGGGACGACTCACTGACTGTGAGTTTGTAAAGTAGTCTGTCCGGACCTGTTAGTGTTGTCACTGCTCCTCCCCTTCATACAGTGACTTGTAAGATTATGTCATATGGGTTGTCATGAGTGGCCATTGTCGAAAAGTTTCTATGGTTTTCTCTATTTTATTTTACTGACATCATGAGCTCGCTTTTTATGCGAGCTATTTAGAAACATTTGTTGTATTTTTAGATCAGTTTTCTTACGAATATTTAAAATTAAAAGAAGGTACAATGGAGCGCGCGGATTCTACGTTGTCCTACGGGAGACTAAGGAGACTGGCATCCAGTAGGGTAAACATTTAGTCTATTCTAGATGTCTCAGTCAGAAGCTTCTTAAATATGGTTTAACACTTCTTCTTAGCTTACCCCTATGCCATTCGTTTCCTATCTTTGGTTCCACGTACCCTGAGCAGTCATCAGTGAACAGGAAGTTGAGCATCATTGCCCGAAAGATATTAGCTATAAAATAATAATAATAATAATAATAATAATAATAATAATAATGGCGTGTGGCCTCTGAAGAAGCCTGGTGCAAGTCTTTCGAGTTGACACCATATAGGCGACCTGCGCGTCTATGGGGCGCTATCTAGGATGAATTCTAATGATGAAGACGATACACACACCCAGCTCCCGAGCCATCGGAATTAACTAATGGAGATTAAAATCCCCCACCCGGCCGGGAATCGAACCCGAGTCCCTCTGGACCAAAGGCCAGCACGCTAACCATATAGCCATGGAGCCGGACATATTAGCAGTAGGAGTCACTCGGAGGAAAACATGAGGAAATTGAGTAGGATATTTTTTTCCAATTAGTACGTAAATATTCAACAATTTTTCATTCATGTACTGTACTTATTAATACGATAGGCTACATCTCCTATGAAAGGACTTATGGAGGTCCTCCACTCTCGTATGCTTTTAGAAGGAACTATAATTTTAGCAGCACAACTGACGCGAGAAGTTGTGGAATAACATTCCGCTCAATAAAATCCTCAATTCTTCTGAGTGACTCCGAACCTTACTCTTGAAATCCTACTTTTTTTTTTTTTTTTACTTTTATGATCCTTGGGTGTACTACGTTCTAATATCTCAAATCATTCTAAAATTTCTGGAAATCTGAGTATCGAAATCTGACTCACCGGGCTAGAAGCTTCTATGCTACCTACCTCAAACTTTCTCACTTTCATCAACTCAGATTTACTTTGGGAGGTGCGCCGCTGTGAGCTTGCATTCTGGAGATAGTGGGTTCGAATCCCACCGTCGGCAGCCCTGAAGATGGTTTTCCGTGGTTTTCCATTTTCACACCAAGCCAATGCTGGGGCTGTACATCAATTAAGGCCACGGCCACTACCTTTAGGCTACAATCCTTCCGTCGCCGAAAACGTTCGATTTGTTACTGCGTCATTAAACAAGTAGCAAAAAAAACACTTTGAGAAAAATAGCAATTTTTCTCAAAGACTATACGTCATTTCTAAACAAGCAGATCAACTTTATTTTGAAATCGAAGCCAAAAGAGATAAAAAGGTGCTGTTGTGAGAGATTTAAACAACAGTGAATACTCCATTATAGAGTTCACGGAATCTGCGAAGTGGCTATGAGAAAACAATCCTTCTGTGAATGCCATAGCTGAATGGTCCGGTGAGTTATAAACTCGAAAGATACGAAATAGAGGGGCAGCATCACGTTGACGCTGACTGGCTGGGAGAGAGTAAATTAAGCATGCGCAATCAGGCTCCTCCCTCCCCTGAATGAGGTTATGCGTGACCTTATTGCACAGATTCCATGAACAAGCCTGTTTAAAGCTGATTCATGAATTTGGAAGACAATACAGTCACTGCGGGTTTCAATAATGTTTCTTCAGCTTAAAATTCGTGTTACAATGAATATTGTTACGAATAAAATATTGTCCGCT